>NC_138303.1:29525000-30232500 GCF_965601325.2 Salmo salar | reverse complement strand
CGATTCCCACCGACGGTGGCGCCCCCTCCTGCTCGGGTGGCGCTCGGCGGTCGTCGTCACCGGCCTATTAGCTGCCACTGATCCCCTTTTTGGTTTTGGGCACCTGTGGCCAATTAGCTATTAGAGGGGGTATTTAGTTTAGCTGGCCCGTCCGTTGTTTGTGCGGGATTAATTTTGTTCATTGACGACGTGTTGTTCGTCGGCTTTGCCTTGTCGCCTATTTGTATTTATTCCCTATGTTTGGGAACTTTTGTTTATCTCCAGTGTTATTAAAAACACCGCTACCCTGTGTTCGCTGCTTCCTGCGCCTCATTCCTCCTACACGACTACCGAAACCATTACATGTATGTCATATAAAATATATTCACTTCACCCAGTATTGTAATCAAAACTTACCAGAAAGCATGTAGTCCTTGTAATAGTGTGGGCTTAATAGCATCTAATTAGTGTGCAAGATCTTGAGAGTCAGCTGCACATGTGATGGAAGAATGCACTGTGCATGCAGAGGGTTGCAATTCCATTGAATTGGGCATAGTTTAACCAAAATATGCCACAAGACCTAGAATTTCCTTATGTGTATCCTACAAAAAAGGTTCACTGTTATAAGCTAACTTTTTGATGAATTTTGATGAACAGTTTGCACAGTCTATCATTTTTGCAAGGTAGCCTGGTGACACCAGATTATCTCTAGGAGAACTTTCAATGTATTCTCCGTTCTCCTGCCCTTGCTGTCACCTTCCGATCTTTACTTTTTTCACGCTGTCCCTGCAGTCATCCTTTCCTCCCCCTCTCTCTCAAACTAGCCTCCCTCTATCACTCCGCCCTCTGTGGTGAGCTGGGAGCAGGAGAAAATACACACCCCCTTCCCTCTAACAAACATCCTGGCCAGAGAGGTGACGGTTGTAAAATGAGGGTGGGGAGGAGGGGAGTGAGGGGTGATCTAGAGGGTTTTAGAGAGGTTCGAAAAGGTCCGAAAAGGGACCTCACTGAAAGTTGAAGCTCATTTACTGCATTTCGATACAATAAAACAATTTCAAATGGTATTTGGAGAACAGCAAAAACAAGCAAAAATGACCCGAGTCATTATCACCTTGGCTGCTGTAGGTTCATTCACCTCAGTTTATCTACAAACACATAGCCTATTAGCTATACAATTGTAACGTTATACCCCTGAAAGGGGGGAAATATGAGTCATGATTCACACTGACATAGCATCAGTGATAAAAACGCTTGTTTTTTAGAACTGTATTGTTTGCATTTCGATTGTATTTTAATGTAGGCCTATATGGACGATAGGCCATGTGGAGAAATTGATATTGAAAAATAACTTTTTTTTTTAAGTTCCTAACTTGTTTGATAAGATTAGTACAGATTTTCTCAGGGGAACCCACATGGGTCTCCGACCCCAAGTTTGGGAACCAATAAACTAACCTCTCTCTCTGCTTGCTTCCTCTCGCTCTGTCTCTGCTTCCTCCTGCATGCATTGCAGCCTGCCTCAGCCTCACCACTGAGCGCCACATCACTGTCTGTCTCAATAACCTACTCTCTGTAAAGCAAAGTAATTAGGAGAATGTAATAACATATTTTCTGCTCCTGCTGAGGTAGGCTCCATTTAACATTAGCTTCTTTCTTCATCCTTCTAGCTGGCTAAGTATTACTAGCCAGAGCACTTCAAGGTTACTGCAATAGAAGTCTCTGCCAGCAGTTAGCCACCTGACTGACTGACATATCTATATGCGACTATTTACCAGTTGTGCACTCCACAGGAGGTTGGTGGCACCTTAATTGGGGAGGACGGGCTCGTGGTAATGGCTGGAGCGGAATAAGTGGAATGATACCATTCTATTTGCTCCGTTCTGGCCATTATTATGAGCCGCCCTCCCCTCAGCAGCCCCCTGTGGTGCACTCATTCTCAGAGAGTTGCTATGTGTTTGTTTGGGGGATGTCTGTAGACATGGCAGGAGTCGCAGGAAGGTTTAAACATTCCCATTTGTCCGGCATCTCGCAAACACAGTCGTCAGCATCTCTGACTCTCTAGTTGGCTAGGCTACTTGATCCCAGTGCGACCTGGTGTACTTCGTTTCACATCTCAGGCCCTTGGCCTGGGCCGCGAGAGGGTGGAGTTAGCCATTTGATAGAGTGGTGAATGTGCTGCTAAAAGGCAAATCTGGGGGATGCAGGTAAACATAACAAACCAACCACTGTTCATGATTCCACTCGTTCACAGAGGCAGGCAGTCAGATCAAGAATATAAGCGTTCTGAGCTTGGAGAAATGCTGGGAGAAATATTTCGATGTTGACCCTTAATTGATTTTCTTTATTGTGTTCAACATATAGATTTAAAATATATATTTGTTTTTAATTAGAAAAATTACAGATTACAGAGGTACAAGCCTTTGTGCCCTCATATCTAGTTACGGTCATAGGAGGGGATTGTGGGGCGAGGCAGTGACTCCCCCCAGAGGGGTTGACGCTCTTTGTGTGACGACAGGCTAGCTACCACCGCCATTGTTCTCCCAGTCCCAATAGAATCTCAGAAAGCGAGCCATGTAGCCTACAGAGTAGGACCGTGGGTCTGGAAAGGGCCTGTGGCGGTGGGTCTGCCCTGGGCCACCAATGCAGCTCTGTCTATCTGTTCTGGAGAAGCATAAAGGGGGACAGAGGGGGACAGAGAGGAGAAGCAGGCAGCATGTTGGCTGAGCAGGACTGCCAATGAAGGATAGGGACAACCAGTCATGTGTCCTGCAGAGTGTGTGTGTGGGTGTGTGTGTAATAAACATTTCATGGCCCACTGTGTGATAAAGTACCTTGGAAGCCATGGCAGCGGGCAGAGCAAAAATACAGTAAATAAGCAGTGAAAAAAAGATGAAGTATTCTGTTCATTACACAGTCCCAGCTCTGTTCACTCACTACTAATGTTATACTGATATTCTATCATTTCATTCTTATCCAATAGAAGTGAAAATAAATCCTAAAAAGGAAAGTACATGTTCTGTACAGTACTGGGGTGAATATTTAGTTACCATGTTCAACCAGAAGAGGGCAGTATCACCAATTGAGATGGCAAAGTATCCCAATAAAACACACTGGGCAAATGAAAGGTTTTGTCCCAATTACTTTAGTACAGGGCGGAAGCGCATTTTCCAATGGCAGACTTGAAATCTCCCCATTTGAAATTAAGCTAGGAAGGAACGATGGACAATGCTGCCCAGGTGTGTGCTTTGCACTGCTGTCATCACCCTTAATCTAAATAAACTACACATCTGGCCTTCAGCGACTGTGGCGACGCTCACAGAGAGAATTGCTGAATAGTTGTCAGGGAGAGAGAAATACCTTCTTCCAACGACCACAAGGTCAGCTTTGCGCTAGAATCTAATATCCTTGCCAGACCCCTTCAATCTAAAGTGAGAAACGTTTTCTTTCACACGCACAAAATGAAAAAATCTTGCGAAGTTGCAGCATTTTCTTGTAATGAAGTAAGGTAAAAAAATAAAATAAAAACGGGGGGTGAAGTTACGGAGGCGGTAAGTGTCACAGAGATTGCCGGAAAATTATTGACTGGAAATGAAATATGTTAGTTTATCTTAAATAGAGAGAACTGGGGGTTCAGTGAATGAACTGAAGAGAAAAATACATATTTGCCAACATGAATGTTCTGGGTCAATGGTGATGCCTGCTGTCTTGTGAGAAAATATTCAGAGGATGGTCTAGAAGTATTATACAAATCTATTTCAACTATCCCATTCATTTTAATGGGATAAGGAGAAAGTGAGTGTTAGTGTTATTGATTGTGTCTAAACACCAAAAACCAGATGGACGGCGAGAGAGAGAAACAAGTCACGAAACAGGAATGAATACTAAAGATCGAAAGAGGAACAGAGAACAGAACATATATTGCCAAATAATCATAAAGACAGGCAATTTAAAAAGAGTGTCAAATAGAAACAGAGCCAGGGGAGAGAGAGAGGTAGCAGGCTAAGATAGAGATAACGGTGTAGACACACTGGGTGACCGTGTGATCGAAGAGAAAGATTGAGTAAAAGGGAAGAGTGAGACAGATGGAGAGAAATATAAAGTAAAAGGTATTGAGATACAGGTAGAGAGAAAGATCAAGTGAAAGGAAAGAGTGAGAGATAGTTTTTTTCATTTTTTTTTTTAAAGAAAGATGGCACTGATAGAGATGGCAGCTTCGCTTCAAGTCCTTAGGAAACTGTGCAGTATTTTGTATTTTTAATGTATTATTTCTTACATTGTTAGCCCAGAAAACCTTAAGTGTTATCACATACAGCCGGCTTTACTAGATTGTGTGTTAGGTTTTGTTGTGGAATTTGTTAGACATTACCTGTTAGACACTGCTGCACTGTCAGATCAAAACTCAGGAAAAAAGAAACATCCCTTTTTCAGGACCCTGTCTTTCAAAGATAATTTGTAAAAATCCAAATAACTTCACAGATTTTCATTGTAAAGGGTTTAAACACTGGTTCCCATGCTTTTTCAATGAACCATAAACAATTAATGAACATGCACCTGTGGAACGGTTCTTAAGACACTAACAGCTTACAGATGGTAGGCAATTAAGGTTACAGTTATGAAAACTTAGGACACTAAAGAGGCCTTTCTACTGACTCTGAAAAACACCAAAAGAAAGATGCCCAGGGTCCCTGCTCATCTGCGTGAAGATGACTTATCCATGCTGCAAGGAGGCATGAGGACTGCAGATGTGGCCAGGGAAATACATTGCAATGTCCGTACTGTGAGATGGCTAAGACAGCGCTACAGGGAGACAGGACAGCCAGCTGATAGTCCTCGCAGTGGCAGACCACATGTAACAACACCTGCACAGGATCGGTACATCCGAACATCACACCTGCGGGACAGGTACAGGATGGCAACAACAACTGCCCGAGTTACACCAGGAACGCACAATCCCTCCATCAGTGCTCAGACTGTCCGCAATAGGCTGAGAGAGGCTGAACTGAGGGCTTGTATGCCTGTTGTAAGGGAGGTCCTCACCAGACATCACCGGCAAAAATGTCGCCTATGCCCAAAAACCCACCGTCGCTGGACCAGACAAGATGACAAAAAGTGCTCTTCACTGACAAGTTGCGGTTTTGTCTCACCAGGGGTGATGATCTGATTTGCGTTTATCATCGAAGTAATGAGTGTTACATCGAAGCCTATACTCTGCAGCGGGATCGATTTGGAGGTGGAGGGTCTGTCATGGGCTGGGGCGGTGTGTCACAGCATCATCGGACTGAGCTTGTTGTCATTGCAGGCAATCTCAACGAGGTGCGTTACAGGGAAGACATCCTCCTCCCTCATGTGGTACCCTTCCTGCAGGCTCATCCTGACATGACCCTCCAACAAGACAATGCCACCAGCCATACTGCTTGTTCTGTGCGTGATTTCCTGCAAGACAGGAATGTCAGTGTTCTGCCATGGCCAGCGAAGAGCCCGGATCTCACGTCTGGGACCTGTTGGATCGGAGGGTGAGGGCTAGGGCCATTCCCCCCAGAAATGTCCAGGAACTTGCAGGTGCCTTGGTGGAAGAGTGGGGTAACATCTCACAGCAAGAACTGGCAAATCTGGTGCAGTTCATGAGGAGGAGATGCACTGCAGTACATAATGCAGCTGGTGGCCACACTAGATACTCACTGCTACTTTTGATTATGACCCCGCCTTTGTTCAGGGACACATTATTCCATTTCTGTTAGTCACATGTCAGTGGAACTTGTTCAGTTTATGTCTCAATTGTTGAATCTTGTTATGTTCATACAAATATATACACATGTTAAGTTTGCTGAAAATAAACACAGTTGACAGTGAGAGGACGTTTCTTTTTTTGCTGAGTTTAGAAGCATAAGCATTTCGCTACACTCGCAATAACATCTGCTAACCATGTGTATGTGACCAATACAATTAGATTTGATAAAGAGGGGGAATGTGTGAGAGAGGTAGAGAGATAAAGAGTGTATTTTCACCGCTTTGTAGGTCTTCTTCTGTCCGGCGTGTTTGGGTGCTTTGCCGGGGTCGGTGCTGATCTCTACGTGCATGGCATAGATGATGTCAAAGAAGTCCTCCACCACTGCCACCCTCTTCAGAGAGGATTCCGACCCAGAGCTCCCGTCCACACACTGCAAGAGAGGAGAGGACGAGTGGTACTTTAGCAGACTGGCTCATTGGGATGAGGCCTAGAGCACAAGGCACCAAGCCTACACACATACACACACAATACCATATTATGTAAAGCAGCACTGACACATTACGCCAACACATAACCTAACAGCCCCCAATAGGTACACAAATGAAAATGCTCTCTTAAAATCAGTCTTTAGTTCAGATAACCCTAATTTTCTTTAACAAAACAATAAAATCTCCTACTAAAAAAAGCCTGAAAATTATTGATCATTTTTATGAAGACCATTAATAGTGAGCAGGGCTGTAACCAGGGTTTGAGTTTTAATGAGGTCCATAGGCATTTCTATACAATAAAACAATTTTAAATGGTATTTGGAGAACAGCAAAAATAAGCAAAAATGACCCAAGTCATTATCACCTTGGCTGCTGTAGGTTCATTCACCTCAATTTATCTACAAACACATAGCCTATTAGCTATACAATTGTAACGTTATACCCCTGAAAGGGGGGTAAATATGAGTCATGATTCACACTGACATAGCATCAGTGATAAAAACACTTGTTTTTTAGAACTGTATTGTTTGCATTTTGATTACATTTTAATGTAGGCCTACAGCGTATGTGGAGATATTCATATTGAAACATATCTTTTTTTTTTCCTAACTTGTTTGATAAAATTAGTACAGATTCTCAGGGGACCCCACATGGGTCTCCGACCCCAAGTTTGGGAAGCTCTGTACTAACCTTTTTCTACTTGCTTCCTCTCTCTGTCTCTGCTTCCTCCTGCATGCATTGCAGCCTGCCTCAGCTTCACCACTGAGCGCCACATCACTGTCTGTCTGTCTGTCTGTCTGTCTGTCTCAGTAGCCTACTCTCTCCAAAGCAACGTTATTAAGAGAACTTAATAGCATGTATTTTGCTCCTACTGAGGTAGGCTCCGTTTAACGTTAGCCAGCTAGAAGGATGAAGTAATAAGCTAAGTAATACTAGCCAGAGCCCTTCAACATTACTGCAATAGAAGTCTTCCGGCAGTTAGCCACCTGACTGGCTGACTGACATCTATGAGCGACTATTTATCAGTTGTGCACTCATTCTCAGAAAGTCGTGTTTTGTTTGTTTGGGGGATGTCTGTAGACACGGCAGGAGTCACGGGACGGTTTTAAAATGGGCTCTTGTCGGCATCTCGCAAACACACTGTCATCAGCATCTCTGACTCTCTAGTCCAGGCTACTTGAGCCGAGTGCGAGCTGGGATACAGTAGTTAGTTTCACTTCAGACCCTCCGCCTGTGCTGCGAGAGGGCGGAGAGAGTTCGAGTGGTGAGGCAAATCACTTAGGCAAACCTGGGGGATGTAGGCGAACATAATGAACAAACCACTGTTCATGATTCCACTCAGACTTCGCAAAGATGTCGGCGCGATTATAACTCAGTCAGATCAATAATAAAAAAATTCTGAGCTTCGATCAACGCATGGGAGCAATATTTAGAAGTTGACCAGTAATATATTTTCTTTATTGTGTACAACATATATATATATATATATATATATATATATATATATATTTGTATTATTATTTATTTTTCAAGTTACAAAAAATTACCAAGGTCATGACACACACACACACACACACACACACACACACACACACACACACACACACACACACACTATGAGAGAGAGTGGTGCTGGGAACCTCCATATTCTCCCCCAAGGCCAGTGGAGAGCTGTGTGTGTACTAGGGGGAGGGGGATACCTGCCAGGAGCATGCACACACACACACACACACACACACACACACACACGAGAGAGAAAGTATGTGTAAAACAGCAGGTGGTGCACAAAATGCACTTTAAATCGCTACAAAGAAATGGCTCTTTGAAGTATGTTTCATCATTGCATTGTTTGGTTGGTTGTTTCTTTCACTGGCTGTTCAATCATTGTATTCTCCCTCCTACCAAAGTGTGTGGTCAACAAACTGACACAATTTCAAAAACAGTGAAGGTAAGAGAGGTGAGTTCTTTTGTCTTTGTTCAGGATCTTCAAAATGACCACAGGTGGTAGAACCAAACTCTGTTATTTGTAGGCTGCTGTAGACAATATTAAGTGTATGTAGTTGTCAAGGATTCATGTGATAACAAAACATTGATAAGGCTATCAACACCATGTTCTAATTCAAGTTTAGCATAGCTCAAAACATTACATTTAATGAAGTAATTACATTCTCATTTTGTGGTTTAAGAATTATTCATATTTACATCTTCACAATTCACAATGAATCTATCATGATCCTTTGCCTATCTTTACAGTATTCATTTTCAGAGCTCCAAGCTCCAGCTCCAACAGCACAAAGCAACACCCAACACAAACAGCTCCCCGCTAAAAAGGGTGGGGGAAAAAAACACTTCTAGTTCCAACCAGCGTTCCGCTCACAATAAGGCAAAACTTGCTGCCATGACAACCGGATAGCTAACCTCTCGGGCAGGTGTGTGGGGCAGCGGGTCATGTGACACAGGCTGCACCTAGTAAAACTTGAATTAAAGACAACAAGCAGAATGAACAGCGTGTGGGGGCTGACAGATTTTCACGTTATCCAAAATACACACACACCAAATTCTCTCTGGTTTCTTCCTCATTATTTTGTCTCTATTTCTCCCTCTCTATAACATTTTGGTCTCATCTCTCCACAGTCTCTCTCATCATGTGAGTATATTCCCAGTCTATGAGCTGGACTGAGGAGATGTTTCTGTCTGTCCTGTGTTGTGGTGCTGGGCACGCCTCTAGTCTGTTGCCCTCGTTTTGGCTTTGTGTGGGACTCACTGGAGCGTGACAGGTAAACATGGGGGATGTGTGTGTGTGTCCGAGTCTGTGTGTCTTGTGTTCGGGGTAGTTCTCTCCTCATTACTGTATAAAACATTGATCCCTGGGCACCTTTAACAGAAGCAACAGTCAGGGAGTCAATGAACTAACTCACTCACTCACCCCCCTCCCCCTACCTCTAGCCCTACCTCTCTCTCTCGCCCTACCTCTCTCTCAAGCGGCAGGTAATGAAGGTTGCCATGGCAGCATGGAGCAGCGTGCAGAGCAGAGAGGGCTGCATGCTTCTAAAGCACCAGCTCCCTTCATGGTCACCGTAATGCCATTCAAACAATGGTGATGATGATGAGGATGAAGATGTTATTTCTCATCGAAAGGTAGAGGCATCGGTGGGACAAGGTGGCTGTTGTTGATTACTCTATACAGTGAGGGAAAAAAGTATTTGATCCCCTGCTGATTTTGTACGTTTGCCCACTGACAAAGAAATTATCAGTCTATCATTTTAATGGTAGGTTTATTTGAACAGTGAGAGACAGAATAACCACAAAAAAATCCAGAAAAACGCATGTCAAAAATGTTATAAAATGATTTGCATTTTAATGAGGGAAATAAGTATTTGACCCCTCTGCAAAACATGATTTAGTACTTGATGGCAAAACCCTTGTTGGCAATCACAGAGGTCAGATGTTTCTTGTAGTTGGCCACCAGGTTTGCAAACATCTCAGGAGGGATTTTGTCCCACTCCTCTTTGCAGATCTTCTCCAAGTCATTAAGGTTTCGAGGCTGACGTTTGGCAACTCGAACCTTCAGCTCCCTCCACAGATTTTCTATGGGATTGAGGTCTGGAGACTGGCTAGGCCACTCCAGGACCTTAATGTGCTTCTTCTTGAGCCACTCCTTTGTTGCTTTGGCCGTGTGTTTTGGGTCATTGTCATGCTGGAATACCCATCCACGACCCATTTTCAATGCCCTGGCTGAGGGAAGAAGGTTCTCACCCAAGATTTGACGGTACATGGCCCCGTCCATCGTCCCTTTGATGCGGTGAAGTTGTCCTGTCCCCTTAGCAGAAAAACACCCCCAAAGCATAATGTTTCCACCTCCATGTTTGACGGTGGGGATGGTATTCTTGGGGTCATAGGCAGCATTCCTCCTCCTCCAAACACGGCGAGTTGAGTTGACGCCAAAGAGCTCCATTTTGGTCTCATCTGACCACAACACTTTCACCCAGTTGTCCTCTGAATCATTCAGACGTTCATTGGCAAACTTCAGACGGGCATGTATATGTGCTTTCTTGAGCAGGGGGACCTTGCGGGCGCTGCAGGATTTCAGTCCTTCACGGCGTAGTGTGTTACCAATTGTTTTCTTGGTGACTATGGTCCCAGCTGCCTTGAGATCATTGACAAGACCCTCCCGTGTAGTTCTGGGCTGATTCCTCACCGTTCTCATGATCCTTGCAACTCCACGAGGTGAGATCTTGCATGGAGCCCCAGGCCGAGGGAGATTGACAATTATTTTGTGTTTCTTCCATTTGCGAATAATTGCACCAAATTCTGTCACCTTCTCACCAAGCTGCTTGGCGATGGTCTTGTAGCCCATTCCAGCCTTGTGTAGGTCTACAATCTTGTCCCTGACATCCTTGGAGAGCTCTTTGGTCTTGGTCATGGTGGAGAGTTTGGAATCTGATTGATTGATTGATTGATTGATTGCTTCTGTGGACAGGTGTCTTTTATACAGGTAACAAACTGAGATTAGGAGCACTCCCTTTAAGAGTGTGCTCCTAATCTCAGCTCGTTACCTGTATAGACACCTGGGAGCCAGAAATCTTTCTGATTGAGAGGGGGTCAAATACTTATTTCCCTCATTAAAATGCAAATCAATTTATAACATTTTGACATGCGTTTTTCTTAAATTTTTTTGTTGTTATTCTGTCTCTCACTGTTCAAATAAACCTACCATTAAAATTATAGACTGATAATTTCTTTGTCAGTGGGCAAACGTACAAAATCAGCAGGGGATCAAATACTTTTTTCCCTCACTGTAAATAATCCGCATGGCCCATTAAAGATAACATTGATCATTAACATAGGCTAGCCCTGGGTCTTATTCACAACAAACTCTCACAGTCTCACGTCAGAATTAGTCGTTCATCCATGCTTTTCAAACGTCAAATTTCAAAGTTGCACCAAATGTCAAATTTCGGGGCAAATGCTTACGCCCATCCGCCAATACCATCAACAACACCCTAGCAAAGCCTACTTGAAGGTAACAGCACTGTTGCTCCCAGTGACCGATTTCCATGTCATCTCCCGATGTCCTCAGACATGCATGGACGTGTATTAATAATGATAATAATATATTACTATAGCGCTTTTCATAAGAATCTCAAAGCGCTTCAAAAGCAAAAAACAAACAAGCAATACATCATCATGAGTAGCTAGCTATAGTTAGCTAGGTCAACCAATGCATCATCATGAATAGCTAGCTATAATTAACTAGGCCAACCAATACATCATGAATAGCTAGCTATAGTTAGCTAGGTCAACCAATACATCATCATGAATAGCTAGCTATAATTAGCTAGGTCAACCGATACATCATCATGAGTAGCTAGCTATAGTTAGCTAAGTCAACTAATACATCATGAGTAGCTAGCTATAGTTAGTTAGGTTAACCAATACATCATCATGAATAGCTAGCTATAGTTAGTTAGGTCAACCAATACATCATCATGAGTAGCCTAGCTATAATTAGCTAGGTCAACCAATATATCATCATGAGTCTGGACCCTTTGTTGCCGACACGGAGCCCCGCCAATCCATCACGACTGGTCTACCGACGTAACTGTCCGAGGGGTTTTCTGTCCCGAAGCGAACACCAGTTAGCCTGGAGTTAGCCTCGAGCTAGGCCCATCTCCCGGATAGCGCAAGAAATCCATCTCTCACGACTTCCGCCGAAGTCGGTTCCTCTCCTTGTTCGAGCGGCGTTCAGCGGTCGACGTCACCGGTCTTCTAGCCATCGCCGATCCACCTTTCATTTTCCATTTGTTTTGTCTTGTTTTCCCACACACCTGGTTTCCATTCCCTCATTATTTGACATGTATAATACCCTCTGTTCCCCCCATGTCTGTGTGTGGAATTGTTTGTTGTAAGTGTTTGTACATTTCTGACTGGTTGGCGACGGGTTGTTTCAACCAGTATTTTGCTGTTCTGGGTGCTGTTTGTTTTTGCATCATTAAAGTGCTCCGGCTGTTACCCATTTCTGCTCTCCTGCGCCTGACTTCCCTGCAGCCAGTTACGCACCGCTTCCACCATCAGATAATCCCTGGGCTTCAATACCTCTTTTACCAATTGGCCTGGACCCTTTGCTGCCGACACGGAGCCCCGCCGATCCATCACGACTGGTCTGCCGACGTAACCGTCCGAGGGGATTTCAACAGGCTCCCCCATTGCGACGTCCCACTAAGGCCCATCTGCTAGCCTGCTGCTAGCCCCGGCCTGCTAGCTGTCTGAATCTCCGTGACTCCAGCTCGCCTAGATACTCACTGGACCCTATGATTACTCGACTACACATGCCTCTCCCTAACGTCAATATGCCTTGTCTATTGCTGTTTTGATTAGTAATTTTTGTCTTATTTCACTGTAGAGCCTCCAGCCCTGCTCTATATACCTTAGCTAGCCCTGTTGTTCCACCCCCCACACATGCAGTGACCGCACCTGGCTTAAATGGTGCTCCTAGAGACAAAACCTCTCATCGTCACTCAATGCCAAGGTTTACCTCCACTGTACTCACATCCTACCATACCCTTGTCTGTACATTATGCCTTGAATCTATCCTTCCGTGCCCAGAAACCTGCCCCTTTATTCTCTGTTCCGAACACACTAGACGACCAGTTCTTTTAGCCTTTAGCCGTACTCTTATCCTACTCCTCCTTTGTTCCTCTGGTGATGTAGAGGTTAACCCAGGCCCTGCAGCCCCCAGCATCACTCCCATTCCCCAGGCGCTCTCATTTGTTGACTTCTGTAACCGTAAAAGCATTGGTTTCATGGATGTTAACATTAGAAGCCTCCTCCCTAAGTTTGTTTTATTCACTGCTTTAGCACACTCCGCCAACCCGGATGTCCTAGCTATGTCTGAATCCTGGCTTAGGTAGGCCACCAAAAATCCTGAAATTTCCATCCCTAACTATACCATTTTCCGACAAGATAGAACTGCCAAAGGGGGCAGAGTTGCAATCTACTGCAGAGATAGCCTGCAGAGTTCTGTCATACTATCCAGGTCTGTGCCCAAACAATTCAAGCTTCTTCTTTTAAAAATCCACCTATCCAGAAACAAGTCTCTCACCGTTGCCGCTTGTTATAGACCCCCTTCAGCCCCCAGCTGTGCCCATATGTGAATTGATCGCCCCCCATCTATCTTCAGAGTTCGTACTGTTAGGTGACCTAAACTGGGACTTGCTTAACACCCTGGCCGTCCTACAATCTAAGATAGATGCCCTCAATCTCACACAAATTATCAAGGAACCTACCAGGTACAACCCAAAATCCGAAACCATGAGCACCCTCTTAGATATCATCCTGACCAACTTGCCCTCTAAATACACCTCTGCTGTCTTCAACCAGGATCTCAGCGATCACTGCCTCATTGCCTGCGTGCGTAATGGGTCCGCGGTCAAACGACCACCCCTCATCACTGTCAAACGCTCCCTAAAACACTTCAGCGAACAGGCCTTTCTAACCGACCTGGCCCAGGTATCTTGGAAGGATATCGACCTCATCCCGTCAGTAGAGGATGCCTGGTTGCTCTTCAAAAGTGCTTTCCTCTCCAGCTTAAATAAGCATGCTCCATTCAAAAAAATGTAGAACTAAGAACAGATATAGCCCTTGATTCACCCCCGACTTGACTGCCCTTAACCAGCACAAAAACATCCTGTGGCATTCTGCATTAGCATCAAATAGCCCCCACGATATGCAATTCTTCAGGGAAGTCAGGAACCAATATACTCAGTCAGATAGGAATGCTAAGGCTAGCTTTTTCAATCAGAAATTTGCTTCCTGTAGCACTAATTCCAAAAAGTTTTGAGACACTGTAATGTCCATGGAGAATAAGAGCACCTCCTCCCAGCTGTCCACTGCACAGAGGATAGGAAACACTGTCACCACCGATAAATCTACAATAATCGATCATTTCAATAAGCATTTTTCCACTGCTGGCCATGCTTTCCACCTGGCTACCCCTACCCCGGCCAACACCTCAGCACCCCCTGCAGCAACTTACCCACCCCCTGCTTCTCCTTCACCCAAATCCAAACATCTGATGTTCTGAAAGAGCTGCAAAATCTGGATCCCTACAAATCAACTGGGCTAGACAATCTGGACCCTCTCTTTCTAAAATTATCTGCCGAAATTGTTGCAACCCCTAATACTAGCCTAATCAATCTCTCTTTCATACCATCTGAGATCCCCAAAGATTGGAAAGCTGCCGTGGTCATCCCAATCTTCAAAGGGTGAGACACCTTAGACCCAAACTGTTATAGACCTATATCCATCCTGCCCTGCCTTTCTAAAATCTTCGAAAGCCAAGTTAATAAACAGATCACCGGCCATTTCGAATCCCACCGTACCTTCTCCACTATGCAATCTGGTTTCCGAGCTGGTCATGGGTGCACCTCAGCCACGCTCAAGGTCCTAAACGATATCATAACCTCCATTGATAAAAGACAGTAGTGTGCAGCCGTCTTCATCGACCTGGCCAAGGCTTTCGACTCTGTCAATCACAGCATTCTTATCGGCAGACTCAATAGCCTTGGCTTCTCAAATGACTGCCTCGCCTGGTTCACCAACTACTTCTCAGATAGAGTTAAGTGTGTCAAATCGGAGGGCCTGTTGTCCGGACCTATGGCAGTCTCCATGGGGGTGCCACAGGGCTCAATTCTCGGGCTGACTCTTTTCTCTGTATATATATCAATGATGTCGCTCTTGCTGCTGGTGATTCTCTGATCCACCTCTACAAAGACGACACAATTCTGTATACATCTGGCCCTTCTTTGGACACTGTGCTAACAAACCTCCAAACGAGCTTCAACGCCATACAACACTCCTTCCGTGGCCTCCAACTGCTTTTAAATGCAAGTAAAACTAAGTGCATGCTCTTCAACCGATTGCTGTCCGCACCCTCCCGCCCGACTAGCATCACTACTCTGGACGATTCTGACCTAGAATATGTGGACAACTACAAATACCTAGGTGTCTGTTTAGACTGTAAACTCTCCTTCCAGACTCACATTAAGCATCTCCAATCCAAAATTAAATCTAGAATTGGCTTCCTATTTCGCAACAAAGCCTCCTTCACTCATGCTGAAGAACATAATCTAGTAAAACTGACTATCCTACCGATCCTTGACTTCGGCAATGTCATTTACAAAATAGCCCCCAACACTCTACTCAGCAAACTGAATGTAAGCCATTCATTTTATCACCAAAGCCCCATATACTACCCACCACTGTGACCTCTATGCTCTCATTGGCTGGCCCTCACTACATATCCATCGCCAAACCCACTTGCTCCAGGTCATCTGTAAGTCTTTGTTAGGTAAAGCCCCGCCTTATCTCAGCTCACTGGTCACCATAGCATCACCCACCTGTAGTACGCGCTCCAGCAGGTATATTGCACTGGTCATCCCCAAAGCCAAATCAAATCAAATTTTGTTGGTCACATACACATGGTTAGCAGATGTTAATGTGAGTGTAGCGAAATGCTTGTGCTTCTAGTTCCAACCATGCAGTAATATCTAACAAGTAATCTAACAATTTCACAACAACTACCTTTTACACACAAGTGTAAAGGATTGAATAAGAATATGTACATATAAATATATGGATGAGCGATGGCCGAACGGCATAGACAAGATGCAGTAGATGGTATAGAGTACAGTATATACATATGAGATGAGTATACTTCCTTTGGCCGCCTTTCCTTCCAGTTCTCTGCTGCCAATGACTGGAACGAATTGCAAAAATCTCTGAAGCTGAGATAACCGCTGTCTTATATCTCCTTCTCTAACTTTAAGCATCAGCTGTCAGAGCAGCTTACCGATCACTGTACCTGTACACAGCCAATCTGTAAATAGCACACCCGACTACCTCATCCCCATATTATTACTCACCCTCTTGCTCTTTCGCACCCCAGTATCTCTTCTTGCACATCATCATCTGCACATATATCACTCCAGTATTAATCCTAAATTGTAATTATTTTCACCTCTATGGCCTATTTATTGCCTACCTCCCTACTCTTCTACATTTGCACACATTGTACATAGATCTTTCTATTTTTCTTTTCTTTTGTGTTATTGACTGTACGTTTGTTTATGTGTAACTCTGTGTTGTTGTTTTTGTCGCACTGCTATGCTTTATCTTGGCCAGGTCGCAGTTGTAAATAAGAACTTGTTCTCAACTGGCCTTCCTGGTTAAATAAAGGTGAAATAAAAAAATAAAATGAGTAGCTAGCTATAATTAGCTAGGTCAACCAATACATCATCATGAATAGCTAGCAATAGTTAGTTAGGTCAACCAATACATTATCATGAATAGCTTAGTATTATTAGCTAGGTCAACCAATACATCATCCTGAATAGCTAGCTATAATTAGTTAGGTCAACCAATAGAGGCCAAGTCATTGAGTGCATGCATCCTCCAAAGATGGAGAGGGACAGTTCATGGCTTGATCAGAGGAAGGTGGTCAGGGAGATGGTTGATGAAGAATCTGGTGACGATCATGTAGAGAGCTACTCTGGGAACCAGCTTGAGTCATGTAGCTACTGGACTTCTCCTTCACAATGTATGGCACCAACTTGGTTGACGCCTCAGCAGCTCTCGACGCCAGAAAGCTCACCACACACAGTTCAGAGTAGTAGCCAGTCGACCTCACTATGAGCCCTCTGCCTCAGCACTGCATTCCTTTACTGCATCTCCCATTCAGCTCAAGCTTCAGGTGACTCTTCAATTGATGAACACCAAACAGAAGAAACCAGTCTGAAACAAAGACGGACAACCTAAACTTGTCCAATAAGAAGCACACATTTTTGTTTGCCATTGCAAAACGTTTTGCTACAGTGTGTCATAATGAATATAACCATGCTTTATAGCTTCTAAGGCTCCATGGCATGACCCTGTGCCAGCTCCAGCAGTAATGCCCTCTACAGGAAGGTCAGAGGAGAGGACTGCACTGGCCCACACCACCACACCACACTACCTCCAGGAGATGACTACTAGGCAATGGCACGTGGGCTGCCAGCCTGTCTGCCCACTACCCGTGACTGCCTGGGACACATTATGACGCAAATCACCCCCCCATCCCCAAACGGTTGTAGGGCACAGCAGTGGCCCGGGACGATAGCATGTGCGACAGCAGAAACCGCTGCGCACGGATATATGTGGGGCACGGAGGGGGGCGATGGGGGGCAGGGGTGAGTTGCACCTTATGGCACAGCAGACAGGACAGCAGGCACCACCTCCCTACCACCACCAACCCCCCACTTCCTGCCTCCCTGGCGATGAGGTCAAAGTCACAGCAAAGAGAGAGAGGGAGAGGGGAGAGAGGGCTATGGCAAAGCTGCCTGCCCTACTGCATGCATGCCACACATGACAATACAAACATATACTGTACATACACATACATAAATATGTAGTCTATGTACAGATAGGGTGCAAGCAGCCTACACACACCCATTTATACACACATACCAGCAGGGTCGCAACTTTCACTGGGGACAGGGGGTCATGTCCCCCACACATTCTGAAATTGCATTTTTGTCCCCCACAGTTTTATCTTTGCAAAGTGATACGAAAGCAGCAACAACAGCGGCCCGGGACGATAGCAGCTTTAGGACCATGCAGACGCCTCCGAGCGGTCAGGTAGGATGTTTGGAGTGTTCAACCAGCTGGATTTAGGACCGTGGACACCGCAGACTGGGCTGACAGGCTGTGTGAAGGCAAAGCTTCTGGACAGCTGGCTGGACCAGCACGGGAGAGTTGAGTATAGTTCAGTGTGTATGTGTTGCACTCTTTCACCAAGTTGTAAAAGCAAGCAGAGCAGAAACTGGCTACACTTTAGTTGACTGATGTAGCTGGCAAGGTAACTGCTGTTTAATTTAACAGGAAAAAAAAGTGTGTTTATTTGCAGTGCTGAGCTAGTAACTGACATGTAACGTTAGCTAATGTTTCATCCCCTCTCGACTGACGAGGTGAATGAATAAGCTACGCTAGCTAGTAGCTACCACAGCCAGGTCAGCTCTAGCCTCTATTTATCTGTCAGATAGCGATATGAGGAGGCTATTATTACTATCTAACAGCTGTTGATTGTACGGAAATGTTTTGAAGCCTTTGTCCCATTTCAGAAGTAAAAGAAGTTGGCTAGCTTTCGCCAGTTGATATACTGTTAGAGAGAGAACTGGACAAAATGTGGCTAACGTTAGCTATTATTTTTGCCTCAATCACACTAGACCTGAATCAAACGAAGACGGCCAAACGATTGAAGATTGATATTCTGAAGCTTTTTCAGTGCAATTTGATTTTTATTAGTCCGTTTTGCAATGTAACATTATTAATCTGTCAGTTTCCCTAGCTAATTCTCTACTTTTCACACTAACACAGTAATAAACAGCTCTAACAGAGGCGGGATAGATTTATTCAACCCGCTCCCGCCCCTACCCGCTGGCTTTCTGTCCGACTCCTACCCGCTGGCTTTCTGTCCGACTCCTACCCGCTGGCTTTCTGTCCGACTGCTACCCGCTGGCTTTCTGTCCGACTCCTACCCGCTGGCTTTCTGTCCGACTCCTACCCGCTGGCTTTCTGTCCGACTCCCACCCGCTGGCTTTCTGTCCGACTCCCACCCGCAAGAACTGGTCCCAAACCCAACCACAATCCTGCAATGATATTTTAGGCGTATGTGACGCAGCCATGGTCTCATCAATTTTGCGCCCTTATATTGTATTACTGGGCTATATCAGCCAATATGCTAGATGTAGTTTGAAGAGAGCAGAGTCGGAGAGACTTGCACTTTCTGAAAATATTTTTTTATAGGCTACCTTTTAGGAGTGGGAAGATGGAGAAATATGGGTGACCAATATTTAAGCCTATTTCTAGGCAATGTAGTAAACTATAGTCTAATCATAGGCCTATTTAGGAAGTACATTTTCTTGGAAAGATAATTGCCCGTGCTTCTCTGCCCATACATAGGCTATAGTCTACTCTATTTAATTGAGACCACACGCGCACCTGTTCTTGCAGGTATGACCACTGAACTGGAAGCAGCAAGAATGATGACAGCGACACTTGCTACCTTTTGCAGGCAGACACAAATAAATGGGTAATCAATATTTATTGAAAATGAAAAGGCGCAACACTCGCTCACCATAGTATCCTAACCTCTGTGTGCGTTGTGCCTTTTCCTTTTCAATGATGATTACATTTTCTGATTACACTTCGACTCACGTTGGTTGAGCCCCTTCCACTTCTTTCCATTATCAATATTTATTTACAGACACTGCAGTAAACTACAGTGTAATCATATTTAAGTTAATTTCATATTTCAAGTTAACTGCCACTTTATTCTCCACCCATGTAGGCAGCCTACAACGCTGCAGGAGCTGTGTTTATTGTGCTTTATTCCAGGACAATGTGGACTGCCCAGACTTTCAATGCAGCAACTGTTTGCTTGCAGAGGACTACAGAGGCAAAGTGGCTACTCTCAGCAAACAAGTAGCGAACCTATACAAGCTACTGGGGATCCCATGCCCGTTTACTTTTTCTTTCTCTTCTACCTCAGTAGCCGGACGCCGATCTGGTCTGGTGGAAATGTCGCCCTGTGTCGGCTCTCCACAGCCGACTGGCCGGTACTCTGCAGGGATCCCTCCTCAAAGGGTCTCCCCCTTCCCTGGAGAACGGAGTTAGTAGTATGCTCCTGGATGACTTGGAGGATGTTGCTGTTCTTGATCCTACCAACCAGCCATGGAGATATGTCACTTGTTGTAGAAGTCGAAGACAGCGTCCTCTGGCAACGGGGGCCTCCTTGGAGATGTTAAGCCCGGACAGGACACAGACCAGAAATGGCTTCGCCGCCCTGGATCCAGAGGTTCCGGCGTTTTCTTCCCTAGGGGCTTCCGATTCGAGATCGGATCCGGAGGTACCTACGCATTCGTCCTCTGTTCTGTCTCCCTCACCGGTGGCTTCTACTTCAAGCTCAGATCCTCAGAGCTCACACCCTCATCAGACCGTGAAGCTGCCTGAGACTCCGGCCCATTCATCATGCACGATGGATACTACAGCTGGCTTGGGTCCATCGGGCCCCACAACCCTTCGGTCCTTTTTTGGTGTTTTGAACTGCATTTTTCAGTCATTTTGATTGTTGATATGGAAATTTTGTTAGAACCTTGTTTATTATATATGTGTGTGTAATAATATTTCACATAATAATAATATTACTATGTGTGTGTGTGTGTGTGTGTGTGTGTGTGTGTGTGTGTGTGTGTGTGTGTGTGTGTGTGTGTGTGTGTGTGTGTTTGCATGTGCCGCTCGCTGTGCATTGGAAGAATTGTAAATCCATTGTGAAAGGCTACGGAGTTTGCGTTACAAACTATTCGGATGAAATGTGTCCATATATTGGTATATATCGGTTGTAAATGTGGATGTTATCGGTCTGAGCTGAGTTAAGCGGTGTGTCATTTTGTCCGATGAAATTAAATATCGGAGGCTATCGCTTGTGTATCTTGGCTACATTGGTATTTACATTTGTTGAAAATAGTTTTTCAATTTCAGTTAATATCCTATGTCACGTGTTTGAGCTATCTGTTGTATGGTGAACTTGGGCTTCATCAAGGTTTATTTGTGAGTAAATCTGGTTTTGGTAATAACCAGTGCTTACCCAGCCACCAACCTCACATCACTGACACATGTAAATGCTGTGCATACACGAGACAGCATTATGCTCGTATTGGAAAGTTCTGCTGGATTAGCATCCACGTAAACCAAGGGATAGTCTGAGGCAGCAAGCAACACACACAGACACACACAAAATGTTTTGATAGTGTTGATACTGGACCCTGACAAGAAATGAACAGAGCCAAATAAAGGATAGAAAGAAATGTCCTGCTACATATCAGACAGGCTCAGTGTGCGGCACTGCGTTTACTGTGCTACCATCAATTGGGTGTTTATCTATGCATCACGTCTCTCTTTCCCCCAACCCTTCACTCCCTTCACTCCTCATCCCTTCTCTCACAATCCCTTTCTCCCACGCTCCATCCCCTTATCCACCTATACCTCCATCTCTGTTCTTCCCTTTCACTCTCTGTCTCTGTCCCTTCTCCGCCCCTCTGACCCCCCGCACTTCCAGGCCTGTGCTCCCTCCAGCGGCACAGAATAATTGTAACCTTCTTCCTCTCTTTCCCATCTCTCTTTCCCTCCCATCTCCACCCCCTTCCCCATCTCTCTCTGTATTTCTCTCCCTCTCTTTAACTCCCCCGTCCCATTCCAAACAGCCCTGTTGCTATGAGACGTGAGGGGTCGATTCAGTAAACGGCTGCCTGCCCCTGCCCCTCACCCTGCCAGCCCACCCCCTCTCTGATGGGCGGCTGTGAATGGAGGGATCGAGGGAGGAGGAGAGCTGCAGTGTGCACAGCCTCTGCAGACGGTAGGGAGTGTGTCCAGCCGCGGGGGCAAACAGATGCAGCCAATGTGCATCACATTCAGGATACACACACACGCCCTCACAAACATACTCATCAAGGGCACACAGGTAGACAAGCACATAATCACACACGCACGCATACGCACACACACACAGAGAGAGAAAGCCATCTCATACACAGACACACTCCAAGTGTCAGAGGCACTGCTTAAAATAACAAGACGCAGCTGGTGTGATAACATAAAGGATAAAGCATCTCCAAACCATACTAACATATTGTAAGTAACCTGGATTATATCCACTGAGGTGTGTGTTTGAGGAGCCCCATGCCTTTATTTGTTTGCCAACAGTCATCAAGTCCACATATAGTACTAGTATATACTGCTGCCCATTTCCAATTCATTCTCTTTATGCACCTCATTGTGGTGGGTAGTGGGAGCACGTCTCGGAGCAGGCTGCAGTGGAATGTGGCTCCACAAAGCCGACGCACGGTGACCTGCTTCTGTTCTGTTCTGTTCTCTCCAGTCAGTCACAGAGAGAGGCGAGACGCAGCACAGAGAAACACCCTCAAGATGAGCCGTCCAAGAAACACACTTCAGATGGGCAATGGGTAGAGAGATGGAGGGGTGAGATAGTACTGTAGGTAGATGGAGAGAGAGAGAGAGAGAGTGGAGACAGAGAGATGGGGGAAGAGGCTGCAGAAAAGGGGTACGGATGAGTGTGTTATGCTCACAGCTCTGTGTTAGCTCACAGTGAATAAGACAGCCAATACCATTTTATGGGTCAATCTTCCATAATGGCTGCCTTAGTAAGCAAACTGTCGTCTGAATTACAGATCAGGGTACCCACACGGTGCCCAGTGTGTACCAACCAGGGAAGGCTCTGTCTGTCTGACTGTCTGTCGTCACAGCTAGGTGGCACGGCTGGTGGCACAGCATAGCAGAATGGCTACATCTGCTCTCCTTCCTATCTCCATCCTGTTTTTCTCCCTCTCTCAAATCCTCTCTCCTTTGCTCTCATTCTGTAGATGGCCCTGTTCTATCTCCCTCCTCCCCCACCTCTCTCCGTTTCCCCTGATGTTCTCTTTCTTTACCCCATCCTTCCCCCTCTCGCTCTCTCCTCTCTCTCCCAGTGGAGGATTAAAACACTTGACAATCCCAATATCCCGTTCCAGATGCTCCAGATCGCTCCTCTGTCTCCCCTCATCCTCCACTCGCCCTCCCCTCATCCTCCACTCGCCCTCCCCTCATCCTCCACTCGTCCTCCCCTCATCCTCCACTCATCCCTCCCCTCCTCTCCCCAACGCCCCAGCGCACTTACATGCTGCCTGCCATGTTAAATCGCATGCGTTCCTATTTGTACTCATTTCTGCTCATACTGTACCACCCAGCAGCAGGAGAAACACAACAACAAACATGGAATGAATGTTCCAGTAGACTACCTGCTATAGAGACTACCAACACACTGAGTATACCAAACATTAGGAACACCTTCCTAATATTGAGTTGACACCCCCACCCCTCTTTTGCCCTCTGAACAGCCTCAATTCGTCAGGGCATGGATTCTACAAGGTGTCGAAAGCATTCCACAGGGATGCTGGCCCATGTTGGCTCCAATGCTTCCCACAGTTGTGTCGAGTTGGCTGGATTTCCTTTGGGTGGTGGACCATTCTTGATACACACGGGAAACTGTTGAGAGTGAAAAACCCAGCAGCATTGCAGTTCTTGACACAAACCGTTGTGCCTAGCACCTACTACCATACCCCATTCAAGGCACTTACATTTATTTGTCTTGCCCATTCTCCCTCTGAATGGCACACATACACACTCCGTGGCGGCAGGTAGCCTAGTGGTTAGAGCGTTAGTAACCGAAAGGTTGCAAGATTGAATCCCTGAGCTGACAAGGTAAAAATCTGTAGTTCTGCCCCTGAACAAGGCAGTTAACCCACTGTTCCTAGGCCATCATTGAAAATAAGAATTTGTTCTTAACTGACTAGCCTAGTTAAATAAAGGTTAAATAAATAAATCCACATCGACAGGGCTGCAGTGGAGCTGGTCGAGAGTTCAAGTTCCTCTGTGTCCAAATCACTAAAGACTTAAAATGGTCCAAACACATGCGCACAGTCGTGTAAAAGGCGCGATAGCACCGCCCTCGCTTGCCTGGCGCTACAGTGGGTGGTGTGGACAGCCCAGTACATCACTGGGGCCAGGCTCCCTACCATCCAAGACATCTATATCAGGTGGTGTGGTAGTTTGGCCCGGAAAATCGTTAAAGACTCCTAAGCCATAGACTATTCTCCCTGCTTCTGCACAGCAAGTGGTGCCGGTGCATCAAGTCTGACACCAACTGGATCTTGAACAGCTTCTATCCCCAGGCAATAAGACTGATAAATAGCTAACAAAATAGATATACAGACTGAGTTAACCTTGTATCCTTATTGACCTTTTATGCACACTCACAGGGCCCTACACACGCACTCCAGCATCTGCTCACTCACACATTTGCACATCAGTGGAAGCTCCTCAGAGGAGGAAGGAGAAGACAATCCTCCTCAGTGAATTTATTTTAATTGTGAAACATTAAAAAGTTATCCTTTTAAGATAAAACTATACAAAATATATTCATGTACCAAATAATTGATAAAAACACTGTTTTGCAATGAAGGTCTACAGTAGCCTCAGCAGCACTCTGGAGGGTAGCACCATGTTGTAGCCGGAGGACAGCAATCTTCTGTCCTCCTCTGGGTACATTGACTTCAATACAAAACCTAGGAGGCTCAAGGTTCTCACCCCCTTCCACAGACTTCCACAGTAATTATGACAACTTCCGGAGGACGTCCTCCAACCTATCAGAGCTCTTGCCGCATTAACTGACATGTTGTCCACCCAGTCAAAGGATCAGAGAATTAATCTAGTATTGAAAACATAAGCTACAGCTAGTTAGCACAGCAGTGCATGAAATGTGGTGAGTAGCCTTCCCTGTAGCTCAGTTGGTAGAGCATGGTGTTTGCAACGCCAGGGTTGTGGGTTCGATTCCCACGGGGGGCCAGCAAAAAAAAAAATGTATGAAATTGTATGAAATGTATGCATTCACTACTGTAAGTCGCTCTGGATAAGAGCGTCTGCTAAATGACTAAAATGTAAAAAAAATGTAGTTGACTCAAAGAAAAAGACAATGGTTGAACAGTTTTGAACAAATTAAATGATTCTGAAATGAAGTAGAAGCAAGAGAGAGAGTGAGCTATATTTCGTAGTCTATGTTTTTTCACTTTCACTTACTTAGCTAGCATCAAATGCAGCAAGCTAGTTTAGCCTACTCAAACACCCGGCTCAAACAGAGAGGGATGCTATGTTAGCTAGCTGTCTAACACTGGAACTCTTACAGTTAATCAAATGGCCACCAGACTATTACATTGATCCCCCTCCCCCCTCCATTTGTTGGTACACTGCTGCTACTCGCTGTTTATTATTTATACATAGTCACTTCATCCCTACCTACATGTACACATTACCCCAACTAACCTGTACCCCCACACACTGACTCGGTACCGGTACCCCCTGTACATAGCCTTGTTATTGTGTTACTTTTTATTATTCCATTTATTTTTATTTTTTTACATTAGTTTATTTGGTAAATATTTTCTTAACTCTTCTTTAACTGCACTGTTGGTTAAGGGCTTGTAAGTAAGCGTTTCACGGTACGGTCTACACTTGCATTCGGCGCATGTGACAAATAAGGTTTGATTTGATTTTGAAGTCAAGGTAAGCTTTTGGTTTTATTAATGTATTGCCACCAGGGCCTGCCGGTGTATCTGTTAAACTGCTTGCTGCTGACTGTAGACTGTACTACATGATTGTAGCAGGTTTACAAAGGCGTTAGTTACAGCAACTATGGTGATTGTCTATGATGTGACAACTCTTTAGGTTGTGTTTTGCTGTTAGCGCTCATGATATGAAGATTTGGCTTGGAATTATTTTCCCGCCTGATCACAAACAGCTGATGTATTGTCCACAAGCTAAGGAAAATGGTGTGAGGAGAACATGTAGATAGTTGCGAGAAGGAATTACATATACAACGAAGTGTTTGTGATCAGGGTGTATTCATTCCGCCGATTCTGTTGAAAGACGTTTCTTAAACGGAAGCAAAGGGAACGAAATGGGGACAAACATACCTGAATTTGTCCAATAGAAAATAGTTTGCTAAATGACATCCTTTGAGTCAATTGGAGGTGTACCTGTGGATGTATTTCAAGGCCTACCTTCAAACTCAGTGCCTCTTTGCTTGACATCATGGGAAAATCCAAAGAAATCAGCCAAGACCTCAGAAAATACATTGTAGACCTCCACAAGTCTGGTTCATCCTTGGGATTAATTTCCAAACGCCTGAAGGTACCACGTTCATCTGTACAAACAATAGTACGCAAGTATAAACACCATGGAACCACCTAGCCGTAATACTACTCAGGAAGGAGACGCGTTCTGTCTCCTAGAGATGAACGTGCTTTGGTGCGAAAAGTGCAAATCAATCCCAGAACAACAGCAAAGGAACCTGTGAAGATGCTGGAGGAAACAGGTACAAAAGTATCTATATCCACAGTAAAACTAGTCCTATATTGACATAACCTGAAAGGCCGCTCAGCAAGGAAGAAGCCACTGCTCCAAAACCGCCATAAAAAAGCCCGACTACGGTTTGCTACTGTACATGGGAACGAAGATCGTACTTTTTGGAGAAATGTCCTCTGGTCTGATGAAACAAAAATAGAACTGTTTGGCCATAATGACCATCATTATGTTTTGAGGAAAAAGGGGGAGGCTTGCAAGCCGAAGAACACCATCCCAACTGTGAAGCACGGGGGTGGCTGCATCATGTTGTGGGGGTGCTTTGCTGCAGAAGGGACTGGTGCACTTCACAAAATAGATGGCATCATGAGGACGGAAAATGATGTGGGTATATTGAAGCAACATCTCAAGACATCAGTCAGGAAGTTATAGCTTGGTCGCAAATGGGTCTTCCAAATGGTGGCCATCACAAAGCCTTGACCTCAATCCTATAGAACATTTGTGGGCAGAACTGAAAAAGCGTGTGCGAGCAAGGAGGCCTACAAACCTGACTCAGTTACACCAGCACTGTCAGGAGGAATGGGCCAAAATTCACCCAACTTATTGTGGGAAGCTTATGGAAGGCTACCTGAAACCTTTGACCCAAGTTAAACAATTTAAAGGCAATGGTACCAAATACTAATTGAGTTTATGTAAACTTCTGACCAACTGGGAATGTGATGAAAGAAATAAAACCTGAAATAAATCATTCTCTCTACTATTATTCTGACATTTCACATTCTTAAAATAAAGTGGTGATCCTAACTGACCGAAGACAGGGAATTTTTACGAGGATTAAATGTCAGGAATTGTGAAAAACTGAGTTTAAATGTATTTGGCTAAGGTGTATGTAATCTTCCGACTTCAACTGTATATGCATGCAAGAGTGTGCAAGGCTGTATTGAATGTGTCACTGTATGTCACCTTGGGTGTGTTCGTATATTCACTCTGGAGTGCCAGAGTATGCTCATAGAGTGCTCTGGGTGTGTGTAAATTCAGAGAGTTGTCAGATTGTCCATTCGTAAATTCATAGCGTGCCGCTTTCGGAGAGTTCAGTAGGGTTGATCCAAGCGTTCTAACCTCACAACAACAGTCAAGCATCCAAGCTAATTGGCTAAAGTTGGCTAGCTACTTCCAGACACAAATGAGAAAACAACTCACTCTGACCATTTTACTCACCCTAGCAGAGCTGGTTAGGATGTTTTCATGTTATCCAGAGCGTTAGTGACTGTAACTGTGCTGCTGGCAACAATTTAATTGCGTTTTTTTGCCAACATTTACTAACACCTCTCGTGTTGTGCATTCAAAAATTAATCAGTTATTCTGCGCTCTGGCACACAGACAAGAGTGCACTGAAATCAGAGTAGATAGCCAGAGTGAATTTACAAACACACCCCTTGATTACTCAAATTTCTCTCTCGACCTGCGTTGTAAACTTTCTTTCATAGGCTAGGTTGTAGCAACCTCGTGATTTGTATAGGGAAAATTATAGTACTATGTAGTAACCTAAACCTATCGATGTTACATTGAGCTGCGTGAATAGAATATGAATGACAGTCATCCGATATGCTGTAATAGAAATAAGGCCATGCTCATAAAAAAGATAATTGTCCTCACTCATCTTAAACGTCACCGACCGCCACTGATACGCATACATTTTTACTGACTCTACACACACCCACTTACATACAAGCTGCTGCTACTCTGTTTATCTTATATCCTATATACATATCTACCTCCATCACTCCAGTATCCCTTCACATTGTAAATATGGTATTGGAACTGACCCTGTATATAGTATGCTTACTTATTTACTTAGTATTATTCATGTTTCTCATGTTTTTTCCCCCCTATTATTACATTGTTATTGCATTGTTGGGTTTTGAGTTTGACCAAAAAAACATTTTAAAAAATGCTTCTGTCCTCCCTTCCACCGGCATACTGTTATGTTCAGCTCATAACTGTTATCTTTCTCTTTCTGTCATCTGGTGGTCAAAGCAAGAGTGTGTAAACAGTCTGGACAACCCCTCCCTCTCGCTCTCCCTCCCTCTGTCACTCTCTCCTCTTTCTCCATTTAATGTCACCTCTCCCAGCTCTTACTGACACCTAACATGACACCTACCACCTACCCTTTTCCATTTACTATAACAAGCATCTTCATCCACTGAGCACCGCTGACACTGGGCGTCCATGGACGTTGAAAAGTAGCTGAAATTTGGTCAGTCAGCCCTGGCTGGACCAAATATGAACCAATCATGGACGTCTATGTTTCACAAGTTTGCACAGCACAGCACAGTCAAGAAAAGTATAATACATTATAGTAAAGAAAAGTATCGTACAGTACAGCACAGCACAGTACTGTACAGTACAGTAGAGCACACTAGAGTAGAGTACAATATAATGTTATGTATTGTACTGAACATATCTACTTTACTGTACTCTACTGTGTTGTACTGTGATGTCCAAACTTGTGAAACATAGACGTCTATGATTGGTTTAGATTTAGCCTGGTCCGGACCAACCAAATCTGGTCTGGTTTGGTGGTGGAGCTCATTAGAATAATAGCAAGTGTGTAGAATAATACCCAAATATGCAAAAGAAGGATATTGCATATTTCTACCTTTGTGTACCTATTCAGGATACATCACCATGAAGAGAAGGATATTCATATCCATAATTATTTCTGTATTGTACAGATCAGGGACACATGATGTAATATTATTGCCATTATTCCGTTACCGGATGCAAATCCACTTCACCTACTGTAGTTCAATAACCAAAATCAATGTTTTCAAACTCAAGGTGTCATGCCTTAGCTGACACTCCATTCTTTCTGCAGACATCTTTCAATCTTAATTGGGAGCAGATATTTAACAGTTTTTGGAAAATGTGGTCGCATAAAAAACTGAGGGAGATTTTACCATAATTCTGTTACCAAACTTTGCATCTGCACAGTTCTTCTAGTAAATGTGTTTTTGTCATGGACCCCTCCCCCCCCCCCCGTACTGCTGCTCATTCCATTCACCAGCTCCGGAGGTCTACGTCACCCACCTTCTAGGCCTCACTGAACTGGATTCATTACCAACAACCCCAGACTGTCTTGTCTCATTACGTACACCTGGTTCCCATTACCCCTGATTAGTATGTATATATATATATAATATATATATGCCCTCTGTTCCCCATTGTCCTTGTCGGTTATTGTTACCATGTCCGTTGGTCGTGTGAGTATCTTTGCTATTGTATCAGCTTCCATGCTACGTGTTATTGTGCACTTGTTTTACGGGTCTCGTCCCGTGTATTATTTAGAGGTTTACACCTCTCTCTTTTCTTTGGGTGGAGAAAATAAAACCCCCTATAACGTATTCCTGCGCCTGCCTCCAATCATTATACAACGTGACAGAATAACCAACCCACTAAATGGAGACAGCAGGAAAGACCGAACTGTCGAACATCATAGAGACAGTCCAGCAATAAGAGGACTGTCTCTCCAGACTCGGCAGCACCATGGACATTGTGCTGGCAACGATCTCGAGTTTGGAGGGGAATGTGCTGTCCCTTCAGTCTCCAGGTTCCGGCACCAGCCCCCACACCACTACCTGCCTCCGTCCCATCTGAGCCGGTCCGCGGAATACCCCTGTCCCTCCCGGAGAACTTTGACAGTGCACCAGCGAGATGCAAGGGATTCCTTCTGCAATGCGACCTGTAACTCGCTCGCTACGCATAGGCTGTCTCCGGGAGACACAGGGTTGCCACCGTCATCTCGGCACTAACCGGACGGGCCCTGTACTGGGGCCCTGTACCTCGGACCCAAGGTTAAGTCGTACTAGCGCTTCACTCTCATTTTACATTTACATTTTAGTCATTTAGCAGATGCTCTTATCCAGAGTGACTTACAGTAGTGAATGCATACATTTCATACATTTCTTTATTTTATTTTTTTTCTCCGTACTGGTCCCCCGTGGGAATCAAACCCACAACCCTGGCGTTGCAAACACCATGCCACACGGGACCACCCTCCTCTTCTGCTCGGTGTTTGATCATCCTGTGGAGGGGTGAGAGGGGGGTGAGCGCCTACTCCGACTACGCCAGGGAGCTAGGACCGCCTCAGAGTTCGCTCTGGAGTTCCGGACTATCGTGGCCTCCACCGGATGGAACGAGTCGGCTCTGGTCACCGTGTTCCGCAGCAGACTGCGGGAGGAGGTACAGATGGACTTAGCCTGCCATGATGACAACCTGTCACTCGACCAGCTCATCAGCATGGCGATTTGTTTGGACAACCTCCTGCGGTCCCAACGAAGACCTGCGCGGAATCCGGAGCCCAAGGCTACACCTGCTCTGTGGCCAGAGCCAATGGAGGTGGGCTCTGCACGTTTGCCCGAGGCAGAACATAGGAAAAGGAGGAATCTGGGCCTCTGTTCCTATTGTGGAGAAAGGAGTCATTTCTCCCCGACCTGCCCTCTATACACTAATAGGCGAGGAGATGACAAGCCAGGGAATTCTCCTGCTCCAACCCAGGTAGGATGCAAGATCTCCCCTCCTTTCCTGTCAACTCAACTAGTGTGTTTTCCCATTAAATTCCCTGAATACCCTAGCCCCTCACTCCCGTCAGCTCTGATTGATTCCGGAGCTTCCGGGAATCTTTTAGATAGCGCACTGGCCACTGCATTACGCATTCCTTTGGTTCCCCTACAGTCACCCATTCCGGGTTCGAGCCGTGGATAATCGTCAGGGCTCGTACATCACATGACTGTTCCCATTTCTCTGCTGACCCATGATACTCATTTAGAACAGATCACCTTTTTGATTATAGACACCCCCACACACCGCGTTGTTTTATGTCTCCCCTGGTTGAGTTGGCATAACCCTGTTATTTCCTAGTATGAGGGGAGACTGCTGGGTTGGTCGCAGGAGTGTCAGGGGAGGTGTCTCGTGGTGTCTGTCAACACCAATACGGTGGAAAGTCCGGACCACGCCCCTCAAGTGGAGTTACCAGAGGAATACCAGGATCTGCACCAGGTTTTCTCTAAGACCCAGGCTACACGCCTGCCTCCTCATCCCCCCTGGGACTGTGCCATTGACCTGCTGTCTGACGCAGCCCTCCCGAGAGGACACGTCTCTCCCCTCTCCTATGCTGAGACCGAGGCTATTGCGACCAACGTACAGGAGAGTCTCCAGCGGGGTTTTATCCGCCCCTCTATGTCACCAGCCTCCGCAAGATTATTTTTTGTTAAAAAGAAAGATGGGGGACTGCGCCCCTGCATTGATTGTCAAACTCGGAATAAAGCCACCGTTAAGTTCAGCTATCCTTTACCCCTAATTCCAACCATCATCGAACAAATTCACAGGCGCAGTACTTCACGAAGCTGGACTTGAGGAGCGCCTACAATCTGGTGCGCATTCGTGCAGGCAACGAATGGAAAATGGCCTTTTCCACGACCACGGGCCATTACGAGTATCTTGTGATGCCTTTTGGCCTGTCTAATGCTCCTTCAGTCTTCCAGGCCTTTATTAACAAAGTGTTTCGGGACATGCTGGGACGGGGCGTAGTGGTTTATATAGACAACATTTTGGTCTGTTCTGCTGAAGGTCTGTGCTGGGAAGACAGTTGGAGCATGATCTATATGTCAAACAAGGGAAGTGTTTTTCCAGCGGTCCGTGTCCTTTTTAGGCTACCTCATATCCATGGAGGGAGTGGAGATGGAGGAGCAACGCATCAGCGCAGTAGGGTCAAGGCCCATCCCCAACTCCGTGAAAGCAGTCCAGCGATTCCTGGGGTGTGCCAACTATTTCGGGAGGTTCATCCGGGGCTTCAGCACGGTGATCGCACCTCTTACCTCCCTACTGAGACGAGGTCCCCGGTGGCTTCGTTGGAAGGCGGAGGCAGAGAGGGCGTTCTTGACACTGAAGGCACGCATCACCACTGCTCCCGTGCTGGCACATCCTGACCTCACTTCCCTTCATCGTTGAGGTGGATGCCTACGAAGTAGGAGTCGAGGCAGTGCTGTCCCAGCGCACGGATCCCCTCTAAAGCTGTGGCCCTGCACCTTTTACTCCAAGCAGCTGAGCCCCGCCCAGAGGAACTACAACGTAGGGGACTGGGAACTCTTGGCGGTCAAGAAGGCTCTGAAGGCACTGGCTGGAGGCGTCCATGTTCTGTGAAATGTTCTGTATAAATTGTTCAAAGTAGTCCTTGTGCATATAGCTGTATGGTTTGCTAAACTTTGAAATCAATGGTTTTTGTTTGGCATACATTTTAATGTGAACATTCTGAGTCAAAGTGTAATTCCATTATTGTGGAATTGCCTATTTGTAGCAAAGCTGCAGTGTTGATACTGTTATTATAATCACTGTTGTCATTATAGTATGCTGTGGGAAGAGAGCGTTGCTTGTTGTGCTGTAATTACCCTGTAAAGCAAACAGGCAGACAGGCAGACAGGCAGGCCCCATTCCCAGTGAGGAGCCGTAGCTGGGGTAATTATCCAGCGGCGTTGGCAGCAGGAGCAGAGGGGCACAGTGAGAGGAGGAGGGGCATGGGAGGATGGCGTTGGAGATGCAGTCCTTTGTCCAACAGCAGCATCTTCTCCTGAGAGTGACGGGAGACAGAGGAGGCATCATGGGGATTCACAAAACCTTCCTCTAAATCTTTCTTTCTATTCTTAGCATTACTATTCTATCACTCCCACATCCGACTCAACTAATCATGGTCCAGAGTGAAGACCTTAAATAGTTTAATATGTACTGTACATTAGGTGTGATAGCGCAGGGCTGGACGAAAAACCTGCACTCCCAGTCAGCTGGAAAAGGCTATATGGACACTCCTGACTTCAGAATTGGTTAAAATTAGGTTTAAGGTTAGGGTAAGGGTCAGGGTTAAGGGTTTGGTTAAAGGTCCATTGCAGCAATTTTTATCTCAATATCAATTCATTTCTGTGTAACAATAAGTAACCTTACTGTGATTGTTTTCAATTAAAATTGTAAAAAATGAACAAATATAACTTCTCAGCAAAGAGCAATTTCTCAAGCAAGAATTTATCTTGGGCTGTCTGAGAGTTGTCTGAGTGGGGAGGGAAAAGCTGAAAACTAGCTGTTATTGGCAGAGAGGTTTGGACCTCTTTCTTATTGGTCTAGTAACGAATTTACCGGCTCAAACTCCATTCCACCAAAACAGGCAAACATTTCAGGCGGTCTTTTCAAACAACTCACACCAAAAGGGCATCATCATAATTTTCACAATATTATTCCAACCTTAGTGTGGAAATATATATAAAACACAGATATATCACATTTTTGACTGCACTGGGCCTTTAACGTTAGTGTTACGGTAAGTGTCCATTTTAGATTTAGGTTAGTCCTTTTGCAGATCAGCAGTGTCCTTATAGTCTCGCCCAGCCAGGTTAGCTAGCTGGGTAGCGGAGGAAGGGGGGCGAAGAAGGAGGTTAAAAATGGAGGCCCCAGAGCCAATTAAAAACGGTGTTAATTTTTCCTCCATTGAGACCCAAAGAAGCCGTTCACCATGGCAACTGTGAGAATGCCAGGGGGGAGGTGAGCAGAGCTGTGTTGCACAAGCAGCGACTTTGTGTCTAAGATGTAGAGAGCTAGAAGGCAGTACATATCTGGGGGACAGATTGCCCCCACAGCTAAGCCACCACACACACACACACACAGCAGATCGCAACACACACTAACCAATAAACTCAGAATAACACACTGCCACACACACACACACACCTAAACAAACAGCATAGCGCACAGCCAACTTGCAACCAAACCAAACCCAACACACACATTTACATAGAGGGGACAAGGCCACATCCATAGGAACACACACAGAAAGCCACACAGGGACAAACACACAAAATCCACTTAGGCCCCCCTTAAACTCATACCACATCAACATCAGAATAGTATTTTGTGTGTGTATGTGTCTGTTGGTGGGTGTGTCTGTGCCTGTGCCTGCCTGCCAGCGTGAGTGTTTTTGTACAGTTTTGTGCAGCCACACCACATCCTTCAACCAGATGGGTAGTGGCTCACTCACTGCACCCAGAGGCCTCTTTGCTTGAGCTGGAAGTGGGTCAGTGTGTGTGTGTGTGTGTGTGTGTGTGTGTGTGTGTGTGTGTGTGTGTGTGTGTGTGTGTGTGTGTGTGTGTGTGTGTGTGTGTGTGTGTGTGTGTGTGTGTGTGTGTGTGTGTGTGTGTGTGTGTGTGTGTGTGTGTGTGTGAGAGAGAGTGTGTTTGTCACTGAGCAGAGCTAGCAATACAGCCAAACATTGCAGAGTTTCAGGCCCTACCTGCTCAACACAAGAAACACAGACACACAGATAAGGCCAACTCAACTGGTGTGTAGACGCTGAAAATCTGTCAATTCAGGAAGTAAATTTAATACAATTTTGACTTGAAACAATTTTGACTTGATGAAACATGTAATTGAACTTCCCGAAAAAACAGTTGCGCCGATTTCTACTAACAATTGAGATGTACAAACTATGGCATAAAGGGACGACGAGCGGATAAGAGGCAATCCGTAATTTTGATTAAGACAATGAGCGATGTAGGATGGACGTAGTCAATATAACTATTTGTTCAGCACTTTTGAAATGTGCAGCAACAGAATTCAGAACATGGGCTGTTCTTACAGTATTCTCCCTGTACACCAAGTCAGAACCATAGGATAAATAAAGGGGGCATATAAGCAGACACTGAAAGCTATTACAATATTCGATGATCACATTTCTCTAAAACAGGGGGGAAAAAACAAGGTCAGTTCAAGATGTCAGTGATCTTCAGGTCGGAGCTGAATTCCCGACTTGGAATTCCAAGTTGGATGACCATTCAAAATGTATTTTCCTAGTCAGAGCAAATTTTTTTCAGGAGTTCCCAGTTGTCTTGAACTCACTGAAGTCAGATTTCCCAGTTCCGAGTTTCCAGTTGTTTTGAACGCGGCAGAAGTCATGCTGGATTGACAGCATGGCCAATGTATTCAACCTGTTCTGGCCCATGGTGTTGCATGACCATGTGTATCCTTTTAAGCTTGAAAAAGAGACCCTTAAACCCAAACTTGGAACACACACCCACTCCACTGAATAGCAGACTAGTAATTGCTTTGCAACACTTGCAGTTAGCCACCGATTCCTTCCAAACGACTCATTGTTGAATTTGCGATTTCCAACTTGTTGTTTATGTCCAATGGCCAACGTTTTATCTATAATTTATCTTCATATGACAAGAACTAAAAAGCAATTGCCAGTAGATTGTCGACTTGATTCACGATGATGACTGCTTGTCTAGCTTGCTAGCTAAGATTTTGAAAGTATGATGTTGGCATGATCAGTCCAATCAAAGCTACAGTAGATGTAACATGATTTGATGTAATTTGATCTGTGGCCAGTGACCTTGAGCCTTCTTGGATGAGCACTTCTAATGCAACTCTATGACAGCATCCAAGGGGCTTGAATTTCGAGCTGTCCCTGTAGATTTTGAGATGATGTAGCGTCCCCATGAGTGGCAGAACACTGAGCCAATCACTGAGCCAATCATGGCGCAACTAGAGAACATTACCAACCCCTACGCTCCGTATATTCCGCTAGCTGCCCCACCACCACAAAAAGCACTGAGCTAGGCTGAAACACCTGCATTTTGGAGCTGCCTTACTCAAGAAAGCAAAAAAGAGCCTCCCAAGTGGTGCAGTGGTCTAAGGCACTGCATCGCAGTGCTAGCTGTGCCTTTAGAGATCCTGGTTTGAGTCCGGGAGACCCATGGGTCGGCGCATAATTGGCCCAAAAGCGTCTGGGTTAGGAGAGGGTTTGGCCGGCAGGGATGTTCTTGTCCCATCGTGCGCTAGCGACTCCTGTGGCGGACCGGGCGCAGTGCATGTTGACACGGTCGCCAGGTGTACTGTGTTTCCGCCGACACATTGGCGCGGCCGGGTTCAGTGGACATTGTGTCAAGAAGCAGTGCGACTTGGTTGGGTTGTGTTTCGGAGGATGGACGGCTCTCAACATTTGCCTCTCCCGAGGCCGTACGGGAGTTGCAGCGATGGGACAAGACTAACTACCAATTGGATACCATGAAAAAGGGGGTAAAAAATAAATATATACTGTATCTATATAAAATACAAAATTACAAATAATAAAAGAAACCTAAAAAGAAAATAAACAGTAAGCTTTTTATGCCATATAGCTACTGGAAATCAATGTTTCTGTCACGTTCGTCGTAATGAGCGGACCAAGGCGCAGCGTGAGTTGAGTTCCACATACTTTATTATACAGTGAAACTACCAAAAAACAATAAACATAATACGAACGTGAAAGCCGTAGTGCTAAACACACTAACACAAACAATATCCCACAAAACAGGTGGGAACAAAGGACAACTTAAGTATGATCCCCAATTAGAGACAATGATAATCAGCTGCCTCTAATTGGGAACCATACTAAAACACCAACATAGAAATATAACGACTAGAACACCCCCGAGTCACGCCCTGACCTAAAACACCATAGAGAACCCCGAGGGCTCTCTATGGTCAGGGCGTGACAGTTTTGTGTGTGTTTATTTTTATTTATAGTGGCACAACTGAGGGGGAGGAGAATGGGCCAGCCAAGAAAAGACCCTTCAAAATGGAAAGGAGAGGTTCAGATGAGAAGGAAGTTAAATCCTACCTAGGCAGGAAAAAGATGATTGAGTTTCACTTTGACAATTGATCTGTGCACTGTTTGATTATTTATTTCTTACATTATTCTTACCTGAATACCTACAGTTGAAGTCAGAAGTTTACATACACTTATGTTGGAGTCATTAAAACTCGTTTTTCAACCACCATAATTTTGGGAAGTCGGTTAGGACATCTACTTTGTGCATGACACAACTAATGTCTCCAACAATTGTTTACAGACAGATTATTTCACTAATTGACGTCCTTTGAGTCAACTGGAGGTGTACCTGTTGATGTATTTCAAGGCCTACTATCAAACTCAATGTCTCTTCGCTTGACATCATGGGAAAATCAAAAGAAATCAGCCAAGACCTCATAGAAAAAATTGTAGACGTCCACAAGTCTGGTTCATCCTTGGGAGCAATTTCCAAACGCCTGACGGTACCACGTTCATCTGTACAAACAATAGTATGCAAGTATAAACACCATGGGACCACGCAGCCGTCATACCGTTCAGGAGGAGACGCATTCTGTCTCCTAGAGATGAACGTACTTTGGTGCGAAAAGTGCAAATCAATACCAGAACAACAGCAAAGGACCTTGTGAAGATGCTGGAGGAAACAGGTACAAAAGTATATATATCCACAGTAAAACGAGTCCTATATCGACAACCTGAAAGGCCGCTCAGAAAGGAATCAGCCACTGCTCCAAAACCGCCATAAAAAAGCCAGACTACAGTTTGCAATTGTACATGGGGACAAAGATTGTACTTTTTGGAGAAATGTCCTCTGGTCTGATGAAACAAAAATAGAACTGTTTAGCCATAATGACCATCGTTATGTTTGCAAGCCGAAGATCACCATCCCAACCGTGATGCACGGGGGGAGCAGCATCATGTTGTGGGGGTACTTTGCTGCAGAAGGGACTGGTGCACTTCACAAAATAGATAGCATCATGAGCATCATTATGTGGATATATTGAAGCAACATCTCCAGACATCAGTCGGAAGTTAAAGCTTGGTCGCAAATGGGTCTTCCAAATGGACAATGACCCCAAGCATACTTCCAAAGTTGTGTCAAAATGGCTTAAGAACAACAAAGTCAAGGTATTGGAGTGGCCATCACAAAGCCCTGACCTCAATCCTACAGAAAATTTGTGGACAGAACTGAAAAAGCGTGTACGAGTAAAGAGGCCTACAAACCTGACTCAGTTACACCAGCCCTGTCAGCAGGAATGGGCCAAAATTCATCCAACTTATTGTGGGAAGCTTGTGGAAGGCTACCCGTAACATTTGACCCAAGTTAAACAATTTAAAGGCAATGCTACCAAATACTAATTGAGTGTATGTAAACTTCTGACCCACTGGGAATGTGATGAAAGAAATAAAAGCTGAAATAAATCATTCTCTCTATTATTCTGACATTTCACATTCTTAAAATAAAGTACTGATTCTAACTGACCTGAGACAGGGAATTGTTACGCGGATTAAATGTCAGGAATTGTGAAAAATTTTGTTTAAATGTATTTAGCTAAAGTGTATGTAAACATCCGACTTCAACTGTATCTTGATGTTTAATTCCATGCTGAAATATATCTGATTTGCATACTAGTAACATGATTAATAGTGTTTGACTGTTGTGATACTTACCTGATCCTCCTTGATATTTCATTCTGAGTAAAAAATTAAACATCACACTTGGTGTAAATCTTTTTAGTACGCATTCACCATCACATTTACAGTACTTTACCTTTTTTATGGAACTGAGCACATTGATAGATATTAAGTCGCCAGGACAGCGGAGTCAATCACCACCTTCCGGAGACACCTGAAACCCCACCTCTTTAAGGAATACCTAGGATAGGATAAAGTAATCCTTCTAACCCCCCCCCCCCCCTAAAAGATTTAGATGCACTATTGTAAAGTGGTTGTTCCACTGGATATCATAAGGTGAATGCACCATTTTGTAAGTCGCTCTGGATAAGAGCGTCTGCTAAATGACTTAAATGTAATGTAAATGTAATGTAAAAGTCACCTTTGAATAAGACCCTAATTGAAACTGTACATCCTACCTGTGCTGGAGGACATCAGCAAATGGTGCTGGCAGGCATAAATAATAAATGAATGTCAAATCAATTGCATTACGTTGATGTCCTTTTTGTTTACTGTCACAATTTACCATAAGGTGTAAAAAATTACCGAACTTAATGTTTTACTAGTTCTTATGTAGTTTTCTGACTGAATACTTTTTTACTTGAGTAGTTTCTTAAGCAGGCTACTCTTACTTGAGTAAATTACAATGTAAGTAACTGTTCTTTTACTTATTACAGATTTTCAGCACCGTACCCACCTCTGCTGGTAACGGTACAGTAATGTTACAGTAGCTCTAGCATTCATTTTCATAGGTAAGAGAACTGTCAAAGTTGGTGAGATCTAAAATATCATGCAATCTGCTAACGTTACCAAGGTTAAGTTATTGCCCATTTTGTAAATGCTATTCAGCTAGCTAAGTTTGTTAGTACGGTCACGCTTACAGCACAGTCACGTATATAATTTGGTAACGTTACACTAGCATTCACTTTCAATGGGGGGGAGCTAATCAGAGGCAGCTGTCTATCATTGTCTCTGATTAGGAATCGTACTTAGGCAGCCTGTTCCCCACCTGTGTTTGTGGGTTATTGTTATTTATGTGTGTGTTCGGCATAGTGCGTTACGTTTATTGCTGCGTACCTGTTTATTGTTTTGGTTTTGGTTTCCCTCAATAAAGATGTGGAATTACCGGCACGCTGCGCCTTGGCTCCTTTATGACAGGGAATTTAAAGATTCAGAGCGTGACAGGTCTGCTGTTGTGAGGCCGGTTGGACGTACTGTCAAATTCTCAAAAATGTAGTTGGAGGTGGCTTATGGTAGAGAAATTAACATTAAATTATCTGGCAACTGCTCTGGTGGACATTCCTGCAGTCAGCATGCCAATTGGAGGCTCCCTTCAAAACTTGAGACATCTGTGGCATTGTGTTGTGTAACAAAACTGCACATTTTAGAGTGGCCTTTTATGGTCCCCAGCACACGGTGCACCTCTGCAATGATCATGCTGTTTAATCAGCTTCTTGATATCTCACCCCTGTCAGGTGGATGGATTATCTTGGCAAAGGAGAAATGCTCACTAACATGGATGTAAACAAATTTGTGCCCAAATTGTTAGAGAACTACAGTCCAACCTGCTTCTTCCAGTGCCAAGTCCGCTGCCACCAGTACCTGGCCTGCTTCACCCTCAGCCCAGTCTGCTGCCAGCCAACTCCACCAATGCAAAAAACTTGATTGGTTTGATAAGTGGCAATGTGTCACTAGTTTCGATATATACTCTGCTGTACTCCAGCCCTTTTTATCTTCTTTCTAAAATTAGGGTCTCACCTCAAATCAGATCGAGCATTACCCCACGGTTGCTGGTGTATCACAAACCACTCCCTTCCTTATTATCCCTACTGTGTTAGAAGTTCAAAAGGGCGATAGAACTTGTGCAATAGCCATACACTTTCTATGTTAATTTGGATGGGGTGATTTAAAGCCTATCAGTCTATTCGGAAGTAGAGCCTATAGCCTTCAATATAACATCAGACATTCAAATGTTTGAACTTGTAACGTGGCTGCAGGAACTTCTAAACGCGGCTGCATTAGATTTGTCGGATATAAAGATGGAGGGTTTTGTTGCATCCAATGGCAGTGTAGGCGATAAGGTAATACAAGGAGCTGCTTGTGAATTCCACATCCGACACCACCAAAACCACCGCTATGCGGGTGTCAACCAACTCCAATCTAATTGAATCGAGCCCTAGAACTTTTAGAAAGAGTTTTTTCCTCTGTTTGCATGGATGTGGTCATATGTTTGGATCCTATGGTGTCATTCACTCAGAATCAGTCAGTCAGTTGCTATACTCACTCATTACCTTGGGCCCCTAGGGGCTATATGTGTGTGTGTGTGTGTGTGTGTGTGTGTGTGTGTGTGTGTGTGTGTGTGTGTGTGTGTGTGTGTGTGTGTGTGTGTGTGTGTGTGTGTGTGTGTGTGTGTGTGTGTGTGTGTGTGTGTGTGTGTGTGAGGTTTCACATGGGTCATTAATAAACATGTCTCTATATTTCAACCAATTGTTTGAATGAGTTTTGATTTTAGGTCAATCTTTCTTTACCTTTAATAAATAAAACATTTCATACATGTGATGTATTTATAATTATATCAGGAAATATGCAGTCCACAAGAAACCCCAACAGATAACTGATCATTTAAGATACTAATTGCATAAACAAGGTAAGTATAGTACAGTAATAAACCTCATTAGAACAACAAATATGTTATGATTATGTTCCATTAACTCAGGTGATCTTAAATTCACCAATGTGAAAAATAATAACACTTTTGGAGACTATAACGGTTGTTGAGAAATGTTATCCGAGGCTGGATAGTGTAATCTAGCCCTGATTATCTATGAGGAGTCATTGTTATTTTCAATGTTTTTCAGCATTTCATAATAAATAATGACTAATAAACACTCATATTATGAAGAAGAACCCTACCTTTTTCCCTTTTCCTTATTTTTTCTATTTTTCTTACTTTTTCTTCTCCCCCTTCTTCCCTCCCTGCTTCCAACGCCAGGATATTGGTTTTGACTCCCGGGACCACCACTGTATTCACCCCTGACTGTATGTCCCTTTGGATAAAAGCATCTGCTAAATGGCATATATTATATTATTATCATATACTGTATATTATGTTTCCGTATGCTGCCATTTCAGTATATCGTTTCATAATGGTGTTTCAGCATGCTGCCATTTCAGTATTCCAGTATGCTGCTGTTTCAGTATTTCAGTATGCTGCTGTTTCAGTATACTGTTGACAGTTCAGAGACGTGACAGTGGACCTACACACAACTTCCACTTGTAGAGGGAGTACACAGGTTTACTGGTGTCACTGGCAAGGCAACCATTTTGCGCAGCTTCTCCAATTAGATCTTTCAGCAGAACTGTGTGTTGGAGTGTATTTACAAAACCAATCTTTAAGCACAAAGGTACTTGAAGTTGTCACAGGGTGGGAAAACGTTCACGAACACATTCTCTGTCATTCATTTCATTGGAGAGGTTAGAGCGGGTGAGAATGAGATGGAGAGGAAACTGTAGTGAAGAGAAGTGCTTTCCTTAAGAACTAGACTTCTGTTGACATTTCACAGTGTACTGAATGGTCACTGAGCATTCATTTCATTCAAAGTCTATAGGCTAAATACTGTAACATGACGTGTGTTAATGACACCAAATGACATCCATTATACTATGGGAACATACTCCCAAGCTAAATGACATATTATTCAGTAGATTCTGAGATAAGATGAACATGTAATGGCAAAGTAACTTACCTCCTCTCTGCGTGAAGCCAGAACTGAAGTTTGACTTGGTCAGGAGTGTGGGCACTGAGCACGCTCAGTAGGGAGGGTACTCACTGACACCAATCCAATTAAAATACTGGTTCAAACCAATCAATAACCCTGTCACGCACGCACACGCTCACACACACAGTGTGCAAAGACACAAACCTTAACTCACTATCATGTTTCCTTTCCTGGCCCTTGAGGTCAGAACCATGGTGCTGATGCTGATTTTCATTGTGAGCCTCTAATCAGGGGTTGATTCACACTTGGGACACCAAGTGAGTAGAATCTGGGCAATCTGTGACAATCAATCAGTCAATCAACTACCAGGAATAAAAGACAACCAGCAGGCTCAGAGTCAGATTTGAGTATCCTTCCCTGCTCTATGGGATATAGCTAACATCTGACAACATCTTTACTCCTGAACACTGGCAAGTACTGTGCTTACCTGGCACTAACCCCATAGTTCTCTGGTCAAAATTAGTGCACTATATAGGGAATAGGGTGCCTGTTTGGACGCACCGAGTGCGGATTTAGATCCTCCAGACCCACATACAAATCACACGACAGCGCTCCATGTCTTCCTCCAGACAGTCATTTCACAGAGAGTGTAATCTATCCCTGATTATCTAAGAGGAGAGTCAAACCTGCATGCCTGCTCCTGATAGCCACAGTGTGAGGATACCATCTCTCATTAAAACCAATCTGTTCCACCACCGTGCGGGTTTCAGCACACAGAGAAGCTCCATATAGATACACTTTCTTTTCCTTAAAAAGCAGATTGTCAGCTTGAAGCTTCACACAGGCTTCAGAGCACATAGTTGGGGTCTTCCGTTCTTGTCTCCTGCCTGCTATGTTGTTTGATGAATATGCTGCTTAAAAACCTCTTGGGGCTAGGGGGCAGTATTTTCATGGCCGGATGAAAAACATACCCAATTTAAACAGGTTACTACTCTGGCCCAGAAAATAGAATATGCATATTATTAGTAGATTTCGATAGAAAACACTCTGTCGTTTCTAAAACTGTTTGAATGGTGTCTGTGAGTATAACAGAACTCATATGGCAGGCAAAAACCTGAGAAAAATTGAATCAGGAAGTGGGAGAAATTAGAAATTAGTTTTTCTTTTGAATCCCTTGAGAAACTACAGTGACATAGGATTTACGTTGCACCTCCTAAGGCTTCCATTGGCTGTCAACAATCTTTAGGAACTGGTTTCATCTGTCACCTGTTACCGGGCAGAAAATTGTGGCTCAGTCAATCAGTGGCCAGTCTGAGGACAGGTGTCTCGTGACGCGCGTTCACGCGAGTTCTCTGTTTGTTATTTTTCTTCTGGGATGAATACCTATTGCCCGGTTGTAAAATTATCGCAATTTTACGTAAAAAAATACCCTAAAGGATTGATTGTAAACATCGTGTGACATGTTTCTACAAACGGTAATGGAACTTTTGAACATTTCGTCTATGGATTTGCGTCCACGCCACATGGCATTGTAAAGTGTTCTGGATGGGTCAACAAAACGGAGGTATTTGGACATAATGATGGACTTTTCAGAACAAATTAACATTTCTTGTGGAAGTGGGAGCCCTTCCGAGTGCATTCCGCCGAAGATCAGCAAAGGTAAGAAAATATTTCGAACATATTTTAAGAGATCCGTGGTTGTAGGCTAACTGTATAGCTTAGCATTGAAGTTCTGTACTCAGAATATTGAACAATGTGCTTTTTCCGTAAAGTTATTTTGAAATCTGACAAAGTGGTTGCATAAAGGAGTAGATTATCTCTAATTCTTTAAATAATTGTTATAAATTTTGTCAATGTTTATAAGTTCTTCTGTAAATGAATGTGCCCATTCACCGGAAGTTATGGGGAGAAAACATTTTTACGCGCCAATGAAAAAATGGGTTTTTGAATATAAATATGAACTTGATCGAACAAAAAATGCATGTATTGTCTAACATGATGTCCTAGGAGTGTCATCTGATGAAGATTGTCAAAGGTTAGAGCTTAATTTTAGCTGTATATCTGGTTGCTAACCGTGCTTGGAAAACTGCTTTTTTTTTGCTAAGGTGCTATCCTAAAATAATCTAATGTTTTGCTTTCACCGTAAAGCCTTTTTGAAAACAGACAATGTGATTGGATTAACGAGTAGACTATCTTTAAAATGCCGTATAATACTTGAATTTTAATTTTGAGATTCTTTTTTTTTTAATTTCGCGCCGTGCTATCTCACTGGTTGTTGTCCAACCAATCCCGTTAACGGGATTTTATCTCGAAGGGGTCCTCAAGAGGTTCACCCTAACTATGCACAAAGTACTATATGACAGAAAATCAAGTGTTATTTGTCACATGCACCAAATACAACAGTTGTAGACCTTACTGTGAAATGCTTACTTACAAGCCCTTAACCAAAAATGCAGTTAAGAAAAAAAAGTGTTAAGAAAGTATTTACTAAAATAAACTGAAGTGAAAATAAAATAAAATAACAAAAAAATACAAAAAAAATACAAAATAAACTAACAATTAAGGAGCAACAAAATAACAGTAGCGAGGCTATATACAGGGGGTACCGGTACAGAGTCACTGTGTGGGGGGCACCGGTTAGTCGAGGTAATATGTATAGTTGAAGTCGGAAGTTTACATACACTTAGGTTGGAGTCATTAAAACTCGTTTTTCAACCACTCCACAAATTTCTTGTTAACAAACTATAGTTTTGGCGAGTCGGTTAAGACATCTACTTTGTGCATGACACAAGTAATTATTCCAACAATTGTTAACAGACAGATTATTTCACTTATAATTCACTGTATCACAATTCCAGTGGGTCAGAAGTTTACGAACATTAAGTTGACTGTGCCTTTAAACAGCTTGGAAAATTCTAGAAAATTATGTCATGGCTTTAGAAGCTTCTGATAGGCTAATTGGCATAATTTGAGTCAATTGGAGGTGTACCTGTGGATGTATTTCAAGGCCTACCTTCAAACTCAGTGCCTCTTTGCTTGACATCATGGGAAAATCCAAAGAAATCAGCCAAGACCTCAGAAAATACATTGTAGACCTCCACAAGTCTGGTTCATCCTTGGGAGCAATTTCCAAACGCCTGAAGGTACCACGTTCATCTGTACAAACAATAGTACGCAAGTATAAACACCATGGGACCATGCAGCCGTCATACCGCTCAGGAAGGAGACATGTTCTGTCTCCTAGAGATGAACGTGCTTTGGTGCGAAAAGTGCAAATCAATCCCAGAACAACAGCAAAGGACCCTGTGAAGATGCTGGAGGAAACAGGTACGAAATTATCTATATCCACAGAAAAACGAGTCCTATATCGACATAACCTGAAAGGCCGCTCAGCAAGGAAGAAGCCACTGCTCCAAAACCACCATAAAAAAGCCAGACTACGGTTTGCAACTGCACATGAGGACAAAGATCATACTTTTTGGACAAATGACCTCTAGTGAAACAAAAATAGAACTGTTTGGCCATAATGACCATCGTTATGTTAGGAGGAAAAAGGGGGAGGCTTGCAAGCCAAAGAATACCATCCCAACCGTGATGCACGGGTGTGGCAGCATCATGTTGTGGGGGTGCTTTGCTTCAGGAGGAACTGGTGCACTTCACAAAATAGATGGCATCATGAGGGAGGGAAATTATGTGGATACATTGAAACAACATCTCAAGACATCAGTCAGGAAGTTAAAGCTTGGTCGCAAATGGCTATTCCAAATGGACATTGCATACTTCCAAAGTTGTGGCAAAATGCCTTAAGGACAACAAAGTCAAAGTATTGGATTGGCCATCACAAAGCCCTGACCTCAATCCTATAGAAAACTTGTGGGCAGAACTGAAAAAGCGGGTGCGAGCAAGGAGACCTACAAACCTGACTCAGTTACACCAGCTCTGTCAGGAGGAATGGGCCAAAATTCACCCAACTTTTTGTGGGAAGCTTGTGGAAGGCTACCCAAAACGTTTCACCCAAGTTAAACAATTTAAAGGCAATGCTACCAAATACTAATTGAGTGTATGTAAACTTCTGACCCACTGGGAATGTGATGAAAGAAATAAAAGCTGAAATAAATCATTCTCTCTACTATTATTCTGACATTTCACATTCTTAAAATGAAGTGGTGATCCTAACTGACCTAAAACAGGGGATTTTTACTAGGATTAAATGTCAGGAATTGTGAAAACCTGAGTTTAAATGTATTTAGCTAAGATGTATGTAAACTTCAGACTTCAACTGTTCATGTAGGTAGAGGTAAAGTGACTATGCATGGATAATAAACAGAGAGTAGCAGCAGCGTAACAATGGGGGGTGGGGACAATGCAAATAGTCTGGGTAGCCATTTGATTAGCTGTTCAGCAGTCTTATGGCTTGGGGGTAGAAGCTGTTAAGAAGCCTTTTGGACCTAGACTTGGCGCTCCGGTACCGCTTGCCGTGCGGTAGCAGAGAGAACAGTCTGTGACTAGGGTGGCTGGAGTCTTTGACTTACCTGGCCATGGTTTCAAAGGCTCATGTTTTAGCATTTGTAGCATACATCCAATGCAAGTCAAAATCATCCTAAACTATCTAGAAATTGATAGTGTATTTTTGGGGGTCTGGGACTCTATTGGAGGGATGTGACACCACTCTTCCATGAGAAATCCCATAATTTGGTGTTTTGTTGATGGTGGTGGATATTGCTGACTGAGGCACTGCTCCAGAATCTTCCATAAGTGTTCAATTGGGTTGAGATCTGGTGACTGAGACAGCCATGGCATATGGTTTACACTGTTTTTATGCTCATCAAACCATTCAGTGACCACTCGTGCCCTGTGGATGTGGGCATAGCCATGGTAGCTAAAATAATGGCCTGCCCAGCATTGTTCTACACATGATGGGATGTTAATTGCTTAATTAACTCAGGAATCACACCTTTGTGGAAGCACCGGCTTTCAATATACTTTGTGTCCCTAATTTACTCAAGTGTTTCCATTATTTTGTCAGTTAGCTGTACCTTGATTAGATAAGTATTCATCCCCGAGGCAATACATGTTAGAAACACCTTTGACAGCGATTACAGCTTCAGTTTTATTTATTTTATTTATTTCACCTTTATTTAACCAGGTAGGCCAGTTGAGAACAAGTTTTCATTTACAACTGCGACCTGGCCAAAATAAAGCAAAGCAGTGCGACTCAAACAACACAGAGTTACACATGGGATAAACAAACGTACAGTCAATAACACAATAGAAAAATCTATATAAGTAAGTTCAAGGCTGTGTTTACACAGGCAGCCCAATTCTGATATTTTTTGCCACTAATTGGTCTTTTGACCAATCAGATCAGCTCTGAAAAAGATATGTGAAAAGATGTGATGTGATTGGTCAAAAGACCAACAAGTGGAAAAAATATAAAAATAGGGCTGCCTGTGTAAAACACAGCCTAAGAATCATGCACACCTGGATGGAAGCACTTTTGGCAGCGATTATAGCCCCAAGTTTTCTTGGGTATGAAGCTACAAGCTTAGCACACCTGTATTTAGGGAGTTTCTCCCATTCTTCCCTGCAGATCCTCTCAAGCTCTGTCAGGTTGGATGGGGAGCATCGCTGCACAGCTATTTTCAAGTCTCTCCCTAGATGTTCGATCGGGTTCAAGTCCGGGCTCTGGTTGGGCCATTTAAGGACATTCAGAGACTTTCAAGTTCAAGTTATCTTTACTGTCTCAATTGGGAAATTTGTTGTGCAGTCAGGGTTCAACAATAAAAATAAAAAAACATTAAAAACAGTGACAACATACAACCAATACACACATAACATGAAACAATGAGATAGATAAAAAGGAGTAATCGTTGTGCAAAAGTGCAGCAATAAATAGACATTTAGTTTCATGAGCATATTCAGAAGGTTTATGGCCTGTGGGATACAGGAGTTCTTGTATCTGTTGCTATTGCGTTTTGGAAGTCTAAAACGACAACCTGAGGGGAGAAGCACAAAATGGTAGAGGAGGACAGTCTAGGATACTGCTACCTCTCCTCACCACATGCTTCTGAATGTCACTGAGAGATGTGCCTGTTGCACCCCGATGACCTAGCTGGCCACCAATAAAACTCAATATAACAGTGTCATCATTGTCTTGCTGACATTAAAACAGTTCATCTTTGTCAACAACAAAAAGCTGCTGCTGTCCCTTTTTACAGACGGCATCTGTGTTCTCCTCAAACGTCAACTTCTTGTCTAGCACTGTTCCCAGGTACTTGTAGGTACTGACCAGCTCAATGTCATTTTCCATGACCATGTTGGGTGTGGGGTTCAGTGGCTGCCTTCTGAAGTCAATGGCCATATCTTTAGTTTAGGAGACATTCAGTTGGAGGAAGGCCCATGCTCAGACCGAGTCATCAGCAAACTTGATGATGTGCCTGTTTTCATATTCGCAACGACAGTCATTAGTGTGGAGTATGTACAGGAGAGGAGAGAGCACGCAACCTTGTGGGAATTCAGTGGAGGAGCAGAGCTGCTTTGACATGACGCCACTTGTTGGGACCGGTCGGTAAGGAAGTCCACTATCCAGCCAACAATGCTCACGTCCAGCTTGAAGTGGGAGAGGAGCTTCTCTGCTAGTATGTGAGGCTGGATAGTATTAAAGGCAGACGAGAAGTCGATGAACAGAAGCCTTGCATAGATTTTTGGGCCCTCCAGGTGCTTGCAGAGGAAGTTGAGTAGGGTTAGAGTGTCACGGTAGTCGAAGGGATTAGACCAAGGCGCAGCGGGTTGCGTGCTCATCATTATTTTATTTATATGTGAACACGAAAAATAAACAAGAAACAAAGAACGACAGTACGACAGTATCGCAGGCTATACACAGCAGTGCAAAAACAATCTCCCACAAAGGGACAGGTGGAAAACAGGCTCCCTAAGTATGACTCTCAATTAGAAACAATGATGTACAGCTGTTCCTGATTGAGAGCCACACCAGGCCAACAAAGAAATACACAACATAGAAACCCTACAAACAAAACAAGAACATAAACCAAAAACTCCGGAACACATAAATCCAACACCCCTCTACATACACACACACCCCGAACCATATAAAACAAATACCCCTCTACCTAAATACATAGCCCAAACCACATGAAACAAACACCCCCTGCCACGTCCTGACCAAACTATAATAACAAATAACCCCTATTACTGGTCAGGACGTGACAGTACCCCCCCCCCCCCCCCCCCAAAGGTGCAGACCCCAGATGCACCTCACACAAATAACCAAAAATAACCCCCAAAAAATAAATCCCAAATCTAAAGGGAGGGAAGGGAGGGTGGCTGCCGTCACCGACGGCTCCTGTGCTACACCCCCCCTCCCCAAACCTCCTACAGTGGAGGTGGCTTAGGCTCAGGCCTTAATCCCCTACCGGACCAAACCACCCCCACTGCATACCTCTGCCTGAGGCCAGTCACTGAAGACCCTGGACTGGGCTCTGGGAGCTCTGGACTGTAGGGCGACTCTAGGAGCTCTGGACTGTAGGCCGTCTCACTCGGTGCCGGAGTGTAGGCCGTCTCACTCGGTTCCGGACTGTAGGCAGACTCACTCGGTTCCGGACTGTAGGCCGACTCACTCGGTTCCGGACTGTAGGCCGACTCACTCGGTTCCGGACTGTAGGCAGACTCACTCGGTTCCGGACTGTAGGCCGTCTCACTCGGTTCCGGACTGTAGGCCGACTCACTCGGTTCCGGACTGTAGGCCGTGTCACTCGGTTCCGGACTGTAGGCCGTCTCACTCGGTGCCGGACTGTAGGCAGACTCACTCGGTTCCGGACTGTAGGCAGACTCACTCGGTTCCGGACTGTAGGCAGACTCACTCGGTGCCGGACTGTAGGCAGACTCACTCGGTTCCGGACTGTAGGCAGACTCACTCGGTTCCAGCACTGTAGGCCGTCTCACTCGGTTCCGGACTGTAGGCCGTCTCACTCGGTGCCGGACTGTAGGCCGTCTCACTCGGTGCCGGAGTGTAGGCCGTCTCACTCGGTGCCGGAGTGTAGGCCGTCTCACTCGGTGCCGGAGTGTAGGCCGTCTCACTCGGTGCCGGACTGTAGGCCGTCTCACTCGGTGCCGGACTGTAGGCCGTCTCACTCGGTGCCGGACTGTAGGCCGTCTCACTCGGTGCCGGACTGTAGGCCGTCTCACTCGGTGCCGGACTGTAGGCCGTCTCACTCTGTTCTGGACAGTAGGCCGTCTCACTCGGTTCCGGACTAGACACTGTTACCGGATACTCTGGACGAGGTACTGTTGCCGGACACTCTGGACGAGGTACTGTTGCCGGACACTCTGGACGAGGTACTGTTGCCGGACACTCTGGACGAGGTACTGTTGCCGGACACTCTGGACGAGGTACTGTTGCCGGACACTCTGGACGAGGTACTGTTGCCGGACACTCTGGACGAGGTACTGTTGCTGGACACTCTGGACTAGGACTGGGCTGACGTACTGGAAGCCTAATGCGTGGGACTGGTAGTGGAGGTACCAGACTGGGGTCACGCACCTCAAGGCTAGTGCGAGGAGCGGGAACAGGACATACTGGACTGGGCTGATGCACTGGAAGCCTAGTGCGTGGTGCTGGTACTGGAGGTATCCGACTGGAGACATGCACTTCAAGGCTAGTGCGAGGAGCGGGAAACACTGGACCGTAGAGGCGCACTGGCGGTCTCGAGCGCAGAACTGGCACCGCCCATACTGGCTGGGTGCCCACTTCCCCCTGGCAAATGCGGGGTGCTGGCACTGCACACACCGGCCTGAAAATACTTGGCCTCGCCAAAGTACACATTACCCCTAAGCACGGGACCTGTCCAGTCATATGTTGCCTAAAGAAAGCATAGGGATTTGGCTTGGGGCTTAATCCTCGCCCAGCCAAACTACCCGTGTGCCCCCCCCAAAAAAATGATTGGGGCTGCCTCTCGGGCTCCCTTAACTCCTCCATAGCCCTGGAAATGCTCATCCTCATCTCCGCCCATGTCCATCCTTCTTCCTCGTGCTCCTTACCCCGCTGCTTGGTCCATTTGTGGTGGGAGATTCTGTCACGGTAGTCGAAGGGATTAGACCAAGGCGCAGCGGGTTGCGTGCTCATCATTATTTTATTTATATGTGAACACGAAAAATAAACAAGAAACAAAGAACGACAGTACGACAGTATCGCAGGCTATACACAGCAGTGCAAAAACAATCTCCCACAAAGGGACAGGTAGAAAACAGGCTCCCTAAGTATGACTCTCAATTAGAAACAATGATGTACAGCTGTTCCTGATTGAGAGCCACACCAGGCCAACAAAGAAATACACAACATAGAAACCCTACAAACAAAACAAGAACATAAACCAAAAACCCCGGAACACATAAATCCAACACCCTTGTACGTACACACACACCCCGAACCATATAAAACAAATACCCCTCTACCTAAATACATAGCCCAAACCACATGAAACAAACACCCCCTGCCACGTCCTGACCAAACTATAATAACAAATAACCCCTATTACTGGTCAGGACGTGACATAGAGTGGCGTCCTCCACATACTTTTGTATATATAGTGTATGGGGGACAGAGGAAGGGGTAGTCGTTCACAAATAATTTCAACCCCTATTATTTCACACACTGTGAGTCCATGTAACTTATTATGTGATTTGGTAAGCCACATTTTACAATGACAAAAAAAAAAAAAAAAATTAAATCTATTTCAATGACACATTGTAATGCAACAAAATGTGAAAAAATATGGTACCTACTGTAGGTACCATTGTCTTTGGGTGAACTTTCTCTTTAATTCTACAGAGGGACTACTATTACTGTATGTAGTCTGCTAAGGTGTAGTATGCATTTCCTTTACCAGAGGTATTTTTTTTAAATGTTAAACTGATTGAACAAAATCATACAAAAGCAGTATCCTACACAGAAATACACACACAGTCTCACACACCAGAATACACAAAACCCAAGCTAACAAAAACACATTCATAATAAAATATAGAAAGAACACAGATGTGACCAGAGAAGTAGAATGCTCCAGACCGGACCTCAGACAGAGAACTGAACAGCCTGGACACTTTGGATGGGCCCTCCATTGAACCCACTCTAAATGAAGTGGATTTCGTAATACTGTATGTGTGTGTCCGTGTGTGTGTGAAGACAAGCGGATCCACAACAAAAAACAAACTTATCCCCTGCCTCATCCCATCCCATCTCTCTCTCGTTATTTAGTTCTCCCACTCCTTTCTCCTCTCCTACATCACTCTCTCTGTAACACAATTACTGCCAGTCAACGATTTACAGCTGCACAGCCAGCAGATCACTGTCCACACACTCACACCAAGGTTATTATAGTTTTGTGTTTTTAATTCTATTCGTTTTCTATTTTTTATTTGAAATTCAGTTTAGTTTCAGTTACTTTTACAACTTGATTTACTAGTTTTTATTCAGTTTTAGTTTGATAAAACATTTATATTTAGTTTTTACATCATTTCGTTTCAGTATTAGGGACAGAAAGTAAAAAATGTCATTAAAAGGATGTTTAGGCTGTATTTCTTCCCTGTTAGTTAGTGATAGGCAGTAGTAGTCTCGGAAATCCCACACCGGGATTCTCTTGGACATAAAAAAATGAAATAATACTTAATCAGACAGACAACTCTCCCAAAATAATCACAAGTCAGTGGGCATTATTGGTCGCCGCCTTCCAAAGTCTGTTGCATTATGGGGATAAACATTTTCCGAATTGCGCCTACATGACAACTGCATGAACTTTACAAAAACCATGTGATCAAAGCTCATGAAGTTTTGACTGCAGTCGACTGCAAGTTTCTGCAGTTTCTCTTCACCAACTTCCTCCTGCAGACAACACCTGCATTGTGGGATGCTCTATTGTCAACCAATCATTAGGGTGTTTTTATTTGACACACGTGACCAAAGACTTGACTGAAACAGGAACCAACATTGCACGATTCATGTATACAGTGGACAAATGAATGTGATATTTGAGGCCCTCTAACGAATTAATAGTACAGTGTTAAATAGTAGACTTTTTGTTTTCTCTACAAACCAACAGCTGACACAATGAGGGAATCTTTCATTTCACCTCAACCCCTCCAGCTCCACAACCCAACCCTAACCCTACCCCCCTGCCATGCTCTTCCCCGCTGTGAGTGACTTTCACTGGGTGACTGCTGTGACTACAGCCCCTCGGTTTGGAGAGGGGAGCATGCCCCCTGCTTCACCCCGGCCCTGCACTTAACGCCCTCCTACTGCCCCCCAACAGACGCACCGGGCCTCAGAGGGCAGGGGCGGGGGGAGGAGCCACACAACCAAAGGCCTCCCCATTCACGTCAATTTAGTCTTATTTATTTCTGCGGGATAAGGGGCCCTTTGAGATTAGAGATCCCAGGTCTGATAAGGGGGCCGTCCCAATTAAGTTACCCCCGCAGGCCACCATTAAACCCCAGGCCATCGACACGTCGCCACCACGGAGGGCAGCGGGAGGAGGAGGAGGAGGAGGAGGAAATAGGAGGAGAGAGAGGAAGGGGTGGAAAGTAGATACACACACAGAGAACACACAGCGAATCCTCCCATCACGCACCCCCAACATGAGCATACATCACACATGAACACACAAATAGCTCCTCAAACACACAGACACACAAAACAGGCAGATAGTTTTACACAGACAGGGCAAAATAGACAGGACACACAAACTAACCCTTTAAACATCTGATACTGTAAGAGCTATCAGTTTCCTGTGCTGTACACTCCAGTATGTCTATTTCTATTATCCTGTTTTTCCTCCTCAGCCCAGAAGGGGAGCAGAGGATGGGTTGTGACTGAGCCATGGGTTTTGTTCATTAGGGAATCCAGCGGAAAACGTTAAGAAGCGTTTTTGCAACAGAAAACAAAAAATGAATGTTTCTTATTGGACAACTCCAGGTTTTCCGTCCTTGTGTCAGTCCATTTTCTTATGTTTGGTGCTTAATGAACATGGCCCTGTAGTGTGGGGCTGCTGCTGGACACGGCTCTGACCGGGATAGACGCTCATGTGACCCTATGGGGAAAGATTTGTTCTATTGCTGGTAGTTGCACATGATGCCAAACACAGAAACCTCATTGATGTCCATCTGTCTCCTATTTCCACGGACATACGATATCTTGTTTGACCGTCTTAAATAACGTTCTGACTGACTCCTACTGCAGTAGACCTCCCCTCCTACTCTTAATACCTGACCTGAGAACAGCTAAACTGTGGCCGAATCAAGCGTCTCAGAGTAGGAGTGATGATTTAGGATCAGTTTTGCCTTTTAAATCACAGTGGATACAATTAAAATGGACATGGGGGACCTGATCCTAGATCAGCACTCTGAGACACTTGATACATATGGCCCCAGGAGAATGAAAAAGCTTGCTAATTTCTTTGACCAAATACAATAACTCAAGTCGTTGTATAAACAGAACACTGCACTTTTTTCTCTCCCCTCTTTCTCTCTATCCTCTCGTCCCTCTCTGGTTTAGGTTAAAGAATTCAGCTGCAGACAGCGTATTGAGAAGAGCATGGGCACAGAGCAGCAACAGACAGCGTGTTGAGAAGAGCATGGGCACAGAGCAGCAACAGACAGCGTGTTGAGAAGAGCATGGGCACAGAGCAGCAACAGACAGCGTGTTGAGAAGAGCATGGGCACAGAGCAGCTGACAGACAGCGTGTTGAGAAGAGCATGGGCACAGAGCAGCAACAGACAGCGTGTTGAGAAGAGCATGGGCACAGAGCAGCAACAGAGAGCGTGTTGAGAAGAGCATGGGCACAGAGCAGCAACAGACAGCGTGTTGAGAAGAGCATGGGCACAGAGCAGCTGACAGACAGCGTGTTGAGAAGAGCATGGGCCACAGAGCAGCAACAGACAGCGTGTTGAGAAGAGCATGGGCACAGAGCAGCTGACAGACAGCGTGTTGAGAAGAGCATGGGCACAGAGCAGCTGACAGACAGCGTGTTGAGAAGAGCATGGGGCACAGAGCAGCAACAGACAGCGTGTTGAGAAGAGCATGGGCACAGAGCAGCTGACAGACAGCGTGTTGAGAAGAGCATGGGCACAGAGCAGCTGACAGACAGCGTGTTGAGAAGAGCATGGGCACAGAGCAGCAACAGTTGATCAAACTGCACTTAGCCAAGTCAGGCCTCTCTAAGAGCAGGAGTAGCAGGTGAGAGAGAGAGGGAGGAAGAGAGAGAGAGAGAAAGAGAGAGAGGGGGAGGAAGAGGAAGAGCGAGAGAGAGATAGAGGGATAGAGAGAGCGAGAGAGGGAGGAAGAGAGAACGAGAGAGAGAGGGCCCTCTGCCAGTGGAGGAAAGAGAAAAGCGTTAAGACCTATTAATAGGAGCCGCCGAGACGCTGGTGTCAACTCCATGTGATGGCTAAGCTGTGGTGCTGCTTCCTCTCAGCAACACACACTATTTTCTCTTCCCCTCTTTCTCTCTCTGTCCCTCTATTTTTCTCTCTCTTTTTCGCTGCCTCATTCTCGCTCCTCCTAATGCCGTGCCTGTCCCATTGTTCCTCGCTCTCTTTGTCTGTCGGTTTTTCAATGTGCTGCTACTGTGCTACACCTCTGGCCTGCTGTCTCAACCCACTCTCTCTTAATAAGATCACACCTGGACCCTTTTCATACTATCGTGCCGACCTGAATCCTACTGTGCTGGCTCGTAATTCTTTGGTTCGGGTCAGGAATGTGAAAAGGCCACCTGTTTTTCCTTCACTAAGTGTTGATTCAGATGATCTTATCCTCTGTCGTTATCATGCTAAAGGTTGCTAAAGGTCACATTTCTTACAGAGTTCCTGCTAGAGGAACCTTTTCTGTCTTTGATTTGCCATCTGACGGCTGGTTGCTTCTCCTAAAAACATTAGTCTGAAGTCTATTTTCTACACTAGAGTGGTGCCATCCTTCAGAGCAGTTTAATAAAACCCTACCGAAGATAATCCACACTGTCCAGACATATAATTATGTGCCAACACAGGAAGTGAAGGAGCAGTACTACATGGCTGCCTGTTGCACAAACAATCAATACCTGTATGTGAGGGAATTACACACACTTACACACACTTTCGTCCGTCATAAAACACACACTCTAATCTGTTGTGCGAACATGCATGCACACATGTATACACACACACACACACACACACACACACTTGCACACAGGTTGGGAGCGGGGTCAGTGTGTGTGGCGTCCTCCTCCAGGTTTCTCCAGGCCTCCGGCAGCTTTCCAGTGCTCTGGCCTCATTCATCCACACATTGCCTACCATGCCATGGCACTACTGGCACTTAGAACACATTTACAACCTATTTACAACCTGCTCACTGGGGAATCTCACACAACAACTTACCCAGCTAAAAACACACATTCACCCTCCCTTCCACAAACAAACAGACACCCACACACACACTAACAGTCCAATTTACAAGTGGTCAAAACCTCCAATAGAAAACAAGCAGTGAGGGTGAAAGCTCACGCATCTTAACAGAACCCCGAAGGGGGCAAGACTGTGTTTCCATCATCACTATTGATCTATCTCTCCAGCATTAAACCTACAGTACGCTCCACTTGTCGTGACCCACTGAAATAAATAAAATAGCAGCAGGTCTGGGTGAGAGCAAACTGCGTCTCACAGTCAGTCAAAATATGACCCTGCTGCCTCAAGACATAAAGCAGACTTACCGCTTCTGCCTTAGCTTCTGCCAAGACGCTGCAATGAGTGGGGTTGACCCTGTGTTTAGCTGAGAGCAGAATAACAGCTCCTTCAAAAATGTTCTGTATCCGGCAAGCACAAATTAGCCTACTATCGGAGTTCAGCAAGTCAACAAGTCATATGACTGTCTGTCTGCCTGTAGCCAAAAGCTGGGTAACTAATGTCTTTTTGTGATTGTATTTTGAGTATATTTAAGGCATGTATTGTATACTATCTTTCTACAGAGAAACTTTCAACAGTGGCCATTTACAAATGGTCCAAAAGCAATCAGAGAGAGCCTTGACCCTGTTTGGAACGGAAATAACAGACTCTGCACTTGTCTAGCAGCATGTCCCCTATAGATGACCAGACTCTCCATTGAATCCTTTTAGCCAACCTCAATGAAGTCAGCTCAGAGGAAGAGAAGGAGATGTGGAGAGAGAGAAAGAAAGGTAGAAAGGTAGAAAGAAAGAAAGGTAGAAAGAAAGAAAGAAAGAAAGAAAGAAAGAAAGAAAGAAAGAAAGAAAGAAAGAAAGAAAGAAAGAAAGAAAGAAAGAAAGAAAGAAAGAAAGAAAGAAAGAAAGAAAGAAAGAAAGAAATGGAGAGGATGGAAAGAAATAGGGAGAGGGGGAGAGAGAGAGAGAGAAAGAAGAAAGAGAGATGGACAGTTTCAGAATAGCCTGCTCAAATCTAGGACAGACACATTATCAAGAGGGGAGCAGACAGGAGCACAACCTTTTCATGTGACTCAGATGCTGAGGCATGTAAATAAGCAGCAGCAAACAGGTGCATTAGACAAGCTCAGCAGGTGAACGGGTGACTTTGAAATGTGTAATCATCTCTGTAAATCCTTGATGTTGATGCATGATCTTTAGTTGTCCTGTCCCTGTCTGAACCAGGATCTAGATAAACTGGCATGGAGCTTACATTGTCATTTATAGTCACAGATGTCTATCTTTTCAGGCCACTTTACCCCCTCAACTTTCAATATAAAACATTATTAGAAGAACATTGAAAGAATAGGCTGCACAAATGCAATTTTAGAATGACTTTCTAACACCAGGCACAAAGGTGAAATGGAATAAGTTCTTCCATTTTTGTCAGCTGTATCCATGTCTGCATCACATATTTTAATATTTATCATAGAATGGCTATATGAAATTAAGCATTAACGGAATTGAATTGATTTGAGACATAAATGGACAAGATAATGTAAATATTGGGAACTGGCAAATGAAATATCTCATACGAATGTTTTGGGGGTTTTTTTACCAATATTTTATCATTTATTTTTAATTTGCCCCCCTCCGCTGCCAATGTGAGCTACAAACGCGCGCACACGGGCTAGCGGTGGGATGGGCATCTATATATACCTTCTCTCTCTACCCAGTCTCTTCAGCAGCACGACAACCATCAAAACGCAATCGCTCAAACCAATATGGCTTGGACGCCTGCAAGCAAACACACACACACATGACTATCATGCCATCAGGTGTCTCTGGATATTAGCTTTAGCCTAATTTGTCTTTGTTGCAAAAATCATTGTCTATCATTATTGTCAGGGCGATGCTATTTGCGCAAACCGGGTAGTAGCTTAATATAGATGCCCTGTACGCATAGTGGCACTGCCTGGCCCATGACAGTAGGGACAGGAATGAATGAGTGCCATCTTAAGATAAGAACGGACTATTGGGGTGGATCAAAGGTCCAGGGAAAGTTATGGTAGAGCAACGGAAGCGTGCGAGGACTCAATACATACATTTATATGGGCAAATATGGGCATCATAGACCACACACACATTACGCGCACAGCAAGGAAAGAGGAACATTTACTAACCGTCACCTTGATGGGGACGTACAGGACAGGTATGTCAGTGGCTCCATTCTTGTTCAGGTCCCCTTGAATGGTCCCGACCTGGAACCCTTTGGACTTCACCCAGAATTTGAATTTGGCGTTGATGTGGTTGCTCTCGATGTAGAAGGCGTCCGAGTCGTCGGTGTGTAAAAGGGTCTGGAGAATCTTATTGTATTTTCGCCGGGTGACTGTCTTTGTTTTACCCGAGTCCCCGTAAGTACGGAGACACCAGTCCTGAAATTCGCCGAACATCTCTCCTTCCAACACCACCGGGTTTCTGCTCATTTTGGGTAAATTCAAGCTGGGTTTTTTCATTGACATGGTTTCTCTCTGATGTCCCGTGTCCTTTTAAATAGGAGGACGGGGTCTTAAAAATATTTCCAAACACTAATAATACACTATTTTATTCGATGTATGTTTCAATTAACCGTTAAATGTATCTCTCCTGGCTAGAAAGGGATCAACATATTACTTAGATTGATATTCCTGCGAACAATGAGGAAGGATTCCGTATCAGGCTATGAAGATTGGTGTGCTCTCTCTCACACCTGTTAGCAGAAACCGTTCGCCTCCTGTCCCAAAGGGTAATAACAAATGTCAGTAGCTCATATCCTGCTGAGGAACTGAAAGAGGGGCCGTCCTAAGAAACTGGTATCTCCCACCTGTGTGTCAATGGTCTCCAAGCTAATAAAGATTCGCCGTTTGAATATCACAATTTTACTGTCCCGGAGTAGACAATAAAACGTGGTAGCCTATTTTACATAAATAAGGCTATATAATAAGACAGAGTCCATATATGGCACAAGTCCGCTACTAGTCAGAAGGTTAGAATGCAGCCCGTGCTGTCGTGATACCTTCCTCCTCCCAACTCCACCTGATACCTACTGTATTCCACCTGTTTGAATCGAACTTGAATGCCGCCGTCCCGAACCATCTCCTGTAAGGCAAATCAAAGCGCATCGATGTCTCTCCTAGATAAAGCTTTACATTGATAAAGGATACATGTGTGCGAATAGTAGGTATTATGTACAGGCTCTTGTTCTTCTCCACTAGATACCACACACCCACAAACCATGTAGCGTCGATGGGACATGGGTGCGCGGAATGGCTCGCTAAAATCCAGGAAGTGCAGTCCCAGAAGCCGAAACGCACAGAAAGCGGGGCTGCCCGACCGTCCCATGCGGGACTAAATAGAGCTATTGGCACTGTTTCTTTCGTTTGATGGATATAGACATGAAGAATGAATGTGTGCTTTTCCCCCCACGTTTTCTTTGACCCATTGTAACGAAACCTATTTCGTATGAAATGCAGGGTTTTGAGCCAGCACATGATTGGTAGGCTACATTGTAAAATATGAGCTATAATTTCAATCAAATTTGAATTTATATTTTATATTCGACTACCCAGATTGTCATAACTGGATAACCTATTGTATTGGTATAATAAGAATTAAAAATACTATGTATAACGGAATTAAGTAAACCTATGAATTAATTTATTAATAATTATTATTATTGTTATTATTGTAGGCATAGTCCTCACATATTTTATGTTTATTTGATATGAAAGAGATAGAGAGGAGAGAGTTTATTGAAATAGCAGTGCCGGATTCAAACCCATGCTGCAGCTATAAGTGTTCTGGAGGCAGAGTCTTTTACACAGCCAAACCATCCTAGCCCACTATTGTTTTCATTATAAGACAATATTCTGCTTAGAGTGGCTTGACTCCACCTGATCTTTGTTTGTTTTAGAAAGATTGTCAGTTAAACTGTTTTAGTTCTCTCTCAACAGTCAGTGGCCTTTTGTGGCTCCATCCAATCTTGTAGTCAATGAAGCAAAACACAAAAACAATTCTGCTAAAAACACTTTCACACATCAAAATAAGAGACCCCACACACATCCAATATGCCCGATTTTACTCAAGAGTCCATAAATGCAAGATTGTACCTATTCCTATTCTTCATTCACCAGGCCATGCATATAATTTTGAAGGCTACATACTGAACATGTCAGCTGTATAGTGTATCATATAGTAATGGATAACACAACAGTCTAGATGCTCAGTTTACCTAAATAGGATGGATACCTTACCCAAAAATACTTAGAGACTGTTATAATTTTGATAATCGCTCATAACATCCAATAGATTAGATGAACGGCCTACTTTGGCAACACAATTTGTAAAACATAAGATCCAATTACAGCCCAATCACAAACCACCCAACATAATGTTGGCTCAATGGTATTTTATGACCTAGTATATTGACTAGAGGTTGACCGATTATGATTTTTCAACGCCGATACCGATACCGATTTATTTATTTTTTGTAATAATGACAATTACAACAATACTGAATGAACACTTATTTTACCTTAATATAATACATAAATAAAATCAATTTAGCCTCAAATAAATAATGAAACATGTTCAATTTGGTTTAAATAATGCAAAACAAAGTGTTGGAGAAGAAAGTAAAAGTGCAATATGTGCCATGTAAAAAAACTAACGTTTAAGTTCCTTGCTCAGAACATGAGAACATAGGAAAGCTGGTGGTTCCTTTTAACATGAGTCTTCAATATTCCCTGGTAAGAAATTTTAGGTTGTAGTTATTATAGGAATTATAGGACTATTTCTAAGTGCTGTTTGAATGAATGCTTACGAGCTTGCTGGTGCCTACCATCGCTCAGTCAGACTGCTCTATCAAATCATTGACTTAATTATAACATAATAACACACAGAAATACGAGCCTTTGGTCATTAAAATGGTTGAATCCGGAAACTATCATTATGAAAACATAACGTTTATTCTTTCAGTGAAATACGGAACCGTTCCGTATTTTACCTAACAGATGACATCCCTAAGTGTAAATATTGCTGTTACATTGTACAACCTTCAATGTTATGTCATAATTATGTACAATTCTGGCAAATTAATTACGGCCTTTGTTAGGAATAAATGGACTTCACACAGTTCACAACGAGCCAGGCGGCCCAAACTGCTGCATATACCCTGACTGCTTGCACGGAATGCAAGAGAAGTGACACAATTTCCCTAGTTATAAGAAATTCATGTTAGCAGGCAATATTAACTAAATATGCAGGTTTAAAAAGATATACTTGTGTATTGATTTTAAAGAAAGGCATTGATGTTTATGGTTACCTAACCATAAACATCAATGCCATTCTTTAAAATCAATACACAAGTATATCTTTTTAAACCTGCATATTTAGTTAATATTGCCTGCTAACATGAATGCAACGACAGTGCTTTTTTCACAAATGCGCTTGTTAAATCATCACCCGTTTGTCGAAGTAGGCTGTGATTCAATGAGAAATTAACAGGCACCGCATCAATTATATGCAACGCAGGACACGCTAGATAAACTAGTAATATCATCAACCATGTGTAGTTAACTAGTGATTATGTTAAGATTGATTGTTTTTTATGAGATAAGTTTAATGCTAGCTAGCAACTTACCTTGGCTTCTTGCTGCCCTCGCGTAACAGGTAGTCAGCCTGCCACGCAGGCTCCTCGTGGAGTGCAATGTAAGGCAGGTGGTTAGAGCGTTGGACTAGTAACCGGAAGGTTGCAAAAACGAATCCCCGAGCTGACAAGGTAAAAATCTGTCGTTCTGCCCCTGAACAAGGCAGTTAACCCACCGTTCCTAGGCCGTCATTGAAAATAAGAATGTGTTCTTAACTGACTTGCCTAGTTAAAAAAAATAAATAATAATAATTAAAAAGAATAATAATAATTAAATCGGCAAATCGGTGTCCAAAAATACCGATTACCGATTGTTATGAAAACTTGAAATCGGCCCTAATTAATCGGCCATTCCGATTAATCGGTCGACCTCTAATATTGACCCACTATTTCTGCTCCCCCAGGTGAAATACATCAAAGAACATACAAGGTGCATTTTACAAAATGAGAACCCTATACTCTTAAAAACAAAGGTGCTATCTAGAACCTAAAAGGGTTCTTCAGCTGTCCCCATAGGAGAACTCTTTGAATAATCCTTTTTGGTTCCAAGTAGAACCCCTTTGGGTTCCATGTAAAACCCTTTACAGAGAGTTTTACATGGAACCCAAAAGGATTCTACCTGGAACCACAAAGAGTTATTCCTGCAACCAAAAAGGGTTCTCCTATGGGGACAGCCAAAGAACCCATCTGGAACCCTTTTTTCTAAGAGTGTATTGATCTCGCTGGATGCCCATACCATACTACATGTGTATGTACAGTACATGTCATTCCCCAGATATTAAAAGAAACATTGTATTTCATATATCAGTGTGTGTATCCTAGCTGTATGAGGAGAAAGAGAACAATCTGGGGAAATCCGTACACTACTTATACTAGCACTGCATGGTTAATTCACGACTTGATCCAAAAGCCTCTAATGTTGTGTTAAAGGCTGTAGGCTTTAGAACCACACCGGTGGATGCAGTGTTTCTGGGTTGGGCATATCTTTGACTTGGTACAGACAGGAGAATGGACACTGTGTGACCAAACTGTGTGACCCCTATGAGAAATACCGTTTTTTGTGTATTGTTAGTGATGGGCTGCATATTGAGATTGTTCAGAGAATGAGATTGCCCTTAAATTTGACAATAAAGACTACTGTCACCATCGGAGCTCACCATCAATGAAAGATACCAGATATGTGTCACACATGTCCTCATTTCTTGAATACACCAAAATACATCCCAACTTTATTACAGTTTATCTCAAAAGAAGGACAGTTACATTGTCCTTTGGCCAGTCAACTAAGTTGAAGTTCCGTTATTAAGGGCTTATCTACAGAACATCACAGCTTGTGTTGAAGTAAAAGTCATGCTTATTGCTCAATCACTGACCCTAGCAGCCAGTAGGTCAGAGACGACTAGAGTCCCGCCCATGTAGCCTGTAGAGCGGATGGCTGGGATGCTACAACAGCTTTGAAATACCATTTAAATTACTGCCTCTCCTCCCTAGTCTCTCACCTCTACCAGTTTTAACAAATTAAGAATACGTAAGGGGAATGGGATTAATAAAATATAGCATCTAAAATGAACTATGAGTTTCTATATTAAATATGATGCTATGTAGTTCTATGGTTTGTACATGAGAAGGGGGAATAGGGCACACAACAACGTAGCCTACATCTGGCAGTTCTGTCAAAGCATTGCAGCACTGTGCTTGGATACCTGTGTCTATGTGTACCTGTACAGTCAGTACATACACATGTGCCTGATGTTGCCACAGTGGTCTCATTGTCTCTGCGTAGTTTCAACCCTCTCTCACCGCTAGTTGTGGGCAGTTGGGGTGACACCTGTTCTTGTGAAAAACAAGGCCCAACCAGGCCTCCTGAGCCCCACCACAGCACCATGGAGGAAACGGAATACAGCAGGGCAGGGGCTCCCAACAACAACTATCAAGACAGGCTACACTCAAAGCTAACGTTGCATGTACGTTACATTGACATTCAACCATGTTTTTGGTGTGTTTCTGGGCTCATCTCTGCATGAGGGAGAGCCCCTGCCCCAGAGGAATAAAGCAAAAAAAACACAACAGAGGGGATCAAAATAGAATAGACCTCAACCATGGGAAGTGAAAGTGTATTACAAAACGTACCCGTCTTCCTCCTCCCTCATCTGCCTCCTTTCCCCTTTTTCGTCTTGGGGCTCCTGGAACTAAGCGACCGGACGGTTTTTGAGAAAAATTGTTAGTCATGTGCGGTTAACCCTTCATTCCTGTTTCTGTGAAAAGTCTGTTGAAATCATAACCGCTGGCTGGCGCCCGGGGCAGCTCTCAACTTCATGGGTCTGTCCTGACTGAGTTGGCTTGTTTGGTTCTGTTACAGTGAGCCAGTGATTAGGGATTATCTGACACTGTCATTCAAACTTACAATATCTGTCTATTCTCTGTCAGATAATCTATTCATCTGTAAAATAAAAAGGACCAACAGGTTAGTCAAAATTCATTTTTCCTGTGTTATATATCATATGTGCAACAGCAGATGAAACTAACACTGTAAAAGTGTGAAAAAAAATGTGCCGTTATTTCCTGATAGTTGCTGGTAGAAAATACAATCTACACAGGACCTAATCAGCAGGTTTGCATGGGTGGGAGTTTCATGGCCGGCTTTCCATGGTCACATCACCATGCTGTAAATTGGTTAATAGACCATTAACAAAGAGAGTTCCAAACCTCTCTGCCAATAACAGGCAGTTTTCAGTTTTCCCCTCCCTACTTAGACCACACCCAGACAGTACTAGCTAAATTCTCGCTTGAGAAATATGTTTTTTTGCTAAAAAGCTACTTTTGTCCATTTTAAAATATATATTATTACAGTAAGTTATTTAATTGTTAACCAGAAATTATTTGATATTGATATAAAAATGGCTGCATTGGGCCTTTAATTGAAAAAGCCTTTAAAGCGTTTAAAGCCTTTGATTAGAGTCAGGTGTGTCAGTACTAGGGCAAAAATAAAATGTGCACCTCTTTGGCTGCATTTACACAGGCAGCCCAATTCTGATATCTTTTCCGCTAAGTGGTCTTTTGACCAATCACATCGGATCTTTTCACATCAGCTTTCTCAGAGCTTATCTGATTGGTCAAAAGACCAATTTGTGAGAAGAAAAAAAATCTGAATTGGATTGCCTGTATAAATGCAGCCTTTGGGTCCCCAGGACCAGGTTTGGGAAACACTGGAGTGTTGTAGTGTGTAAATGCATTTACACTGACATGTACAGAAACATCCCACTGGGTACAAACTGGTTGAATCAACATTGTTTCAACTTAATTTGTCAACATATTGTGACGTGGAATCTACTGTTGTTTTGAGGGGCAAATTTCAACCACAGGATTAAGTCATCATCATTTTCAACATAGAAAAACCTTGTATAAAATATGTTGAATTTGTACCTTTGAAACAATGTCAGATCTTCAATGTTATATCCACTATCCGAAAAAAAAACTATATGCTGGATAGCACCTCCTACTACAGCTTCAATTGGTCCAGGGTTTTAACCAAGCTCTTCTTAGCGTTGATATTTGTCACTGACTACTACCAATGTGCTATTGTGAGAATGATTATTGAGAGATTAATAACTGAATATATTCACTGCTGCTATTGAAGTCATTCCAAAGAGTAGGTTTAACAGAGCAAATGAAATGTAACCACACTTCATCACTCATATATCATCAATGATGCTATTTAGATCTATACAGCATTTACAAAGTCATCAACAGCTACTGTTTCAATTCAACCCAAGATTCCACAAAAAATAGACAATACATATAGGACTAGGGTTTTAAGCTTTGGTTGATTTCAAATTTGTCAGAAAATGTATAATTGATATGTTGGATTGACATCTCCACTAAATCAAATCTAACTTTATTTAAAGTGCATTTCAAGTTTGATTAGATTAGATTTAGTCCTATTCTTTAACCTAGATTTTTGGTTGAGATGGAGACGTGAATCCAACATTTTAATTATTCATTTGTAGAGAAACTGGATATTCAATTGTGTTTGGTTGTTAACACAACCAAATATCAACATTTGAAGGAGATGTATCTTGTCTTGGACAGTTTCATCTGTGCCACTGACTTACTCTGGCTTTAATTCCACTTTCTCTACAAAGGTAACACTTTGCATAACACGTTACAGTTTCATAACGTGTTATGACACTCAGTACAGACATAAACATGCCATAATATGTCATAACAGCTGACAACACATAAATACAATAACGTGCCAAAAACACAGAACATAGCAAAAGTATAGCGCCTGACAATATCCACATAACAATAAACAATTACACACAAAGACATGGAGGGGAACAGAGGACAAAATACATGCAGTGATTATGGAATGACAACCAGGTGTGTAATGGAACAAGACAAAACCAATGGATATATGAGAAATGGAGCGGCAATGGCTAGAAAGCCGGTGACAACGATCGCTGAACGCCGCCCGAACAAAGAGAGGAGCCGACTTCGGTGGAAGTCGTGACAGTGACCCCCCCCTTGACGCGCGGCTCCAGCGGCGTGCCAACACCGGCCTCGGGGACGACCCCGAGGGCGAGGCGCAGGGCGATCCGGCCGGCGACGGTGAAACTCCCGCAGCAGTTTGAGGGTCCAAAACATCCGCAACCGGAACCCAGCACCTCTCCTCCGGACCGTACCCCTCCCACTCCACGAGGCCCCCCGCCTGATGCCTCAAATCCAGGATGGAACAAACGGAGTACGCCGGGGCCCCCTCGATGTCCAGAGGGGGCGGAGGGACCTCCCGCACCTCAGATTCCTGGAGCGGACCAGCCACCACCGGCCTGAGGAGAGACACATGAAACGAGGGGTTAATACGGTAATCAGAGGGAAGCTGTAATCTGTGAGGGAGCAAAACTCATGACTATGATTACATTTCCATTATTAGCAGCATTTAGGCTGTCCACTTTGAAGAGCTGAGACAGAATAGCCATATAAGGAATGGAACATATATCACCAGGGCCTGCTACCATTATAACCTATACAGCTGTCAGATGTGGGCGTTAACAAGCAAGAACTGAGATGGAAAGATAATAATGGAGAAAGGTCAAGGAAAGCTATTTTCATATAGAGGGAGGGGACTCTATACGTTATGCAAAGACAGAATCCTATAAAGGTAGGACTCTGTAATATGAGAATTTAGTATTTTTCATGGAAGGGCGTGTGTAATATATATATACAGTTGAAGTCGGAAGTTTACATACACCTTAGCCAAATACATTTAAACTCAGTTTTTCACAATTCCTGAAATTTAATCCTGTCTTAGGTCAGTTAGGAACACCACTTTATTTTAATAATGTGAAATGTCAGAATAATAGTAGAGAGAATGATTTATTTCAGCTTTTATTTCTTTCATCACAATCCCAGTGGGTCTGTCACGATCGCTATCTTCGAACTCCCGATCATAAATAAACCAAGGCGCAGCGTGCATGGAATTCCACATCTTTTTTAATGAAAAACTCAGCAAAACAACAAAACAGGAGAACAACGAAAACGTGACATTCTGGGGCTGCGCAAAGGCAGCTACACAAAAACAAGATCCCACAACTAAAGGTGGAAAAAAGGTCTGCCTAAGTATGATTCCTAATCAGAGACAACGATAGACAGCTTCCTCAGATTAGGAACCATACTCGGCTCAACACAAAGAAATAGACAAACTAGATTGCCCACCCCACATCACACCCTGACCTAACCAAACTAGAGGAAAATAAACGTCTCTCTAAGGTCAGGGCGTGACAGTACCCCCCCCCAAAGGTGCGGACTCCCAGCCGCAAACCTGAACCTATAGGGGAGGGTCCGGGTGGGCATCTATTCTTGGCGGCGGCTCTGGTTCGGGGCGGCTCTGGTTCCACACTGGCGGCGGCTCTGGTTCCACACTGCCCGCTGATCCCCCCGCTTCTGTGTCACCGGAGGAACCAAACCGTGGATCATCGCCGGAGGCTCTGAACTGCCAACCGCCACTGAAGACTCTGGACTGCAGGCCGCAACTGAAGACTCCGGACTGCAGGCCGCCGCTGAAGACTCCGGACTGCAGGTCGCCGCTGAAGACTCCGGACTGCAGTCCGCCGCTGAAGACTCCGGATTGCAGGCCGCCGCTGAAGACTCCGGACTGCAGACCGTTGCTGGAGGCTCCGGACCGTGGGCCATCTCAGGAGGTTCCGGACCGTAGGTCATCTCAGGAGGTTCCGGACCGTAGGCCATCTCAGGAGGTTCCCGGACCGTAGGCCGTCTCAGGAGGTTCCGGACCGGGGACCGTCGCTGCAGGATCCGTGCCATGGATCATCACTGCAGGCTCCGTGCCATGGATCATCACTGGAGGCTTTGTGCCCTGGATCATCACTGGAGTCTCCGGCCATGGATTATCACTGGAGGTTTCGTGCCATGGATCATCTCTACAGGTTCCGGACCATGGATCATCCCTACAGGCTTCTTGCCATGGATTATCATTGGAGTCTCCAGGCCACGGATTATCACTGGAGGCTTCGTGCCATGGATCATCACTACAGGCTCCGGGCCATGGATCATCACTGGAGGCTTCGTGCCATGGATCATCACTGAAGGCGTCGGACCATGGATCATCACTGGAGGCTTGTTACGTGGAGCTGGAAATGGTCTCACCGGACTGGGGAGACGCACTGGAGACCGGGTGCGCAGAGCTGGCACAGGGTATACTGGGCCATGGAGGTGCACTGGAGGTCTGGAGCTTAGGGCTGGCACAACCCATCCTGACTGGATGTTTACAATAGCCCGGCAAGGGCGGAGCGCTTGCACAGGACGAACTGGGCTGTGCAGGCGCACTGGCGACACAGTGCGTAGAACTGGCGCAGGATATACTGGGCCGTGGAGGCGCACTGGAGGTCTGGAGCGTATGGCTGGCACAACTCGTCCTGGCTGGATCACCCCCCCCCCTTAGCCCGGAAAGCCCGGGGAGTTGGAACAGGCCGCACTGGTTTGTGCTGGTGAACGGGGGGTACCGTGCGTAGAGCTGGCGCAGGATAACCTGGGCCGAAGAGACGCACTGGAGACCAGGAACGCTGAGCCGGCACAATTCTTCCTGGCTGAATGCCAACTCTAGCACGGCAACTGCAGGAAGCTTGCACCGAGCGCACCGGGCTGAAGCTGCGCTCTGGCGACACAGTGCGCATCCCTGCATAACACGGTGCTTGCTCGGTCACTCGCTCCCCACGGTAAGCACGGGGAGTTGGCTCAGGTCTCCACCCTGACTCTGCCAATCTCCCCCGTGTCCCCCCCCCCTCCCCTCTCATGCTTCCGTCGATGTTGGTTCTCCCCGGTCCAGCTCGTCTTCCCAGTAAGCGCCCGCTGCTTGGCTTTCTTGTGGTGGGATCTTCTGTCACGATCGCTATCTTCGAACTCCCGATCATAAATAAACCAAGGTGCAGCGTGCATGGAATTCCATATCTTTTAAAATGAAAATGAAACTCACCAAAACAACAAAACAGGAGAACAACGAAAACATGATGTTCTGGGACAGCGCAAAGGCAGCTACACAAAAACAAGATCCCACAACTAAAGGTGGAAAAAAGGGCTGCCTAAGTATGATTCCTAATCAGAGACAACGATAGACAGCTGCCTCTGAGTAGGAACCATACTCGGCTCAACACAAAGAAATAGACAAACTAGATTGCCCACCCCACATCACACCCTGACCTAACCAAACTAGAGGAAAATAAACGTCTCTCTAAGGTCAGGGCGTGACAGTACCCCCCCCCCAAAGGTGCGGACTCCCAGCCGCAAACCTGAACCTATAGGGGAGGGTCCGGGTGGGCATCTATTCTTGGCGGCGGCTCTGGTTCGGGGCGTAGCCCCCACACTGCCCGCTGATCCCCCCGCTTCTGTGTCACCGGAGGAACCAAACCGTGGATCATCAGGGTGTGACAGGGTCAGAAGTTTACATACACTCAATTAGTATTTGGTAGCATTGCCTTTAAATTGTTTAACTTGGGTCAAACGTTTCGGTTAGCCTTCCACAAGCTTCCCACAATAAGTTGGGTGAATTTTGGCCCATTCCTCCTGACAGAGCTAGTGTAACTGAATCAGGTTTGTAGGCCTCCTTGCTCACACACACTTTTTCAGTTCTGCCCACAAATTTTTTATAGGATTGAGGTCAGGGCTTTGTGATGGCCACTCCAATACCTTGACTTTGTTGTCCTTAAGCCATTTTGCCAAGACTTTGGAAGTATGCTTGGGGTCATTGTCCATTTAGAAGACCCATTTGCAACCAAGCCTTAACTTCCTGACTGATGTCTTGAGATGTTGCTTCAATATATCCACATCATTTTCCATCTTCATCATGCCATCTATTTTGTAAAGTGCACCAGTCCCTCCTGCAGCAAAACACCTCCACAACATGATGCTGCCACCCCCAAGCTCCACGGTTGGGATGGTGTTCTTCGGCTAACAAGCCTCCCCCTTTTTCCTCCTAACATAACGATGGTCATTATGGCCAAACAGTTCTATTTTTGTTTCATCAGATCAAAAAGTACAATATTTGTCCCCAAGTGCAGTTGCAAACCGTAGTCTGGCTTTTTTAATGGCGGTTTTGGAGCGGTGCTTCTTCCTTGCTGAGCGGTCTTTCAGGTTATGTCGATATAGGACTCGTTTTACTGTGGATATAGATACTTTTGTACCTGCTTCCTCCAGCATCTTCACAAGGTCCTTTGCTGTTGTTCTGGGATTGATTTGCACTTTTCGCACCAAAGTACGTTCATCTCTAGGAGACAGAACACATCTCCTTCCTGAGCGGTATGATGGCTGTGTGGTCCCATGGTGTTTATACTTGTGTACTATTGTTTGTACAGATGAACGTGGTACCTTCAGGCATTTGGAATTTACTCCCAAGGATGAACCAGACTTGTGGAGGTCTACAATTATTTTTCTGGGGTCATGGCTGATTTCCTTTGATTTTCCCATGATGTCAAGCAAAGAGGCACTGAGTTTGAAGGTAGGCCTTGAAATACATCCACAGGTACACCTCCAATTGACTCAAATGATGTCAATTAGCCTGTCAGAAGCTTCTAAAGCCATGACATTATTTTCTGGAACAAGCTGTTTAAAGGCACAGCCAACTTAGTGTATGTAAACTTTTGACCCACTGGAATTGTGATACAGTGAGTTATAAGTGAAATAATCTGTCTGTAAACTTACTTGTGTCATGCACGAAGTAGATGTCCTAACCGACTTGCCAAAACTATTGTTTGCTAACAAGAAATTTGTGGAGTTCTTGAAAAACGAGTTTTAATGACTCCAACCTAAGTGTATGTAAACTTCCGACTTCAGCTGTATGTGATAGGCCTATCTGGCTTATATGATTATGGTAGTCATAATGCTTCTTGACAGTTTCATACAGTGAATATTCTTAGTCCAAGTAAAGTGACACGGGATGGTCATAATGCTTCATGTCAGTGTCATAAAGTGTATTTTCTACAAGTTATTGAAAATATTTGTATTTCATTTTTTTATTTCACCTTTATTTAACCAGGTAAGCTAGTTGACATCAATTTCTCATTTACAACTGCGACATGGCCAAGATAAAGCAAAGCAGTGCGACACAAACAACAACACAGAGTTACACATGGAATAAACAAACATACAGTCAATAACACAATAGAAAAAAGTCTATGTACAGTGTGTGCAAATGAGGTAAGATAAGGGAGGTAAGGCAATAAATAGGCCAAAGTGGCGAAATAATTTCAATTTAGCAATTAAATACTGGAGTGATAGATGTGCAGAAGATGAACGTGCAAGTAGGGATACTGGGGTGCAAAGGAGCAAAAAATAAATAAAATAAATAACAGTATGGGGATAAGGTAGATGGATGGGCTATGTACAGTGATCTGTGAGCTGCTCTGACAGCTGGTGCTTAAAGTCAGTGAGGGAGATTTGAGTCTCTAGCTTCAGTGATTTTTGCAATTCGTTCCTGTCATTGGCAGCAGAGAACTGGAAGGAAAGGCGGCCAAAGGAGGAATTGGCTTTGGGGGTGAATATGATGAAAGAAACACTGTAAAGAATTAATCACAACAGCAACGAAGGATATAAGAAATAAACTTTCAAACAAAAGTAAACTTCTTTGCAGGGAAAAAGCTAATTTGAATAAATGTGGGTTTTAACACTCTTATTAAGTAGGTGTCATAACCAGCCATACAATAACACAATATATGTCACAACAAGTATAAATATGTGTCATGACAGTGTTATGACCATATTATGACAGGTTATGACAAGTTATGTCAGCTATTATGACATATTATGACATGGCGGCAGGTAGCCTTGTGGTTAGAGCATTGGGCCAGAAAGGTTGCTGGATCGAATCCCCGAGCTGACGAGGTAAAAATCCCCGAGCTGACGAGGTAAAAATCTGTCGTTCTCCCTCTAAATAACCCACTGTTCCCCTGTAGGCCATCATTGTAAATAATAATTTGTTCTTAACTGACTTGCCATGTTAAATAAAGGTTACGTGTTATGACACTGGGTGTCAAGTAAAGTGTTACCCAGTTGGTGTTATTCAACCTTAAAATGAGTAACACATCCATGGCCACATTTTGAGGTTAGCCGACAGTAACTATACATTTCTTCTTATGTTCTCATAGAGAGCGTGTTCATAGAAAGCATGCAAAGGTTGCAGGTCTATGGAGATGTTCACAATTGTTATAATAATCTGTGCCGAATCTTCAACAGCACTGATCACTTGCACTCTGTAATTACAACTGCAATCCAAGCAGTAGTGGAAAAAGTACCCAATTGTCATACTTGAGTAAAAGTAAAAATACCTTAATAGAAAATGACTCAAGTAAAAGTGAAAGTCACCCAGTAAAATACCATTGGAGTAAAAGTCTAAAAGTATTTGATTTCAAATGTACTTCAGTATCAAAAGTAAATGTAATTGCTCAAATATAGTTAAGTATCAATTGTAAAAGTATAAATCATTTCAAATTCCTTATATTAAGCAAACTAGACGGCACCATTTTCGTGTTTTATTCATTTACGGATAGCCAGGGGCACACTCCAACACTCAGACATAATTTACAAAACAAATCATTTGTGTTTTGTGTGTCCGCCAGGTCAGAGACAGTAGAGATGACCAGGGATGTTCTCTTGATAACTGTGTGAATTGGACCATTTTCCTGTCCTGCTAAGCATTCAAAATGTAACGAGTACTTTTGGGTGTCAGGGAAAATGTATGGAGTAAAAAGTACATAATTTTCTTTAGGAATGTAGTGAAGTAAAAGTTGTCCAAAATATAAATAGTAAAGTAAAGTAAATATACCCCAAAAAACTACTTAAGTAGTACTTTTAAGTATTTTTATTGAAGTACTTTACGCCACTGAATCCAGGTCATTTGGATGTGCTATTAGATTAAGCAGAAATAAAACATTTAGATGACAACTAAACAAAAAAACAGACATTGTTTTTCCATTGGATTTTGGTTGTGCTTTTAGATGGTTGAAATCATAGTGATAACACATTGGCAATTCCACAAACTTCTGGCTGTCTTTTCGAGTGGGTTACTAAAGGTTGGAATCTCATTGATCAACATCTCAACCAAATATTACCCAAATTTCCACGTTGAAATTACGTGGTGTGCCCAGTGGGATCGGCCTTCGCACTACACAGAGCAATATACTTATACCACATATGAACCCAAACTGTAGTCGATATCTCCAATTGATCTCCACAAAATCTTTATTTATCCTCACATATCCAATGAAAATGTAAAAATGGCAAATGCCTGAAACTATCCAGAAAATAAATCAATGATAGGCTACCTCGGTAGGCCACACATGTGCTATGAAAATGAAGCATTTATATAGAAACTGACAATATGATTGAGGTTTGTTTGTTTATGGTCATTAATAGGATGATTTGCACAGCAGGGAGTTATTGAGTCTAAATTGAACAGAGGATGATCCTATCTCTGAATTAGTGGTATGCAGAACAAACATTGCGCTGCCTTGCACACACACACACACACACAAACACAAAGCCCTTCCTCAGAAATAATGGAGATATTATCTTCTCCTAACCGGATTTCGTTGAGATTAAAAATCAACCCCATACAGACCTGTTCAGCATCCCCAAACTGCACGCTCACGCAACCCCCCCAATATACACAGCCCTTTTCTGTTCCCCAACACACACTAGCTTGTTCCTCCTGTATAAATGGAGAGAGCATATCTTCCTCCCCCTGACCTAGCGCAGTAGTAAGTCAAATCAAGCTAACCCCCTTACCCCTACACACACACACAGACTTTCAAAGCTGAAATCCTACACTCAGAGAATGTCAAAAGACTACAAGAATCAAAGACGGAAACATTTCCATGTAGAATAGAGAAATATAGACACACACACACACACACACACACACACACACACACACACACACACACACACACACACACTCTCGCAGTCGCACACACACACACACACACACACACACACACACACACACACACACACACACACACACACACACACACACACACACACACACACACACACACACACACTATTAAAAGACAGGCATACAGAGACAGACACACAGAGACAGTGGCTGGTGTCTGCCCCTGGGCCGATGGCTGATGCATCCCCCTGCCTGCCTGCTGAGGCTGTCCTGCTCCTGGCTTCACACACACACACAGGACCTCGCTGCTCTGCTCCCTTTCCTTCCCTCACTTACTCGGCTAGCTGGAGCTCTGCGTTGCCATGACGGCAGTCAGCTGGAGGGACTGCAAGTGGGCGGTCAGGATGCCTGATCCCTGCCATCCTGCCTCTGCCTGTCTGTGTGTGCAGGCAAGGTCCTAGGAACGACTGTCACACACCAACAACATACCAGCACACACACACTTGCATACATGCACACAGACATACACACACACACACCGGCACGCATTGATTTACACAGCTCTGCAAATAAATCTGAGGATGTTATTTATTATGATGGTATACTGGCATGCACACAATAGGGGGTTATGCTGTGTGCGCATGCACACGCACACGCACACGCACAGGCATATACACACACACATGCTCAGAGAGACAGCCACAAACGGTGGAGACAGTTAGAGCTTCGAAACACATAGAAATAACCCACAGGTTGAACTGTGTCACTGAGGAGGTCTCTGTGCTGTGTACCAGATCTATGTCTCTCAATAGCAGACCTACTGTATGTATACTGTACCAAAAAAAAAATACATGTTTTATTGTCATATACACCGGATAGATGCAGTGAAATGTGTTTTTTACAGGGTTAGCTATAGTAGTACAGCACCCCTGGATCCAATTATGGTTAAGTGCCTTGCTCAAGGGCACATAGATCAATTTTTCACCTTGTCTGCTTGGGTATTCGAACCAGCGCCATTTCAGTTACTGGCCCAACCCCAGTCAATCAATCAGTCAGTCAGTCAGTCTGATACAATATTCTGATGCTTTCAGCCATACATCACCATCTAGAACACATATAGAACAAAGGAAAATACATGTTTGGCTTCAAAAGCCCCAACAAATCAATATCTGTTTTGGCATGTTGCTCCAAGGTGTTGTTGGTTCATAGTAGGCCTACATTACGAGGAAGCTGTATATGATTGCTGGTAAGATATATCGGTAGGTTGGTTCTATGATAAATAGATCTAGGTTTTATGATAAATATCTATAGGCCTATGTTCTACGCAGTGCAGATGGAATGCTGTGTATGCAGTAGAAAATAATGACCACATTCTGAGTAAAATCCCTAGATATTTTACTAAATAAATGTAGACCAGTTACTGTTGTGTAATAAAAAATATGCTGCTTTTCTTGCCCAGGGTTCACTTGTCAAAAATATATCTGTGCCTTCCGTGGTTAAATATTAAATGCAGGCAGATTTATTCTTTCTTCCTCAAATAGTTGTTGTGACGATGTCTAGCACCAGCCTCGCACAGTGAGAAGAGAACACAATGTTCATTCATTAATGTTCCCCCTTATTCTCCAGCAAATGGATTAGTTTGATTGACTACCTCTTGTCGAATTCATTCCTAAACATTTGTTATTGTCACGGGTGTCGTAAGGATCAGACCAAAACGCAGCGGGAACGTGTATACTCATCTTCTTTTTAATGTGAAGAAGGAAAAACAAACAAATCACGTATACAAACCAAACGAACGACACTAACAGTCCTATCAGGTGCTCAGACACTAAACAGGAGACAACTACCCACAATTCCCATTACAAACACACCCCTATACATAGGACCTTCAATCAGAGGCAACGAGGAACAGCTGCCTCCAATTGAAGGCCAATCCCAATTAACTAAACATAGAAATACACTAACCTAGAACATAACCCAAAAACCCATAACACTCTAAACAAACACCCCTCTACATAACATATAGCCCAACAAACCCCGAAACACTCTAAGCAAACACGTCCTGACCAAACTACAATAACAAATAACCCCTTTTCTGGTCAGGACGTGACAGTTATTACGCTGTATGAGGATAACCTCAGTATTTATTGTCATTATTTGCTTATCAAACCATTTCCTAACATATATAGGCCTACACTCTTAGAAAGAAGGGTTCCAAAAGGGTTCTTCGCCTGTCCTAAAAGTAGAATTGTTTTTTGCTTCCAGGTAGTATCCTTTTTGGTTCCAGATAGAACCCTTTTGGATTCAATGTAGAACCCCCTGGAATGGGTTTTACATGGAACCCAAAGGAGTTCTACCTGGAACCAAAAATAGTTCTCCAAAGGGTTCTCCTATAGGGACAGCTGAAATGTCCCTATTGTGGTTGGAGATATGAGCAGCTCGGATCTGTGTTTGTTTCGTTTCACCGTCACCGTCAATTGCGCTCACACAAGAATGTGGGGTTTCGGAAAGGTTATTCAAACTCAGTTTACGTGGTCTGCTAATTATTATGCATTTTGCAGTAGTTAAAAGAAATTCATGACACACTTTAGAAATGTTAATCGGCAGCTAATTTGATATGTATCCCACGCATCCAATGCACCCAGAGGGGTATACTACGATTGAAGCTAGATCTACTTAGGGTTTTCTATCTAGCCAGCTTCAGTTAGCTTCACATTCCAGCTCAGGCTTCATTTGTACCCTTGACAGTGGTTGTAACTATACCTACATGTCGCACGTGGCTAGTTGAACACTTAACTCTTCATTGAGACAATGCTGAAACATCAATCCATGGGGGATTCAGTGCCACATTTTCAAATGTGCTGAAATCAAAAAGAAAATTTAGAACAGCTACCCTCCTGCAATTCTACACATTTTGCAATGAGGCTGAGAGAAAATGTTGTATTTTTAAAGTTAATTAAAGCTAAAATACAGTCAACACGACTGTGATAAAGGCACTAGATTATGAGCTTGTTTGCTAAATGAACAAATTAAGTAGGCAGTGGCATGGTGCATATAGCCATAGAAGCACAGAGACATACTGCATGCCTCAATGCGATCATATTCGTGGCTTAATTGGGGTGTAGCCTTCAGTTAGTAATTTCTGGCCACCCATCCCATGAGAGTGAATATCACTCCAGTTCAAGTGAATGTCATTCCAGTGCTATCTGATGATGTTTGCAAGTTTAGGTAAAAAGAGAAAATAATGTCCCCTTTGAAACACTGATAAATGAAGTGGAGTTGGAATTCAATGGCTCAGACACGAGACGTACACTGAGGGAAAAAAGTATTTGATCCCCTGCTGATTTTGTACGTTTGCCCACTGACAAAGAAATTATCTGTCTATCATTTTAATGGTAACTTTATTTGAACAGTGAGAGACAGAATAACAAAAAAATCCAGAAAAACGCATGTCAAAAATGTTATAAAGTGATTTGCATTTTAATGAGGGAAATAAGTATTTGACCCCTCTGCAAAACATGATTTAGTACTTGGTGGCAAAACCCTTGTTGGAAATCACAGAGTTCAGACGTTTCTTGTAGTTGGCCACCAGGTTTGCACACATCTCAGGAGGGATTTTGTCCCACTCGTCTTTGCAGATGTTCTCCAAGTCATTAAAGTTTCGAGGCTGACGTTTGGCAACTCGAACCTTCAGCTCCCTCCACAGATTTACTATGGGATTGAGGTCTGGAGACTGGCTAGGCCACTCCAGGACCTTAACGTGCTTCTTCTTGAGCCACTCCATTGTTGCCTTGGCCGTGTGTTTTGGGTCATTGTCATGCTGGAATACCCATCCACGACCCATTTTCAATGCCCTGGCTGAGGGAAGGAGGTTCTCACCCAAGATTTGACGGTACATGGCCCCGTCCATCGTCCCTTTGATGCGGTGAAGTTGTCCTGTCCCCTTAGCAGAAAAACACCCCTAAACCATAATGTTTCCACCTCCATGTTTGACGGTGGGGATGGTGTTCTTGGGGTCATAGGCAGCATTCCTCCTCCTCCAAACACGGCAAGTTGAGTTGATGCCAAAGAGCTCCATTTTGGTCTCATCTAACCACAACACTGTCACCCAGTTGTCCTCTGAATCATTCAGATGTTCATTGGCAAACTTCAGACGGGCATGTATATGTGCTTTCTTGAGCAGGGGGACCTTGCGGGCGCTGCAGGATTTCAGTCCTTCACGGCGTAGTGTGTTACCAATTGTTTTCTTGGTGACTATGGCCCAGCTGCCTTGAGATCATTGACAAGATCCTCCCGTGTAGTTCTGGGCTGATTCCTCACCGTTCTCATGATCATTGCAACTCCACGAGGTGAGATCTTGCATGGAGCCCGAGGCTGAGGGAGATGGACAGTTCTTTTGTGTTTCTTCCATTTGCGAATAATCGCACCAACTGTTGTCACCTTCTCACCAAGCTGCTTGGCGATGGTCTTGTAGCCCATTCCAGCCTTGTGTAGATCTACAATCTTGTCCCTGACATCCTTGGAGAGCTCTTTGGTCTTGGCCATGGTGGAGAGTTTGGAATCTGATTGATTGATTGCTTCTGTGAACAGGTGTCTTTTATACAGGTAACAAACTGAGATTAGGAGCACTCCCTTTAAGAGTGTGCTCCTAATCTCAGCTCGTTACCTGTATAAAAGACACCTGGGAGCCAGAATTCTTTCTGATTGAGATTTTTTTTGTTATTCTGTCTCTCACTGTTCAAATAAACCTACCATTAAAATGATAGACAGATAATTTCTTTGTCAGTGGGCAAACGTACAAAATCAGCAGGGGATCAAATACTTTTTTCCCTCACTGTATGTGGCAGGGTCTACAGACAATCGTGGATTACAAAGGGAAAACCAACCATGTCGCGGACACCGACGTCTTGCTCTTCGCCCGCTTTGAGGATAACACAGTGCCACCGATGCAGCCCACTTCCAAGGACTGTGAGCTCTCATTCCCCTTGGCTGACATGAGTAAGACATTTAAGAGTGTTAACCCTTGCAAGGTTGCCGACCCAGACGGCATCACTAACCGTGTCCTCAGAGCATGCGCAGACCAGCTCGCTGGAGTGTTTACGGACATATTGAAGTCTGCTGTCCCCACTTGCTTTAAGATGTCCATCATTGTTCCTGTACCCAAGTGAGCAAAGGTAACTGAACTAAATGACTATCGCACTGTAGCACTCACTTCTGTCATCAGGAAGTGCTTTGAGAGGCTAGTTAAGGATCATATCACCTCTACGTTACCTGACACCCTAGACCCACTTCAATTTGCATACCGCCCCAATAGGTCCACAGACAATGCAATCGCCATCGCCATCGTACTGCACACTGCCCCATCCCATCTGGACAAGAGGAAAACCTATTAAGAATGCTGTTCATTGACTATAGCTCAGCCTTCAACACCATTGTACCCTCCAAGCGTATCATTAAGCTCAGAGCCCTGGGTCTGAACATCACCCTGTGCAACTGGGCCCTGGACTTCCTGACGGGCTGCCCCAAGGTGGTGAAAGTAGGAAATAACACCTCCACTTTGCTTATCCTCAACACAGGGGCCCCACAAGGGTACGTGCTCAGCCCTCTCCTGTACTCCCTGTTCACCCACGACTGCGTGGCCACGCACGCCTCCAACTCTATCATCAAGTTTGCAGACGACACAACAGTAGTAGGCCTGATTACCAACAATGACGAGACAGTCTACAGGGAGGAGGTGAGGGTCCTGCCAGGAAAACAACCCCTCCCTCAACGTCAACAAAACAGCGGAGCTGATCGTGGACTTCAGGAAACAGCAGAGGGAGCACGTCCCTATCCACATCGACAGTACCGCAGTGGAGAAGGGGAAAAGCTTCAAGGTCCTCGGTGTACACATCACTGACAATCTGAAATGGTCCACCCACACAGACACTGTGGTGAAGCGCCTCTTCAACCTCAAGAGGCTGAAGAAATTTGTCTTGGCTCATAAGACGCTCACAAACCTTTACAGATGCAAAATTGAGAGTATCCTGTCGGGCTGTATCACCGCTTGGTACGGCAACTACACCGCCCACAACCACAGGGCTCTCCAGAGGGTGGTGTGGTCTGCCCACACATCACCGGGGGCACACTGCCTGCCCTCCAGGACACCTACAGCACCAGATGTCACAGGATGGACAAAAAATCATCAAGGACATCAACCAACCAAGCAACGGCCTGCTCACCCTGTTACCATCCAGAAGGCGAGTTCAGTACAGGTGCATCAAAGCTGGGACCGAGAGACTGAAAAACAGCTTCCATCTCAAGGCCACCAGACTGTAAAATAGCCATCACTAGCCAGCTACTACCTAATTACTCAACTCTACACCTTAGAGGCTGCTGCCCTATGTACATAGACATGGAATCACTGGTGACTTTAATAATGGAACACTAGTCACTTTAATAATGTTTACATACCGCTTTACTCATTTCACATGTATATACTGTATTCAATTTTACTGTATTTTAGTCAATGCCACTCCGACATTGCTCATCCTAATATTTATATATTTCTTAATTCCATTCTTTTACTTTTAGATTTATTTGTGTGTATTGTTGTGAATTGTTAGATACTACTGCACTGTTGGAGCTAGAAACACAAGCATTTTGCTACACCTGCAATAACATCTGCTAAATAAGTGTGACCAATACAATTTGATTTAGGCATACAGAGGCCCATTATCAGCAACCATAACTCCTGTGTTCCAATTAGCTAATCCAAGTTTATAATTTTAAAAGACTAATTGATCATTAGAAAACCCTTTTGCAATTATGTTAGCACAGCTGAAAACGGTTGTTCTGATTAAATAAGCAATAAAACTGGCCTTCTTTTTGGCCAGTCTGAGATATGGCTTTTTCTTTGCAAATCTGCCTAGAAGGCCAGCCACAAATGCTGATGCTCCAAATACTCAACTAGTCTAAAGAAGGCCAGTTTTATTGGTTCTTTAATCAGCACAACTGTTTTCAGCTGTGCTAACACAGTTTTCAGCTGTGCTAACATAATTGCAAAAGGAGTGATGGAGTGATAGTTGCTGATAATGGGCCTCTGTACGCCTATATAGATATTCCATAAAAAATCAGCCCTTTCCAGCTACAATAGTCATTAACAACATTAACAATGTCTACACTGTATTTCTGATCAATTTGATGTTATGGACAAACAGGTGTTTTTCTTTAAAAAACAAGGACAATTTTAAGTGACCTCAAACTTTTGAACGGTAGAGTATATATTTTATTTTATTTGTTCCCGAGTGGGTCGGCCCTGGGGAAAAATGAGTTTGACCTGAGTTAGTCCTGAGTTAGCCTGCCTGGGAGCAGGTTAGTTCTGAAGGATTTATTACTATAGAAATGTACCTGGCTAAAAAAGGTGAGACACTTTAATGGTACTGGTTATCCCGAGTTGAACTCAGAGTAGACCAAAGTTATCTTGCTAATTCCTCAAACCACATACATAGTATAGGGTCTGGTCTATAGCTAGGTTGAAGATATAATGTAGGCTATGGGTGTGTTCCTCTCCCCAGGCGTTGCTGACACATGCCAGATGTTACGTATCAGCTAACCACACGTCGATGAAGTGGCACGCAACCATTGCTGATGCATGCAATGTCTGTGTAGAGGAACGCGACCTATGTACAGTTGAAGTCGGAAGTTTACATACACCTTAGCCAAATACATTTAAACTCAGTTTTTCACAATTCCTGACATTTAATCCTAGTAAAATTCCATGTTTTAGGTCAGTTAGGATCACCACTTTATTTTAAGAATGTGAAATGTCAGAATAATAGTAGAGAGTGATTTATTTCAGCTTTTATTTCTTTCATCACATTCCCAGTGGGTCAGAAGTTTACATACACTCAATTAGTATTTGGTAGCATTGCCTTTAAATTGTTTAACTTGGGTCAAACGTTTCGGTTAGCCTTCCACAAGCTTCCCACAATAAGTTGGGTGAATTTTGGCCCATTCCTCCTGACAGAGCTGGTGTAACTGAGTCAGGTTTGTAGGCCTCCTTGCTCGCACACACTTTTTCAGTTCTGCCACAAATGTTCTATGGGATTGAGGTCAGAGCTTTGTGATGGCCACTCCAATACCTTGATTTTGTTGTCCTTAAACCATTTTGCCACAACTTTGGAAGTATGCTTGTGGTCATTGTCCATTTGGAAGACCCATTTGCGACCAAGCTTTAACTTCCTGACTGATGTCTTGAGATGTTGCTTCAATATATCCACATAATTTTCCTTTCTCATAATGCCATCTATTTTGTGAAGTGCACCAGTCCCTCCTGCAGCAAAGCGCCCCCACAACATGATGCTGCCACCCCCATGCTTCACGGTTGGGATGGTGTTCTTCGGCTTGCAAGGCTCCCCCTTTTCTCTCCAAACATAATGATGGCCATTATGGCCAAACAGTTCTGTTTTAGTTTCATCAGACCAGAGGACATTTCTCCAAAAAGTATGATCTTTGTCCCCATGTGCAGTTGCAAACCGTTGTCTGACTTTTTTATGGCGGTTTTGGAGCAGTGGCTTCTTCCTTTCTGAGAGGCCTTTCAGTTTGTTGATAAAGGACTCGTTTTACTGTGGATATAGATACTTTTGTACCTGTTTCCTCCAGCATCTTCAAAAGGTCCTTTGCTGTTGTTCTGGGATTGATTTGCACTTTTCGCACCAAAACACGTTCATCGCGTCTCCTTCCTGAGCGGTATGACGGCTGCGTGGTCCCATGGTGTTTATACTCACGTACTATTGTTTGTACAGATGAACGTGGTACCTTCAGGCGTTTGGAAATTGCTCCCAAGGATGAACCAGACTTGTGGAGGTCTACAATTATTTTCTGAGGTCTTGACTGATTTCTTTTGATTTTCCCATGATGTCAAGCAAAGAGGCACGGAGTTTGAAGGTAGGCCTTTAAATACATCCACAGGTACACCTCCAATTGACTCAAATGATGTAAATTAGCATATCAGAAGCTTCTAAAGCCATGACATCATTTTCTGGAATTTTCCAAGCTGTTTAAAGGCACAGTCAACTTAGTGTATGTAAACTTCTGACCCACTGGAATTGTGATACAGTGAGTTATAAGTGAAATAATGTAAACAATTGTTGGAAAAATGACTTGTGTTATGCACAAAGTAGATGTCCTAACCGACTTGCCAAAACTATAGTTTGTTAACAAGACATTTGTGAAGTGGTAAAAACGGGTTTTAATGACTCCAACCTAAGTGTATGTAAACTTCCGACTTCAACTGTACGTCTTCAACATAGTTCTATAGGTGTCACGTCCTGACCAGTAATAGGGGTTATTTGTTATTATAGTTTGGTCAGGACGTGGCAGGGGGTATTTGTTTTATGTGGTTCGGGGGTTTTGTGTATGTAGAGGGGTGTTGTATTTATGTGTTCTGGGATTTTTGGTGTATGTTCTTGTTTTGGTATTCTAGGTTTTCTATGTTGTGTATTTCTTTGTTGGCCGGGTGTGGCTCTCAATCAGGAACAGCTGTACATCGTTGTTTCTGATTGAGAGTCATACTTAGGGAGCTTGTTTTCACCTGTCTGTTTGTGGGTAGTTGTTTTTTTGCATTGCTTTCGTGTATAGCCTGCGAAACTGTTGGACTGTCGTTTCTTTGTTTATTGTTTTTTTCGTGTTCACTTTAATAAATAAAAAAAATATGAGGAGCACGCAACCCGCTGTGCCTTGGTCTACTTCCTACGACAGCCGTGACAATAGGGGAGGCAATGCGCCATATTGGGTGCATATTCATTTCGGTTCGGAAGCAGCAATTGTGGGGCAAGGGTTTAGTTTCTCCCTGTTTTGTTATTTTGATAATATACATGTACGGGCTCTGTATTCTTTTTTGTTGATTAATTATATGGGTATTTTGTTCTATGCTAACTAATTAAGAATGTCATTCAATTTATTATGTGAGTAATACTGTGATTTTAGAGAGACAATGTCCCCCACTCTGTGAACTGAGTTGGTACAACCCAATCCAGGTATGAGGTTTACCAACTGCTAGGCTATTTATGCCAGTCTGTTGCAAACCTTCAGGGAAAAAGTTACCTGCCTGTAATGTGCTTGCGAGATACTTGATGTAAGCTGTAGGCCCTAAACTGGGAAGAGTGTTTTCAAGAGAGCTATATATTCTAACTTTTTCTTGTGTTTTTTGTGGATCCATTTGTATGTATCCAAGTCAACTGCTGAACATTATCACCTTACTGTAAATAAATCATGTGACTTTACTGTAAAGACTTTTGTCTAGCACCTTCCTGCCATCTCTCTGCCACCCATCCAAGACTGCATCCCACAGGTAAGCTCGACACCAAAGGTACGGTTGGTTACAAGATGTTAGGCTAGTGTACAGTCCACCCACTGATCCATAACCATGGATGTAATAAGTGTGGTGTATGTGGCCTGTACAGCAGGCCATAATGGCCATTTAACAATCTTCCATCCATCTTACGTAGAAAACTAAACAAGACGGCACCTCATGCTCCAGGGCCCCATACAGCTCTTCATTAATCCATTATTTTTTCATACAGTATCAATCTAAAACTGTAGCTCCAAGGAGACATTATGGAATGTCTACTCCATAAGTAAACCTCTGTATTATTCATTACTAACAATGCTGTTGTGAACAGGGTAATTACGGACAAGATATGGTCAGGTTTGGGGAGTAACTGATTTCTGTAATTACATAACTGTAATCAGTAACTGATTACGTCAGTGTAATCAGTTACGTTACCAGCAACAACAAAAAAGATACTTTGAAAAAACTAGATGATTACTTATTGGATTACTTTCAAATTCAGAAAGGATGTGTGCGAGAAAAAAATGCAATATGACACCTTTCTGTTTTCTCAATGACATTTAATTCAGCATTAAAAACATTTATCATTTTTGTCTTGATCTTCTCAGGGTTTGTCTTCAGTAATCAGATTACATTAGTGAGTTTGGGTAATCCAAAAGCTATGTTTCTGATTTAAAATGTTGGACAGGTAACTAGTAACAGATTACATTTTGAAAGTAACCTAGCCAACCCCAGACTTGGCAATAAATACCAAACATATCATTAGACCCTATTGTTCTATGTTCATGGAGGATGAATCTGTGTGTGTGTGTGTGTGTGTTTTTAAGTGCGTATGCGTGTGGGCCAAATGCATCTGTGTGTGACGCAGTCTTGTGTGTAGAACAGAGATATCTAGTGGGATTCTCGTCTCCATTGGATTTGGCGGAGCAGGTCAGAGTATGGTCCTCACACAGAGCTACAGGGGACAGCCTTCTGAGCTGGGAGTTCACCTCTCCACTCACCCTCTCCCTCCCTGCTTCTCGCTCTTTCCCTCTCACATCACTTTTTCCTGTTTCCTTGCTGCAGGCTGGAAGGGAGGGAGCGTACAGGCTCAGCTCAGCATCGTCCCATCCCCCCACTCGGAGCAGGGCATTGCCTCCCCTAAACCCCCCCACCCCGATGAAAATATGCAAATCTACGAGTGCTGGGTAAGCTTGTCCCTGCCCGTCAAACAGACACACTCTAGAGCTTCACAACTGAGTATCAGTGTGCAGTGTGTGTAGGTGGGGTGGGCATGTGCTTTTGTGCGTATGTGAGTGTCAGACCTGGGTTCAAATAATATTTCCAATATCTCAATTACTTTCACATAGATTCGAAGTAGGTATTCAGATTTATATTTTATTTGAAAGACAAGTAGTTTAATAGTTTAATGTATTTGGAAAATCACTTGGAAAGTATTTGAAAATGCTAAATACACTGACTCAAATACACTCCCATGCATTTAACCCAGGTATTGGGAAATAGTATACTCAAACAATTTGGTACACTATTTGTAACCATTTAAATACTCAGATAAAAGTACTTGCTTTGGGCTGTGTATTTGAAAATACCAAATACTCAAGTAGAGATGTATTTGAACCCTGGTCTGGTGTGTGTGGTGCCATAATATTATGGCTGAACCTGTAAAACAACACATTTCACTGCACCTATCCAGTGTATGTGATAATAAAACATCTGTGTGTCTGTTTGTGAGAATTAGGAGATTGTCTCTGTTCCACCATGTCCCCAGGTGTGCAGGCCAGGCACAGTAGTCCGGGGATTGCCTGAGATTCAAGGACAGGATAAATAGTCATGAGAATGACTAACACAGATTCTTCCACACTATGAGAAACACACATACGCCTATACACCCCTCCACACACACACACAAATAAAAGGAAGACTTTATCAGCTTGCTGAGCAACACATTGAGTCCATCTGTCTAAGGAAGATGTCACAGAACCTATTGACTCACATGACCTCTGACCTCAGCCAGCCTATCAAGCCATGCCCCCAGGTCAGGGCCGACGTGTGCCTCCCGTGCAGCTGCCTTGATGGGGCTTGGCTGTAGGGATGGGGTGGGGTGATTAGGGGACCCAAGCAGGGTGTGGAGGTGAGTCATTTTACACAAGCTTTCACACGGCAGGTAGCCAAGCAGTTAGAGCGTTGGGCCAGTAACCAAAAGTTCGAATCCCCAAGAAGACAAGGTGAAAAATCTGTTGATGTGCCCTTGAGCAAGGCACTTGACCCTAATTGTTCCAGGAGCGCTGAACAATGGTGACCCTGGCCGTGACCAGACTCTCCGAGGGTGTCTCAGAGGGCGTTACGATATGCAAAAAACACAGTATTAATACACACTTGTACATGTGTGAAGTAGGACAAATATAAGCACCCACCAAATTATTATTACTGTCGGCAAGTTCATTTAGCTGTAATTAAAAAGGACAAGCCCCCTGTCCAGGTTTTCTGAACAAGCCCCCCCTCCTTCCTTTTTCATCCTACTCTGGCGCTAAGCCCTATCCCTTTCTCTGTGTAACCTGTTGTGATTGCACCTGCCAGGTCCAGGGAGATGAGAGAGCTGTTAACAGTGATTACATCATAGCCCAGACTTGGAGATTTGCCTCATTGATTTTAGTTTTTCTTTGTAAACCATGGCTCGATGTTAACGTTTCTTCATAGTAAAATTCCAGTGGTTTGTCAATGTGTGTGTGCATTCAGTGCTTACAGAGTTACACAAAAAGGAGCTTTAAAAAATAAAAGTTGTTTACATACACAATAATGACAAAGTATGCAAAATAATATCATTATCTGTAATTTACATGCTTATCCACAACTATACTGATGTTAAAATACAGCACACCATGTTATAAAAACAGACTGGTCACACCCCTTAGACTGTACCTACTGATGGATATCTATCCTTTTGAACTACACCAAATGTTATTTGTCCCTATTTTTCTCTGACTCAGTCAGTGGTCTGGTCTGGTGTGTGTGTGGGAGAGAGAATGAGACAGAGAAGTGGGGGTACTTCGGTAGTATTTCCCCTGTATACCTGTTCTCCGCCCCCAGCCTGTCTCTCTCAGCCCTCTCTGACCCCCATTCATCAACAGCTGTACCCTGGGGGCTCACCCTGTCAACTCTCCGTCCTTCCCTCTACTCTCTCTCTCTGCAATCTACTTTATTCAACTCAACCCTTCTTTATACTCTCTCTTTTACTTTTCATTGCATATCTCAGTCTCTTTATCTCTGGTCTCATCCCTCCTGATCTGCATGTGGACATACCGTGCAAACATGGTTGTCCTTAGAGGATTGGATGAGCCATCTGTTGTGAAAATGTAAATATTTATATAATATCACTCTCTTGGAGTTTACCATCCCACACCTTTCTCATCTGTTCCAATAGAGTCAGGTACTCTTCCATTTCCTAAGTCGCAGGTGGCGCCTTGACCCTGAACCCTGCCCTCCCACAGAAAAGACAGTCAGTGAAGGCCATGTTTGATTTTAGTGCTCGTCCTCTATGGACTGTTAGTAGAGCACGTACCCCGGCAGCCGCAGGCGATGTAAGGATCTTCCAATCACAACATACACACAAAAACAAACACACGTATCATGGCACACAGATCATGTATGTAAAGCATGTCTACACACTGCAGTGATCATTGAACCTGCATACAGTACATATACACTGAGTGTACAAAACATTAGGAATACCTTTCCAATATTGAGTTGCACCCCGTTTTGCCCTCAGAACAGCCTCAATTTGTCGGGGCATGGACTCTACAAGCTGTCGAAAGCATTCAACAGGGATGCTGGCCCATGTTGACTGCAATGCTTCCCACAGTTGTGTCGAGTTGGCTGGATGTCCTTTGGGTTTGGAACATTCTTGATACACATGGGAAACTGTTGAGCGTGAAAAACCCAGCAGCGTTGCAGATCTTGACACACTCAAACAGGTGCGCCTGGCATCTACTACCACATCCCATTCAAAGGCACTTCAATCATTTGTCTTGCCCATTCAACCTCTGAATGGCACACATACACAATCCATGTCTCAATTGTCTCAAAGCTTAAAAAAACTTATTTAACCTGTCTCCTCCACTTCATCTACACTGATTGAAGTGGATTTAACAGGTGACATCAATAAGGGATCATAGCTTTCACCTGGATTCACCTGGTCAGTCTGTCATGGAAAGAGCAGGTGTTCCTAATATTTTGTATGCTCAGTGGATACTACATATATAGCCTATAGGCCTGCTATTGACCAGTGAAGTATGGCCCAAGGCTCCTGTCCTGCTGCTCCCTTTAATTCGAAGTGATGCAGAAGCTAGCTCTCTGTCCTACCCATGGCTGATACAGTAGATGGAGTATACGATGGTGGGATTCTTGTTAACAGTAGTAGCCTTATAACATATTTTATAAAAGATTGAAGGAATATTTTCCATACGGGCATTTTGTACAAGATAAATCATGTATTGGTCTACTCATCCCCCAACCCTACCCTGCCACAAAACTACATAAAAGCATCTCCTGATCCAAAACCATTGTCTCTGCAGCCAATATGTATTGAGAATGTTTGTGCAACACTGCCCACTGGTGTTACATGAGTGCAAATGCAGCTCAAAAAGTCAGCATGTGATTAGTACAATATTGTTTTAGTATTCCATTGTTTGAATTTGACCTTAAACAAGTAATCTCAGAGAGTGAATGGTAGACAGTGAATGGTGGTAGTAGTAGACAGTGAATGGTGGTAGTAGTAGACAGTGAATGGTGGTAGTAGTAGATAGTGAATGGTGGTAGTAGTAGATAATGAATGGTGGTAGTAGTAGATAATGAATGGTGGTAGTAGTAGATAATGAATGGTGGTAGTAGTAGATAATGAATGGTGGTAGTAGTAGATAATGAATGGTGGTAGTAGTAGATAATGAATGGTGGTAGTAGTAGATAATGAATGGTGGTAGTAGTAGATAGTGAATCGTAGTGACAGAGTGAATAGTAGTGATAGAAGTGAACGGATAGATATTGAATGGTAATGATAAAGAGTGTATGGTAGTGATAGATGTTGAATGGTAGTGATAGAAAGTATATGGTAGTAATATTCGAAGCCCAGAAACTGCTTTTTGTGGTGTTGGCATCTCCTTGGAGAATTGCAACACAGCACCAGACTTAACACAGTTACACACGGGAGTATTCGTTTTTTCTTTGATACTGTAGCTGTGAGGCTCAATTAACTGGTCCTCCTTTCAAAGTGTGAGAATTGAACAAACAAAACAGACAAGAGAGCGCCTTACTTGTTCCGCGGCACAAACAGGCTGCATTGTTAACGATTAGCCTAAATAAATCGTCCTGCAGCCAGCAGAAACAGGCTGCAGGTTCCACAATAATTTAGATTAGCCTACAGAAACGCACCTGGTGTGTGTGTGTGTATTTACCAGGTCACAGGGGTAGTGCACTCGGAAGCCCTGTTTGTTTGTGTGTGTGTTGTCCATGCAAGTGCGTGCGTGCGTGTGTATGCGTACATTTGTGTGTGTGGGCACCACCCTCTCAGTGCCCTGGCTTCCCCCTGAGGAGCAGAGTGGAGTGGAGTGGATGGCTGGGCGGGGGAGGGGGCAACCTTGGGACAGGCCCAGAAAAACCACAGCAGGATCACAGACATTGGGATGGGCATGGTTGCCAGGGAAACGTGATTACCGCAGGAAACCGCAGCAACGGGTAACTAAGGAACAGGAGCACACAACAGAGAAAGATTATAATGGTACTTCCAGAGTTGGGTGATTATGGGACATGCTGTGTGGTCCACAGCCGTGCTGGAACAGGACTTTGTTTGAACTAGGAGCTCGCTCTAGGAGCTCCACAGTGCAGGGGGGAGTGTGTGTGCTCGTGTCATGGTTGTGCAAGAGGCTCATGACAACAGATAGAGGACAACTCACAGCTGAGAGTGCCTGGCTGTCACATATTCTATAGTGTGTCATCAAGATAACCCTGCAACTGTGTGTGTGTGAGAGAGAGAAATAGAGTATAATCTCTCCACAGCCAGAGTCTGAGTGCTGGAGTCCCTCTTTCCTATGGGACCTAGTCCTGTGCCTCTGTCCTACCCAGATTAGAGGGCCTCAGTGTGGGGTGAAATACGACAGGAAGCCCCCTATCCACCACATCGGCCTGTGCTGTCAAACACACACACAGGTCTGGGCCTGGCAGTACTGTTAGTCCTGTGGTCAGGGAGAGACAGGCTCACTGGCATTTTAGTCACAGTGCTGGGCAGGAAACCATCAATTACCCTCAACAGACCCTTGCTCCAGAGGGTCATTATATATGTGTGTGTGTGTGTGTGTGTGTGTGTTTGATTATCTGCACATGCGTGCATCCGTACGTGTGTGAGGCTGATGGAGAGAGAGCGTAATAGAAAGAAAGACAGGAGCACAAAGACAGAAAAGGAGAGAGACAAGGCGGAGAGAGAGGGTAATAGTAACAGGCATAGAGGAAGGGGGATTAGTTAGACATGTTGAGTCGACGTCTGTTTCCCCTTTGAAACCACATGATGGAGGGAGAAGGAACACTTCTTATCACCCGGGTCAGTCTCGCCCTGCGGTGAGAGGCCTACTACACTTACCCCCCCATTCACACACACTCGTAAACACTCATATATATATATATCACACACACACACACACACACACACACACACACACCTCACTACCCCCTCCCCTCCCCACATACATTCCCATTCAAAACACACACATCCTGGGGGCCTGGGGCCACTATACACAGACCCTGGTGACTCCGGTGTACTGTAGGCCCTGTAGGCCACCATGCCAAGGATCAGGCTACAATAGCACAGGTTAAGATCAAAAAGAGAATTTTAGTTTTTATAAATTTGGACTGCAGCTGGCCTATCTAAGGTTAAATCGCTTAGTTCTGCCTCCAGGATGTCAACCTGCCTACAGTATCCTGGGGTCTGTTCAGGAATGTGCAATTTTACTTTTGTCTTCCTTTTGTCTCCCTCTGTAGGAGCAGAGGGCTGACAAACAGATGCAATGGTATGGGAATGATATGGGAATCTTCCAAATCTGTTGCAAAAGCCTGGCTTCTGTTGTACTTTTGTGTAGATGACTCCCTGTCCCTTCTGATTTTCCTTTTCTCTGTGCCAAATTCTTGACATCGCAAAAGAGTTTTTGCACCAATAACAAGGACTTTCCACTGGGCACACACTGGTTGAATCAAGATTGTTTCCACGTCGTTACAATGAAATTAAGTTGAACCAACATGGAATAGATGTTGAATTGACGTCAGTGTCCAGTGGGTTATGATGCAGTCCCTTGAGGATTTCCAGTTCGGAGAAGATGAATTTTTGGTCTCACACAAGTATAAATTCCAAAGATAAGGATGGAGGTTTCTATTACACATGTTCTAAGATGTTTTAAATTCTCTGACTCTTGCCTCTGCAGCCAGACGATACGCCCCGACAAGCACCAACCTGCTGAGGCTCTCTGGGCTGAGTGGGCTGGGAGAAGCCTGTCCAATGACCCCACCCCGCTCACAGCTGGGCTCCTCTGGGCTATATGGGGTGCAGAGGAGTAAGGAAACAAGGACGTTATACAGGTATGCCACCAAAGGTTTCTGTAGGAATGGGATGCTTATCTAACACCCTTCTAATACTACTGAGACTAACCATAGTTACCACCATCGTTTCTGGAACCGTGCTGGAAAGAACATGGTAAATAAGATATCTAAGCCAGCCCAGTACAGTTCGGGTTGGCAGTATAGTGTAAATCAGGTATGAGTATAGTGATGCTGGTGTACTGGTAAAGGAAGACGATAGACACATTGCTCTCAAATGACTCTTGGAAGACTAGTGTTTTCCTCTATTCTTCCAAAAGGACAGTGGTCTAGCAGTGACATTGTGCTCCCAGACTGCAGTTTCATGGATTCATGGTTGCTTCCACTGTCTCGTCATGTGAGACTCAAAAGACACAAGCACACACATAGAGCAAAACATGGATTTGCATACACGTGCACACCCTTATTTTAGGGTGCAATGAAAAGTGGAAAGGTTTTGAACATTTGGGAAATGTTATAGGATTACACACACACACACACACACACACACACACACACACACACACACACACACACACACACACACACACACACACACACACACACACACACACACACCCTCAGGTAATGACACACAAGTCAGGGGAAGTTGGTTATAAACCTTCTGGAAATGCTTAACTAGATAACACACACTCATACACAAAAATGGTGCCAACAGAGGGCTGCCTCGCTTCTAGATCTTAGGAAACTTTGCAGTATTTCATTTTTTGATGTATTATTTCTTACATTGTTAGCCAGGAAGAACTATTGGATATCAGAGCGGCAGTAACTCACCAGGACTACCAGCATTATGACCAGGAATACGACTTTCCTGAAGCGGATCCTTTGTTCGCACCCCCCAGGGCAATTGAACTGATTCCAGAGGCCGACCCAAAACAACGCCGGCGGAGGAGAGGTACTCAGAGTGGTCTTCTAGTCTGACTTAGGAGGCGCGCACACCACCCACCGCTTCCGAGTATATTAATCGCTAATGTTCAATCTCTGTATAATCAAGTTGACGAGCTCAGGGCGATGGTTTCTTTCCAGAGATCAGGGATTGTAACATACTGTGTTTCATGGCTCTCTCGGGATATACTGTCTGAGTCGGTCCAGCCAGTTGGGTTCTCAGTTCATCGAGTAGACAGGAAAAAAGTATCACCCCGGGAAGAACGGCAGGGGTGAATGTTTCATGATTAGTGACTCATGGGGTAATTGTGTTAACATACAGGAACTCAAGTCCTTTTGTTCACCTGATTTGGAATACCACACAATCAAATTCCGACCGTATTATCTCCCAAATTTCTTTGGTTATAGCCACGGCCGTGTATATCACCCTCAAACCGATACCATGACGGCCCTCAAAGAACTTCACTGAACTTTATGCAAACTGGAAACCACATATCTTGAGGTTGCATTCATTTTAGCTGGGGATTTTATCAAAGCAAATTTTAGGGAAACACTACCGAAGTTCTATCAACATATCTAGTGTAGTACTCGCGCTGCTAAAACATTCGACCACTGTTACTCCAACTTCCGGGATGCCTACAAGGCCCTCCCCTGCCCTCCTTTCGGCAAATCTGACCACGACTCCATTTTGCTCCTCCCTTCCTATAAGCAGAAACTGTGATTGGATTAACGAGTAGAGTATCTTTAAAATGCCGTATAATACTTGAATTTTGAGATTATTTTGTTTTGAATTTCACGCCGTGCTATCTCACTGGTTGTTGTCCAACCAATCCCGCTAACTGGATTTTATCTCGAAGGGGTCCTCAAGAGGTTAGAATCAAAGAAGAAGTTATAATTTATTTAATATCTCAATGTTCAAAATGTCGAACCCAACAATAGATAATAACCAGAGAGTAGCAGCAGCGTAAAAGATGGTGTGGGGGTGTGGGGACACACACACACAATGCAAATAGTCCGGGTAGCCATTTGATTAGCTGTTCAGGAGTCTTATGCCTTGGAGTAGAAGCTGTTAAGAAGCCTTTTGGACCTAGACTTGGCTCTCCGATACCACTTGCCGTGCGGTAGCAAAGAGAACAGTCTATGACTAGTGTGGCTGGTGTCTTTGACAAGTTTTAGGGCCTTCCTCTGACACTGCCTGGGATAGAGGTCCTGGATGGCAGGAAGCTTGGCCCAAGTGATGTACTGGGCCTTACGCAATACCCTCTGTAGTGCCTTGCGGTCAGAGGCCGAGTAGTTGCCATACCAGGCAGTGATGCAACCAGTCAAGATGCTCTTGATGGTGCAGCTGTAGAACTTTTTAAGGATCTGAGGACCCATGCTAAATCTTTTCAGTCTCCTGAGGGGGAAATAGGTTTTGTCATGCCCTCTTCACAACTGTCTTGGTGTGTTTGGACCATGATAGTTTGTTGGTGATGTGGCCACCAAGGAACTTGAAGCTCTCAACCTGCTCCACGTACAGCCGTGTCGAAGAGAATGGGGGCGTGCTCGATCCTCCTCGTCCTGTAGTCCACAATCATCTCCTTTATCTTGATCACATTGAGGGAGAGGTTGTTATCCTGGCACCACACGGCCAGGTCTCTGACCTCATCTCGATAGGCTGTGTCATTGTTGTTGGTGATCAGGCCTACCACTGTTGTGTCGTTGGCAAACTTAATGATGGTGTAGGGGTTGTGCCTGGTTAGGCAGTCATGGGTGAACAGGAAATGCAGGAGGGGGCTGAGCACGCACCCCTGAGGGGCCCCCATGTTGAGGATAAGCATGGCAGATGTGTTGTTACCTACCCTTACCACCTGGGGGCGGCCTGTCAGGAAGTCCAGGATCCAGTTGCAGAGGGAGGTGTTTAGTCCTAGGATCCTTAGCTTAGTGATGAGCTTTGTGGCCACTATGGTGTTGAACGCTGAGCTGTAGTCAATGAATAGCATTCTCACGTAGTTGTTCCTTTTGTCCAGGTGGGAAATGGCTGTGTGGAGTGCAATAGAGATTGCATCATCTGTGGATCTGTTGGGGTGGTATGCAAATTGGAGTGGGTCTAGGGTTTCTGGGATAATGGTATTGATAATGGTGTTGATGTGGGCCATTAACACATCACGCTGGGACCGAGAGACTGAAAAACAGCTTCTATCTCAAGGCCATCAGACTTAAATTGCCATCACTAGCACATTAGAGGTTGCTGCCTATATACAAAGACTTGAAATCACCGGCCACTTTAATAAATGGAACACTAGTCACTTTAATAATGTTTACATATTTTGCATTACTCATCTCATATGTATATACTGTATTTGATTCTATTCTACTGTGTCTTAGTCTATGCCGCTCTGACGTCGCTCGTCCATATATGTATATATTCTTAATTCCATTCCTTTAGATGTGTGTATTGGGCATATGTTGTGAAATTGTTAGATATTACTTGTTAGATATTACTGCACTGTCGGAACGAGAAGCATAAGCATTTCACTACACCCGCAGTAACATCTGCTATACACGTGTATGTGACCAATAAGATTTGATTTGATTTAGGGGCAGGATGAGAGCTAGAGGAGTAGTGTTGAACATACACTAAGTCAAGAAATGTTTTGACAAAAATAATCCTTGGAAAAAAGGAAAGCTGTACAGTAGCTGCAAGTTCTTGAACTCTTGTATTGACACTGTCTCTCTCAGGGGACTTACCAGAGGATACACCCAACTGTGAAACTGCTCAAAGTACCAAAGTCAACAAAGTATGAAAGGCATAAGTAATGGCAGTAGGTTCTGAGAAATAACTAACCTGAATCAAGCTTCTACTTCCTCTTATGTGCTGTACTCACCAACGGTATTCTCCCTGTCACACACCCCCACACACACACACACACACACAAAAAAGTGTTTGCTTTCATTTGAATTACTATGGATATTACTTGCCAAGGGGTTTTCCTCACTAGAATACACTGGAAATAGGACAGAGCTGTATTTCTTAGAAAGGCAGATTTCTGACAACATGCAGGTATTAATAGAACTATCCTCCCTCTTTCAAAACTGCATCATGTGCATCAATATATCTCATATACCTTTATCGTAAACAAGAATAGAATATGTTTCTAAACACTTCTGCATTAAATGTGGATGCTACCATGATTGAGGATAACCCTGAATGAATCGTGAATAATGATCAGTGAGAAAGTTTGATGCAAAAATATCATAACCCTCCCAAAATGCTAACCTCCCCTGTTATTGTAATGGTGAGAGGTTAGCATGTCTTGGGGGTATGATATTTGTGCGTCTAACTTCCTCACTCATCATTATTCACGATTCATTCAAGACTATCCGTAATCATGGTAAAATCCACATTTGGTCCACAGACGCTCCAATAGGTCCACAGACTATGCAATCGCCGTCACACTCCACACTGCCCCATCCCATCTGGACAAGAGGAATACCTATGTAAGAATGCTGTTCATGGACTATAGCTCAGCATTCAACACCATTGTACCCTCCAAACTCATCATTAAGCTTGAGGCCCTGGGTCTCAACCCCGCCATGTGCAATTGGGTCCTGGACTTCCTCACCCCAAGTGGTGAATGTAGGAAACAACATCTCCACTTTGCTGATCCTCAACACTGGGGCCCCACAAGGGTGCGTGCTCAGCCCTCTCCTGTACTCCCTGTTCACCCATGACGGCGTGGCCACGCACGCCTCCAACTCAATCATCAAGTTTGCAGACGACACAACAGTAATAGGCTTGATTACCAACAACGACGAGACTGCCTACAGGGAGGAGGTGAGAGCTCTCGGAGTGTGGTGTCCGGAAAACAACCCCTCACTCAACAAAACAAAAGGAGGAGATGATCGTGGACTTCAGGAAACAGCAGAGGGAGCACCCCCTTATCCACATCGACAAGACAGCAGTGGAGCAGGTGGAAAGTTAAATTCCTCGGCGTACAAACTGAAATGGTCCACTCACACAGACAGTGTGGTGAAGAAGGCGCAACAGCGCCTCTTCAACCTCAAGAGGCTGAAGAAATTTGGCTTGTCACCTAAAACCATAACAAACTTTTACAGATGCACAATTGAGAGCATCCTGTCGGGCTGTATCGCCACCTGGTACGGCAACTGCACCGCCCACAACCGCAGGGCTCTCCAGAGGGTGGTGCGGTTTGCACAACGCATCACCGGGGGCAAACTACCTGCCCACCAGGACACCTACAGCACCCGCTGTCACAGGAAGGCCAAAAAGATCATCAAGGACAACAACCACCCGAGCCACTGCCTGTTCACACCACTACCATCCAGAAGGCGAGGTCAGTACAGGTACATCAAAGCCAGGACCGAGAGACTGAAAAACAACTTCTATCTCAAGGCCATCAGACTGTTAAACAGCCATCACTAACAGAGGCTGCTGCCTACATACAGACTTGAAATCAAATTGGTCACTAGTCACTTTAATAATGTTTACATATCTTGCATTACTCATCTCATATGTATATACTGTATTTTATACCATCTACTGCATCTTGCCTAAGCCGCTGTCATTCCTCATCCATATATTCTTATTCCATTCCTTTACTTAGATTTGTGTGTATTAGGTAGTCATTGTGGAATTGTTAGATTACTTGTTAGATATTGCTGCACTGTCGGAACTAGAAGCACGAGCATTTCGCAACACTCGCAATAACATCTGCTAACCATGTGTATGTGACCAATACAATTTGATGTAGAAGCGATTCCAAAATGACACAATACATTATTTATCATTAATTTCTATAGGGCACAAAATATTTTGAAACACAACCAAAACAAACAGCAAATGATTCCAACAAATTTGTAATCACAAGCATGATGTCGTCATTGTGTGCTAGGAATATGGAACTTTTTACTACACAAGTAAATTTGTCACAATACTTTTGATCCCCTAAAATGTGGGGACTATGTACAAAAAGTGCTGTTATTTCTAAACGGTTCACCCGATTTGGATGAAAATACCCTCAAATTAAAGCTGACAGTCTGCACTATAACCTCAGTGATTGTACCATTTCAAATCTAAAGTACTGGAGTACAGAGCCAAAACTACAACATAATTGTCACTATCCCAAAACCTTTGGCGCTCACTTAAGTTGAGACCAATATTTCCCTCCTTTCTTCTGAATAGACTTAGTATTGGCTGGGACAAGCACTGACATGCAGGGATTGTCAGGGAGGGAAGAGTGGATAAAAAGTGAAAGAGGAGAAGAGGGGTGATTTTGGGAGGAGGCCAGCAACTCGAGAAACTGAAAGAGTGTGAGTGAGTAGGACCAGGCAGAAGATGTGTTCATAAAGAAGACTTTAAACCCAAGACGACAATGAGTAATCGAATGATTTGATGACATTGTCATTAAAACGTGCAAAGCCATGGCTGATAAGTTACTTAATACAAACAAGTGCAAGATCATATACTGTACATTCACTGAGACAAAGTGGAGACAGACATTCCTCCAAGTTTTACTTCTCCAAAAACACGTCACATATTCTGCTCAACATCCTATTGATTATGACAGTGTAAGCAGCAATGCAGGCAGTGTTACGTTGTTTTTGTTTAAACCCAAACCTCTCTCCTAAAGCCTCCATTGTATCTAAATCCAAATGGATTTTCTAGCCAGCTACCAGGAGAGTGGGCTCTTTGCCCTTTTCACCCATTGGTAGTATTGACAATGGATCCCTGTTTAAAGTATCCTCATTTTTAAATGAAGTCATAGAGTTGGCTACAATTTCATCCTCCAGAAAAGGCAGTTCTAATAGTACAGTAAATAATATGGCTAAACTCCAATATATTGACAGAGAAAAGACAAAAAAAAAGAAAATGGGGAAGAAAAAAAAACGTATATGGGTATAATATTGTAAAACAAAAACGGTAAATTATCACCCAAGCAACTAACAATAATGTATGGAGGTGTATGCTCAATACAAAATTAGAACCAACTCATTGCGGCTCTGCCACAAAATTGGAAGAGACAATTACTTTAATTATTTCATTTGTCTGTCTACCACCCATTAAAAATCATAAATTACTTAAAATTATAAAATGTATCAGTTTCACTTAGTCAAAAAGTTTGACAGCAATACCATATAAAATTCAAGACAGTTGGAAACTGGTTTTTTATGTCCCAATACCATGGCATAGGGTCTATGAACTGACATATAAAACAATAATTGACAGATCAATCCGGGGCAGCAGGTAGCCTAGTGGTTAGAGCCATGGACTAGTAACCGAAAGGTTGCAAGATCGAATCACCGAGCTGACAAGGTAAAAATCTGTTGTTCTGCCCCTGAACAAGGCAGTCATTGAAAATAAGAATTTGTTATTAACTGACTTGCCTAGTTAAATAAAGGTAAAATAAAGAGTTGGAGTGGACGCTGTGGGTAAAAATCAAGTACTTGAGGAAATGAGGCATACATCTATAAATATTTAACTACAGGTACCATAGATGTGAGCGAAGTAGAAGTATTGCTGTCTGTTAGTTTACTCCAGTTAGGGTAAGAATGGTAGGGATTAGAAATGCAAATAATTAAATTGATAGAACCTACAATATTAAAACGTTTTTTCTGCTTCAAGTTCTTATTCACAACATTTAATGAATACAGAATGTCCACAAATGACAGATCATTGTTGCAGGCCCAAATGCTAGTATGAACTATTTCCTTTTGGGGAAATGGATGGGTGTACATTTAATGTGACTTCTTGGCTAATTAAGGTATAAAAGTAGGATGGAATGACAACTAGTATTCACATGCTCCTCTCTACAGTGTATTTGGCTCCCCATCGTTGTCTCATATTGGTGTCAGTGGAATATCTACTGAAAACTGTTATTAGAACCAATTTGACAGTATGTTCTATGTCAGCGTAATAACTGACCATCTTGTTGTGTAATTGTCTGAGGATATTATTCAGAATTTCTATCATTCATTCATTATTATGTGAATACCAACAGCAGACCAATATGACAACATCTGAATACTTTATTTGGAGAGAAAAAAGTAAGTGCAAGTGTGAATCATGTTCCATTTGATTTTGTTAAAAATAAAGTTAAGCAAATCAGTAATATAAATGAGAGATTGCAAAAATTGTTACACGTATGCCTCACATCACTTGTAGCGACAGCCAATGGAATTAAAGTCATTGGGTTACAATATAATACTTTTTCTCAAAACAAACTCACGGGCAGTTACTCATGCACACAAAATCACTACTGCAAAACAATTGTGCACATTTCAAAAGACAAATGTCAAAATAACAAACAATATTGAAATCTTGGTATGTGAGAATCTGGAAGGTTCATTCAGATTCTGTATGTTCTATTTTGAACTGCATGCATGTCCCAAATTGCCCCTGTTCACAAAGGGAATAGAGTGCCAATTGGGACACATCCAGTGTCAATCACTGTCATCTCCACTTTTGTTTTCTGCTGCCCCTCTAGGACAGATATTTAGTACATGCTCATGCTACTGGCGATCAGGTTCTGCTGAAACAGTCCATACTGGCTTTGGCCCTCTCCATTTCATGGAGAAAGTTGTAAAACTGGGGGAGGGTCAACTCTAAAGAACAAAAAAAAAACAGACCAAATCTGTGAATGATACCAAGAACAATAAGCAAAGTGAACCAATGACGTACCAGTCAGTATGAGTTAGAGACTCACCCATGTAGACATTTTCAGTTGAGTTCCCCTTTCTGATGACCAACTTAAGCTGGAAGAGACATAGATATATTTTCAAATAGTGTAGTAGAAAACAGCAATGTGCCAATGTCTTCGAAATATTAGACATTGGTGAGGACAGATTGTGTATATTGTGCTAGTACTAAACATATACTCATGCTATGGTCATTCAGACTGCTACTGTCACTGTGTGTGGACATACTTTTGTCAACAAATTAAAGCGGCTGAAAAGGAGAAATACAGTATTAGCAGTCCGCAGGAATTCTGACAAGTAGGAAGGCAGACCACGAAAACTAACATCTAAGTCTGTTGTCATAGCGATCTATCACACCTTCATCGGTCAATCAGTTAGCCCATAAAGCTGTAACATTTATAATTGACACTTCTTACCAAAAAATGTGACTGTCCATCAATCATTATTTTAACCTCTACGCCATGGGTTTATGGTCTAGACAGTTGATACACACCGAATCCATATTTTATTTGCCATATTTGATAACCTGGTCAATCTATTCAGAAAGTATTCACACACCTTGACTTTCTCCACATTTTCTTTCGTTACAGCCTGAATTTAAAATTGATTGAATAGAAATTGTGTCACTGGCCTACACACAATACCGCATAATATCAAAGTGGAATTATGTTTATTAGAATAATTTACAAATTAATAAAATATGAAAAGCTGAAATGTCTTGAGTCAATAAGTATTCAACCTCTTTGTTATGGCAAGCTTAAATAAGTTCAGGAGTAAAAATGTGCTTAACAAGTCACATAATAAGTTGCATGGACTGCAATAATAGTATTAACCATGATTTTTGAATGACTACCAAATCTCTCCACCCCACACATACAAGTATCTGTAAGGTCCCTCAGTCGAGCAGTGTATTTCAAACACTGATTCAACCACAAAGACCAGGGAGGTTTCCCCAATGCCTCGCAAAGAAGGGCACCTATTGGTAGATTGTATATGTATATATATATATATATATATATTTTTTTTTTTTAACCAGACATTGAATATTGAGCATGGTGAAGTTATTATTTACCCTTTTGATAGAGTGTCAATACATTCAGTCACTACAAAGATACAGGTGTCCTTCCTAACTCAGTTGTCGGAGAGGAAGGAAACCGCTTTTACCATGAGGCCAAGGGTGACTAAAACAGTTCGAGTTGAATGGCTGTGATTGGAGATAACTGACATTGTACAGTCGTGGCCAAAAGTTTTGAGAATGACACAAATATTAATTTCCACTAAGTTTGCTGCTTCAGTGTCTTTAGATATTTTTGTCAGATGTTACTATGGAATACTGAAGTATAATTACAAGCATATCAAGTGTCAAAGGCTTTTATTGACAATTATATGAAGCTGATGCAAAGAGTCAATATTTGCAGCGTTGACCCTTCTTTTTAAAGACTTCTGGGCCACATCCTGACTGATGGCAGCCCATTCTTGCATAATCAATGCTTGGAGTTTGTCAGAATTTGTGGGTTTTTGTTTGTCCACCCGCCTCTTGAGGATTGACCACAAGTTCTCAATGGGATTAAGGTCTGGGGAGTTTCCTGGCCATGGACCCAAAGTATCGATGTTTTGTTCCCCGAGCCACTTAGTTATCACTTTTGCCTTATGGCAAGGTGCCCCATCATGCTGAAAAAGGCATTGTTCGTCACCAAAGTGTTCCTTGATGGTTGGGAGAAGTTGCTCTCGGAGGATGTGTTGGTACCATTCTTTATTCATGGCTGTGTTCTTAGGCAAAATTGTGAGTGAGCCCACTCCCTTGGCTGAGAAGCAACCCCACACATGAATGGTCTCAGGATGCTTTACTGTTGGAATGACACAGGACTGATGGTAGCGCTCACCTTGTCTTCTCCGGACAAGCTTTTTTCCGAATGCCCCAAACAATCGGAAAGAGGATTCATCAGAGAAAATGACTTTACCCCAGTCCTCAGCAGTCCAATCCCTGTACCTTTTGCAGAATATCAGTCTGTCCCTGATGTTTTTCCTGGCGAGAAGTGGCTTCTATGCTGCCCTTCTTGACACCAGGCCATCCTCCAAAAGTCTTCGCCTCACTGTGCGTGCAGATGCACTCACACCTGCCTGCTGCCATTCCTGAGCAAGCTCTGTACTGGTGGTGCCCCGATCCCGCAGCTGAATCAACTTTAGGAGATGGTCCTGGCGCTTGCTGGACTTTTTTGGGCACCCTGAAGCCTTCTTCACAACAATTGAACCGCTCTTCTTGAAGTTCTTCATGATCCGATAAATGGTTGATTTAGGTGCAATCTTACTGGCAGCAATATCCTTGCCTGTGAAGCCATTTTTGTGCAATGCAATGATGACAGCACGTGTTTCCTTGCAGATAACCATGGTTGACAGAGGAAGAACAATGATTCCAAGCACAACACTCCTTTTGAAGCTTCCAGTCCGTTATTCGAACTCAATCAGCATGACAGAGTAATCTCCAGCCTTGTCCTCGTCAACACTCACACCTGTGTTAACGAGAGAATCACTGACATAATGTCAGCTGGTCCTTTTGTGGGAGGGCTGAAATGCAGTGGAAATGTTTTTGGGGGATTCAGTTAATTTGCATGGCAAAGAGGGACTTTGCAATTAATTGCAAATCATGTGATCACTCTTCCTAACATTCTGGAGTATATGTAAATTGGCATCATGCAAACTGAGGCAGCAGACTTTGTGAAAATTATTATTTGTGTCATTCTCAAAACTTTTGGCCACGACTGTAGTTACTTCACAATACTAACCTAAATGACAGAGTGAAAAGAAGAAAGCCTGCACAGAATAAAAATAATCCAAAACATGCATCCTGTTTGCAATAGGGCACTAAAGTAAAACTGCCAAAAATGTGGCTAAGAAATGTACTTTCTGTCCTGAATATAAAGTGTTATGCTTGGGGCAAATCCAACAACACATCACTGAGTACCACACTTCATATTTTCAAGGACAGTGGTGGCTGCATCACGTTGTGGTATGCTTGTCATCGGCAAGGACTATGGAGTTTTTTAGGATAAAAAGAAACGGAATACAGCGAAGGCAAAATCCTATAGGAAAACCTGGTTCAGTCTGCTTTCCAACAGACACCGGGAGACAAATTCACCTTTCAGCAGGACAATAACCTAAAACACAAGGCCAAATATACACAAGGAGTAGCTTACCAAGATGACATAAAATGTTCTTGAGTGGCCTAGTTACAGTTTTGACTTAAATCAGCTTGAAAATCTATGGCAAGACTTGAAAATGTCTGTCTAGCAATGATCAACAACCAACTTGACAGACCTTGAAGATTTATTTTAAAGAATAATGTGCAAATATTGTACAATCCAGGTGTGCAAAGCTCTTAGACTTACCCAGAACGACTCACAGCTGTAACCGCTGCCAAAGGTGTTTGTAACATGTATTGACTAAGGGGTGTGAATACATATGTAAATGAGATATTTCTGTATTTCATTTTCAATAAATTAGCAAACATTTCTAAAAACATGGTTTCACTATCATTATGGGGTATTGTGTGTAGTTGGGTGAGAATTTTTATTTTTTATACATTTTGAATTCAGGCTGTAACACAATAAAATGTGGAATAAGTCAAAGGGTATGGATATTTTCTGAAGGCACTGTACATTTATTCAATATGTAATCATGATGGCAACCTAAATAATACCTGTAGAAAGGTGTTTCCAACTTTCTGAAGTTCACTCGTCCCCACGGTCACTATGGAGACAGACAACATTCAATCACAATGTCTTATTGTCCATATTGTAATTGAACTGCACTTTTAACTATCAAGAGAGGCATTTAGCTTGGCTTCAGCCAAGTGCTCTAGACGCTTGGATTATACACATGCGCACATGCCTGAGCAATAATAGGCATGCCTGAGCAATAATTTGTTAACTGAATATTGTATTTAGCATACCATGTATAGTGCTTAGCATAATCGTTACTTAGCATAGTGAATACTGATTGGTTGGGTCATTAGGCCACTGTTAACTGAAAGATTTGAGACCACTCACTGATCAAGAACATTATGTATTGTTGTACACCTAATCACAACAGATATCTTAATGAGTCTAAAGCCAACATACCACAATAGCATGCTCTGCTCATGTTGTCGTGCCCAGAGCCATATATTTAGAGAGTTAGGTCAACTTTTAGAATTTTGAATATTGTTCTAATTTTAGACTTTCAGTTACATAACATGGGGAATATTTAAACAGTGCTATGTTAATGGAGAGCTAACATGGCTTTACCTGATGACTCAAAACGGAATGGTTCCACTGCGCTATGTTTGCTACATACTTCAGTTAGACTGCCATCGTTGAAGTCGTTTGTGATGAGGGTTGTTGTACAAAACAAAGTCATCAGCGATTGGATCCTCTAAACCAGGTATTCCCCAAGGATACGCGCAATTCCGTCTGGGGTACACCAAATACAAATGTGATTCACATTTTAAATTTTTTTAGTTTTTCTTTCAACAAAAACATTTTTCTTAACATTTTCAAAAAGTATATTTATATTTTCCAACAGGGCAATACATTTGGGTGAACTTTTTTTCCTCGCCTGAGTAGCCTCGTTTCACTGCCAAAAATAAAATTAAACCATCTAGTGTTCAGCGAAATAACAACAATATCAAATACAGGTAGCATAGTCAAATTATTAACATCCAATCACATTAACCATTACTCTCGCGGGAAACCTTCCCTCTTGCGCAGACATTTAGAAACGAAACATGACAATTTGAAAAATAAGCCACGGGAGTTTTTTGAGGGAGAATAAATACAACTTTCGAGTAGTAAGACATGTATATAAGCAACAGATACCATTAATAAGAAGGGTATAGAAGCATCTTATACGGTGAGCTACCGAGTGGCTAAGACAGGCAAGCCCCATACTATTGTATACCACTGGATATCATAAGGTGAATGCACCAATTTGTAAGTCGCTCTGGATAAGAGCGTCTGCTAAATGACTTAAATGTAAATATTGTGGAGGATTTAATTATTTCTGCTGCCGCGGATATGGCTGGGACAATGCTGGGGAATTTTTTTTTAAAAAGAAGACATTGTCTGTATTGATCAAACAACACTGTTTCACGACGCATCAGTGACATGGCAGGAGATGTTTTGAAACAATTACTGCTTATCATACAAGCCAGTGAATTATATGCGTTACAGCTGGACGAGTCAACAGACGTGGCGGGCCTGGCACAGCTCCTGGTATACGTCCGTTACGTTTATGAGGGGTCAATTAAGGAAGACATCCTCTTCTGAAAACCACTGGAAACCAGGACAACAGTAGAGGATATTTTTAAAGTAATGGACAGCTTTGCGACATCAAATGGACTTTGGTGGTCAAGATGTGTTGGTATCTGTACTGATGGCGCAAAAGCCATGACAGGGAGACATAGTTGAGTGGTAATGCGCGTGCAAGCAGTTGCTCCTGACGCCACTAGGGTACACTGCAGCATCCTCCGAGAGGCTCTTGCTGCCAAGGGAATGCCTGACAGCTTGAAATACATTTTGGACACTACAGTGAAAATGGTTAACTTTGTTAAAGCAAGGCCCCTGAACTCTTGTGTATTTTCTGCATTATGCAATGATATGGGCAGCGACCATGTAACGCTTTTACAACATACAGAAGTGCGCTGGTTATCAAGGGGCAAAGTATTGACACTTTTTTTAAATTGAGAGACGAGCTTAAAGTTTTCACTGACCATCATTTTCACGTGTCTGACCACTTGCATGATGACGAGTTTCTCACACAACTGGCCTATCTGGGTGATGTTTTTTCTCAACTGAATGATCTGAATCTAGGATTACAGGGACTTTCTGCAACTATATTCAATGAGCAGGACAAAATTGAGGCTGTGATTAAGAAGTTGGAGCTAATTTCTGTCTGCATTAACAAGGACAACACACAGGTCTTTCCATCATTGTATGATTTTTTGTGTGCAAATGAACTCAAGCTTGCGGACAATGTCAAATGTGATAAAGCGAAGGACCCGAGTGAGCTGGGTGCGCAATTACTTTCCCAAAACGGACGACACAAACAACTGGATTCGTTATCCCTTTCATGCCCTGCCTCCAGTCCACTTACCGATATCTGAACAAGAGAACCTCATCAAAATTGCAACGAGGTTCTGTGAAAATTTTATTTAAAATCAGAAGCCACTGCCAGATTTCTGGATTGGGCTGTGCTCAGAGTATCCTGCCTTGGCAAAACTCGCTGTTAAGACACTGATGCTCTTTGCAACCACGTACCAATGTGAGAGTGGATTCTCGGCCCTCACTAGCAGGAAAACTAAATACAGCACAGAATGTGTGTGGAAAATGATTTAAGACAGACTCTCTCCAAAACAACCCAACATTGCAGTGTTATGTGCATCCTTTCAAGCACACCCTTCTCATTAACCTGTGTTGAGTTATTCACAATTTTTGATGAACAAATAAGGTTTTATATGTAAAATGGCTAAATAAAGAGCAAAATTGTTGATTATTATTTGTACCCTGGTCCTATAAGAACTCTTTGTCACTTCCCACGAGCCGGGTAGTGACAAAAACTCACTCATTCTTATGTTTAACAATGAAGGCAGTGGTTCCCAAACTTTTTATAGTCCCGTACCCCTTTAAAACATTCAACCTCCAGCTGCATACAATGAAGGCAAAAAAACATTTGAGAGTGCGCTGACCCTAGAGGAGGTACGCAGCTGGAGGATGAATGTTTGAAGGGGTACGGGACTATAAAAGGTTTGGGAACCACTGCTCTAAGCAGTAACATTTTCAAAACGTTGCTTTACCCACGTGTGTTCTGCCTCTGGCTCAACCCATTGGTTTCTGGGACCAATCAGAATGGTTAGAATGCGTTTGCGTTCTAAAAATCCAGGGGAGGTACTCAGATCCAGACTCATTGCGGAGAAGAAACTAAAGTCCGTGGGTGTGGCGTAGCTTTTGGCCCGGAGCAAGAAGCGTTTGGCCCGGGCAAAACATGGCTGCCACAGAATGATGAAGTGTCATGTACCGTAATTTCCGGACTATAAGCCGCTACTTTTTTCCTACGCTTTGAACCTCGCGGCCAAAACAATGACGTGGCTAATATATGGATTTTTCCCGCTTTCAAATTTAAAAAAAATTAAAATAAAACATTCTGTGACGTGCTCAGTTTTTTGGCGGCATGAAGCTTTCATTAGACCAATGAAATTGCCGAACGGGTTAAGGTCAAACAACTTTTTTGTTTACTGTTTAGATTAAATCGAGCGCGCTCAAACTTCCCATCATTCTGATTACGGTAGTCATTTTGTCACCCTCATCATGGCAAAGACACGGAGAAATGCATATGTTGCAGCTTTCAAGTTGAAGGCGATTGATCTGGCTGTTGGAAAAGGAAATAGAGCTGCTGCACAGGAGCAATGACTTTCTTGGTAGGCTACTGTTTACTGCAAATTTTTTATTTTTGTTACAAGCCGTGTTTCGTTAAAGCCTGTGTAAAGTTAATTTGTTTCAATGTACCGGTAGGCACCTGCGGCTTATAGACTGTGCGGCTTATTTATGTTCAAAATAATACTTTTTTTAAAATTCAGTGGGTGCAGCTTATATTCAGGTGCGCTTAATAGTCCAGAAATTACGGTAAATGCATCATACTGCAGAAACCGCATTGGCCCAACTCTCTAAACACATGGCTCTGTTTGTGCCTAATCAAGTGTATAGAGCGATTTAGTGGCCTTTGTACATCTCAACAAGAAAAGAGAAAGCTGTGCCTCCCCAAAGATAAGCTCCGTCTTGCCCCCTCTCTCTCTCCCCCCCTTCACCCTCATCCTTCATGGAGAGGACCAGGAATAGGGTAATTCATCCATCCCAAATGCACACTATACACAACATAAAACATCCATCTATCTATAATACGATGAGGGTTATTTACAATGGCAATTCTATCCTTACCCCCTATTCGTAAAGCATCTCAGAGTAGGAGTACGGATCTAGGATCAGGTCCATCCTGGCCATATAATAAGTATTCATTATTATCTAAAAGGCTAAACTGATCCTAGATCAGCACTACAGGCCCTGGTCTTGTTCATAAGATGTCAGTCCCTGATTAAGTCTTACCACCAAACTTCCACTCCATGTCCACCAGCTGGTTGACCATCAGAGTCTGTCCTACAGCCAGCCTGGACAACACAGGGTAGTGGAGGCTCCACTGAAAAAAATAAAATAAAATAAAAGTCAATAAATGACCTTTTTTCCTCAATTCAGCACTGTACTTAAATAGAGTACTGACACAGCATGGAGGATATGATATCAAATATACCTGTTGTGAAAAATGGTCTGCCTTATCTTCATTGACTCCTAAAAATGAAAACGTTATACAACATTATATATGTCGCGCAGTGACACTAAAACTCATTAGTAATGAGGACGGTGGAGACAGGAGTATGGATTAGCATATGGGATTTCATATTACAACATACCTAAAGTGAGAAGGTCCTCTTTGACTTGGTCTTCTGTTAGATTTTTCTTCAGGGCACCTAGAATTGTTTTTGTTTTTTTAAATCTTGATTTAAATTAAACAACACTTTACCCCTGTTGGTAAATCCATTTGAATTCAATCACTTTTTGACACCACCACTTTTGATTTGAATGAAACCCTACATACAGTTGAAGTCGGAAGTTTACATACACCTTAGCCAAATACATTTCAACTCAGTTTTTCACAATTCCTGAATTTAATTCCAGTAAAAATTCCCTGTCTTAGATCAGTTAGGCTTTGTGATGGCCACTCCAATACCTTGACTTTGTTGTCCTTAAGCCATTTTGCCACAACTTTGGAAGTATGCTTGGGGTCATTGTCCATTTGGAAGACCCATTTGCAACCAAGCTTTAACTTCCTGACTGATGTCTTGAGATGTTGCTTCAATATATCCACATAATTTTCCTTCCTCATGAAGCCATCTATTTTGTGAAGTGCACCAGTCCCTCCTGCAGCAAAGCACCACCACAACATGATGCTGCCACCCCCGTGCTTCACGGTTGGGATGGTGTTCTTCGGCTTGCAAGCCTCCCCCTTTTTCCTCCAAACATAACGATGGTCATTATGGCTAAACAATTCTATTTTTGTTTCATCAGAGCAGAGGACATTTCTCCAAAAAGTACAATATTTGTCCCCATGTGCAGTTGGAAACCGTAATCTGGCTTTTTTATGGCGGTTTTGAAGCAGTGGCTTCTTCCTTTCTGAGCGGCCTTTCAGGTTGTCAATATAGGACTCGTTTTACTGTGGATATAGATACTTTTGCTATTGTTCTGGGATTGATTTGCACTTTTCCCAACAAAGTAATTTCATCTCTAGGAGACAGAATGCGTCTCCTTCCTGAGTGGTATGACGGCTGCGTGGTCCCATGGTGTTTATACTTGCGTACTATTGTTTGTACAGATGAATGTGGTACCTTCAGGCGTTTGGAAATTGCTTCCAAGGATGAACCAGGTCTTGGCTGATTTCATTTTCCCATTTTGTCAAGCAAAGAGGCACTAAGTTTGAAGGTAGGCCTTGAAATACATCCACAGGTACACCTCCACTTGACTCAAATTATGTCAATTAGCCTATCAGAAGATTCTAAAGCCATAACATTTTCTGGAATTTTCCAAGCTGTTTAAAAGGCACAGTCAACTTAGTGTATGTAAACTTCTGACCCACTGGAAATGTGATACAGTGAATTAATCAGTCTGTAAACAATTGTTGGAAAAATGGTGTGTCATATGCACAAAGTATATGTCCTAACCGACTTGCCAAAACGATAGTTTGTAACAAGAAATTTGTGGAGTGGTTTAAATGACTCCAACCTAAGTGTATGTAAACTTCCGACTTCAACTGTACATATTTTCCCATTATAGAAGTGCTCAGAAAGTGACTTTTTGGACTTGAATGACAAAATATTCAAGGATATAAAAGTGCTCAAAGTAGACGTATTTTGCATAACCCACCATACCATGAGACATCCATGTCTGGAAAATATAAAATGGTTGCGATTGATATAATTTAAAAAGCTTACAAACAGGGTTGTCAAACTGTCTTCTAATCCCCCCCCAAAAAAATATATGTTTATGTCACTTTTAACCTTAAAAGGATAGGAAGCATGAGTTTTCACCCAAAGTATCAGCATTACATTTACATTACATTTAAGTCATTTAGCAGACGCTCTTATCCAGAGCGACTTACAAAATGGTGCATTCACCTTATGATATCCAGTGGAACAACCACTTTACAATAGTGCATCTAAATCTTTTAAGGATATCCTATCCTAGATAACCTATCCTAGGTATTCCTTAAAGAGGTGGGGTTTCAGGTGTCTCCGGAAGGTGGTGATTGACTCCGCTGTCCTGGCGTCGTGAGGGAGCTTGTTCCACCATTGGGGTGCCAGAGCAGCGAACAGTTTTGACTGGGCTGAGCGGGAACTGTGCTTCCTCAGAGGTAGGGGGGCCAGCAGGCCAGAGGTGGATGAACGCAGTGCCCTTGTTTGGGTGTAGGGCCTGATCAGAGCCTGAAGGTATGGAGGTGCCGTTCCCTTCACAGCTCCGTAGGCAATCACCATGGTCTTGTAGCGGATGCGAGCTTCAACTGGAAGCCAGTGGAGAGAGCGGAGGAGCGGGGTGACGTGAGAGAACTTGGGAAGGTTGAACACCAGACGGGCTGCGGCGTTCTGGATGAGTTGTAGGGGTTTAATGGCACAGGCAGGGAGCCCAGCCAACAGCGAGTTGCAGTAATCCAGACGGGAGATGACAAGTGCCTGGATTAGGACCTGCGCCGCTTCCTGTGTGAGGCAGGGTCGTACTCTGCGAATGTTGTAGAGCATGAACCTACAGGATCGGGTCACCGCCTTGATGTTAGTGGAGAACGACAGGGTGTTGTCCAGGATCACGCCAAGGTTCTTAGCACTCTGGGAGGAGGACACAAGGGAGTTGTCAACCGTGATGGCGAGATCATGGAACGGGCAGTCCTTCCCCGGGAGGAAGAGCAGCTCCGTCTTGCCGAGGTTCAGCTTGAGCTGGTGATCCGTCATCCACACTGATATGTCTGACAGACATGCAGAGATGCGATTCGCCGCCTGGTTATCAGAAGGGGGAAAGGAGAAGATGAATTGTGTGTCGTCTGCATAGCAATGATAGGAGAGACCATGTGAGGATATGACAGAGCCAAGTGACTTGGTGTATAGCGAGAATAGGAGAGGGCCTAGAACAGAGCCCTGGGGGACACCAGTGGTGAGAGCGCATGGTGCGGAGACAGATTCTCGCCACGCCACCTGGTAGGAGCGACCTGTCAGGTAGGACGCAATCCAAGCGTGGGCCGCGCCGGAGATGCCCAACTCGGAGAGGGTGGAGAGGAGGATCTGATGGTTCACAGTATCAAAGAGAGCAGATAGGTCTAGAAGGATGAGAGCAGAGGAGAGAGAGTTAGCTTTAGCAGTGCAGAGAGCCTCCGTGACACAGAGAAGAGCAGTCTCAGTTGAATGCCCAGTCTTGAAACCTGACTGATTAGGATCAAGAAGGTCATTCTGAAAGAGATAGCAGGAGAGCTGGCCAAGGACGGCACGTTCAAGAGTTTTGGAGAGAAAAGAAAGAAGGGATACTGGTCTGTAGTTGTTGACATCGGAGGGATCGAGTGTAGGTTTTTTCAGAAGGGGTGCAACTCTCGCTCTCTTGAAGACGGAAGGGACGTAGCCAGCGGTCATAGTGTGGTTGAAGAGTTACCCACTGGGCAGAGATGTCAATTCAACACGTATTCCCCGTTGGTCCAACGTAATTTAATTGAAATTTGATTCAAAACAGTGTGTGCCCAGTGGGTAGTAACTTAGCTGTAGTCACGATCTGGTTACCTATAACTACAAACATCGTTATGTTTTAGGGCTTTTACATATTTATTTACTTATTTCTGGATCTCTTCTAAACTACCCCGCAATGCATTATTTCTCAACGTCATATGGAGAATCTACTCTGCGTTAGCTACTGTAACTCGAGCTGGCTAACTTTAGCCACTAGCCATGCAGACCAAATGTTGGCAGTGGTGAGCTACAATCCATCAATCACGAGGAGGTGTGATGTAAACAACCAATCAGATTCCCCACACGTGGGTGGTGCATGATCCTTCTCAAATTTGTTTGGTCAACTTTTCTACCTGTTCACTGTGAAGTAGACTACAAGAGTTTTTCAACCTTGGTATAGTACTAGCACGCTACAGTAGCTGATTGACTGTGCTGTTGTGAATGTTCCCATCTCCGATCGCGGTCTTATTGTTGACTCTTCCCCTCATTTGCTGTGCCCAATGCCGCCTCTGGATTATTGCCTCAAGTAAATCTACTTGAAAATCTGTGGCAAGACCTGAAATGGTTGTCTAGCTATGATCACCAACCAATTTGACAGAGTTTGAAGAATTTTGAAAAGAATAATGTGCAAAATACAGAAATGTTGCACAATCCAGGTGTTGAAAGCTCTTAGAGACTTACTCAGAAAGACTCATAGCTGTAATCGCTGCTTCTACAATTTTCAATACATATTCAATAAAAATGTATATATAAAAACATTTTCACTTTGAACGTAAACACACTTTCCCGGTCGGAATATTATCGCTTTTTTACGAGAAAAATGGCATAAAAATTGATTTTAAACAGCGGTTGACATGCTTCGAAGTACGGTAATGGAATATTTAGAATTTTGTCGTCACTAAACGCGTCGTGCGCGTCACCCTTCTTTACACTTCGGATAGTGTCTTGAACGCACGAACAAAACAGAGGATATTTGAACATAACTATGGATTATTTTGAACCAAACCAACATTTGTTATTGAAGTAGAAGTCCTGGGAGTGCATTCTGACGAAGAACAGCAAAGGTAATAAAATGTTTCTTATAGTAAATCTGACTTTGGTGAGGGCTAAACTTGGTGGGTGTCTAAATAGCTAGCCCTGTGATGCCGGGCTATCTACTTAGAATATTGCAAAATGTGCTTTCATCGAAAAGCTCTTTTAAAAATTGGACATAGCGAGTGCATAGAGGAGTTCTGTATCTATAATTCTTAAAATAATTGTTATGCTTTTTGTGAACGTTTATCGTGAGTAATTTAGTAAATTCACCGGGGGGTATGCTAGTTCTGAACGTCACATGCTAATGTAAAAAGCTGGTTTTTGATATAAATATAAACTTGATTGAACAAAACATGCATGTATTGTATAACAATGTCCTAGGTGTGTCATCTGATGAAGATCATCAAAGGTTAGTGCTGCATTTAGCTGTGGTTTGGGTTTATGTGACATTATATGCTAGCTTGAAAAATGGGTGTCTGATTATTTCTGTCTGGGTACTCTGCTGACATAATCTAATGTTTTGCTTTCGTTGTTAAGCCTTTTTGAAATCGGACAGTGTGGTTAGATTAACGAGAGTCTTGTCTTTAAAATGGTGTAAAATAGTCATATGTTTGAGAAATTGAAGTAATAGCATTTCTAAGGTAACGCGCCACAGGATTCCACTGGCTGTTGCGTAGGTGGGACGATTTCGTCCCACCAACCCTAGAGAGGCTAATGTCCAAGGCTCGTGTTTCTTTGCCCAAGCAAGTCTCTTCTTATTATTGGTGTCCTTTATTGGTGACGAAAGAAATAAAAGCTGAAATAAATCGTTCGCTCTTTCACATTTTTTAAATAAAGTGGTGATCCTATCTGACCTAAGACAGGGAGTTTTTACTAGGATTAAATCTCAGGAATTGTGAAAAACTGAATTTAAATGCATTTGGCTAAGGTGTATGTAAACTTCTGACTTCACCTGTATATTTAATATAAGTAGACATGCACTCATAATTGACTGTAGCGCATATAAAGCATCCACAAACTACTGATGGCTGAGAACACAATCATCGCGGGAGGAACGAGTGATGACGAATTTCCAGCCAAAGGTGGTCCATTTAAAAATCATTCCTTCCTCCCTCGCCCCTTGCCCTGCAAGTGTATACTCGTCAGACGTCATGATACGTCATCAGAATTGTCCACTTAATTTAAGGGCTGAGGGGATAGGGTGTGTCTTTTAAGTGTTTGGACCGCAACCAGGGTCTAAGCTACAACATATGCGAATATGAAAAAAATCTGAGCTTATGTATTTGATTATAATTTACATTAAAGGTGAAAAAAAAAATGGAAGAATTTTTTACTAAAACATTTTTTTCATGAAATTGTAAAATAGTTTGACAAGCCTATTTGTAAGCTTTTAAATGATATCAAACTAAACCATTTATATTTTCCAGTGATGAAGACATGGATGTCTCATGGTATGGTATGCTAAATGGCTCAACTTTGAGAACCTCTAGCTCCTGAATGTTTTGGCATTCAGGTCCAAAAAGTCACTTTCTGAGCACCTCTTCCATGGGCAAACATGTGTGGAAAGTTTTGTTTAAATCAAAATGGATGCTATCAAAAAGTTATTGAATTCATATGGATTTACAATTGTAGGTCGTTGTAACCACATACTTAAATATACACTGAACAAAAAACATAAAATGCAACATGTAATGTGTTAGTCCCATGTTTCATGAGCTGAAATAAAAGATCCAAGAAATGTTCCATACCCACAAAATGCTAATTTCTCAAATTTTGTGCACAAATTTCTTTACATCCCTATTAGGGAGCATTTCCCCTTTGCCAAAATAATCCATCCACCTGACAGGTGTGGCATATCAAGAAGCTGATTGTTGCACATGTGCAAATTGTGCTGAGGACAATAAAAGGCCACTCTAAAATGTGCAGTTTTGTCAAACAATGCCACAGAGGTCTCAAGTTGAGGGAGCATGCAATAGACATGCTGACTGCAGGAATGTCCAGCAGAGCTGTTGCCAGATAACGTAATGTTCATTTTTCTACCATAATGTCGTTTTACAGAATTTGGAAGTACGTCCAACCGGCCTCACAACCGCAGAGCATGTGTATGGCGTTGTGTGGGCGAGCGGTTTGCTGATGTCAACGTTGTGAACAGAGTACCCCATGGTGGTGGTGGGGTTATGGTATGGGCAGGCATAAGCTACGGACAACAAACAGAATTGCATTTTATCAATGGCAATTTATATGCACAGAGATACTGTGAGAAATCCCGAGGTCCATTGCCATGCCATCACCTCATGTTTAGGCATGATAAAGCATGGCCCCATGTCGCAAAGATCTGTACACAATTCCTGGAAGCTGAAAATGTCCCAGTATTCCATGGCCTGCATACTCACCAGACATGTCACCAATTGAGCATGTTTGGGATGCTCTGGATCGACATGTACAACAGCATTTTCTATTTCCCGCCAATATCCAGCAACTTTGCATAGCCATTGAAGAAGAGTGGGACAACATTCCACAGGCCAAAATCAACAGCCTGATCAACGCTATGCGAAGGAGATATGTCGCGCTGCATGGGGCAAATGGCGGTCACACCAGATACTGACTGGTTTTCTGATCCACGCCCCTACCTTTTTTTTAAGGTATCTGTGACCAACAGATGCATATCTGTATTCTCAGTCATGTGAAATCCATAGATTGGGGCCTAATTTATTTATTTAAATTGACTGATTTCCTTATATGAACTGTAACTCAGTAAAATCTTAAATTGTTGCATTTTGCATTTATATTTTTGCTCTCTATGGTGGTAACAGTATGGACCAGAAAAAATGACATTTTCCTTGATATACCATATATCTAAGATGTGTGATGGAATCTTTACAATATTTTGGTGTATGTGTATTTCATGTTGTACACATTTGCAGCTAAACACAAACGTTTTTTATAAATCTGCTTATTTGTGAGTGCTCGGTCAATCTCACCATGGGGAAGCAGCAGGACGCTCTTCATGAGGTTCCTCAGTGGGCCTGCACTCATCCCATTCTCTCCTGCAAACTCACTCAGCTGATGCAGGAACCTGTCCGCCTGCATACACAACACAATGAATGAAACACCAGTCAAGTGGCTGTCTGTCCACAGAGCACACCATGAATGAAAAAGCTCTCCAAATAATATATTAAATAAGACATCTCAGTCTTATCCCTCCCTCCCCCCAAAAATAAAAACTAACACTTGACTTTTCCTACTAGCACTGACTTTGCTGATAACGGCTTTATTGAGGAAAACATGCATTACTACAACTGTGATATGTGGTTGTCTCATCTAGACTAAAATGTAAAAAATAAGTTAATGCGTGTGTGTGTTTACCTCTTTTGGCTCCAACAGGAAATTGAAAAGAATCTCAGTCAGACTTGTGAATTGCTACAGGGAAACAGTTTAAAAAAATAGTGTTTATTGGCTTCTTCAATTCAGTAATTGCTATTTTGCCAAAGATCTACTTTGTTGACAGTTAAGGCAGGTTAGACCTAATTGGAATTATGAATCATGTGACACTTGCTAGTCATGTGACCTGGGATGTTGACTCAGGTCAGAGAGGAAGAGGCAAAGTGAGAGTTTTACTCTGCCTAAAATCTGTCTATGAAAATATGCCCACAAAGTGAGGAATTTTTGTATAGAGGTCAATGAGAGAGAATTGAATTTGGTCAACAAAATATGTAATTGCTAATTTGCTACGTGAGGCTTATTTGAGCTAATAGAAATTTCATAATGGTTAGGTTGTTACGAATGCACTGATATAAGTGAGAATTTCTGCAACTTGTTGTGCCCGTTTTCATAGAGATAAATAGAGGACTCATGGATATAATCCGTTTTAGCATAGACATTGCCATTTAGGGATTCCACCATTTTAAAGTAGTCAACTGGGTGGGGATTCCTATGAGTTGGGCGCAATCAGTCAATGAAGAAGAAAATGGATTACTTTAAATAAAATGGAGATGGCCTCAATGGCGCTGGCCATGCTGTCACAGACACTATAATGACACCAAACAAAGATGACTCCTCTACCTCTTAGACCTGTTCCTTGCACGTGTATCTCGCCTCCTCTAGCCTGCCTTCCATCTTTGAGGACATGTATTTCCATTGTTAGAACAGTCACTTGACTATCTTGTCAATATAATAGACAATCTTTGCTCAGGAACAAATGTCTATCTTTGTCGACACAAATGTGTTTGAACTTCATTTTGCAACATTGTATCATACTAAAAACAGCATGATTCTATAACAGTTTGACTACTACCGGTATGTCAATTCATTTGTTCCTGAGCAAAGCTTGTCTATTATATTGACTACAAGCATACAGCTAAGATTTGCATGCAAATTCACTGTTCTTATCTAACGCTCAAAACGACAATTCCGCGTTATTGAATGCTCACCTGTTCGTTGAATTTGTTCAAGTTCTGAAAGTCATTGCTCACAGAATCTGGTAAAGTATCTTTGGTAAATTGCAGTTGCAACATTATAGCTGTCGGCCTGGAAATGTTTACTTTAGTGGCTACTTCCGTGATGGTAAACTCAAATTAAGCTATCTTGCTATTCAACTCAGCACATTCCATATTTTTATCTTGTCTATACAGCGCATTCAAGGCTGGAAAACGATCCATTTGATTCAATCAATAAAAAATACAAAATAATCTAATTGAAAATATATTTATTACAAAAATACACAATCTGTTGTAAAGTATTTTATGCTTTATTTGTTCATGCATTGTTACAAGTGTGGCAATAGTTAAACTCCCGGTGGCTAGGGGGAAAAAAAGTGTAGAATACAGTATATAGAATATGAGATGAGTAATGCAAGATATGTAAACATTATTAAAGTGACTCGTGTTCCATTTATTAAAGTGGCAAATGATTTCAAGTCTGTGTATATAGGCAGCAGCTTCTCTTTGCTAGTGATGGCTATTTAACAGTCTGATGGCCTTGAGAGAGAAGCTTTTCATTCTCTCAGTCCCAGCTTTGATGCACCTGTACTGACCTCACTTTTTTATCTAACCCCTATTTGTCCAGGTAAATTGGTTGAGAACACATTCTCATTTACAGAAGCGACCTGGGGAATAGTTTCAGGGGAGAGGAGGGGGATGAATTAGCCAATTGTAAACTGGGGATGATTAGGTGATCGTGATGGTATGAGGGCCAGATTGGGAATTTAGCCACGACACCAGGGTTAACACCCCTACTCTTACGATAAGTGCTATGGGATCTTTAGTGACCACAGAGAGTCAGGACACCCATTTAACATCCCATCTGAAAGATGGCACCCTACACAGGGCAATGTCCCCAATCACTGCCCCGGGGCATTTTTTTTTTAGACCAGAGGAAAGGAAGCCTCTTACTGGCCCTCCAACACCACTTCCAGCAGCATCTGGTCTCCCATCCAGGGACTGACAAGGGTCAACCCTGTTTAGCTTCAGAAGCAAGCCAGCAGTGGTATGATGCCTTCTGGGTGATAGCGGGGTGAACAGGCAGTGGCTCGGTTGGTTGTTGTCCTTGATGATCTTTTTGGCAGGTAGTTTGTCCCTGGTGATGCGTTGGGCAGACCGCACCACCCCCTGGAGAGCCCTGCGGATGTGGGTGGTGCAGTTGCCGTACCAGGAGGTGATACAGCCGACAGGATGCTCTCAATTGTGCATCTGTAAAAGTGTGTTAGGGTTTTAGGTGGCAAGCAAATTTCTGAAGAGGCGTTGTTGCGCCTTCTTCACCACACTGTCTGTGTGAGTGGACCATTTCAGTTTGTCATTGATGTGTATGCCCAGGAACTTAAAACTTTCCACCTTCTCCACTGCTGTCCAGTCGATGTGGATGAAGGGGTGCTCCCTCTGCTGTTTCCTGAAGTCCACGATCATCTGCATTGTTTTGTTGACGTTGAGTGAGAGGTTATTTTCCTGGTACCACACTCCCAGAGCCCTCACCTTCTCCCTGTAGGCTGTCTCGTTGTTATTGGTAATCAAGCCTATTACTGTTGTGTCATCTGAAAACTTGATGATTGAGTTGGAGGTGTACTTGGCCACACAGTCATGGGTGAACAGGGAGTACAGGAGAGGGTTTAGCACGGACGCTTGTGGGGTCCCAGTGTTGAGGATCAGCGAAGTGGAGGTGTTGTTTCCTACATTCACCACCTGGGGGCGGCCCATTAGGAAGTCCAGTACCCAATTGCACAGGGCGCTGTTCAGACCCAGGGCCTCGAGCTTAATGATGAGCTTGGAGGGTACTATGGTGTTGAATGCTGAGCTATAGTCAATGAACAGCATTCTTACATAGGTATTCCTCTTGTCCAGATGGGATAGGGCAGTGTACACTGTGGTGGCGATTGCATCGTCTGTGGACCTATTGGGGTGGTAAGTAATGCAACTAAAAAAACAACAAAAGAAACCACAAAACAAAAAGGGAGGTTAGGGAGGGTGACAATTGTCTATGGCGGCTCTAGTGCAGTACCCAGAACCTTACCATCCAGCAGATCCTCCAGCAGCGGAGGTGGCTCCGGTTCGGGGTGTAACCCCCGCTCCGCCCGCAGATCCCTCTGCTTCTGTACCACCGGACTGTGGATCGTCGTCGGATGAACCGGACTGTAGATCGTCGCCGGAGGCTCTGTGCTGCAGACCGCCGCCGGAGGCTCTGGGCTGCAGGCCGCCGCCGGAGGCTCTGGGCTGCAGGCCGTCGCCGGAGACTCTGGGCTGCAGGCCGTCGCCGGAGACTCTGGGCTGCAGGCCGTCGCTGAAGACTCTGGACTGGGGAACTTCTCAAGAGGTTCCGGACTGTAGGCCGTCTCAGAAGGTTCCGGACTGCAGGCCGTCTCAGGAGGTTCCGGACTGTAGGCCGTGTCAGGAGGTTCCGGACTGTAGGCCGTGTCAGGAGGTTCCGGACTGTAGGCCGTCTCAGGAGGTTCCGAACTGTGGACCGTCACTGCAGGCTCCGTGCCGTGGATCGTTACTACAGGTTCCGTGCCGTGGATCATCACTGGAGGCTTCGTGCCATGGATCATCTCTACAGGCTCCGGGCCATGGATCATCCCTACAGGCTTCGTGCCATGGATTATCCCTACAGGCTCCGGGCCATGGATCATCCCTACAGGCTTCTTGCCATGGATTATCCCTACAGGCTCCTTGCCATGGATCATCCCTATAGGCTTCTTGCCATGGATCATCTCTACAGACTTCGGACCATAGATCATTGGAGGCTTTGGTGGAGCTGGAATAGGTCTCACCGGACTAGGGAACGTCGCTGGGAGTTCTGGACTAGGGAACGTTGCTTGAGGCTCCAGACTGGAGAGCGTCGCTGGAGGCCATGTGCGCAGAGCAGGCACAGGGTATACTGGGCCGTGGAGGTGCACTGGAGATCTGGAGCTTATGGCTGGCACAACCTGTCCTGGCTGGATAACCACTGTAGCCTGACAAGCGCGAGGCGTTGTGACAGGTCGCACAGGTTTGCATTGGTGAACTGGGGGTACCGTGCATAGAGCTGGTGCAGGTGGCACCAGACTGGTGACACGCATTTCAGGGCGAATGCGAGGAGGACGTACTGGAGCCCGGTACAGGACGTACCGGGCTGTTGAGACGTACTGGAGACCTGGTGTGTATAGCCGATATCACTTGTTCCGGAACTTCCACACACTTCTCAGGACGAGTACGGGGAGCTGACTCAGGTGGCACTAAACTGACGACACGTTCCTTTGGGAAAAACTCGTGCCTCCTCCACCAACTCAATAACTCTCCCATTTCTCCCTTCTCCCTCTTCTCCCGGATTGGCTCTGGTTTGCTCCTCGGCTCCGCCGACTGCTCCATGTGTCCCCCCCAAAAAAATATATTTGGGTTTCTGTAGCCTCTCGTGCCTCCCTGGCAGGCTTCTATATCTGTCCAGTACTTGGCCCCAAGTCCAGTTTACCCTCTCTAGCCTCTCCTCCAGAGACCAGGAATCCATCTCCTCCCGGGCACGCTGCTTGATCCAGTCGTGGTGGGCAGTTCTGTAATGGCTGTCGTAGAGAGGGGACCAAAGCGCAGCGTGTTGAGTGCTCATGATGATACTTTATTATAACTCAAAATACTGAAGCAAAATAACAACGACAAAAAAACGACAGCGCACAGTTCTGTCAGGTACAGAGACTAAACAGAACATAACTGCCCACAAACACACTAGAAAAAAAACCAACATAAATATGATCTCCAATTAGAGACAACGCGAACCAGCTGCCTCTAATTGGAGATCATCCCAAAAACCTCCAACATAGAAATAGAAATACTAGAACAAACCATAGAAATAGAAAACATAGACAAACCACCCAAAACACCCCCTGTCACGCCCTGACCTACTCTACTATAGAAAATGACATCTTACTAGGGTCAGGACGTGACACCTTGACTAGTCTCTCAAAGCACTTCATGATGACAGAAGTGAGTGCTACGGGGCGACAGTCATCAGTTAAATTAAGTGTTTATGATTTATATTATAGCATCCACATATTGTATTTTGCTTGTACCAATAGGTAAAATATATGGTTAGTTGCTATCTTCTGAAAATGCAACCTGTACCCATCAATTCTGCATAGTGCACTTCCAGTGATATTGCATAACCTTAGGCCATGGTGTGCTTGAGAAGGTCTTGATATTCACACCTGAATCACTATTTCATACCCACATTATTGGATTCAATAAGGAAAGCCAATTCAAAAGTTTTATTTCAGTCATGAGTCATAGCAATACTCTAATACTCATGCATTGCATTCGTGACAATAGGGCCTACTTATGAATGACAACAATACTCAGACAATGTGGCGAGTTGTGACTGTTCAGTAGGCTAGGCTGTGGGCCTTGTGGTCTGCTTTTGATTTGAGTGGCAACCATATAATAAGTGGGTGTATGCACACTCAGCAGAGGTTATACACAGTCTGTCATATCCCCCTATAATCTTGTAGGATGAACACAAAACATTACACAGGCTACAATACAATGGAAAACATTGAGACATTTAAGACAATAGTGTGATATAATTTAAATGGACACAGTTATATGATTATGTATCTGTTATTATACCAATGGATTTAAAGGTAGAGTCAGCCACATGTCGGCCAGATATTGCGATGAGCATGATACAAGACTTCGCTCTCACACAATCACACAGAGTATCTGCACATGCGCACGGGTTCGCTTCACACTTTTGGAATGTGGTAGCCACGGGATTAAAACAGTGGAGAAGTTTAGCCTTGCGCTCCAACGCTCTTAGTTGTTGCGGAAATTGACCCACTATGCTGTTTACTTTGAGCATCTACACTTCATATCGCTGACTCTACCTTTTATACTATTTCAGTAAATTAATACAATGAGCAATCCTTTTCCAGTGACAACATCAAATGTTTGGATGGGTTGGTTTATTGTGGACATTAGGCTTCACGCACTCTCCTAATAAGGACCAGTAGGTAGTGGTGGAAAAAGTACCCAATTGTCATACTTGAGTAAAAGTAAAGATACCGTGATAAAAAATTACTCAAGTAAAAGTGAAAGTCACCCAGTAAAATACTACTTCAGTATCAAAAGTAAATGTAATTGCTGAAATGTACTTAAGCATCAAAAGTAAAAGTATAAATAATTGCAAATACCTTATATTAGGCAAACCAGAAGGCACAATTCTTTATTTACGTACAGACAGGGGCATACTCCAACACTCAGATGTCATTTACAAACTAAGCATGTGTGTTTAGTGAGTCCACCAGATCAAAGGAAGTAGGGATGACCAGGGATGTTCTCTATATAAGTGTGTGAATTGAACCATTTTCATGTCCTGCTAAGCATTCAAAATGTAACGAGTACTTTTGTGTCAGGGAAAATGTATGGAGTAAAATGTACGTAATTTTCTTTAGGAATGTAGTGAAGTAAAAGTAAAAGTTGTCCCCCCCCCCCCCCCCCCCCCCACAACAAACGACTTAAGTAGTACTTTAAAGTGCTTAACTACTTTACACCACCGCCAGCAGGGTAGTAGACTATTGGCAGAACTGCATATAAATGGTGTATAAATGCAATACAGGTGTATTAAGGGTTAACACTGGAAAAGGTAAATCTAGTTTCCATTCAGCTACAGTGTGATTCGAGACCCGGGAAAAGTTACGCCTGAACATTGTGGCACATTGTGGCAAAAAAAAACAAAGAAAAAAAGATTACAACAGGCAAGTTTGAAAAGAAGAGAACTCTGCTTAGATATTTGCCCCCAAGGGTATAAAGGCATGCATAGGTTGAGGTAAGTAGTGTGACACTTCGAGGCACCTTGGCAAGCAGTGAGAGAGGACCAATCAATCTCAACTCTTCCCCGTTCACCGAACGACAACCCCTGCAACAGGTACATTTTTGTGCAGTTGCCATTCTTATGATAAGTGTTTATGCACGCTAGTCTGCAGAACATTATTTAGGAGATCAGTTAACAGCATGCTGCTAGAATCTGGAAGAATTCCTGCATGAGGTTTGATAACTTTCTTACTGTTACAGTAATTTGTTCAATAGAGACTCAACTTCATTTAAACTTTTTTTGCGGAAAGACGTAGGGTAACATTACATTTCGATTCAATTGATGAAACAATGTTGCGTCGATGATTATGTAAATTGGAGACAAGGAAGGGAAAATACCCTACATATTCTCAAACATGGCAAATATAAGGATATTTATCCTACAATAAAATAATATGATCCTTTTTTTGTATGGGAATGTTTAATATTGCATAGTTTCAATTCAGAGTTGATCTGCGTCACGCACACTCAGTAGTAGGCTACAGATGTTGCGATTGGAATCTAATGGATTTTTATGCGTCAGTAGTTTGTGATTTATTTATTTTTAGCGTGACTTTGACGTTTATTTCAAAGTTTGTTGAACTTCAACTTCACTAATGAAGGGTTAGATTTTTCTTGTGGTTTTGGCACAATTTCCTCAAAATCACTATCAGTTCGATTACGTTGTTTTTCATACAAACAAGTGCATGTTTCCTACTCCATTCCGTTAAAGAGAGACAGATAGTTTAGTATTTTTGTATGGCTTATTTGAATGAATTGTCTTCTGTATGCCTTGATAATCATTCCCTGTAGGGGAATTTCAATTCGAATGCTGAAACATAATACAATAGGCCTATTACCATAGGCTAGTCGCTTAAGTATGACAATTTTGTGGACTGTTGTGCACCTGCGTGGATTTTTTTTTCAATCAAATTTGCAGTCTTTCAAGTTGGGTCTTTATTCTCGGAGAGTGCCCACGTTAGTGGTGCGCGTGTCAGCTGTTTGTTCATCTGCACCACACCGCAATTGCTAATCCAGGGTTTCGGTCCTCGTGACCCCAAGGAGTGCACGTTTTGGTTTTTGCTCTAGCACTACACAGCTGATTCAAATGATCAACTAATCATCAAGCTTTGATCGTTTTGATAATTTGTGTAGTGTTACGGCAAAAAACAAAACGTGCACCCATTGGGGGTCCCGAGGAGCGAGTTTGGGAAACGCTATAATATAGGCTATGCCAGGGTTCCCCAACTGGCATCCTACAGGTTTTATTTGACCCCCACAAGTTTTCTGAAAAAAAAAAAAAAAAAGATATATATTTTTCATTTTTATATGTATGTTTTTATTGTTGTACATAAAAGACTGTAAAAACACCAGGAAAGCAGCTCCAAGTGATATTAATTTAAGAAATCTGTCCATTAAAATAACATCAAATTGATCAGAAATACAGTGTAGACATTGTTAATGTTGTAAATGACTATTATAGCTGGAAACGGCAGATTTTTTATGGAATATCTACATAGTCGTACAGAGGCCCATTATCAGCAACCATCACTCACTCCTGTGTTCCAATGGCACGTTGTGTTAGATAATCCAAGTTTATCATTTTAAAAGGCTAATTGATCATTAGAAAACCATTTTGCAATTATGTTAGCACAGCTGAAAACTGTTGTCTTGATTAAAGAAGCAATTTAACTGGCCTTATTTAGAACTAGTTGAGTATCTGGAGCATCAGCATTTGTGGGTTCGATTACAGGCTCAAAATGGCCAGAAACAAATAACTTTATTCTGAAACTCATCAGTCTGTTCTTGTTCTGAGAAATTAAGGCTATTCCATGCGAGAAATTGCCAAGAAACTGAAGATCTTGTACAACGCTGTGTACTACTCCCTTCACAGAACAGCGCAAACTGGCTCTAACTAGAATAGAAGAGGAGTGGGAGGCCCCGGTGCACAACTGAGCAAGAAGACAAGTACATTAGAGTGTCTAGTTTGAGAAACAGATGACAACTTTGCAACTCTGCATAGAAGGCCTGCATCCTGGAGTCGCCTCTTCACTGTTGACGTTGAGACTGGCGTTTCTATGGGCTTATTTTGGACCTAAGCTTGTCGCCTGCCTTCCCGCCTTTGGGACAACAACTCCCGTTGTTAGGACGGAGACATGAGCATCTTGTTATTTTATAGGGATCTCTGGTGCACACAGCACAGAAGGAGCGAACTAGACGAGACCAAAAATACAACATGAGAACAAGCAGACAAAAATGCTCATAAAAAATGTAAAGCATTTTTCTTGTGATACAGGCATTTGGAATATTGTGCAAAAGCATACATTTGAATTAACTGAATAAATTCGATATATCACCCAGCCCTACCTGAATGGTAGGCCTAAATGTTTTATGCAATTGTGCGATGTACAGTATGTATTGCATAATAAGCTGTATGTGATCTGTCTCCTCTGTTTTGTTATGGGGTGCTGCAGGGCTGACTGTTGCACCCCTCCCATTGATAATAACATTGTCAGTGGCTGAAGTTATCTCTCTGAAATGATCTCTCAAACACAACAACAGTGACATTTTAACCCTTCACCTGGTCACTAGGCACCAAAAAGAATGATAATTTCCCTACACCGGGGTCAAATTCCTCTCCTGCCATACAAATCCCACCAGCATTAGTGAGTGTAAGTTTACCCCAGGGCAGTGTACGGGCATGTCTGGTTGTTTTGTTGGTGTTGTTGTTTTTAAAGAAGGGTCGGCTGACAAGGTCACGGAAATTATGCACGTGCATTGTTATGATTCTGAACGGTCAGATAGCTTGCAACAATGACAAGCTGCCATGTGGAGAGTTATAGGAGGCTTGTTTCCGCTAGTTTTATCTTGTTTTTGATACCAATCATGTTTTGACTGATTTTGTGTAACTAGCTAACCAACAACTTCAACAATGCATTTGAATGACAAGAAGTGGTCATTGTGCAAATGTTTTTAATGAACATTTGGAGAGAACATTTACATTTAAGTCATTTAGCAGACGCTGTTATCCAGAGTGACTTACAGGAGTAATTAAGGTTAAGTGCTGTCGACAGATTTTTCACCTACAGTGAGGGAAAAAAATACCCTTGATGGCAATCACAGAGGTCATACGTTTCTTGTAGTTGGCCACCAGGTTTGCACACATCTCAGGAGGGATCTTGTCCCACTCCTCTTTGCAGATCTTCTCCAAGTCATTAATGTTTCGAGGCTGACGTTTGGCAACTCGAACCTTCAGCTCCCTCCACAGATTTTCAATGGGATTAAGGTCTGGAGCCTGGCTAGGCCACTCCAGGACCTTAATGTGCTTCTTCTTGAGCCACTCCTTTGTTGCCTTGGCCGTGTGTTTTGGGCCATTGTCATGCTAGAATACCCATCCACGACCCATTTTCAATGCCCTGGCTGAGGGAAGGAGGTTCTCACCCAAGATTTGACGGTATATGGCCCCGTCCATCGTCCCTTTGATGCGGTGAAGTTGTCCTGTCCCCTTAGCAGAAAAACACCCCCTAAGCATAATGTTTCCAACTCCATGTTTTGACGGTGGAGATGGTGTTTTTGGGGTCATAGGCAGCATTCCTCCTCCTCCAAACACAGCGAGTTGAGTTGATGTCATAGAGCTCCATTTTGGTCTCATCTGACCACAACACTTTCACCAGTTGTCCTCTGAGTCATTCAGATGTTCAATGGCAGACTTCAGACGGGCCTGTGTATGTATTCTTGAGCAGGGGAACCTTGCGGGCGCTGCAGGATTTCAGTCCTTCACGGCGTTGTGTGTTACCAATTGTTTTCTTGGTGACTATGGTCCCAGCTGCCTTGAGATCATTGACAAGATCCTCCCGTGTAGTTCTGGGCTGATTCCTCACCGTTCTCATGATCATTGCAACTCCACGAGGTGAGATCTTGCATGGAGCCCCAGGCCGAGAGATATTGACAGTTCTTTTGTGTTTCTTCCATTTGCGAATAATCGCACCAAATGTTGTCACCTTCTTACCAAGCTGCTTGGCGATGGTCTTGTAGCCCATTCCAGCCTTGTGTAGGTCTGCAATCTTGTCCCTGACATCCTTGGAGAGCTCTTTGGTCTTGGCCATGGTGGAGAGTTTGGAATCTGATTGATTGATTGCTTCTGTGGACAGGTGTCTTTTTTTACAGGTAACAAGCTGCGGTTAGGAGCACTCCCTTTAAGAGTGTGCTCCTAATCTCAGCTCGTTACCTGTATAAAAGACACCTGGGAGACAGAAATCTTTCTGATTGAGAGGGGGTCAAATACTAATTTCTCTCATTAAAATGCAAATCAATTTATAACATTTCTGACATGCGTTTTTCTGGATATTTTTGTTGTTATTCTGTCTCTCACTGTTCAAATAAACCTACCATTAAAATTATAGACTGATCCTTTCTTTGTCAGTGGGCAAATGTACAAAATCAGCAGGGGATGAAATACTTTTTTCCCCCACTGTAGTTGACAATGGCAATAGAAGTTACATTTTAGGTTTGTATCATTCTCATTTAGATTTGAATAGAATTTTGATTAACCACATGACAAGGATTTTAAGATACTTTGATGTTATTATAAATTAAATTAAACTGTTCCACGAAAATGTGTCAAGGCCTTCGTAATGAGTAGACCAAAATGCAGCGGGGATGTGAATGCTCATTATCTTCTTTATTAAAATAAAAGAACACTGAACAAAAAGAACGACGAAAACAGTCTTGTCAGGCACACAGCTAAACAAGAAACAACTACCCACAAAACCCCCAAGAAAAACACCCCTACTAAATAGGACCTTCAATTAGAGGCAACGAGGAACAGCTGCCTCCAATTGAAGGTCAAAACAATAAACTAGACATAGAAATATAAAAACTAGAAAATAGAACATAGAACACTACCCAAAAACCCCGACAACACAAAACAAACACACCCCTGCCACGTCCTGACCAAACTACAATAACAAATAACCCCTTATACTGGTCAGGACGTGACAAAATGTACATAAAGAAAACCATAACTGGCACGCAGATACACTACCATTCAAAAGTTTGGGGTCACTTACAAATGTCCTTATTTTTGAAAGAAAAGCCAATTTTTTTGTCCATTAAAATAACATCAAATTGATCAGAAATACAGTGTAGACATTATTAATGTTGTAAATGACTATTGTAGCTGGAAACGGCAGATTTCTTTATGGAATATCTACATAGGCGTACAGAGACACATTATCAGCAACCATCAGTCCTGTGTTCCAATGGCACGTTGTGTTAGCTAATCCAAGTTTATTGTTTTAAAAGGCTAATTGATCATTAGAAAACCCTTTTGCAATTATGTTAGCACAGCTGAAAACTGTTGTTCTGATTAAAGAAGCAATAAAACTGGCTTTCTTTAGACTAGTTGAGTATCTGGAGCATCAGCATTTGTGGGTTCGATTACAGGCTCAAAATGGCTAGAAACAAAGAACTTTCTTCTGAAACTCATCAGTCTATTCTTGTTCTGAGAAATTAAGGCTATTCCATGCGAGAAATTGCCAAGAAACTGAATATCTTGTATAGAGGTCGACCAATTAATTGGAATGGCCGATTAATTAGGGCCGATTTCAAGTTTTCATAACAATCGGTAATCGTTTTTTTTGGATACCGATTTGCCAAAATGTATTATTATTTTTTTTTTAACATTGACATTTTTGAATTTTTTTTATACACCTTTATTTAACTAGGCAAGTCAGTTAAGAACACATTCTTGTTTTCAATGACGGCCTAGGAACGGTGGGTTAACTGCCTTGTTCAGGGGCAGAACGACAGATTTTTACCTTGTCAGCTTGGGGATTCAATCTTGCAACCTTACGGTTATCTAGTCCAACGCTCTAACCACCTGCTTTACATTGCACTCCACGAGGAGCCTGCCTGTTACGCAAATGCAGTAAGAAGCCAAGGTAAGTTGCTAGCTAGCATTAAACTTATCTTATAAAAAACAATCAATCATAATCAGTAGTTAACTACTCATGGTTGATGATATTACTAGTTTATCTAGCCTGTCCTGCGTTGCATATAATCGATGCGGTGCGCATTCGCGAAAAAGGACTGTCATTCCTCCAACGTGTACCTAACCATAAACATCAATGTCTTTCTTAAAATCAATACACAAGTATATATTTTTAAACCTGCATATTTTGCTAAAATAAATCCAGGTTAGCAGGCAATATTAACCAGGTGAAATTGTGTCACTTTTCTTGCGTTCATTGCACGCAGAGTCAGGGTATATGCAACAGTTTGGGCCGCCTGGCTCGTTGCGAACTAATTTGCCAGAATGTTACGTAATTATGACATAAAATTGAAGGTTGTGCAATGTAACAGGAATATTTAGACTTATGGATGCCACCCGTTTGATAAAATACGAAACGGTTCCGTATTTCACTGAAAGAAAAAACGTTTTGTTTTCGAGATGATAGTTTCCGGATTTGACCATATTAATGACCTAAGGCTCATATTTCTGTGTGTTATTATGTTATAATTAAGTCTATGATGTGATAGAGTAGTCTGACTGATTGGTGGTAGGCACCAGCAGGCTCGTAGGCATTCATTCAAACAGCACTTTCGTGCGTTTTGCCAGCAGCTCTTCGCTGTGCTTCAAGCATTGCGCTGTTTATGACTTCAAGCCTATCAACTCCCAAGATTAGGCTGGTGTAACCGATGTGAAATGGCTAGCTAGTTAGTGGGGTGCGCGCTAATAGCTTTTCAAACGTCACTCGCTCTGAGACATGGAGTAGTTGTTCCCCTTGCTATGCATGGGTAACGCTGCTTCGAGGGTGGCTGTTGTCGATGTGTTGCTGGTTCGAGCCCAGGTAGGAGCGAGGAGAGGGACGGAAGCTATACTGTTACACTGGTAATACTAACGTGCCTATAAGAACATCCAATAGTCAAAGGTATATGAAATACAAATCGTATAGAGAGAAATAGTCCTATAATTCCTATAATAACAACAACCTAAAACTTCTTACCTGGGAATATTGAAGACTCATGTTAAAAGGAACCACCAGCTTTCATATGTTCTCATGTTCTGAGCAAGGCACTTAAACGTTAGCTTTCTTACATGGCACATATTGCACTTTTACTTTCTTCTCTAACACTTTGTTTTTGCATTATTTAAACCAAATTGAACATGTTTCATTATTTATTTGAGGCTAAATTGATTTTGTTGATGTATTATATTAAGTTAAAATAAGTGTTAATTCAGTATTGTTGTAATTGTCATTATTACAAATAAATAAAGAAAAAATTGGCTGATTAATCGGTAGCGGGGTTTTTAGCCTTCCAATAATCGGTATCGGTATCGGTGTTGAAAAATCATAATCGGTCAACCTCTAATCTCGTACAACGCCGTGTACTACTCCCTTCACAGAACAGCACAAACTGTCTCTAACCAAAATAGAAAGAGAAGTGGGAGGCCCCGGTGCACAACTAGGCAATAAGACAAATACATTAGAGTGTCTAGCTTGAGAAACAGACGCCTCACATGTCCAACTGGTAGCTTCATTAAACAGTACCCACAAAACACCAGTCTCAATGCCAACAGTGAAGAGGCGACTCCGGGATGCTGGTCTTCTAGGCAGAGTTCCTCTGTCTAGTGTCTGTGTTCTTTTGCCCATCTTAATCTTTTCTTTTTATTGGCCAGTCTGAGATATGGCTTTTTCTTTGCAACTCTGCCTAGAAGGCCAGCATCCGTGAGTTGCCTTTTCACGATTGACGCTCAGACCGGTGTTTTGCGGGTACTATATAATGAAGCTGCCAGCTAAGGACTTTTGAGTCGTCTGTTTCTCAAACTAGTACTTTCTCAAACTAGTACTAGTAATGTACTTGTCCTCTTGCTCAGTTGTGCACCGGGGCCTCCCACTCCTCTTTCTATTTTGGTTAGAGACAGTTTGCACTGTTCTGTGAAGGGAGTAGCACACAGCGTTATACGAGATCTTCAGTTTCTTGGCAATTTCTCGCATGGAATAGCCTTCATTTCTCAGAACAAGAGTAGGTTGACGAGTTTCAGAATAAAGTTCTTTGTTTCTGGCCATTTTGAGCCTGTAATCGAACCCACAAATGCTGATGCTCCAGATACTCAACTAGTCTAAAGAAGGCCAGTTTTATTGCTTCTTTAATCAGAACAACAGTTTTCAGGTGTGCTAACATAATTGCAAAAGGGTTTTCTAATGATCAATTAGCCTTATAAAATGATAAACTTGGATTAGCTAACACAACGTGCCATTGGAACACAGGAGTGGTGGTTGCTGATAATGGGCCTCTGTACGCCTATATAGATATTCCATAAAAAATCAGCCGTTTCAAGCTACAATAGTCATTTACAACATTAACAATATCTACACTGTATTTCTGATCAATTTGATGTTATTTTAATGGACAAGATAATAGTTTTTCTTTCAAAAACAAGGACATTTCTAAGTGACCCCTAACTTTTGAACGGTAGTGTATATAGAAATGGTACGATAAATTGGCATTCCACGTAAGAAAGGTTGCCGACTCCTCGTGTAGCCTTTTACCAGCAACTTCAGGATAGTAACAGCAGGATCTGCTGGGTCAGGTTACGGGTTTTTTTTCTGGTTATCTTGATCTCTGGATCCCTCTTGAGTCATTTGTGTCTTATTTCATCAAACAGTGCGCTTAAAGCAGACAAACTCAATGCATATATAGTTGATTTTATTCACACAGATAGGATGTGTCTGTATATGGAAAAATACACTTTTCAAAAGATGACTTTCGGTCAACCAAGATTCTTTTTTGTCGGGGACAGTCCTAATAGTAATACATGTTCAAGGAATCACTTAGCTAGTGATTCAGTGTGATTTTGTGTGATTACTCTGATGAGACGATGAATTCCTCTGGGGAAAATGTTTTTTTGAGTGGTTTCAGGAGTGTGTTCAGATTCACTCTTTTTTCCAATGTGGAAAAGCATAATTTTGATAAGAGCAGATGGTACTTGAGAAGATTCAGGACTCCCAAAAATAGAAACATCTTTGACTCAAGATTCTGTATCTGTTTACTTTGCAAAGCTTTTAAAGAGAGGGAAGTGTGGGAAATGTATGTACATTTAAATATATTTTTTATGCATGAAATAGTGCACATTTAAATGTATTGTTTTGTGCACTCTCCTAAATACTGCATTGTCTTGTTTGTTTTGCCTCCAGGTTAGAAGATAATCAAAATAACAATAATTGACGAAGTTAACTGCAACAGTAATGCCATCCAACAAGTATTCTTCAGCCATCATGGTTGAGAGTGACAAGATGACGGCAACAGTAAGTAGTGTTGGTCTCCATTTTTATTTTACAGAGAGGCTGCGGAGCTGACTATAAAAAGTATAATGATACTGTAAGACAAAGAAACACCTAATTTCTAATGAGATTTTAGGATGATTGTTCTCTCGTGCGGCCACAACTCAACAGCATGCCACTAGGTCCAATTTTTGCTTTGATTGAAACTTAACACCATCTGGCTCTAAAATTTGCTCACTGTACATCATTTGAAAGAATGGGGGGGACATGTCAGAACAGGTCACACTGCTCAGAACATGTCAGGACAGGTCGCGCTGCTCAGAACATGTCAGGACAGGTCGTGCTGTTCAGAACATGTCAGGACAGGTCGCGCTGCTCAGAACATGTCAGGACAGGTCGCGCTGCTCAGAACATGTCAGGACAGGTCGCGCTGCTCAGAACATGTCAGGACAGGTCGCGCTGCTCAGAACATGTCAGGACAGGTTGCTGTCCTACTATTACCAAACAAAGTGACCAAATATCCACTGTTCATACACACTTTTGTTATCCACTGGGGTTTGTGCCCCAAAACCACCACTCTGTGCAGCAATATCAATACATTTTTCACAGCCATAGCCTACATGTCCTCCTTCATATCACTTTGTAACTCAGGTGAGCTGCCTGGCTTTAGTGACATGGTATTACTGTATTACTAATGTGTTGTTATACATCTACGCATTCCTATACTCTGTTGGTGAACTGCAGTGCGTGGCACTTCTCAGCAAACAACCATCGTATTTTCACCTTCAAAATGTTTTTGTCAGGCAACTCCACAGTTTTACACATCATATCAGATGAGATATGCCTATTGCTCCAAGAGTTGAGATTCTTATCGCTCAGTGCCAGATAGCACGCCTACTGGTTCGACCACTAACACTCTCACACAAAACTGGATCATGATACACTGTGACTGAAAGTTTTGGTTGGATCAGTTTTGCCCTCAGATCCCCCTTTTCCATTCAGTAGGACAATATTTCTGCCCCGTTAGTTACATTAGAAAAAAGTTACTTCCAGGCAGCCCCAGTAGCATCCTTTGCCAGTTGGGTTTTGGCCTTCACTCCTGGATTATACCGTTAGTACCATGCCTATGTTGAAAAATGTTGTTATAAGGACTATCTAGATAAATCTACATATCATTGTAATACATGTAATAAATTATCTTCTGTGGTGTCTGTGGTAGTGTAGTGTTGGCTGTTGCTCTATCCCAGAGTGAGATAGTTCTTAACTACTATTCAGTGTGATTTATGGCTTAGAGCCGACACTAGTCTTTAGGGCATCAGGGAACTCTCTCTCTCTCCCCATTTCTCATCCTGTTGCTTCAGGTCCTGCTCTATTGCTACAGTACAGTAAACAACACAGCCACTGGAACCCCCTAACCCCCTACCTCAAGCTCCCTACCTCAATCACCTCACATCCCTACCTCAATCACCTCTCCCCTACCTCAATCACCTCATCCCCTACCTCAATCACCTCAACCCCCTACCTCAATCACCTCATCCCTACCTCAATCACCTCATCCACTACCTCAATCACCTCACCCCCCACCTCAATCACCTCACCCTCTACCTAAGGGACCAGGCTTTCAGAAGCTTCTGGAGGCCTGTGGGAGGCCTGCTTGGCTCTGTCATGATGGTCTAAATACCTTGTAATAGGCCACTATATTCATGATGGATGGATCACCATTTGGGGGGCATAATTGTATTTCAACTTTGTCTGCTGATGCAGTATGTGTGTTGTGTTCCCACCTTCCATAGCATTAGACACTGTAGGACTCCTAGGTGCTTCCTTTCTTAGGCCTGTTGGTTCTTGCCCGAGGGGCTCAGAAATGTGACAGACAAGAGTTGGCCCGGTGGTCACCATATTGTTTCAGAAAGTGTACAGTAGTGTTGTCACGATACCAGATAACGGATGCAGTGACCTATTACATAGCGAAAGATATGGTTCCAATCTTTACAGTAGAAAAGCCAGGCTTTAAAAAGCTGCAGTTGACCACAAATATCAGCTGCCAAGCCGCAAGTATTTCATGGAAGAAGCCCTGCTGTCACGGTTGTCGTAAGAACGGGACCAAGGCGCAGCGTGTGTAGAGTTCCACATCTTTAATCCAAAGTGAAACTTCAAGCTAAAATAAATAAATAAAATAAACGAACAACTAAACGTGACTACGTGGTGCACAGACACAAAACAATATCCCACAAATACAGGTGGGAAAAATAGCGACTTAAATATGATCCCCAATTAGAGACAATGATTACCAGCTGCCTCTAAATGACTTATTCAAACAGCTGGTCAAACATTCCTAAACAATAGAATAGATGTGGGGGTTGTTAATTTGTTTTGCACAAATAGGCCTTGTTTTATTTTAACTTCAGTTAAGAATTATGTCTTGGCCTTTTATAATTTGTTTAGAGAAAAACAAGAAATGGAGATATATATCGTGAATCATCTGAACCTCATAAAGAAATTGAGATATTACTTTTAGGCCATATTTCCCAGCCCGAAAGGTTGCTAGATTGAATCCACGAGCTGACAAAGTTAAAATCTGTCGTTCTGCCCCTGAACAAGGCAGTTAACCCAGTGTTCCTAGGCTGTCATTGTAAATAAGAATGTGTTCTTAACTGACTTGCCTAGTTAAATAAATGTTCAATTAAAAAAATAATTCAGCTTGTTTTAGCTGATTTCATGAGGCTACAGATGACAAACAATACCTCCGATTTAAGACTTATTTTATTGGCAACTACTAGGAGAACATATTATTTTATTGTATAACATTTGCATAGAAGAAGCGATCTCTTCTTTTATAAAAGTGTATGCTGTCTCTTTCAGAAAGTAATACATCATTCACATGGCTGTGGAATCTGACTTTGTGGCCATGGAATCTAGTGGAAACCAGACGGGAGGCGAGGGAGACGAAGAAGTGAATTACTTTTTGTTGGCGAGGGAGACAAAGTCAATTAATAACGTTTTTGGTGACAATCAGCTTTGAAATCAGCATATTTTGCATTATGATTTGCATATTATCACAAACAAAGTACTTGAGTAGTGAATTCAGCTGTAAGCTAGGAAGGAAAGCTAGCCTACAATTAAAGCTGAATGCAACCGGCATTGTCTTGCATTGTAAAAGTGTTCTAGCCTGTATGGACATTGTTTTGCGAACAGTAATGAACAGTTTCAACATTTCTACATATGGTGTTGCGTTATTCAAGTGTGTTAATTTCTGTGCAGCATGAGTAACAATGCAGCCCAGACAGCTCTAACAATGAATGAGGAAGTGGGGTAGGTACTCCACTGCGCTGATAGACAGACTTGATCCCCTCAATGGCGAGAAACACATTTGACAGAAGTTCTGAACGTAACAAAAATTCTAGTATCAAATGTATTTATTTTTTTTAATTAAAAAAGTACAATAGTTTCGGTATACCTTGGAACTCTACTGTACAGTGACACCCTGGGAAATGCCTTATGGGTTTCTACATGCTTTTACAATAGGAGTTTTTTTAATCATTCCTGGGTCTGCCTGGCAAACTGGTTCTCAACTATGTGAATCTGTGATCCCAGATAAGAATAATATTGTTCTATGGAAAGCAGTTAAAGCACAGACATGGTATTCACAGGTGTATAGTTTATGTAGTTCCCCTTTAGGGTTTTCTGTAACGCTGTTATCTTGGTGTCTTTGTGCCAAGCCAGGGGAGCCAGTCTAGACTTTGAAAATGAGAGTAACTGATGTCAGCTAAGCACATTTACATGGCAAGCCAGTGTCTCATGTTGTAAATATGTCTGGAAGGTGTGTGTGCTTGTGTGTTATTCCTTGCCGTGTGTGTGCTATACTGTTTGTCAGGTATGGGTCCATTGAAAGGGAGTATCTCTCTCTCCAACTGAGTCCATTCCTTCCTAACCTCTCCTTTGTTTCCTGTCTTTGTGTCCAACCCAGAAAGCAGATCAAGGGCTGAGGTGTCAGGGAAGCAGAGATACTGAAAGGGCTCCTAGCCACCTGGTCTGAACCCCAGCCTTTAGTTTTCACTCATACTTTGTTCTCCTTTTACAAAAGCAGAGGCTGTGGCAGTGCCTTGTCTGGGCCCCTTCAGCTTGGGCTGGGGGGGTGAAGATGTACTTTGTCAGGGAATAATTTTTTGAGGACGTTTGAGTGGGCAGAAACAGGCGGATGGACGGACAGACAGATCAACCAAAGGTCTTGCTCTTTTAATCTGTCAATACAATTTTAATCAATCCACACGTGCATTGTCTTATGTCTGACACCGTTTCCATAGCCGTCTGCACTGAGATGTTGCCTGAGCCTCTCCTAGCCAGATGTTGGGCTGAGAGGGAAGGAGGGGTGAAAGGGTGCAGACAGGAGGGTAGGGAGGGGCAAGGGGGGTAGCAGACGAACTGTTGACAGGTGTAGAGGGGTTTCCTGGTCTGGAAAAAGGCGTCTCTCTCTCAGGTCTAATCTCACTAATGAGAGAAACTCTGGCACTGACCTGCTGTGTAGCTGTCTCTCTCTCTCTCTCTCTCTCTCTCTCATTCTCACCCTCACTCTCATTCTCACCCTCACTCTCATTCTCACCCTCACTCTGTCTATCTCTCTTTCCCCCTCTCTAATTTTCTATCTCTGCCCCTGTGGCCTTAATAATCCCTCTATCCACGGTGCATTGAGTGCTTTGGGGTCTATAGCTGTACTGTGTCGTGCTCTACTATCTTATACTGTGCTGTGCTGTGTGGCCCAGGTTGGCTTAGGTGAGGTGTTTGGGGGGGGGGGGGGGCAAGAGAGAGGGAGAATGCTTATTTCTTTGTATAGCGTTTGTATTGTAGTGCTGGTTTCCCAGAGTGAGAGAGTGCACAGTGTGTGGTATGGCATTGAACTGTGCTTAGCTCTACTGTGCTGCTGTGTTCTGTGCTAGCCTGGCCTGGGTTGGCTTGTGTCTTCCCCTGTGCCTGCTAGTTGGCTGTGTTAGCTTTGGCAAGTGACTGTGTCACTGGAGGACAGCTGTGGCGGTAAGGGAACCGTGACTCAGACTGGCATTCCAGAGGAAGATTCCTGATATCCCACAACCACATGCATTGTTCCCAAGGCCAAGGGCTTACGCTTCCTGAGGAGGAAGCCTGCCAATGGGGTGAAGGCCCTTAACTCTCTCACCCACAACTCCCTGGCTGTCTCCCCCTCAGAGTTCCACCTCTCTCACCCTCTTCCGGTCTCAACCCGGTATTCAGCCTAAAGATGTTGGATAGATGCTTTAACTCTGTATCTCTCTATGTTGTTATCGTTTTGTTGTGGTTTTATTTTGGTGTGTTCCTATAGCTAACTCTGCATGTATTTCACAGCTGGAACTAACATTCTTCCCATCACTCTCACTGTTACCCCCCCACACGCACATGCATACTGTAAAACTTAAATTAAACAGCAAGTCTCAAATAACCACCTGCCCCTTTTAATAGCTGGGCAACGGCACACATTAAAGCAAATCAATTCCTGTTTCAAATAAACGCTGGGTTAATTGTTTAGGAGGTTTAATGTTTTATTTGTAACATTCAATAATTCAGTACTGACTGGAAAAATTATTGCAATCCGCTTATTTTTTGGGCCTGTAATGAACTGCTAGCCATTGGCTCCTAACAGCTGAGAACTGCTAGCTAACTGGTATGCACAAAAACAGTTAACAACTTCGAGAGTACAGAGCCCTAGAAATCGGCAGAAGTAAGCACTGTCAAAGAGGAGAATAATTATTCTCAATTCATTTTTATGTATATTTTTTAAATATAGGCATACTAAGATAAAACAAACGTGACACTGTGTAAATGATAACACATTAGTGCAGGAAATGAAGAAATTGATTAAATTGCTGAAAGTGAATGCTGGAATTAAACATGAACTATGAAAATGAGCAAAAGTTATGTGCACTAAGGAAATAAGTTAGATGCCTGGCTCAAATAGAAGCCTGTCTCTAAGTGCCTACTGTGTTCAGTAATTTAAGCAAATAAACGCCTGGGCTATTAATTGAAGTTTTACAGTACCTTAGAAAGTGTTGTAAACTATTTCCCCTATATACTTATTAGCTACCGTTCCCTAAAGGAGTGTTGTTTTAAACTATGAAATATATTTAAGATAACAGTTTGTTTTTACTCTTAGATTCTACAGTCATCCAGGGCTTGAGTTTGGTTTCCTGAAGTAAATTTCTGACTTAGAATATGTGGACAACTACAAATGCCTAGGTGTCTGGTTAGACTGTAAACTCTACTTCCAGACTCACATTAAGCATATCCAAAATTAAATCTAGAATCGGCTTCCTATTTCACAACAAAGCATCCTTCACTCATGCTGCCAAACATTCCCTCGGAAAACTGACTATCCTACCGATCCTTGACTTCGGCGATGTCATTTACAAAATTGCCTCCAACACTCTACTCAGCAAATTGGATGCAGTCTACCACAGTGCCATCCGTTTTGTCACCAAAGCCCCATTAAACCACCCACCACTGCGACCTGTATGCTCTCGTTGGCTGACCCTCGCTTCATATTCGTCGCCAAACCCACTGGCTCCAGGTCATCTATAAGTCTTTGCTAGGTAAAGCTCTGCCTTATCTCAGCTCACTGGTCACCATAGCAACACCCACCCGTAGCACGCGCTCCAGCAGGTATATCTCACTGGTCATCCCCAAAGCGAACTCCTCCTTTAGCCGCCTTTCCTTCCAGTTCTCTGCTGCCAATGACTGGAACGAATTGCAAAAATCACTAAAGCTGGAGACTTATATCTCCCTCACTAACTTTAAGCATCAGCTGTCAGAGCAGCTAACCGATCATTGCACCTGTACATAGCCCATCTGTAAATAACCCACCCAACTACCTCATCTCCATATAGTTACTTATTTTTTTGCTCCTTTGCACCCCAGTATCTCTACTTGCACATTCATCTTCTGCACATCTATCACTCCAGTGTTTAATTGCTAATTGTAATTATTTCGCCACTAAGGCCTATTTATTGCCGTATCTCCCTAATCCTACTACATTTACACACACTCTATATAGACTATTGTGTTATTGACTGTATGTTTGTTTATCCCATGTGTAACTCTGTGTTGTTGTTTTTGTTGCACTGCTTTGCTCTATCTTGGTCAGGTCGCAGTTGTAAATGAGAACTTTTTTCAACTGGCCTACCTCAACTGGCCTACCTGGTTAAAAAAGGTGAAATAAATAAATAAAAATGAGTATCTCCTCAGGAGCTGAATTCTCCTCAGTTTAGTCCCTTGAGCTCAGAAAAGTCAAGGTGGCTTATAGGCTGACCACACCGCTCGCGTTGCATGCGCTGCATGCGTTGCAAAATAAATGTAGAAATCCATGTTATTCAATTATTGCACCCACACTGCTCGCGTGCGCCAACGAGCGTCTGCGTTGCCAAGGGCTAAAATAGAAGTCATTCCTATTTCTGATGCAGATCGCGCTGCAAGTCCTGCCTCTCCCATCTCCTCATTGGTTTATAGAAGCAGGTACCCACGTGCCATCTCCTCATTGGTTATACCCACGTGGGTGATTGAAAGATGAAATGTTTTGCCGGTCGTCATGGTAATACTATGAAAGTGTAGATGCCAATCACCAAGTTCAATGATGGAAATCCTGGAAGGAGGAGAGATGACTAAAAACGATTTGGTTGACCGTTTTATGTGTGGATTAATTGTCGAAGTAGAGGACCTTGTGCATTTCAGGTAAAATAACAACTCAATGTTTATATCCCAGAACAAATTAGCTAGCAACAGCAAGCTAGCTAAATAGGACAAATTAGCTAGCAAGTGCAAGCTAACTAGCTAAATTGCCATAAATGTTTAATGCTTTTCGACCTGTCCCCAAATTAATGTAATTGATTCAGAGTTTGTTTTGATATTTTAACCTGCGTGTCGTGATCACGTTTGGTGTAGGTGGACAAAATATATTTATGCACGATGGCGCACACGCGCAGCCAGTTTGGGTTCCGCGTTAGGGTAAAAAACAATGCTGCAGTTGATGCTGCAGAAGCCCCACATCTTTAGCTGGCATTTGGCAAAGCACTGGAGTCTTGCGGTCCCATTTAAATCAAATCAAACTTTATTTGCCACATGCGCCGAATACAACAAGTGTAGACTTTACTGTGAAATGCTTACTTACAAGCCCTTAACCAACAGTGCAGTTCAAGAAGAAGAAAATATTTACCAAGTAGGCTAAAATAAAAAGTAACAATAAGAATAACGAGGCTATATACACGGGGCACCGGTACCGAGTCAGTGTGCAGGGGTACAGGCTAGTTGAGGTAATCTGTACATGTAGGTGGGGGCGCAGTGACTATACATAGGTAACAAACAAACAGCGAGTAGCAGCAGTGTACAAGAGGGGGTTCAATGTAAATTGTCCGGTGGCGATTTTTCGGACTTGTTCAGCAGTCTAATGGCTTGGGGGTAGAAGCTGTTGAGGAGCCTTTTGGTCCTAGACTTGGTGCTCCGGTACCGCTTGCCGTGCGGTAGCAGAGAAAACAGTCTATAACTTGGGTGACTGGAGTCTCTGACAATTTTATGGGCTTTCCTCTGACACCGCCTATTATGTATGTCCTGGATGGCAGAAAGCTTGGCCCCAGTGATGTACTGGGCTGTTTGCAATACCCTCTGTGGCGCCTTACGGTCAAATGCCGAGCAGTTGCCATACCAGGTTATAATGCTTTCGCTTGAATAGAGATATAGCGAGACTTAGAAAAAGACAGGGAAAGGAAAAAATAACAAACATGTATCCATACACTCCTCCACCACCGACCCCACTCACTCCTTCTGGCATATAGAGTCACTGAGTCTTGCAGCTAGCTAACCTTTTTATTCATATGCTAGCATACCTGTAAACTTCCAGTCATTGCGCTAATGCTACAGTAGTTAGAATTAGCTCGCTAAACTACCTCTAAAAATGGTATCCACTAGTTCTGGGTAAGTAGAACAACTTAATTGCCAGAATTTCACAATATCCCTTTAAATGGAGTGAGAGAGAGAAGAGATAAAGAGAGAGAGAGGTTGTTAAGAGATGAACTGAACATAACAGTTTGCCAGTGGAAGGGAGGACAGTAGCATGCGACCCAAATGTTTGTGACTACTATGATTTCCCATTGTAGTCAATTTTATTGCAGGAATTCCATTAATTCATTTCAGTAATTATTTTACCGATTTAGTAGCCTTGCAAAAGTATTCATCCCCCTTGGTGTTTTTCCTATATTGTTGCATTACAACCTGTAATTTACATTGATTTTTATTTGGATTTCATGTAATGGACATACACAAAATAGTCCAAATTGGTGAAGTGAAATGAAAAAACTAACTTGTTAAAAAAAATTAAAAAAAGTGGTGCGTGCATATGTATTCACCCCGTTTGCTATGAAGCCCTTAATAAGATCTGGTGCAACCAATTACCTTCAGAAGTCACATAATTAGTTAAATAAAGTCCACCTGTGTGCAATCTAAGTGTCACATGATCTGTCACATGATCTCAGTATATTTACACCTGTTCTGAAAGGCCCCAGATTCTGAAAACACCACTAAGCAAGGACACCACCAAGCAAGCAGCAACTTGAAGACCAAGGAGCTCTCCAAACAGGTCAGGGACAAACTTGTGGAGAAGTACAGATCAGGGTTGGGTTATAAAAAAATGTCTGAAACTTTGAACATCCCACGGAGCACCATTAAATCCATTATTAAAAAATGGAAAGAATATGGCACCACAACAAACCTGCCAAGAAAGGGCCACCCACCAAAACTCACGGACCAGGCAAGGAAGGCATTAATCAGAGAGGCAACAAAGAGACCAAAGATAACCCTGAAGGAGCTGCAGAGCTCCACAGCGGCGATTGGAGTATCTGTCCATAGGACCACTTTAAGCCGTGCACTCCACAGAGCTGGGCTTTACGGAAGAGTGGCCAGAAAAAAGCCATTGCTTAAAGAAAACAATAAGCAAACACGTTTGGTGTTCGCCAAAAGGCATGTGGGAGACTCCCCAAACATATGGAAGAAGGTGTTCTGGTCAGATGAGACTAAAATTGAGCTTTTTGGCCATCAAGGAAAACGTTATGTCTGGCGCAAACCCAACACCTCTCATCACCCCGAGGACACAATCCCCACAGTGAAGCATGGTGGTGGCAGCATCATGCTGTGGGATTGTTTTTCATTGGCAGCGACTTGGAAACTGGTCAGAATTGAAGGAATGATGGATGGCGCTAAATACAGGGAAATTCTTGAGGGAAACCTGTTTCAGTCTTCCAGAGATTTGAGACTGGGACGGAGGTTCATCTTCCAGCAGGAAATTACCCTAAGCATACTGTTAAAGCAACACTTGAGTGGTTTAAGGGGAAACATTTCAATTCCTTGAAATGGCCTAGTCAAAGCCCAGACCTCAATCCAATTGAGAATCTGTGGTATGACTTAAAGATTGCTATACACCAGCGGAACCCATCCAACTTGAAGGAGCTGGAGCAGTTTTGCTTTGAAGAATGGGCAAAAAACCCAGTTGCTAGATGTGCCAAGCTTATAAAGACATACCCCAAGAGACTTGCAGCTCTAATTACTGCAAAATATGGCTCCAGAAAGTGTTGGCTTTAGGGGGGTGAATAGTTATGTGTGCTCAAGTTTTCATTTTTTTCTTCTTATTTCTTGTTTGTTTCACAATAAAACATATTTTGCATCTTCAAAGTGGTAGGCATGTTGTGTAAATCAAATGATACACACTTCCAAAAAATCCATTTTAATTCCAGGTTGTAAGGCAATAAAATAGTAAAAATGCCAAGGGGGTGAATATTTTCGCAAGCCACTGTATGTGAACCTTCATTATCCTCCATCATGAGGACATTTTAGAAAAATTGATTTCTTAATTTCCCCAAAATGTAGACTCTGAGCTTTGTTTTACATCCAATTTGATATGCTCCTATCAATTTCACATGTTAGTCCTCATGGGTCTTTTTACGTAGAAATTAGAGGTCGACCGACCGATTATGATTTTTCACCGCCGATACCGATACCAATTATTGGAGGACCAAAAAAAGCCGATACCGATTAATTGGCTGATTTATTATATATATATATATATATATGTAATAATGACAATTACAACAATACTGAATGAACACTTATTTTAAATGAATACATCAATAAAATCTATTTAGTCTCAAATAAATAATGAAACATGTTCAATTTGGTTTAAATAATGCAAAAACAAAGTGTTGGAGAAGAAAGTAAAAGTGCAATATTTGCCATGTAAAAAAGCTAAAGTTTAAGTTCCTTGCTCAGAACATGAGAACATATGAAAGCTGGTGGTTCCTTTTAACTTGAGTCTTCAATATTCCCAGGTAAGAAGATTTAGGTTGTAGTTACTATAGGAATTATAGGACTTTTTCTCTCTATACCATTTGTATTTCATATACTTTTGACTATTGGATGTTCTTATAGGCAATATAGTATTGCCAGCCTATTCTCGGGAGTTGATAGGCTTGAAGTCATAAACAGCGCAATGCTTGAAGCACAGCAAAGAGCTGCTGGCAAATGCAGGAAAGTGCTGTTTGAATGAATGCTTACGAGCCTGCTGCTGCCAACCACCGCTCTATCAAATATCAAATCATAGACTTAATTATAATATAACACACAGAAATACGAGCATTAGGTCATTAATATGGTAAAATCCGGAAACTATCATTTCGAAAACAAAACGTTTATTCTTTCAGTGAAATACGGAACTGTTCCGTATTTTATCTAACGGGTGGCATCCCTAAGTCTAAATATTGCTGTTACATTGTACAACCTTCAACGTTATGTCATAATTGTGTGCAATTCCGGCAAATTAATGACCTCCATGTTTGACGGTGGAGATGGTGTTCTTGGGGTCATAGGCAGCATTCCTCCTCCTCCAAACACAGCGAGTTGAGTTGATGTCAAAGAGCTCCATTTTGGTCTCATCTGACAACAACACTTTCCCCCACTGTAGTTCCAAATAATGCTTGTACGCGATTGAGAAAAACTGTAATGTTGTCTTAGTGGCAGAATTAGCAAAGAGGAGGCTGGGTCATGTGATTTATAGACACACAATGCTATTGAAGAAACGGTGAGAGAGACTGCCTAATTTTTCATCACTCCTTTACTGGCTGTCTCTATATAAAATTGTGTATTTCAAGGGGAAGAGATGAGTGGTGAAGTGGGACACAGGGAATGAATCATTCAAGCTGAGTCATTCAAGTCAAGCAGGCCAGACACGTTTGATTCTTGCCACGAGACTGAAGCCATTTCTGAATCCGCATCATTTCTTACTTACTGTACATACATCATTCATGCACAGTGAAAGCACATATAGCACACTTAGACAGGAAATTACTGTCCTTAGCTTGACTTGCTAATATGCAAGTTTTCTGATGAATGCTCTGAGCTTTTTTGATGAAAAATGTTGTTGTGTGATGTTATGTTAAGTGAATAGGCTCTATTGGTCAGGTGGGTTGGTTTGTGATGGAAGCGGAATGGTCTATAGGTAGTTGGCTGCTGTTGTGTGTTTGGAGTGGTTTGTTTGGACTGTTTTGCTGTTTTTTTTACTGAGTTGATAGCACATCTTCTATTGTCCCCAGGCTGAGGTGAACGGGGACATTCCTGCAGCCGAGGGACCATCAGAGAACGACAGTGGCGCAGAGATGACCAATGAGAACAGCCCGCTTACCGCTGCTGAGCCGCCCTCCCCCTTCAGCCCCAAGCAGAACGGAGACGCTGCCTCACCTGCAGGTCAGGAACACATACAACACTGATAGTAGCAAATATGCATGGCAGCAAGACTGGAAAGGGACATTTAGAATATTTTAAGCTCTCTAGTTGGTTTACAGTAGTGCTAAGCAATGAACAGAAATGTAGGTTATTTTTCTGTTTTTAAATGACTACAGTAATTGACCTGACATCAGATACATACTCATACTTAGATACACACACACACACACACACACACACACACACACACACACACACACACACACACACACACACACACACACACACACACACACACACACACATACACGCACACATATACACACTCATATACATACACACACACACACACTGCCCAACTTTCTACTCCCCCAGACTCTGCACAGAGTGCTGCAGTTTCTCTATAGAGATAAATCAGATTAAGCCCGAACTGTGCAATGTAGTAGGGAGTTGTAGTTTCCGACAGGCCAATATTCTACATAGTTTAGCGTAGAAAATGGGTTAATTAACCCATTACAGTCTAAACCCTGTCTAAACTGGGGGAGGGGGGGAGTTCTACTAAGCTATATGGAATTGTTTTAAGAAAGTCATACCAAGGATCATTTTATTTTATTTAGAATTTTAAGACCCCTTGAAGTATAAAAAAATATATACAGTACCAGTCAAAAGTTTCGACACATCTACTCATTCAAGGGTTTTTCTTTATTTTTACTAGTAAAGATATCAAACTATGAAATAACACATATGGAATCATGTAGTAACCAAAAAAGGGTTAAACAAATACAAATATATTTTATATTTGAGATTCTTCAAAGTAGCCACCCTTTGCCTTGATGACAGCTTTGCACACTCTTGGCATTCTCTCAACCAGCTTCACCTGGAATGCTTTTCCAACAGTCTTGAAGGAGTTCCCACATATGCTGAGCACTTGTTGGCTGCTTTTCCTTCACTCTGCGGTCAAACTCATCCCAACCATCTCAATTGGGTTGAGGTCAGGTGATTGTGGAGGCCAGGTCATCTGATGCAGCACTCCATCACATTCCTTCTTGGTCAAATAGCCATTACACAGCCTGGAGGTGTGTTGTGTCATTGTCCTGTTGAAAAACAAATGATAGTCCCACGAAGTGCAAACCAGATGGTATGGTGTATCGCTGCAGAATGCTGTGGTAGCCATGCTGGTTAAGTGTGCCTTGAATTCTAAATAAATCACTGACAGTGTCACCAGCAAAGATCTGCACACCATCACACCTCCTCCTCCATGCTTCACAGTGGGAACCACACATGCGGAGATAATCCATTCACCTACTCTGCGTCTCACAAAGACATGGCGGTTGGAACCAAAAATCTAAAATTTGGACTCATCTGACCAAAGGACAAATTTCCACCGGTCTAATATCCATTGCTCGTGTTCTTGGCCCAATCAAGTCTCTTCTCTCTGGTGTCCTTTAGTAGTAGTTTCTTTGCAGTAATTCGACTATGAAGGCCTGATTCACGCAGTCTCCTCTGAACAGTTGATGTTGAGATGTGTCTGTTACTTGAACTCTGTGAAGCATTTATTTGGGCTGCAATTTCTGAGGCTGGTAACTCTAATGAACTTATCCTCTGCAGCAGAGGTAACTCTGGGTCTTCCTTTCCTGTGGCGGTCCTCATGAGAGCCAGTTTCATCATAGTGTTTGATGGTTTTTGCGACTGCACTTGAAGAAACTTTAAGATTTCTTGACATTTTCTGCATTGACTGACCTTCATGTCTTAAAGTAATGATGGACTGTGGTTTCTCTTTGCTTATTTGAGCTGTTCTTGCCATAATATGTACTTGGTCTTTTACCAAATAGGTCTATCTTCTGTATACCACCCCTACCTTGTCACCACACAACTGATTTTTTAAACATTTTTTTTAATTTCACCTTTATTTAATCAGGTAAGCTAGTTGAGAACAAGTTCTCATTTACAACTGTGACCTGGCCAAGATAAAGCAAAGCAGTGCGACACAAACAACAACACAGAGTTACACATGGAATAAACAAGCGTACAGTCAATAATAGAAAAAAAGAAAGTCTATATGTGTGCAAATGGTTGGCTGAAACGCATTAACCTTTTCACATGTGAGTTCCAAATATCTCTAACAGTCGCCCCAGCATGAGTTGTTTTATGCACGTGATGTCAGAATTCACTCACTGTTCCAAAATGTGATTATTACGCAACAGGACTGTCACAGATGTCATATGAAAGAGACCAAGGCGCAGCGTGGAACTATAGTGGAACTATTTCTATGTGAAACTATGCAAGACAGACAATAAACTATAAACAAAAACAACAAACCGTGACGAAGAGGTGCTACATGCATAAACTCAAAATAATCTCCCACAAACACTAGTGGGAAAAACAACAACTTAAATATGATCCCCAATTAGAGACAACGATGACCAGCTGCCTCTAATTAGGAATCATACGAAAACCCCAATCTAGAAAAAAGAACCTAGAACACAACAGAAAATTTAAACTAGACAAAAACCCCAACATAGAAAAAGAAACTAGAACCAAACATAGAAATAAATAAACTAGACAAAACCCCCCAGTCACGCCCTGACCTACTCTTCCATAGAAAAATATGAGCTCTCTATGGTCAGCGCGTGACATTACCCCCCCCCCCCCCCCAAAGGTGCGGACTCCGGCCGCAAAACCTGAAACCAAAAGGGAGGGTTGGGGGGGTGTCTAGTGTTGGTGGCGGCTTTGGTGCAGGATGAAGAACCTTCTCATTCCGCGGATCCTCTGGTGCGGGACGAAGAACCCTCTCATCCTGCGAACCCGCCAGCATCGGTGGAGACTCTGGACTGCGGACCGTCGCTAGAGGTTCCGAACTGCGGGCCGTCGCTAGAGGTTCCGAACTGCGGGCCGTCTCTAGAGGTTCCGGGCTGCGGGCCGTCTCAGGAGGCTGCGGGCCGTCTCAGGAGGCTCTGGGCTGCGGGCCGTCTCAGGAGGCTCCGGGCTGCGGGCCGTCTCACCGGGATATGAATACGCACTGGAGATACAGATTCACCACATAACACGGTGCCTGACTGGTCACATGCTCCCCACGGTAAGCATGGGGAGTTGGCTCAGGTCTCAACCCTGACTCCGCCAATCTCCCCGTGTGCCCCCCCTAAAAAAAATGTTTTGGAGCTGCCTCTCGGGCTTCCGTCATTGCTGTGCTAGTTCCTCGTATCGTCGCCGTTCTTCTATCGCTGTCTCCGCCTGCTTCCATGGCAGGGTCTTGTCCCCTGCCATTACCTCCTCCCAGGTCCAGGATGTCCTCCACTCTCTTCTCTCCCGGGCCCAGGATGCCTGCTCCTGGGCACGCTGCTTGGTCCTTTGGTGGTGGGAGATTATGTCATGGATGTCGTATGAAAGAGACCAAGGCGAAGCGTGCGTATCGTTCCACATCTTTATTTCTATGTGAAACTATGCAAGACAGACAATAAACTATAAACAAAAACAACAAACATAGAAAAAAGAAACTAGAACCAAACATAGAAATAAATAAACAAGACAAAACCCCCCAGTCACGTCCTGACCTACTCTACCATAGAAAAATACAAGCTCTCTATGGTCAGGACGTGACAAGGACAGTTAACACGCGCTTCCTGCTAATTATCTATAGACTATGTTTCAACTTGTCAATTTCAAATTCTTTTCTAACAAGTTGTATTTTCTAACAACAATTTGAATTGAGGTGTGTTCCGCCTCCTCATTAATTCACACAAAAGTAGTCCATTTCAGCATTGCATGCAATTTATGTTTGAGGCTTTACTGAGCCGGATAAACTTCTCTCTTCCAGGAGAACCCACCGCACTTCACTCATGTTTGCGCAGATCAAGAATGAGTATATTTGCGCAGTCTTGCAAGAATTTGAATGTTTTCTTGCTGGCGCTCGCTTTGCCTTCCTTATTGTTTTCCTTACACATAATAACTTTGGACATGTGTGCGTTCCTATCAAAGTAAGTTCCTTATTTTCTGTATATCGTGTTGTCGTTTCTACTGTAGGCGCATACAGGATGTGCAGTTGAAGTCGGAAGTTTACATACACTTAGGTTGGAGTCATTAAAACTCGTTTTTCAACCCCTCCAGAAATGTCTTTTTAAGAAACTATAGTTTTGGCAAGTCGGTTAGGACATCTACTTTTCATGACATAAGTCATTTTTCCAACAATTGTTTACACACAGATTATTTCACTTATAGTTCACTGTATCACAATTCCAGTGGGTCATAAGTTTACATACACTAAGTTGACTGTGCCTTTAAACAGCTTGGAAAATTCCAGAAAATGATGTCATGGCTTTAGAAGCTTCTGATAGGCTAATTGACATACTTTGAGTCAATTGGAGGTGTACCTGTGGATGTATTTCAAGGCAAGTATAAACATTATGGGACCACGCAGAGATGAACGTACTTTGGTGTAAAAAGTGCAAATCAATCCCAGAACAACAGCAAAGGACCTTGTGAAGATGCTGGAGTAAACAGGTACAAAAGTATCTATATCCACAGTAAAACGGGTCCTATATTGACATAACCTGAAAGGGCGCTCAGCAAGGAAGAAGCCACTGCTCCAAAACCGCCATATAAAAGCCAGACTACGGTTTGCAACTGGACAAAGATCGTACTTTTTTGAGAAATGTCCTCTGGTCTGATGAAACAAAAATAGAACTGTTTGGCCATGATAACCATTGTTATGTTTGGAGGAAAAAGGGGGAGCTTGCAAGCCGAAGAACACCATTCCAACCGTGAAGCATGGGGGTGGCAGCATCATGTTGTGGGGGTGCTTTGCTTCAGGAGGGACTGGTGCGCTTCACAAAATAAATGGCATCATGAGGAGGGGAAATTATGTGGATATATTTACGCAACATATCAAGCCATCAGTCAGGAAGTTAAAGCTTGGTCACAAATATCTCTTCCAAATGGACAATGACCACAAGCATACTTCCAAAGTTGTGGCAAAATGGCTTAAGGACAACAAAGTCAAGGTATTGGAGTGGACATCACAAAGCCCTGACCTCAATCTTATAGAAAATGTGTGGGCAGAACTGAAAAAGCGTGTGCGAGCAAGGAGGCCTACAAACCTGCCTCAGTTACACCAGCTTTGTCCGGAGAAATGGGCCAAAATTCACCCAACTTTTGGGGGAAGCTTGTGGAAGGCTACCCAAAACGTTTGACCCAAGTTAAACAATTTAAAGGCAGTGCTACCAAATACTAATTGAGTGTATGTAAACTTCTGACCCACTGGGAATGTGATGAAAGAAATAAAAGCTGAAATAAATCATTTCACATTCTTAAAATAAAGTGGTGATTCTAACTGACCTAAGACAGGACATTTTTACGAGGATTAAATGTCAGGAATTGTGAAAAACTGAGTTTAAATATTTTCGGCTAAGGTGTATGTAAACTTCCGACTTCAATTGTAAGCACTTTGTGACCTCTGCTGATGTAAAAAGGGCTTTATAAATACATTTGATTCATTTGACCAAATTCTCACCTTTCACTTGACTACCGCATTAAGTAGCAGCTTCCTCTCAACTCTCAAGCCGAAACTTCTCACACACTCTCTGAACCTTATGTTTTCATAAGTCACTGTAGAATAACTATCTTCAAAGTAATGTCTCGGGACGTCGGGTTTGAAATAAAAGCTTCTTTTAGTAATAATACTTGTTCACGTTACATTTAACAACTTTAGATTCTACAAAACAATAAAAGTTGGTTGCTAGCGAAAGGTCAGGATAATCACTTGTCATAACATAACTGTCGCAAACTCTCTCTCCTGTCGCAAGGCATTCTGGAACTTGCAGTCAAAAGCGTAATTCATTACTAACCAATACAACAAAATATGTATGTAGTTCTCAAATAACTGTAAAGAAAATATCTTTAGATACAGCTCAATGAATTAACTTAAACATGTAACTTTAATGTGTTACAGAGTTAAACAGTCACCATTCTTACTCAGTCCCCCATGTCTCTCCCCATCTCTCTCTCTCTCTTGCTCTCTCTCCTACCCTCTCTCTCTCCAGACTCAGATGCTAACCAGTTGTCTGGGAGCAGGAAGAGAACCAGGAAGAGGTCCTCTGAGGAGGAGGAGTGCAGCTGGGACTCCTCCTATAGTGAGGTGAGTATTCAAACTACGTAAGAGACAAAAGAATGCGGGATCAAGAGGGGATACATAGAGAGCAGTTGCTTCTCAAGGTACACTATTTGTACAGAAGTTTGTGGACACCATGAGGTTGGTGGCACCTTAATTGGGGAGGATGGGCTCATGGTAATGACTGGAGCGGAATCAGTGGATTGGTATAAAATACATCTAACACATGGTTTCCAGGTGTTTGATGCCATTCCATTCGCTCCATTATTATGAGCCGTCCTACCCTCAGCAAACTCCTGTGGTGGACACCCCTTGAAATTAGTAGATTTGGCTATTTCAACCGGTGTATAACAGGTGTATAAAATCGAGCACACAATCGCCATAGGCAAACATTGGCAGTAGAAGGGCCTTACTGAAGAGCTCAGTGACTTTTAACCTCTTACATCTAGACGTTCCGCTAGCGGAACACCTGCTCCAATATCCAATGATAGGCGTGGCGCGAATTACAAATTCCTCAAAAATACAAAAACAGACTATTTTACAGCATTTTAAAGACAAGACTCTCCTTTATCTAACCACACTGTCCGATTTCAAAAAGGCTTTACAGCGAAAGCAAAACATTAGATTATGTCAGCAGAGTACCCAGCCAGAAATAATCAGACACCCATTTTTCAAGCTAGCATATAATGTCACAAAAAACAAAACCACAGCTAAATGCAGCACTAACCTTTGATGATATTCATCAGATGACACACCTAGGACATTATGTTATACAATACATGCATGTTTTGTTCAATCAAGTTCATATTTATATCAAAAACCAGCTTTTTACATTAGCATGTGACGTTCAGAACTAGCAAACCTCCGGTGAATTTACTAAATTACTCACGATAAACGTTCACAAAAAACATAACAATTATTTTAAGAATTATAGATACAGAACTCCTTTGTGCAATCGAGGTGTCCGATTTTAAAATAGCTTTTCGGTGAAAGCACATTTTGCAATATTCTGAGTAGATAGCCCAGCCATCACGGCTAGCTATTTAGACACCCACCAAGTTTAGCCCTGACCAAACTCCGATTTACTATTAGAAAAGTTTGATTACCTTTGGTGTTCTTCGTCAGAATGCACTCCCAGGACTGCTACTTCAATAACAAATGTTGGTTTGGTTCAAAATAATCCATTGTTATATCCAAATAGCGGCGTTTTGTTCGTGCGTTCAAGACACTATCCGAAGTGTAAATAAGGGTCACGAGCATGGCGCATTTCGTGACAAAAGATTTCTAAATATTCCATTACCGTACTTCGAAGCATGTCAACCGCTGTTTAAAATAAATTTTTATGCCATTTTTCTCGTAAAAAAGCGATAATATTCCGACCGGGAATCTGCGTTTAGGTAAAAAGACGAAAGAAAATAAAGCATGGGGTCGACTCGGGCACGAGCCTGAGTCTCACAGTACTGTGACCAGCCACTATCCAAACGCGCTACTTTTTTTCAGCCAGAGCCTGCAAAGCCACGATTCAGCTTTTTGCTGCCTTCTGAGAGCCCATGGGAGCCGTAGGAAGTGTCACGTAACAGCAGAGATCCCCTGTATTGGATAGAGATAATCAAGAAGGGCAAGAAATTGTCAGACAGGGCACTTCCTGCATGGAATCTTCTCAGGTTTTGGCCTGCCAAATGAGTTCTGTTATACTCACAGACACCATTCAAACAGTTTTAGAAACTTTGGAGTGTTTTCTATCCAAAGCTAATAATTATATGCATATTCTAGTTTCTGGGCAGGAGTAATAATCAGATTAAATCGGGTACGTTTTTTATCCGGCCGTGAAAATACTGCCCCCTAGCCATAACAGGTTAACGTGGCACCTTTCCAACAAGTCAGTTCGTGAAATTTCTGCCCTTCTAGAGCTGCCCTGGTAATTGCTGTTATTGTGATGTGGAAATGTCTAGGAGCAACAACGGCTCAGCCGCGAAGTGGTAGGCCACAAAAGCTGACAGAACGGGACCCCCGAGTGCTGAAGTGCGTAGCTTGTAAAAAATAATCTCTCCTCTGTTGCAACACTTACTACTGAGTTCCAAACTGCCTCTGGAAACAACGTCAGTACAAGAGCTGTTCGGCAGGAGCTTCATGAAATGGGTTTCCATGGCCGAGCAGTCGCGCACAAGACTAAGATCACCATGCGCAATGCCAAGTGTCGGCTGGAGTGGTGTAAAGCTTGCCGCCATTGGACTCTGGAGCAGTGGAAACACTGGAGTGATGAATCACTCTTCACCATCTGGCAGTCCGACAGACGAATCTGGGTTTGCCGGATGCCAGGAGAACACTACCTGCACAAATGCATAGTGCTCAAAGTGATGATCCTAACAGTAGAACCAGTTAGCCCTGCTGTTAGTCTGTGTTGAACCCCATCTCATCAACAAAACCTGAACGGTGATGATGATGTCTCGTAGCCAGACACTGTGCGCTGTAGAATTAGGAATTAGAATACTGGAATGGACATGAACCTTCTTATGATGGTCCAAAGGTCAGCCAGATTGGACAGTGAGTTGGTCAACCATGGTTTAGCAGTGCTGTGTCTTTTCTACAGCAGAAGGCCAAGGTAGCAGGAGTGGGGGGCTCGGAGTCTGGCTCGGGTCTGAGACAGAGACCCTCTCCCAGGACCATCTTCCAGGCCGGTCTGCTGGCCCCTCACAGCAAACCACGCAGCCGCGAGCAGAGAAGGGGAGGACGCCAGAACAAGCTGGAGCACCACAGCAGTCCTCTGGTGAGAACACACACTACATGTGGACACACGCCATTCAGAGTAGACTGAATATGCAACAACGTAATGAACAGACACTATACACCCCAGGGCTCCCATCTAGTCTGTCAAAATATTCAGCTCTGTTGTTTTATGTTCTCACAAAGAAAAACAAATCCACCTCATATTTAATTGTACATATTTTTTCATTCAAATTTGACACCCCCACAGAAATGAATTACTCTGTTCTAACAGTACCTTAGACATTATTTGATATTAAAAAAGATATTCTGTCAATCCCGTCCGTGATTACATGACTAGGTAGTCATACTATACTTCTCAGATAGAGTTCAGTGTGTCAAATCGGCGGGCCTGTTGTCCGGACCTCTGGCAGTTTCTATGGGGGTACTACAGGGTTCAATCCTCGGGCCGGTTCTGACTTAGAACATGTGGACAACTACAAATACCTAGGTTTCTGGCTTGACTGTAAACTCTCCTTCCAGACGCATCTCCAATCCAAATTAAATCTAGAATCAGCTTCCTATTTCACAACAAAGCATCCTTCACTCACGCTGCCAAACATACCCTCGTAAAACTGACTATCCTACTGATCCTTGACTTCGGCGATGTCATTTACAAAATAGCCTCCAACACTCTACTCAGCAAACTGGATGCAGTCTATCACAGTGCCATCCGTTTTGGCACCAAAGCCCCATATATCACCCACCACTGCGGCCTGTATGCTCTCATCGGCTGGCCAGGTCATCTATAAGTCTTTGCTAGGTAAAGCTCCGCCTTATCTCAGCTCACTGGTCACCATAACAACACCCACCCGTAGCACGCGCTCCAGCAGGTATATCTCACTGGTTATCCCCAAAGCCAACACCCACTTTGGCTGCCTTTCCTTCCAGTTCTCTGCTGCCAATGACTGGAACGAATTGCAAAAATGGCTGAAGTTGGAGACTTATATCTCCCTCACTCCCTCACGTAAGCATCAGCTATCTTAGCAGTTTACCGATCGTTGCAGCTGTACATAGCCCATCTGTAAATAGCCCACCCAACTACCTCATCCCCATATTGTTTTTATTTACTTTTTTGCTCTTTTTGCACCCCAGTATCTCTACTTGCACATCATCATCTGCACATCTATCACTCCATTGTTAATTTGCTAAATTGTAATTACTTCGCTACTATGGCCTATTTATTGCCTTACCTCCTTACTCCATTTGCACACACTGTATATAGATTTTTCTATTGTTGTATTGAGTGTACTTTTGTTTATCCTATTTGTAACTCTGTGTTGTTTTTTGTTGCACTGCTTTGCTTTATCTTGACCAGGTCGCAGTTGTAAATTAGAACTTGTTCTCAACTGGCCTACCTGGTTAAATAAAGGTGAAATAGAAAAAAATCACTCTGAACCATGGCAACATCCTTACGATTAGCACAACTAACAGAGTAGGACAGGACAAGACATGACATGTGGCTGGAGGAATGTAGCTCTGTGTGTCTTCTGTCAGTTCTCTGAGAAATTATGAGACAGCACCTGTAGAAACACACACCATCCAACAAGAATGGCTTGTCACTCTGAAACACACACACACACACACCACACACACACACACACACACACACACACACACACACACACACACACACACACACACACACACACTTGTCACGCTCAAACAGCAGATATGAGAGGGTAGGTACAGAGGAGAAACCAAACCGTTGGAGACACACACACACACACACACACACAAACAGCAACCATAACAGCTGCCTTTGTGTGAAACGCTGCGGCCTGGATGGAGTGACAGTCAGTGTACAATTGGATCCTCATGGTTTATTTTCTGAAGTCTCTTGTTTGCAGCGTGAGCCAGTTAAAACATGCTTGTCTGCAGTCCATCATGTGAAGAGATTTCAAGTGCCTTCTTAAGTGCTTGTTCAACAGCTCTATCGCTCTCTTTCCCTGTCTCTTTCGCTCTCCCTCTTGCGCTCTCTCTCTCTTTCACTCTCTCTTTCGCTTTCTGTCCCTCTTTCTGTCTCTCCCCCTCTGTCTCTCACTCTCTCTCACTCTCTCCACCTCTCTCTTCCTCTCTCTCTGTCTCTCTCTCCCCTCTCTCTCATACCCTGTGTGTCTCTCTGTCAGTCTACAGTACCTGCAAAAAGGTTGCTTTATTTCAGTTACCAGTGAGATTGCTAATTACATCAAAAAGAGAAAAGGATACTGAGTAGGTTCCAAGGTGATGATCTGGATTAAAGAACACTGCGTAGGTTCCTAGCTGTTGGTCTGGATTAAAGAACACTGAGTAGGTTCCTAGCTGTTGGTCTGGATTAAAGGACACTGAGTAGGTTCCTATGTGTTGGTCTGGATTAAAGAACACTGAGTAGGTTCCAAGGTGTTGGTCTGGATTAAAGAACACTGAGTAGGTTCCTAGCTGTTGGTCTGGATTAAAGAACACTGAGTAGGTTCTAAGGTGTTGGTCTGGATTAAAGAACACTGAGTAGGTTCCTAGCTGTTGGTCTGGATTAAAGAACACTGAGTAGGTTCTAAGGTGTTGGTCTGGATTAAAGAACACTGAGTAGGTTCCAAGGTGATGATCTGGATTAAAGAACACTGAGTAGGTTCCTAGCTGTTGGTCTGGATTAAAGAACACTGAGTAGGTTCTAAGGTGTTGGTCTGGATTAAAGAACACTGAGTAGGTTCTAAGGTGTTGGTCTGGATTAAAGAACACTGAGTAGGTTCCTAGCTGTTGGTCTGGATTAAAGAACACTGAGTAGGTTCTAAGGTGTTGGTCTGGATTAAAGAACACTGAGTAGGTTCCAAGGTGATTGTCTGGATTAAAGAACACTGAGTAGGTTCCAAGGTGTTGGTCTGGATTAAAGAACACTGAGTAGGTTCCTAATTGTTGGTCTGGATTAAAGAACACTGAGTAGGTTCCTAATTGTTGGTCTGGATTAAAGAACACTGAATAGGTTCCTAATTGTTGGTCTGGAGTAAAGGACACTGAGTAGGTTCCAAGGTGATTGTCTGGATTAAAGGACACTGAGTAGGTTCCAAGGTGATTGTCTGGATTAAAGAACACTGAGTAGGTTCCAAGGTGTTGGTCTGGATTAAAGAACACTGAGTAGGTTCCTAGGTGATTGTCTGGATTAAAGAACACTGAGTAGGTTCCAAGGTGTTGGTCTGGATTAAAGGACACTGAGTAGGTTCCACGGTGATGGTCTGGATTAAAGAGCACTGAGTAGGTTCCTATGTGTTGGTCTGGATTAAAGAACACTGAGTAGGTTCTAAGGTGTTGGTCTGGATTAAAGAACACTGAGTAGGTTCCTAGGTGTTGGTCTGGATTAAAGAACACTGAGTAGGTTCTAAGGTGTTGGTCTGGATTAAAGAACACTGAGTAGGTTCTAAGGTGTTGGTCTGGATTAAAGAACACTGAGTAGGTTCCTAATTGTTGGTCTGGATTAAAGAACACTGAGTAGGTTCCTAATTGTTGGTCTGGATTAAAGAACACTGAGTAGGTTCCAAGGTGTTGGTCTGGATTAAAGAGCACTGAGTAGGTTCCTATGTGTTGGTCTGGATTAAAGAACACTGAGTAGGTTCTAAGGTGTTGGTCTGGATTAAAGAACACTGAGTAGGTTCCTAGGTGTTGGTCTGGATTAAAGAACACTGAGTAGGTTCTAAGGTGTTGGTCTGGATTAAAGAACACTGAGTAGGTTCTAAGGTGTTGGTCTGGATTAAAGAACACTGAGTAGGTTCCTAATTGTTGGTCTGGATTAAAGAACACTGAGTAGGTTCCTAATTGTTGTTCTGGATTAAAGAACACTGAGTAGGTTCCAAGGTGATTGTCTGGATTAAAGGACACTGAGTAGGTTCCTAGGTGATTGTCTGGATTAAAGGACACTGAGTAGGTTCCTAGGTGATGGTCTGGATTAAAGGACACTGAGTAGGTTCCTAGGTGATTGTCTGGATTAAAGGACACTGAGTAGGTTCCTAGGTGTTGGTCTGGATTAAAGAACACTGAGTAGGTTCCTAGGTGATGGTCTGGATTAAAGAACACTGAGTAGGTTCCTAGGTGATTGTCTGGATTAAAGGACACTGAGTAGGTTCCTAGGTGATGGTCTGGATTATCTGGGTAGATGTGTGAGTCCATTTGGGTCAAGAGCACTATGCTAAAACACACACTGATGGAGCTAAGAACTAGGATTGGGTGGAGCGGAGAACATCAGGTGGATAGGGACCAAATTAAACAAAAAAACACATACAGATTTAGCAGTTGTTCGTACTTGGTAACATTGTGTAATTACACATAGGTTTTAAGACACTTCAAAACACATAACCTTCTCATAAAGCTAGTTGAAAATTCCGGAAACATTCAATAAATTCCCTGGTTTTCCCGAAATCACGGTTGGAGGATTCTCAGAATTGGAGGGAATAAGCAGGATTCCTCCAACCGGGATTTAGGGAAAACCAGGGAATTTATTGAAAGTTCCTGGAACTTTGCAACCCTAATCCCAACTAATGTTTAATGCTTTGTGTCCCTCTCACCTTCTCTCCTTCCCATCTCTCCCCCTCCCACCTTTCTCTCTCTCTCCACAGAGCCTGGCCTGCAGTGTTGGCCCTGGGCCCCTGGTGTCCGTGGTCCCTGAGAGCCCCTCCCTGGAGCTCCTGGAGCAGGACTCTAAGGATTCGGCCCAGAGCACCTCCACCTCTTCCACCTCCCTGACCTCCCACACCACAGAGCCTGCCTGCCAGCCAGAGTACAAGGTACCGGAAGGGGATAGAGGAGAGAGAGAGAGGGAGAGAGAGGGAGGGAGGAGAGAGACAGGGAGAGGGGAGGGGAAGAAGTGAGGAAGGGGGAGAGAGAAGGGAGAGGACAAAGGGGGGAATATAGGGCCAATAGAAGAGGGAGTTAAGTTTTAACAGAAAACAAGAGAGGAGAAAGTGGATAATATCATAGAAGTCTCCCATCCCTTCTTCTTTTTGTCCACCTGCAGAGACAATGTGTGTTTGGAGCATGGCTGACTGTGTGTGTTTGTACATCTCTGCCTCCATTGTCTTTGATGTCTGTAACCTCACAGGTCTACAAAGCTGTGTGGTGTGCGGTTAGTCAGTGGCAGATGAAGTAAATGAAGTATAACAGTCTCATAGTAAGACTGAGTCTTTTTAATGTGTGTTTGGAGGCCAACCTGTATCCACAACAAGACTAATGGAACCCACAGTCCCCTAGCACTGGTATATCCATTATGATGATGTGCACCTGGCGGATTGTCTATGCGCTGACATGTCCTAGAGTCAAAGACCCACCTGTTTCAAATTCCAAATCTAGTTCGCACACACACACACACACCTCTTTACCCCTCCAACTGTCCCCCGTCCTCTCCCCTCGCAGGACAACAAGGGTTTTGGCATTGGAGAGCTGGTGTGGGGGAAGATCAAGGGGTTCTCCTGGTGGCCAGGCATCGTGGTCACCTGGCGCGCCACGGGCAAACGACAAGCCACTCATGGCATGAGGTGGCTGCAGTGGTTCGGTGATGGCAAGTTCTCTGAGGTGAGAATTGAGGAGGAGGGTTCTCACCCTGTGTACTCACAACAATCACAACACTCCATCATTGTTTTGGCAGAGAGAAACATTTTGGATGTTATCATGTCTGTCATAAAGTCTGCTATATTTCAGGGTCAGCATTGACAAAAGCCCTGTTTATACCCGGGGCTAACATTCATCCTTTTGTCCTTATCTTGTCCACATTCTGATTGTGCCCACATTTTTAGACAGGTGTAGACAATTGTGATCTGGTTGTGATCAGATCTTCCTGACCACCTCTGGAGGTAGTCAGACAAGCATTGTGTCTGGAAATCAATCAAGTGTAGACAGATCTGGATGGTCAAAACATTTAATTAAATCAGCATTATACTGATCTCTAAAATCATTGACAGGCAGTACCAATGACTTACAGCATCAATAATTGTCTCTTAAAATAAATAAAAACATTCATATTATCTGAATGCAAAGAAGTTGCATACAGGGAGGGACTTGGAAATCTGGTCAAAATGTGGACATAGTGGATAGATGAACGATAAACCTTGATTAGATAGTGATTGAATCATATTGATAAGATCATGAACCCCACATATTAGTGCAAGGTGTAAACGAGGCTCATACGACACGAAGTAGGAGTGCTGGTCGATGATCAGTCCTCTTGTAGAGCATAAAGAATAACATGACATGGACAGGGGGCACCTTATCCAAGTTAAGCACTCCTACTCTGAGACGCTTTGTGAATACGGACCTTGTTTTATAGTAAAGCAATGAATGAGCATTTAACCTTCCATATCTCCACCTGCTAATATCTTGTCCTTGGCTTCCACTCATCATCCTCACCAGGTTTCAGCTGACAAGCTGGACTCCATCACTGCTTTCCCCAAGTTCTTCAACCAGGCCTCCTACGCCAAGCTGGCATCCTACCGCAGGGCCATCTTCCAGGCACTGGAGGTGAGGAGGGGGAGGAGGAGGGGGGAAAGAAGAATGTAGAGATTATTTTGGGTGTGTGTATGTGTGGTGTGTGGGGGGAGGGTTTGGTTACTCTACAGTGCATTCGGAAAGTATTCAGGCCCCTTCACTTTTTCCACATTTTGTTACGTTACAGCCTTATTCTAAAATGGATTAAGTAATTTTTTCCCCTCATCAATCTATACACAATACCCCATAATGACAAAGCAAAAACAGGTTTTTAGACATTTTTAGAAATGCATTAAAAATAAAAAACTGAAATATCTTTGGATGCCAGAAGATGCTAAATGTGTTTATGTTAATTAATGGTCAATTACCGTGAGAGCGACAGTTATTTGCTTGCCAATCACCAGCTGACTATGACCGCCACAGCCCTATGCCCAATCAATTGAATTTACCACAGAGTGAGCAAGCGTGTGCAAAGCTGTCATCAAGGCAAAGTGTGGCTACTTTGAAGAATCTCAAATATAAAATATATTTAGATTTGTTTAACACTTTTTTGGTTACTACATGATTCCATATGTGTTATTTCATAGTTTTGATGTCGTCACTATTATTCTACAATGTAGAAAATAGTAAAAATAAAGAAAAACCCTTGAATGAGTAGGTGTGTCCAAACTTTTGACTGGTACTGTATATACATTTTTATGTCAAGACAGGGTCCGGGAATTTCCCTGCATTTCCTTGAACTCAATACTAGGGCCTGTTAATAACTTCACAAAACAGACAGACAGTAGCCATGGGAATTTGAAATAATGTTACTATTCGAAAAATATCATACATTTTTTGGGGGGTATTCAGATTTTCGTAATACGTGTGTTTTCTAAACTTCACTATGTTTTTAACCTGAACACTTGCTCTTCAAGGTAGAGGCAATGCGCTCTGCTGCTGCAGAAGCAGGCGGTGGGAGGTGCCAGTGTGTGTGGAAGGGGTGTGCAGAGCAAACAGGGAGAGACAGAGAGAGATGCAATGAAGCCTAGTCAACTCCCGCTAACTTGTTGATGCCATATGTTATTTATAGTCCCATCTGACAGTGCCTGTGTTGACTGCATCAAATCGAAGAAGAGAAGTTACTTAAACGAGCCAGCTAGCTAGCTAGGCTAATTGAGGCAACATTTTGCTGTGCTCCCTGTCCTTGTCTACAAATAGCAACAAATAACAATGATCTCTCACTTTACTTGCTAGGCATTAAGCCTCTGTGGCACTCTGTGGCACTTTGATTGGCAGACAAATAAAACAAGTGGGATATTTTTTTTATGGGGTGCACAGGATAAAAACTACATTTAAAAGTTTGTTGTTTTATTAAATTAAGAATATCAAATGTCAGGTTATATATTTGTATGTGACAATGTCACATGGATATTTTAATTTAACTTAGTTAAAATTGAACATTGTTAAAATAGGCCTATAATATTTTCCCCTAAAATGTATACTCCCACAAGCAATTGTATATTTTATTTTTATTTCACCTTTATTTAACCAGGTAGGCTAGTTGAGAACAAGTTCTCATTTACAACCTCTCTACCTCTCCCTCCCTCTCTACCTCTCCCTCCCTCCCTCCCTCCCTCCCTCCCTCCCTCCCTCCCTCCCTCCCTCCCTCCCTCCCTCTTCCACACCCTGCCTCCTCCCTTTCCTCTCTTTCCCCCTCTCTCTCTCAGATGGCCAGTCTGCGTGCTGAGAAGCCATTCCCTCCGTGTGAGTCAGAGGGGCCAGAGGACCAGGTCAAGCCCATGCTGGACTGGGCCAACGGGGGCTTCCTGCCTAAGGGCCAGGAGGGACTCAAACCCACAGAGAACCCTGGTGAGACTCACCAACTAAAGCCAATATAAGGTCGAAATGCCGTGGCTGGGGTTTTCTCCTGGCCCCCTTCTGTCCTGTCTTGTCCACTTTGGGCCCCTTAAAGGGATAGCTGCCGTTTTTTCAGTTTTCACATCATACAATAATTGTGAATTTGCCGGAATAAGCTAGGAAGCATATCTGTAGTCCAATGTATCACTGTTATAGCACCCAACTTAAAGAATAGCCCTGGTTAGTGCTGTGAAACAATAGTTGCTGACAGATTTAAGAGTTCCACCATTACTTTCTCTAGATCAGGTTCTCCAACCCTGTTCCTGGAGAGCTACCGTTCTGTAGTTTTTAGCTCCAACCCTGTTCCTGGAGAGCTACCGTCCTGTGAGTTTTTAGCTCCAACCGCAATCTAGCACACCTGATTCTAATCATTTGCTTCTTGATAAGCTGTTTTTAGAAGACTTACATCATTTATTTATGTCTCTACTTGGCATCCCACACACTCGCCCTTCTCTTTGTCTTTCTGTCTTTCTCCCCCAGTCTCTGTTTGGACATTGTCTGTTAACTGTATGTTGACACTTTGCTATTTCATTAGAGTGGAGGGGTGGTTAAGGGTTGCCTCCTGTCTAGTATGCTTCATGTCATCCACAGTACTCCATTGGTTAGGGTTCGATGGGTTTGTCAGGGGATTAACCAGGTGTGAAAGTATATAGAATGAATCCCTTAAGATGTCTGTGGACTTATAGTCAAGATTATATTTAGGGCATAAACACAACCAGTCATAATGTTTTCATCTAATTTTCAAACAATCACTTCAATAGGCTCCTGTAAGCCTCGCCACCTGCACACCTTCATCCACTCTAAAATAAATCCTGCATCCATACAGTGCACTGTGCAACTACCATTTCATGAATGGCCATGTACTCTTACAATCTCCAACTGGCACAGCCAGAAGAGGACTGGCCACACTCAGAGCCTGGTTATCACGTTTCAGGTATGACCTACATGCAGACAGTGTCGAAGAAACAAAAGTGTATTTCTAATACAGGGGCAAGAAAATGACAGGTCAAAGGCAGGCAGAGGTCAGTAATCCAGAGAGGGTGCAAAGGGTCCAGAACGGCAGGCAGGCTCAGGGCAGGCAGAAGGGTCAAAACCGGGAAGGACTAGAAAACAGGAGTAAGAAAGGGGCAGGGGAACAAACTCTGGTAGGTTTCACAAACTAAACAAACTGGCAACAGACAAACAGAGAACACAGGTATAAATACACAAGAGATAATGGGGAAGATGGGTGACACCTGGAGGGGGGCAGAGACAAGCACAAAGACCGGTGAAACAGATCAGGGTGTGACACTGGTTCCTCTCTAGGTTTCTTCCTAGGTTTCTGCCTTTCCAGGGAGATTTTGCTAGCCACCATGCTTCTACATCTGCATTGCTTGCTCCCTGGGGTTTTAGGCTGGGTTTCTAGAAAGCACTTTGTGGCATCTTGTCTGATGTAAAAATGGCTTTATAAATGCATTTGATTGATTAATTGATGAATGGAAAGAAACATCTCTTACAAAACACCAAAAAGTATAATGAATGACATTCAGTAATTGTCATTCTATAAGGGCACAAGACCAGACCCAGATGCAGACACGGGAGGCAGATGGTTTGAGTCTTGATATTTATTCATCAATCCAAAAGGGGCAGGCAAGAGTGGTCATGGACAGGCAAAAGGTCAAAACCAGATCAGAGTCCAGGAGGTACAGAGTGACAGGCAGGCTCGAGGTCAGGTCAGGCAGGTGGGTACGGAGTCCAGAAAACAGGCAAGGGTCAAAACCGAGAGGATTAGCAAAAAGAGAATAAAAAGCAGGAGTACGGGAAAACACGCTGGTTGACTTGAAAGACATACAAGACAAACTGGCACAGAGAGACAGGAAACACAGGGATAAATACACTGGGGAAAATAAGTGACACCTGGAGGGGGTGGAGACAATCACAAGGACAGGTGAAACAGATCAGGGTGTGACACATTCATTAGGCCTACACTTGTAACCTGAAATGATGCGTCCACTGCTGTCAGCGAGAGTCTCAGTCTCTGACACTCACCTCTGCCTTCACAAAATGTAACATTTATTGTCAAACCACACTGCATTTTGGAGTGTATTCTTCACGGTTTCAATTCCAGTCGCTCATTTGTCATGCAACTGACATGCAGTAATGATAAATAATATTGTAATTGCCTTCAGTTTTCTTGGCGTCTTTGTTTTAATTATTGTGATAGGCTCATGTTATACTGGTACGCCGTAACGTCTACTCCGTACCGGACTGTACCGGCTTACTTTAACCCTGATATTACTTGGGCAATAATTTACTGTCAGTAAGATAAAAGTATTACAACATTTTGTTTAGGCGATAACTTAATCTGTCTTGTAATTTGACTGTTGTTTTTGTTCTGTATGTGTCCTCTCTAGACAGCAACCCGTTAAACCACAAAGTGTTGGACGTCAGTCTGCTAGAGTATTTCCCCACAGCCAAGAGGCCCCGCATCAGTCTTTGTAAGGCCAAGAGCAGCCCTGAGGAGGTCTACAGTAGAGGTCAGAGGTCAACCAAACGGGTCAACCTGGGGTACCAGGGTCGTATTCATTAGGCACCAAACAGAAGAAAACAGACTGAAACAGGGAGGGACTACTTAGATTTGTCCTATAAGAAACGCTAATTTCCCATTTCTGTTGCAAAACTTTTCAAAATGTTATGCCCTAATGAATACGAACCTGTAGTCGTCTGTTTCAAACATATGTAGCTAATTCCCTTTTATTTATTACTATACAGTAGTATGTTATTGTTCATGTGTCTCAAGACCTGTCTTGATTATTGACTTGGATGTGTGTCTCTGTGTATCCTCTCTGCCCTTCAGAACAAATGGTGCATGAAGTTTTGAAGAATAACAGAAGTATAGAAGGTATGTTCTCATTTTAGTTTCGGACATTTCTCCCAAAAAATATCTCTAATTGATGCAGCTATGGAACATAAACTGCGAAAGGTGCTTTAGTCTGAAGACTTCATCTGTCTTTTTTCTGACAGAGTTTTGCCTCTCATGTGGGAAAACACGAGCGGCAACCTTCCACCCACTTTTTGAAGGAGGCCTTTGCCAAGCATGCAAGGTTAGTTTTCTAAGAAATACACCAATATTATCTGTAACTCTCATCACTCTCACTCAACCATCCTTACAACACCCACTGACTATACAGTAGATCCCACATTGTACTTGTAGAGTAGAAAATACTTGTTGAAAAAAGCAGGACACCCTGAGGTGAATGACACACAGACATTCACCTACCTACCTAAATATTTAATCCACTCTGAGCCCTACGATGTGTCAAAATGTTTAGTAATGTGTTTGTGCTCTCTCTGGAAGCAGGATTTCCACAATAGTCATCTACAGCTATTCTGTGAATAGAGCCACTGTGTTCAAAATTTTAGAGTTGTAAATGCCTGGGCTTGCCTCTTTGTTGTGTAAGGGACTAGAGCAGTGGTCACCAACCGGTCGACCAACTGGTTAATCTTCAAAGCATACCTAGTCGATCACCAAACATTTCTGTAGAAATTCCAGCGATAAAGTCTTGTGCTGTTGGTGGTAGGTGCACTTGATTCAAAAGCCCTGCACACTGGGTAGGCAAAGTGTTCCCATTTTCAACCATTTCATTTGTCTGAAGGGACAAACTCCACCTACCCGGTGGACCAGGATTGCTAAATTAAGTGTGCTTACTGCGCTGGCCAATCGGATAGATAAAAATCACCGTGCCTACAGCTTCTACGATCCCACGGCAAAGTTTGATACTAGCCTATGTGAGATTTTATAACTTTTAAAACCATGACCAGAGAGAAACTGTCAACAAATACAGCACAGAGCTAATGTTTTTATGAGTGAGTTCATGTTTGTTTTTATTCAGCACTGTCAACACTGTTTTTATTCAACACTTTTACAAAACAAAATGCCCTACTTCCACTCATGCTACAACCAGCACTGCAGCTGCAATCAATGAGTAGCCAAGTGTATCGATAGGCCTGCGTTTTTATTATTAGCAGATTGTCGTGTCTATTTTAATATCGAGGAATATTTCACTTTCTTTTGTCATAGGAACAACATGAATTTGTGCATGAGTCAGAAATAATGTGGTGCGACTCGAGTCTCGCCACCAGGTGGGAGACGGTGTCCCCTTTCTCTGGTCAATCTCACCGAAGGAAAGGAGAGAGCAGGGAACGTGAGAGGTCGACCCTCTGCTGCTCTCTCCCTCCGCTGAGACTGACCATCAGATGCAGGTACCATCAGTCCAGTAAAATAAAAAAGCGAATTATTTAAATGTATGCTCAGCTGTGCCTCGCAAGTGATACAACAGCTGATCTATTTTGTTATCAAGCTCAAGTTTTGAAATATAATATGGTCTGACAAGAACAATATTGGTAGACCAAGCATAGCCAATATGCTGTGATAATGTATTATGCCTAATGCACAAACCTAATTTCTACAGAACTATCTTTATTAGGTTAATGTTGCATAGGGTTCCATTTTTTTGTCATGTTTAAAAAGAAATCTGAGCCGTAGATCTCGGCTTGCCTTTTGACTCCAAAAGTGATCTTGACTCAGAAAAGATTGGTAACAGGCCTCCCGAGTGGCGCAGTGGTCGAGATCCTGGTTCGAGTTCAGGCTCTGTCGCAGCCGGCTGCGACCGGAAGACCCATGGGGCGGCACACAATTGGCCCAGCATCGTCCAGGTTAGGGGAGGGTTTGGCTGGCATCGCGCACTAGCGACTCCTGTGGTGGGCCGTGCTAATGAACGCTGACACGGTCACCAGGTGTACAGTGTTTCCTCCGACCCATTGGTGCCGCTGGCTTCCGGGTTAAGCGGGCATTGGTTCAAGAAGCAGTGCGGCTTGGCTGGGTTGTGTTTCGGAGGAGGCATGGCTCTCGACCTTCACCTCTCCCGAGTCCGTGCGGTAGTTGCAGCGATGGGACAAGACTGTAACTACCAATTGGATACCATGAAAAAGGGGTAAAAAAAGAAAAGGTTGGTACCCCCTGGACTAGAGGCATCGATACCAGGCTTGGCTGGCTGCTTCTATCGAATACCTCCAGTCCAGTAGATCAGTCTGGGTACCAGTCTTTTTAGCTAACACTCCTGTTATTTGCCAAAGAGACTGGACTTTCAGAAATCTCAACGTTCAATATGCAGCTGGATTTAACACGCAGTTACTGATTGGTAGTTGGAAACATCATTAATATTTTCCATGACAATGTTTTGGAACATGGGGTGTGCGCAAATTTGGCACAATATAGAATTCAAATTTTAAGAACAACAATAAACAATACCGTTACGACCAGCCAGTGGTGTAAAGTTCCTTAAGTAATTTTGGGGGGTATATGTACACCACCGTTTGGGGTCACTTAGAAAGGTCCTTGTTTGTGAAAGAACAGCACATTTTTTTGTCAATTAAAATAACATCAAATGTATCAGAAATACAGTGTAGACATTGTTAATGTTGTAAATTAATATTGTAGCTGGAAACAGCTGTTTTTTATGGAATATCTACATAGGCAAACAAAGGCCCATTATCAGCAACCATCACTCCTTTGTTCCAATGGCACTTTGTGTTAGCTAAGTCGGAAGTTTACATACACCTTAGCCAAATACATTTAAACTCAGTTTTTCACAATTCCTGACATTTAATCCTAGTAAAAATTCCCTGTCTTAGGTCAGTTAGGATCACCACTATATTTTAAGAATGTGAAATATCAGAATAATATTAGAGAGAATGATTTATTTCAGCTTTTATTTATTTCGTTACATTCCTAGTGGGTCAGAAGTTTACGTACACTCAATTAGTATTTGGTAGCATTGCCTTTAAATTGTTTAACTTGGGTCAAACATTTCGGGTAGCCTTCCACAAGCTTCCCACAATAAATTGGGTGAATTTTGGCCCATTCCTCCTGACAGTGCTGGTGTAACTGAGTCAGGTTTGTAGGCCTCCTTGCTCGCACACGCTTTTTCAGTTCTGCCCGCACATTTTCTATAGGATTGAGGTCAGGGCTTTGTGATGGCCTCTCCAATACCTTGACTTTGTTGTCCTTAAGCCATTTTGCCACAACTTTGGAAGCATGCTCGGGGTCATTGTCAATTTGGAAGACCCATTTGCGACTAAGCTTTAACTTCCTGACTGATGTCTCCTTCCTGAGCGGTATGACGGCTGCGTGGTCCCATGGTGTTTATACTTGCGTACTATTGTTTGTATAGATGAACGTGGTACCTTCAGGCGTTTGGAAATTGCTCCCAAGGATGAACCAGACTTGTGGAGGTCTACAATTTTTTTTCTCTGAGGTCTTGGCTTATTTCATTGGATTTTCCCATGATGTCAAGCAAAGAGGCACTGAGTTTGAAGGTAGGCCTTGAAATACATCCACAGGTACACCTCCAATTGACTCAAATTATGTCAATTAGCTTATCAGAAGCTTCTAAAGCCATGACATCATTATCTGGAATTTTCCAAGCTGTTTAAAGGCACAGTCAACTTAGTGTATGTAAACTTCTGACCCACTGGAATTGTGATGCAGTGAATTATAAGTGAAATAATCTGTCTGTAAACAATTGTTGGAAAAATTACTTGTGTCATGCACAAAGTAGATGTCCTAACCGACTTGCCAAAACTATAGTTTGTTAACAAGAAATTTGTGGACTGGTTGAAAAACGAGGTTTAATGACTCCAACCTAAGTGTATGTAAACTTCTGACTTCAACTGTATACGAAAGTATGTGGACACATCTTCAAATTAGTGGATTCGGCTATGTCAGCAACACTTGTTGCTAACTGAACTAAATGACTATCCCCCTTATCAACCCTGTACCTCTGGCTGTTGCCCCATACACGGAAACACTGATCACTCTAATAATGGAACACTAGTCACTTCAATAATGTTTACATGCTGCTTTACTCATTTCATATGTATATACTGTATTCTATTCTACAGTATTTTAGTCAATGCCACTCCAACATTGCTCGTCCTAATATTTATGTATTTCTTAATTCCATTTTTTTACTTTTAGATTTGTGTGTATTGTTGTGAATTGTTAGATTCTACTGCACTGTTGGAGCTAGGAACACAAGCATTTCGCTACACCCACAATAACATCTGCTAAATATGTGTATGTGACCAATAAGATTTGATTTGAAACTGCGTCTGGAAGCAACTTCAGCCCAATAACTGTTCGTCGGGAGCTTCTTGAAATGGGTTTCCGTGGCCGAGTAGCTGCACACAATCCTAAGATCACCATGTGCAATGCCAAGCGTTGGCTGGAGTGGTGTAAAGCTTGCTGCCATTGGGCTCTGGAGCAGTGGAAACGCCTTCTCTGGAATGATTAATGATGCTTCACCATCTGGCAGTCTGACGGACGAATCTGGGTTTGGCGGATGCCAGTAGAATGCTTTCTGCCCGAATGCATAGTGCCAACTGTAAAGTTTGGCGGATGAGGAATAATGGTCTGGGGCTGTTTTTCATGGTTCGGGCTAGGCCCCTTAGTTCCATTGAAGAGAAATCTTAACGTTACTGCATACAACAACATTGTAGACAATTCTGTGCTTCCAACTTTGTGGCAACAGTTTGGGGAAGGCCCTTTCCTGCTCATGTGCAGCAATGTTCCAACATCTAGTGGAAAGCCTTCCCAGAAGAGTAGAGGCTGTTATATTAATGGCCATGACTTTGGAATGAGATGTTCGACGAGCATGTGGCCATGTAGTGTACTTTTAGACTTATTCATCCACCTCTGGCCTGCTGGCCCCCCTACCTCTGCGGAAGCACAGTTCCCGCTCAGCCCAGTCAAAACTGTTCGCTGCTCTGGCACCCCAATGGTGGAACAAGCTCCCTCACGACGCCAGGACAGCGGAGTCAATCACCACCTTCCGTAGACACCTGAAACCCCACCTCTTTAAGGAATACCTGGGATAGGATATAGTAATCCCTCTAACCCCCCCTTAAAAGATATAGATGTACTATTGTAAAGTGGTTGTTCTACTGGATATCATAAGGTGAATGCACCAATTTGTAAGTCGCTCTGGATAAGAGCGTCTGCTAAATGATGTAAATGTAAATGTAAAATTCAAGACTTTTATTCAGCTAGTATTTTACTGGGTGTCTTTTACTTGAGTCATGTTCTATTTAGGTATCTTTAATTTTACTGAAGTATGACAATTGATTACTTTTTCCAGCACTGCCTAAAAGACAAAACTGATTCTACATCAGCAGTCCTACTCTGAGATGCTTTCTGAATATGCCCCCAGGTCTCTGGTACTAACTTCAGAGGATCCTCAGTTGGGACCTGTGACCTCCCTATGGTTCCACTCTAGCAACAACACATACTCTAGTTAACTGATGAAACAAAACACTCAGTTGAAGTTCTAATAGAAACTATTGGCTCAAGCATTTATTTTATTATTAGCAGCTTTCTAGTTATAGGCTCAGTTCCATCATAGTAAAAATGCTATGGTTCAGCCCCTTAAGTCCATTAGGTTCACGGTGACTGAAATATAAAATCGCAATGGTGATGATGGTTGATGACGATAGTGTCCCATGTTTCTGGGACTGAAAATGTGAGTTATGACTGACCTTTGGCTGCAGTCAGTTCACAGCTTTGTTATTGTGTCAGTTATACAATGAGTCCCAGAGCGGTGCCTTTGTGTCTGTGGGCTTTGGTCTCTGTGTTTAAAATGCACAGACATACGCACACACACATCTTTGTATTCAGGCCCGGTCCTGGCTGCCCTCCTCATATCCCCGCAAATCTAGAATAGTGCAGCCTACAGTGTCGGCCCGCAATGCAATTTTATGAATGCCCATCCGTGCTGTACTGTTTGTAAAACAGGCAGTTGCATTGGCTTTATTTAGGCTAGTCCTGATTCCTGGCCAAGATTTGACTTACTTGACTTAATCCCTTGACTCCTGTAAGGAGCATAGGCCATTTACAAATATCCTCCACCTCACTCAGTTCGGGGCAAGTTTTTCCAGGTCACACTAATTGAGGCCGCTTTCAGTCATTTCTGCCTGGATGTCACTCCTCCAAGTGTTTCTGGGATGCCCTCTGGTCTTGTCAAACAATACTGTATTCAACTATTACATTTTAACTATAGAATTAGAATAATCATTCCATTTCCAACAGTTCACCCGAGTGTTTTGATCTAAATTGCAAGTCAAATCACAATTGCAATATTTCATTAAAGGGATTCTCTGGTACTTTTGTATACTTTTTAGCCACTAGTTCTGAAAGTAGCGCTCACGAGCTAAAAGTGGTCCCCAAAAATTGAGTACTACGTATATTTGCAGATATGTATTTGCAGATATGTGCACTATGTCATTGCTCTCTCTCGCTCTTCTGTGTGTGCATCTTGCTAGCTGTCACTCATATAGCTAGAAGCTGAAACTCATTGGTTGAACTCGAATTGCTAGGGGCTCGCCAACGCGGGGGAAAATGGCGCAGCACAACTTCCAGAAAAACAGTTGCTTTCAAACTAGGGATTTTGTGGTTAATTGAGGTACGACAGAAATTCTGGTCATAGATTATGCATGCATGAACTATACATTGACACATCTAGCCCAAAGCAGGACGTTTAAAAAATACTTAGTAGTCGCTAAAGTCCCGGAGTATGTCTTTAAAAATAAGGCCTAGATTTCTGCCCATATCTTGCAGCCCAACGTGGCAGTGTGGAAATTATCTCAAATGAGATCAACTTTTGGTTGAAAAATATAATATGATATTTTGGCTATAATTGTCTATCTATTGATTGTTCTGTGATGATGCGTAGTGTTTCCATGTGGTCCATACATTGTCTGTCTTTCCTAAACCTGGCCTGCTGGTCCCTGATCAGTTTTTTGGAGGCGCATGAGGATGATCGTATTCAGGATTTTGCAGGGTATAGACATTAGAGTAATTCCTGCATTCCCTTAGGTCGTCTTTCTTCGGAAGCTTGACAATGTGCCCCTCTGCCCATTCTTTGGGTGTTTTCTCCTTTTCCCAGACCCCTCATAGAGCATGTCTGTAGATGCGTTGATATCACCTCAAAGGCCTCTGGAATGTTGTCGGCTCCAGCTGCCTTTCCACTCTTTTGTAGTTTAATTGCAGCTTTTATTGGTCTCTCGCAATTCACATTCAGCAGTATTTCAGCTCTGGATATGTATGAGGTTTCTGCTGGTGTTGGTCTTTTTAGAAATTCTTTGCGTTCCACCCATCTTTCAAGTGCATTTGACCATCCTTGTCTTTACTTGGTTTGTTGGTTTGAAAAATTTTACAAATTTGCTACAATTTTACAATATGTTGAGAATTTGCAAAACTTATGATATGTTACTAATTGTAGCTAGGCTAAGAGTTAGGACTACGGTTAGGGTTAAGTTTAGGAGTTAAGTTAAAGGGTTAAGGTTTGGGGAAGGGTTAGCTAAAAAGGTTAATGTTAGGGGAAGGGTTAGCTTAAAGGGTTAGGGGAAGGGTTAGCTAACATGCTAAGTAGTTGCAGAGTAGCTAAAAAGTAGTAAGTAGCTGAAACGTTGCTAAAATGCTAAAGTTGTCCGTGATATGATTCGAACTCGCACACTTTGGGTTTGTTTTTGCGTTGTGCTACGTTTGGTGTGATTACATATCATACTAATTTGAGTGCCCCCGATTTTACTATGTTACATCTAGTGTATGAGACCAGGCTAAGTTTAAACAATCCTGAAAATCCTTCCTTGCAAACCAAACAGCCAATAACAGGCTTTAGGCCTACACATAGGCTACTATCAATAAAAGTTGCAGTAGGCTAAACGTTACTTTGACAAGTTAAACTTACAAACTAATATTTATAATATTGTCAAAGTGTTTATTGATGTCCTTGAATTGTGCAACAGGCAATTGGGATTTATCTCCCGCCTATTGAACTGTACAAATCCTAAATGTATGCCTACAAGTTACAAAATTAATAGATTAATTACTTAACAAATTAAGTATGAAAATAGCTTAATTTTGTACAAATAAGCCTTTCAAGGTTTGACAGAATATTTTAGCCTATCCTATAGGCTATGTCTTTCGAATAAGATGCATCTGGATTTGAATATGTTCTCCATTTAAAATTAGATAAAAAAGTGCAATGAGGAACCATTAGGTCTAGTTGTTTTTTACCATGTCTTAGGCCTACCTAAATGTTTTTGGCAAGAAACACCAGCATGTTTACCTTTTCTGCCCAGAGAAGCGAACTCAGCAGGATGATGGACTTGTAAATGTTAACGGAGGTTTGTAGTCTGCCATCCCTTGCCCTGATAATCTGTTAGCATAGTCTGGAAGAATTCGGTCAGGTCTGCTGGCTCAACTTTATAATTCGGCCTGAAACCGAAGAACTGCCATACAGGCAAAGACATGCTTTTCTTTCCCACCAAGTCAGCCATCGTTCTTTTTCTGATTAAGCTAAGGCAGGCTATACTTTAGTTACTAAGGGACAGGTCTACATTTACTGGGGTTGGAGGGGTGGTCCATTATAGGGGAGGGTTGTCAAACTTTTTTTTTTGCTTTGGGGGGAGGGTTGTTTTTCTGGATTGACTGACCTTCATGTCTTAAAGTGATGATGGACTGTTGTTTCTCTTTGTTTATTTGAGCAGTTCTTGCCATAATATGGACTTGGTCTTTTACCTAATGGGGCTATCTTCTGTCTACCAACCCTACCTTGTCACAACACATCTGATTTTACTCAACGCATTAAGAAGGAAAGAAATTCCACAAATTAACTTTTAACAAGGTGTAACAGTGTAGGTTCCGTCCCTTTCTTCGCCCCAACCTGGGCTCGAACCAGGGACCCTTGCACACATCAACAACAGTCACCCACGAAGCATCGTTACCCATCGCGCCACAAAAGCCACGGCCCTTGCAACGCAAGGGGAAACCCTACTTCAAGTCTCAGAGCAAGTGACGTCACTGATTGAAACGCTATTAGTGCGCACCACCGCTAACTACTAGCCATTTCACATCGGTTATCTTGGCACACCTGTTAATTTAAATGTATTGCATTCCAAAAATGTGGCTATAAAGTTTTACATATCCTACACATCGAAACACAAGGAATAGTGTTTTTGTAATTTGTTATAGCTGTTTTTAAGGACACGTAAATATGGCTCATTTGGCCAACATCCCTCATTTTTTGATGGCGCTTGGTCTGATCTGAATGCATATGGATGTCTATAATATTTCTCAAATGTCAGGTGAATTTAAGTCTTCCCTGTCAAGTTGTCTGGCGCCAAATATTCCAAAGAGAAACTCTGAAATGGCATATTGTTTTTAGGAAGATTTTTGAAAATTCACATAAATCTATCGTCAATTGGTTGGAAATATAGACACTATAAAGACTCTGGCAAGTGCGCTAGTCCTGTGTCACTTTGTTTATGCCTGCACATCATGGTTCACCAGCAACCCCAAACATTTTAAAGAATAAGCTACCAGCCAAACAAGCTTGTAAAAATGGTACTTAAACTCCCCCCTCATGCTCATCTGAAGGTTGAGCATTTTTCGTCTCTTTGTAATGTCTGTTTCTATGTAATTGTATGTGTGTTTATGTAAAACAAAATAGGGACCATAGTGGAAATAAGTCCCCAACTTTATTGTGCCATCCCGGGGGGAGGGTATTCAATTTATTTTACAGTACAAGGGGAGGGTCATGTGAAAATATTTTTAATGTTGGGAAGAGTGGGGCATTTTTTTTCCTGACACTTAGAGTTGGATCAGACCCTCCCCCCCAGTAAATCCTATCACTTTTATTTTTAAAGTCTGATACTGTCGGAAAGTAGCCTAATAGAAGAAAGAATGACGCAAATGTGCTTGCTTACTCGGATGATCAAGATGAAATAACAACACTTGATACGGCTATAATATTTGTTTTTAAAAGGTAGGCTAATATAACTGATATGTGTATTTTTATGGATGAGAGAAACACAGCCCTACCAATTTGAAAATCATTGTGTAGCCTAGACAAAACATAAAAGAGATTGTTTGTGGCTTTAGTAATAATTTAAATAAGGAGAATGACATACACCAATTTACAGTTTTGGTATTACCAATTTGTCCTTTATACAGTGCATTTGGAAAGTATTCACACCCCTTGACTTTTTGCATTTTGTTACGTTACAGCCTTATTCTAAAATGGATTAAATCGTTTTTTTCCCTCATCAATCTACACACAATACCCCACAATGACAAAGAAAAAACAAGTTGTTAGACATTTTTGCAATGGAAATAATCACAATAACAGCACTTACAGTTGACCAGGGTAACTCTTGCAGGGCAGAAATTTGACGAACTGACTTGTTGGAAAGGTGTCATCCTATGACGGAGCCACATTGAAAGTCACTGAGCTCTTCAGTAAGGCCATTTGACTGCCAATGTTTGAAGGCCATTGTGTTATTGGGGACCTTCAATGCTGCAGACCTGTGCCTCAACACAATCCTGTCTCGGAGCTCTACGGAAAAGTCCTTCGACCTCATGGCTTGGTTTTTGCTCTGACATGCACTGTCAACTGTGGGACCTTATATAGACAGGTGTTGTCTTTCCAAATCATGTTCAATCAATTGAATTTACCACAGGTGGACTCCAATCAAGTTGTAGAGACATCTCAAGGATGACTAATGGAAACAGGATGCACCTGAGCTTAATTTCGAGTCGCATAGCAAAAGGTCTGAATACTTATGTAAATAAGGTATTTCTGTCTAAAAACCTGTTTTCACTTTGTCATTATGGGGTATTGTGTGTAAATTGATGAGGAAAACTGCACTGTACTGTGTATTGAGTTCCTACCCCCTACAGTTAAACGCTGGGAAGAAAGGGCTTCACCTGAGTGCAGAGTAAGTATCGGAAACATGAGTGTTGCTAGTGCTAACGAGAACGTCGATTTGGTGCCAAAGAAGGTTTGGTGCCATCTTCAGTGGTATGGTAGTATTTAAAAAGGTCAATAAAATAATGTTGGTTTTGCGTTCACTTAGCACAGTTTGAGGAAGAGATTCATATGATCTCATTTTAGAAGTGTTTTCTACCGTGACTTAACCATGTCTGACGGAATTACCAAGTTTTCAACCAAGTGTTTGAAAATCGCAACTGATAATCACAGTTAATCAGAGATAATTGCAATATCTAGCCCAAAAATAAAATAACTCCAAACAGTGCATTCCGTGTGTGTGTGTGTGTGTGTGTGTGTGTGTGTGTGTGTGTGTGTGTGTGTGTGTGTGTGTGTGTGTGTGTGTGTGTGTGTGTGTGTGTGTGTGTGTGTGTGTGTGTGTCAGTCATCAGATCTCAACCCAATTGAACAGTTATGTGAGATTCTGGAGCGGAACCTGAGACAGCTTTTTCCACCTCCATCAACAAAACACCAAATTATGGAATTTCTCGTGGAAGAATGGTGTTGCATCCCTCTGATAAAATTCCAGACACTTGCTTGTATTTATTTTTTCATTGTTTTTGGGCAGAATTATGTGAGGTTGGAGGTGGAAATTCATACTGAGAAAGACTGTCATTTCTTTAAACAATTATCTTTATTTACTATCGATTAATTATTGCAGTAATGAGACGAGTCAACCCCACAGTCTTGACTGTTGGGCCGAGTAGCCTAACCTTTACACAAATGAAGAGTTCTTTATATAGCTGACACTAAGAATGCTCAGTCGTGGTTGGTTGCACCCCTCCCTGTCAGGCCTGCTCCTGCTCTTCCCCCCTGGCGCTCCAGGTCGCCAGGCTGCCCTGCATTACGCACTCCTGCCACCATCATTACGCACACCTGCCTTCCCTCATCACGTGCATCAGCGATTTATTGGACTCACCTGGACTCAATCACCTGTTTATTACCTCCCCTATATTTGTCAGTTCCCCAGCTCTGTTCCCCGCTGCTGCATTAATTGTCTTACGTCTGTGTATTACCCAGTTCTGAAGCTGTTTCTGTCCTGTTCCATGTCTGTCCCTAATTAAATGTTGACTCCTCGTACCTGCTTCTCGACTCCAGCGTCAGTCCTTACACTCCCATGCAGATTAGGACATTATAAACCACTCTGGGTTCATCCTGTCGTCATCTGCACGGGGTTGTTGTCTTAACCCCTGGCTTAGTTTCCCAGTTGCCAGGATGATTTTGAGACGATGAGCGCTTGGGAGTAGAACAATCCATCTCTAGTAAAACACATTCTTGTCTATGTAATGTAGTGTTTAATTAATTTGTCAGGTCAAGCCATCTCTGGTGACCATACACCCAAATTAGCTGCAGGTAACTAGAGTGGAGACCATAAAAACACAGACACTAGTAGGCCAGAAATGTCTTACTATTAGTTAAATATTAATTGTTAACCATTAATATCAAATAGATCAGGTAAATATGTCATTTTTCTACCACACGTCTTGGTCAGTTTAGCTCGGAAAATGCTGCCCTCATCAATCTGCTGCCCTAGGAGGCCGCTTAATCCTGCCTAATGTGAGGGCCGGTCCTGTTTGCGTTCACATTCTTGTTGGATCTCCTGGCTCACCAGACATGCACCTAGTTCATGCTGGTGCCAAGAAATGTGCATTTTTTTAAAATGTTGTTCTGTTTGTCAATATGTAGAACACTGGCATCTAGATATTGTTAATTAGTGTTGTTTATCTTTGTGTGTGTCAGGACGTGTATCTTGAGATCTCCTACATGTATGATGACGATGGCTACCAATCGTACTGTACCGTGTGCTGCGGGGGGCGCGAGGTGCTACTGTGTGGGAACGCCAACTGCTGCAGGTGGGACTCAACACTCACTTCTTCAACTGTAACTCTGTATTCTACTGTGTGTGAGAGTGCGTTCCAAATGACACCCTTTTCCCTTTATTGTCAACTACTAAGTAGTGCACTATATAGGGAACACAGACTTTATCTCTACTGTGTCTTAACTGTAGTCTACTGTATCTTAGTTCATTTTTAACTTCTGTATTTTCAGTCTACTTTCTCTTTCACCTGTTGATTAGAAGTATTTTTTTTTCTCTCAAGTGTCACCTTTTTTACCACTAGTTCCTCCTGCCTCCTATCGTTGCTTTCCATCTGTCTCTCCCCCCTATCCCCTCCCTTATTCATCCATCTCCCTCTCTCCCCTCCTTCCCCCTCGACCTTATTTCACATGTCTCCGTCTGTCTCCTTCCTCCCCATGCAGGTGTTTCTGTGTAGAATGTCTGGACATTCTGGTGGGCGCGGGGGCGTCGAACAGTGCCCGTAACCTGGACCCGTGGCGCTGCTACATGTGCCAGCCCCTGCAGCCCTACGGTGTGCTCAAACAACGCCACGATTGGAGCATGAAGCTGCAGGAGTTCTTTATCAATGACAACGGCCAGGAGTTTGTGAGTCCCATCAAGATACTTTAGTTAACTCCTCACATTGGCCCTTGTCACAACACTCAGGACAAATCAACTTAGCTCATACAGTATCTAGGGCCTGGCATTCTCCTTGCTCAGGTCACAGGGTCTGGAAAACCTCAGGGTCTCGTTCATAGCAACATTGCTACATAGCTGTGGTTGTTTATATAAACATTGTGATTTGGTCTATATGTTTCTCAGGAAAGCCCAAAGATCTACCGGGCTGTCCCTGCAGAACAGAGGCACCCCATCCGCGTGCTGTCATTGTTTGATGGCATCGCCACTGGTAAGTGTGCGCGCGTAGGTGTCAAGTGTAATATTCAGAGGGCCTCCCAAGTGGTGCAGCGGTCTAAGGCACTGCATCACAATGCTTGAGGCGTCACTACAGACCCGGGTTCGATCCCAGGCTGTGTCACAGCCGGCCGTGACCGGGAGACCAGTGAGGCGGCGCACAATTGGCCCAGCGTCGTCCAGGTTAAGGGAGGGTTTGGCCGGCAGGGATTTCCTTGTCCCGTTGCGCTCTAGCGACTCCTTGTGTCGGGCCGGGTGCTCTCAAGTTGTGTGCAATGCCAAGAGTGTGCAAAGCTTTCATCAAGGAAAAGAGTGGCTACTTTGAAGAATCTCAAATATAAAATATATTTACATTTGTCAAACATGTTTTTGTTACTACATGATTCCATATGTGTTATTTCATAGTTTTGATGTCTTCACTATTATTCTACAATGTAGAAAAACCCTTGAATGAGTAGGTGTGTCTGAACTTTAACTGGTACCGTATATTTCCATGTGTGTGGGTGCATGTGTCTAGGCTACTTAGTGCTACGAGACCTCGGATTCAAAGTGGACCATTATATTGCATCAGAGGTGTGTGAGGATTCCATATCGGTGGGGGTCGTCCGACATGAAGGAAGAATCCAGTACGTTCACGACGTGCGCAACATCACCAGAAAGAATGTAAGCAGAACACATCTCTTTCCCTGTCTCTCTTTCTCTCCGCATTATTGACAAATGGATGGGCAGAGAACTTCATCTGAGTCAAGTCAAATAGAGGGAGGAATGGGAGGAGATAGTAGAGTACTAAGTTTGTCTCTCTAGCAGAAATCCAATCCCTTCCACAATGACTGATTTTGTTGTTGTGTAAAGCAGGTGCTTCATGAAACATTTCTTTCTAGTCCTTCTCCTTATTCAACATATGAGGATTATCAACTGAACTGGTATACATTATTAATATTATTTATCATATGGGAATAAATTGCCAAGAACCAAGGGATAGTGCCTTTGTGTCTCATGGAGTAGTCTTGTGACTCAGTGTCTTTCGAAATGCAAACATTTGCACATACATGACACACCCGTTTACTGCTTTTTCTGTGGGCTATTGCCTGTCCAGACAGGACAGTAGTACCTTATTGTAGCTTAATGAGCCTCAGCTGTTATAGTTACAGTGAATGCTCCCCTGCCCTACTTTATGTGGATCCACAATGAAACATATACAGACACATGGGCTCTTGAGGGCTCTTTTGAGTGCTTCAACACAACACACACACACACAACATTAACCACACACAAACCTTGATCCACCCAGCTTTCATCCCTGTTCATAACAAAACACAACTTCCCCCTCTACTCTCAAGTTAAACCTAAATACATAGTTCTGCCACAGCGGCAGAGAGGGGCGCGCTGCCGGGTCGCACGCGAGTCCTTGACATCATCCCAGAACTCATTCATCCCTCTGTCAGCGACTCAGAGCACTCCTCAAAGAGGGTCTGGGCCCGAAGTGGGTCGGCCTGGCTGTTTTGGGAACCTACAACCCCTTACACATAACCCTTAGGCAGTAGGGAGTCAATGGCCAACCCCCTCGAAGTTGCGTAAGAGTCTCAGAAGCACTTCTCTCTCACTCACTCACTCACTCACTCACTCACTCACTCACTCACTCACTCACTCACTCACTCACTCACTCACTCATAGGCTTTATTGACATGGGGAAAATGTTTACATTGCCAAAGCAAGTGGAATTAAATTAACTGTAAAAAAGACACTCACAAAAGTTTCAAAGGAATCGAGACATTTCAAATGTCAAATTATATTAGTCACGTGTGCCGAATACAACAGCACCTTACACCTTACAGTGAAATGGTTACTTACGAGCCCCTAGCCATTTGATTAGGTGTTCAGGAGTCTTATGGCTTGGGGGTAGAAGCTGTTTAGAAGCCTCTTGGACCTAGACTTGGCACACTGGTACCTCTTGCCGTGCCGTAGCAGAGAGAACAGTCTATGACTAGGGTGGCTGGAGTCTTTGACAATTTTTAGGTGCAGCTGTAGAACCTTTTGAGGATCCATGCCAAATCTTTTCAGTCTCCTGAGGGGGAATAGGTTTTTCCTCTTCACGACTGTCTTGGTGTGCTTGGACCATGTTAGTTTGTTGGTGATGTGGACACCAAGGAACTTGAAGCTCTCAACCTGCCCCACTGCAGCCCCGTAAATGAGAATGGGGGTGTGCTCGGCCCTCCTTTTCCTGTAGTCCACAATCATCTCCTTTGTCTTGACCATGTTGAGGGAGAGGTTGTTGTCCTGGCACCACATGGTCAGGTCTCTGACCTCCTCCCTATAGGCTGTCTTGTTGTTGTCGGTGATCAGGCCTACCCCTGTTGTCGTCGGCAAACTTAATGATGGTGTTGGAGTTGTGCCTGGCCATGCAGTCATGAGTGAACAGGGAGTACAGGAAGGGACAGAGCAAGCACCCCTGAGGGGCCCCTGTGTTGAGGATCAGCGTGGCGGATGTGTTGTTACCTACCCTTACCACCTGGGGTGGCCCGTCAGGAAGTCCAGGATCCAGTTGCAGAGGGAGGTGTTTAGTTCCAGGATTCTTAGCTTAGTGATGAGCTTTGTGGGCACTATGGTGTTGAACGCTGAGCTGTAGTCAATGAACAGCATTCTCATGTAGGTGTTCCTTTTGTCCAGGTGGGAAAGGGCAGTGTGGAGTGCAATAGAGATTGCATCATCTGTGGGTCTGCTGGGGCAGTATGCAAATTGGAGTGGGTCTAGGGTTTCTGGGATAATGGTGTTGATGATGACCAGCCTTTCAAAGCATTTCATGGCTACAGATGTGATTGCTACGGGTCGGTAGTCATTTAGGCAGGTTACCTTAGTGTTCTTGGACACAGGCACTATGGTGGTTCTGCTTAAAACATGTTGGTATTACAGACTCGGACAGGGAGAGGTTAAAAATGTCAGTGAAGACACTTGCCAGTTGGTCAGCGCATGCTCGCAGTACACGTCCTGGTAATCCATCTGGCCCTGCAGCCTTGTGAATGTTGACCTTACATCTGCTGTGGAGAGCGTGATCACGCTGTCTTCCGGATCATCTGGTGCTCTCATGCATTTTCAGTGTTATTTGCCTCGAAGCGAGCATAGAAGTAGTTTAGCTCGTCTGGTAGGCCCGTGTCACTGGGCAGCTCTCGGCTGTGCTTCCCTTTGTAGTCTGTAATGGTTTGCAAGCCCTGCCACATTCGACAAGCATCAGATCCGGTGTAGTATGCTTCGATCTTAGTCCTGTATTGACTCTTTACCTGTTTGATGGGGGGGGGGGCATCTGCTTCATCTGACCACTTTTTTATTGTTCTAGTCACTGGTGCTTCCTCCTTTAATTTTTGCTTGTAAGCAGGAATCAGGAGGATAGAATTATGGTCAGATTTGCCAAATGGATGGGGAGGGAGAGCTTTGTATGCGTCTCTGTGTGTGGAGTAAAGGTGGTCCAGAGTTTTTCTTTTTCTCTGGTTGCACATTTAACCAGCTGATAGAAATTTGGAAAAACTGATTTAAGTTTCCCTGCATTAAAGTTCCCGGCTACTAGGAGCGTCGCCTCTGGGTGAGCGTTTTCTTGTTTGCTTATGGCAGAATATAGCTCATTCATTGCAGTCTTAGTGCCAGCCTGTGACTGTGGTGGTATGTAAACAGCTATGAAAAATACAGATGAAAACTCTTTAAGTAGATAGTGGTGTACAGCCTATCATGAGATACAATAGCTCGAGACTTCCTTAGATATCGTGCACAAGCTGTTATTTACAAAAATACATAGTCCGCCGCCCCTTGTCTTACCAGACGCTGCTGTTCTATCCTGCCGGTGCAGCGTATAACCAGCCAGCTGTATGTTGATAGTGTCGTCGTTCAGCCATGACTCTGTGAAGCATAAGATATTACAGTTTTGAATGTCCTGTTGGTAGTTTAATCTTGCGCGTAGGTCATCGATTTTATTCTCCAAAGGAACAACTACTTCAAGGTCTCAGAGTGACGTCACCGTTTGAAACGCTATTAGCGCACACCCCGCTAACTAGCTAGCCATTTCACATCGGTTACACCAGCCTAATCTCGGGAGTTGATAGGCTTGAAGTCATAGGCTTGAAGCCACGCAGGCTCCTCATGGAGTGCAATGTAAGGCAGGTGGTTAGAGCGTTGGACTAGTAACTGGAAGGTTGCAAGATCGAATCCCCGAGTAAAAATCTGTCGTTCTGCCCCTGAACAAGGCAGTTAACCCACGGTTCCTAGGCCGACATTGAAAATAAGAATGTGTTCTTAACTGACTTGCATAGTTAAATAAAATGTAAAAAAATATGTATATAATTATAAAATTCGGCCACAATCGGTGTCCAAAAATGCAGATTACCGATTGTTATGAAAACTTGAAATCGGCCCTAGTTAATTGGCCATTCCGATTAATCGATCGACCTCTAGTTTTTTGTCAATTTTAACTGCGCACTTGTTGTTTGTCTACATGGATTTTATAATGTTGCATGTTTTTCCTCCAACACCGCTTTTCATCAATTTGTATAGCAGACCCTCATGCCAAATTGAGTCAAAAGCTTTTATGAAATCAACAAAGCAATGGAAAACGTTGTTTTTGTTTTGTTTGCTTGTTAACAAGGGTGTGCAGGGGGGGGGGGGGTGACGCTATGTAGGGTTAGAGTAGAGGGGATTGGCAATGAGAAAAGGCGGTGACTACAGATCGGTACAAATGTTGGGGCATTGACTTGTGTTACACTCAGTCTGACAGTAGGTGGTGCTGTTGTCTCATACAGATAGAAGAGTGGGGCCCATTTGACCTGGTGATAGGAGGAAGCCCCTGTAACGACCTATCTATTGTCAACCCCGCCAGGAAGGGACTGTACGGTAAGAAACGTAATAAAAAATGATCAATTAATCATAATCAAACTTCAATAAATGTGTTACGAAGCATGCTTCACTTCTCCAATTACACAAAATCCATGCCAAGTGTTACAGGCTGAAATGGCAGGGAAGTAGTTCTTATAAAATGTCATTTCTATACATTCCCTCTTATATGCACAGTATAAACTTATAACTTGTTTTTCATATACATTAAAGCTACAACAATCAAAGAGATATTTGCAATTGATGAATGTTATTATTCAGTCAACATTGGACTGTAGTAAAAATCTCCTAACGTGTTCTCCTCATCCTCCGTCTGTCTGTCTGTCCAGAGGGCACAGGGAGGTTGTTCTTTGAGTTCTACCGCCTGCTGAGTGAGGCCAAGCCCAAGGAGGGCGAGGACCGCCCATTCTTCTGGATGTTCGAGAACGTGGTCGCCATGGGCGTCAACGACAAGAGGGACATCTCCCGTTTCCTCGAGGTTTGTTATATCCACAATATCAATACAAGTGACAATCTCAGAGGTCTTTGGTATTACTTCATTAGAGCGTTTTAAAAGTTGTCGTAGTCTTTTATATGTCGTTGTGGACTCACAACATAACACAAAGGCGTTGTGAAGAGCGAAAATGTGTAACCCATGATAGCTGTGGTATGTTAAATGAAACGCCTACCTGTGTGTGTGTGTGTGTGTCCGACAGTGCAATCCAGTGATGATCGATGCCATTGAGGTGTCTGCGGCTCACAGGGCTAGGTACTTCTGGGGCAACCTACCAGGGATGAACAGGTGTGTGTTGCCCACAGTCTACTTGTTTTCCTATAATAACGCAATCTTTCATATTCCTGTTTTAATTGACAATACAAAAATGACCTAATTGCATGGTTGGTAATTACACAGTTATATCCTGAGAATTAATTTTACTTTGGTAGTTGTCAATTGTGTTGAAATAAAGTAAATGCCAGAAAGTACACATTGTTACCAATTGAAATCTAGTGGAAACAGTACCGTAAAATAAATGGCCATTTATGGATATCTCTTGGAGTATTCCATATCACATTCCCATTGTTCATGTGCCAGGCCTCGGTGTGCATCTGGGATGGACAAGCTAGAGCTACAGGACTGTCTGGAACATGGCCGTGTGGCTAAGGTAACACTATCTAACTTTTCTTCACTCAGTGGAACTGGACAAAAATCAACAAGGGGTTTTATTTCAGTATATTACAATATACACTCAGTGGCCAGTTTATAAGGTACCCCATCTAGTACCCCCCTTGGCCTCCAGAACAGCCTGAATTCTTCGGGGCATGGACATGTTGCTTAATTGGTATTAAGGGACCCAACGTGTGCCAGTAAAACATTCCCCACACCATTACACCACCACTACCGTTGACACCAGGCAGGATGGGGCCATGGAATCATGCTTACGTCAAATCCTGACTCTGCCATCAGCATGACGCAACAGGAACCGGGATTCGTCAGACCAGGCAGCGTTTTTCCACTCCTCAATTGTCCAGTGTTGGTGATCGCGTGGCCACTGGAGCCGCTTCTTCTGGTTTTTTAGCTGATAGGAGTGGAACCCAGTGTGTTCGTTATTTGCCTGTTTGTGGCCCGCCAGTTAGCTTGCACGATTCTTGCCATTCTCCTTCGACCTTTCATCAATTAGCGGTTTTCACCCACTGACTGGATGTTTAATGTTTGTAGCACCATTCTCGGTAAACCCTAGACACTGTCGTACATGAAAAGCCCAGGAGGCCGGCCGTTTCTGAGATACTGGATCCGGTGCACCTGGCACAGACGATCATACCACGCTCAAAGTTGCTTAGGTCACTCGTTTTGCCCATTCTAACGTTCAATCGAACAGTAACTGAATGTCTCGATGCCTGTCTGCCTGCTTTATATAGCAAGCCACGGCCACATGAACCATTTTCGTGAATGGGGTGGTGTAGCCAATAAACTGGCCACTGAGTGTATATTTCACAATATCCCACAGAAAACATACACTACATGACCAAAAGTATGTGGACACCTGCTCGTCAAACATCTCATTCCAAAATCATGGGCAATAATATGCAGTTGGTCCCCCCTTTGCTGCACCAACAGCATCCACTTTTCTGGAAAAGCTTTCCACTAGATGTTGGAACATTTCTGCAAGGACTTGCTTCCATTCAGCCACGAGCATTGGTGAGGTCGTGCACTGATGTTGGGCGATTAGGCCTGGCTCACAGTCGGCATTCCAATTCATCCCAAAGGTGTTTGATGGGGTTGATTGAGGTCACGGTTCTGTGCAGGCCAGTCAAGTTCTTCCACACCGATCTCAACAAACCATTCCTCTATGGACCTCGCTTTTGCACTGGGGCATTGTCATGCTGAAACAGGAAAGGGCCATCTTCAAACTGTTGCCACAAAGTTGGAAGCACAGAATCGTCTACAATGTCATTGTATGTTGTAGCGTTAACCTCTTACATCTAGACGTTCCGCTAGCGGACTGGCCACTAGCGGAACACCTGCTCCAATATCCAATGATAGGCGTGGCGCGAAATACAAACTCCTCGAAAATCCGAAAACTTCCATTTTAAAAAAATATGACTATTTTACACCATTTTAAAGACAAGACTCTCCTTTATCTAACCACACTGTCCGATTTCAAAAAGGCTTTACAGCGAAAGCAAAACATTAGATTATGTCAGCAGAGTACCCAGCCAGAAATAATCAGACACCCATTTTTCAAGCTAGCATATAATGTCACAAAAAACAAAACCACAGCTAAATGCAGCACTAACCTTTGATGATCTTCATCAGATGACACTCCTAGGACATTATGTTATACAATACATGCATGTTTTGTTCAATCAAGTTCATATTTATATCAAAAACCAGCTTTTTACATTAGCATGTGACATTCAGAACTAGCATTCCCACCGAACACTTCCGGTGAATTTACTAAATTACTCACGATAAACGTTCACAAAAAACATAACAATTATTTTAAGAATTATAGATACAGAACTCCTTTATGCAATCGCGGTGTCCGATTTTAAAATAGCTTTTCGGTGAAAGCACATTTTGCAATATTCTGAGTAGATAGCCCGGCCATCACGGGCTAGCTATTTTGACACCCACCAAGTTTGGTACTCACCAAACTCAGATTTACTATAAGAAAAATTGGATTACCTTTGCTGTTCTTCGTCAGAGTGCACTCCCAGGACTTCTACTTCAATAACAAATGTTGGTTTGGTTCCAAATAATCCATAGTTATATCCAAATAGCGGCGTTTTGTTGTGCGTTCAAGACACTATCCGAAGGGTAACGAAGGGTGACGCGCCCGGCGCGTTTCGTGACAAAACATTTCTAAATATTCCATTACCGTACTTGGAAGCATGTCAAACGCTGTTTAAAATCAATTTTTATGCGATTTTTCTCGTAAAAAGGCGATAATATTCCGACCGGGAGTCGTTGTTTTCGTTCAAAGACTGAAAATGTAAACATGGAGTCGTCTCGTGCACGCGCGCACCAGTCTCATTGTTCTCAGATCGACCACTTACCAAATGCGCTACTGTTTTTCAGCCATGGCCTGCAAAGTCATCATTCAACGTTCTGGCGCCTTCTGAGAGCCTTTTTGGATAGAGATGATCAAGAAGGCCAAGAAATGGTCAGAGAGGGCGCTTCCTGTTTGGAATCTTCTCAGGTTTTGACCTGCCAAATGAGTTCTGTTATACTCACAGACACCATTCAAACAGTTTTAGAAACTTTGGAGTGTTTTCTATCCAAAGCTAATAATTATATGCATATTCTAGTTTCTGGGCGGAAGTAATAATCAGATTAAATCGGGTACGTTTTTTATCCGGCCGTGAAAATACTGCCCCCTATCCATAACAAGTTAAGATTTCTCTTCATTGGAACTAAGGGGCCTAGCCCAAACCATGAAAAACATCCCTAGACGATTATTCCTCCACCACCAAACTTTACAGTTGGCACTGTCATGTCTTTGGCATCATTAAACTGAAGATTAGTCTTTATCAAAGATTCTCTGTAATTATTATTACCTGATTAAACTACTTAATCATGTAACTTTAATTAACTAGGAAGTCAGGGCACCAAGGAAAATATTCAGATTACAAAGTTATAATTTTCCTAATATAACTTTCTGATATTTTAATATCTGATCACTTAGTCTTCTGATTAATTAATTATTCTTTACCTCACGTTAGTCTCATTCCAAACGTCGTAAATTGTTGGTTATCTGCATGAACGCAGTCTTCAATATGAGTCATCCATATATCAATTGTCTTAAATCATTTATTTACTAACAAAGTAATTAATCACAAATGCACAAACAAACAAAGTAGATATGGTTACAAAGAAATGATAGGGGAATGTGCCATAGTGGGCTAAACCGGCATGGCGGCTTGTTAGACAGAGGGACTGAGAAGGGCGCGAAAGATAAGAGACACTACAAAGTTGATAGTTATAACAATTGAAATGCCAATCCTTTGCACATGAACGCTCAATCATTCGGGAATAATTGCAATCAATATATATATTTACGCTCAGTGTGTCGTCGGGATCGCTGTTGGAAAGTTCGTTTCTGTTATAGTTTGTCCGCCCTCTCTCTCTGCCGTGGTTAGAATTGATAGTTCAGAGTAAAATTCAGGGATGTTGTTATAGAACAGATGTTTCGGCGGTTGTCTGTCTTCGCGTTCAATGATACCGAATTCCAGCTGCAGACTAGTAATTAATATCAAAGACTTGTTCTTATTCTGTCGGTATCGATAGTCCAAGAGTTTAACCATGTGGGATGGTTAAAAGATTAAGCAATCTACTCAAACCCTTATTTCCCTCTGTGATAGAGGTACTGGTCTCGTCTCAAACCTTAGCCCTTTCGTTATCGAGGTAAGCTGGTCTGAAGTGGGAAAACCCAGGTGGGGGTTTTATTCGGAACACAGAAAAGGGCTGTCCCATGACGCCGGGTCCTGCCTGTGCTCAGGGGGCGGTCCTCTTATTTAGTTAAACTCCAAAGGGAATTGGAGTTTGCTTCATTAAACAGTCTAAAATCACATTACATTATTTCACAAATAGTTTAATCTTTACTCATTAATTTTATACAACCATTAGATGTAAGCCTCATAACTGAGACTCTTGTATAGACATGGTTATGGTAATGTGGCTGTATTGTCTCTCATGAGTTTCACAAAATTGTACGAAAAGGACCAGTTCGTAGCTGGATTCTTCACCGATCTTTTATACCTGCTCCAGAACATGAATGTCGTCCGGTTCTCCAGTTCTGTGAGGTGGAAGAAAATCCTTTGTTATCTCTATGAAACTCACTCTCTCTCTATACTGTCTGGCCATGAGGAAGATTCTTCTCCGGGAATTTACGACCTCTCTGACCACAGCAGCCTGAGTGTAGGAGAGAGAAAGGGGGATGTTGCAGAGGTAGGGGGATGGTGCTCGCTGTGTCCAAAGAGGGCAACGTCATGACAGCTCTATGCATTGAGGAAGGTACGTTTTCCTGGTATTCACCAAACCCAGATTTGTCCGTGGGACTGCCAGATGGGGAAGCGTGATGAGTCCAATGGCAGCGAGGTTTACACCACTCCAGCCGATGCTTGGCATTGCGCCTGGTGATCTTAGGCTTGTGTGCAGCTGCTCGGCCATAGAAACCCTTTTCACGAAACTCCCGACTAACAGTTCTGGTGCTGAAGTTGCTTCCAGAGGCAGTTTGGGACTCGGTAGTGATTTTTCCAACCAAGGACTGATGATTTTTACACGCTACGCACTTCAGCACTTTCCGGTTCTGTTCTGTGAACTTGTGTGACTTCGCGGCTGAGCCATTGTTGCTCTTAGATGGTTCCACTTCACAACAACAGCACTTACAGTTGACCGGAGCAGCTCTAGTAGGGCAGAAATTTGACGAACTGACTAGTTGGAAAAGTGGCATCCTATGACGGTGCTCCGTTGAAAGTCTCTGACCTCTTCAGTAAGGCCATTCTACTGCCAACGTGTGTCTATGGAGATTGCATGGCTGTGTTTCTTAATTTGTATACACCTGTCAGCAACGGCTGTGGCTGGAATTGCCTAATCCACTCATTTGAAGGGGTTTCCACATACTTTTGTACATATATTGTATTGCCAATTACAGTACAGTACAGATATGAATAAAACCACACTCAGTCCTTCTGTGTCTCCTTCAATATATACAGTTCCGGTCAAGAATATCTTAAATAAGACATCTTAATCACTTTTTTTTTAAATAGACCTTGTCTGTTCCAACTAGCACTGACTTTGCTGAAAACTTCTTTATTGAGGAAAAATGTACTTACTACGACTGGGATGTGGTTGTCTCACCTAGCTATCTTAATACGAATGCACTGTAAATTGCTTAGGATAAGAGTGTCTGCGAAGTGACTAAAATGTGAAGGTCAAATGTCATAGTCCCAAGGTCCAGAACAGACTATGGGAGGTGCACAGTACTACATCGAGCCATGACTACATGGAACTCTATTCCACATCAAGAAACTCATGCAAGCAGTAAAATTTGATTTAAGAAAACTGATAAAAATACACCTTATGGAACAGCGGGGACTGTCACAAGTAAGTCTCAAGTCTTAGCACTCAAGTCCCAAGTCAAGACAGGCAAGTCTCAAGTCCTAAACTTTGAGTTTCGAGTCCTAAACAAGTCATAATGTGCTCTTCACCAAATATAATAACATTTCATATTTTTAACAAGAGTAATAGTTAGTATATTACATTTACGCAAATCATGAATGCTTTTAAAAATATATATTTATTTATTTCCAAATAAACTTTATATTTCCATGGAAATACATGGGTAGCCATGAGAAAGACCATGAGAAAGACCCCCACCGCCCCATGGGGCGCAATCGTGCGATGTAGGCTTGTACATAATCGCCCAACCTTAACACACACACACACCCTTTCTGTGTGTGGTTACAGTAGGCTAACGTATGTCAATGGTTTTAGGAACAGCAGTAAAATCAGGCAGGATTTAGGCTACCAGCTGCCTAACCAGTTGTAGCTCAATCTTGGGTGCAATGATCACGTTCCCGCACTGACTGACTGTGTGGAGGCTCATTGATTTAACGTTACGTTAACCTACATGCTACACTAGCAAATTTATAAATTATATAGCAGTCGGCTATATTAGCCACGACTTACCGTTCTTTGTGCAGCTTCAAATGTCGAACAAAGTTGGAAGTTGTTGCACCTCCGGCTGTAATTTTGTTCCCGGATGTTTTGCAAGTTGCAATCCGTTTTTGTTGATACAGCGTAGTCTTTATATCTGAAAATAATAATTTTGGGTATCATCAATCTAAGGGTTACATCTGAATTCACCCACTGACGTTCCTCTGCACAGCCACGCGCAACTTTTTCTCAGCTGGCACAATCTGATTGGCTGCTGTCTGATTCAAACTGTAATCTGTTAAATGAAGAGTTGATGCGCTGCACAATTTTGTAATAGCATACATTTTTATATTTGGGCTTGGGGAGGGTATCAAGTCAGTTCGAGTCAAAAGGCTCAAGTCCAAGTTAATCTAGAAAAAAGAAACGCACACCTTTAAAGGCGAGGTGCTGGCTAGCGGAGTAGAACACTAGAAAATAAAGGAAAGCCGCACACTCTAAGAGCTCAGATGCAAAAATTTAATAACCAACGTTTCGACAGCGAAGCTGTCTTCATCAGGGTAAGTCCAAGTTAAGTCACGAGTCATTGGTGTTAAAGTCGAGTTGCAAGTCATCATATTTGTGACTCGAGTCTGACTCGAGTCCAAGTCATGTGACTCAAGTCCACACCTCTGGAAGAGACACAAACACAGGCACAGACGCATGCATACACACACTTGATAACATACGCACTATACACACTTGTACACATGGATTTTGTATTGTAGATATGTGGTAGTAGAGTAGTGGCCTGAGGGCACACACTTAATGTAAAATTGTATAACTGCCTTTAATTTTGCTGGACCCCAGGAAGAGTAGCTGCTGCCTTGGTAATTTCCACTTATTTTAGAAGAAATAGTGAATCGAGCAAGAGGGCCAATATTTTGATCACATCTGTATCGTGTTAATATGGGTGTGTATTTTCTCTGTCCTGTAGTTTGGAAAGGTGCGCACCATCACCACACGCGCCAACTCCATCAAGCAGGGAAAAGACCAGCACTTCCCTGTCATGATGAATGGCAAAGAGGACATCCTGTGGTGCACCGAGCTGGAGAGGTGAGACCAATGATGTGTATAAACCCTGGATGACTAACAGGAAGAGCTGTATTGAAGTCACCTCGCAGCCATCTTGGTACTCCTCCTCAATTATAAAAAAGATTTTGGAAGCTATAGAAATGCGTTAATTAATGTCTACATTCGTTTTAGACACATTTATTCTATTACAAACACCTTCATGTATGCTTTTAAATTATATTATGTGAGCTAAACATTAAAAAAAAAATATTAAAACATTTTCCTTAATGTATTTTTGTAGAGAATACTAATATTAATGTCCTCTCTACAACAAACAAAAAACTTAAATACACATCATTGTGTCCTTAGAACGTTTAATTCAAATACTGTAGAATTCCATGTATTCCTATGGAGGACTGCTCCTAAATGGGTGTGCCAATATGGCCAACCGGTAGCTTCAAAGCCTCTCATTGGCTAATACATAGCATTAGCTATCCAGTTTTTATAAACATCATTGGGTGAGACCCAGACCCACAATTCTATTCTGACTGTGCCGCTCACACGTTTAGAAACTGTTCTACTCCTCTGTTCCCTCCAGGATCTTTGGCTTCCCGGTCCACTACACAGATGTGTCCAACATGGGCCGCGGTGCCAGGCAGAAGCTTCTGGGCAGGTCCTGGAGCGTGCCTGTCATCAGACACCTGTTTGCCCCTCTGAAGGACTACTTTGCATGTGAATAGTGCCCTCCCTAACTAACCTCTCTGTAGTTCCACACCTCCCTCTACTGCTAACCCATGAGGAGGATCTGCAAATCAAATCAAATGTATTTATAAAGCTGATGTCACAAAATGCTGTACAGAAACCCAGCCTAAAACCCCAAACAGCAAGCAATGCAGGTGTAGATCTGCACCCTTTGGCCTCCTCCAATCATGAGGCTGAGGAGTAGGACACAAGATCGTGCGGGTACACATGGTGACTACGCTCTCACCCCTCTCCGTTCAGCCATGGTGTTTTCTTCCATCACTCTAAAAATACCCTACACAAAAAAATCTAAGGAGCCAGACATGCTTTCACTGAGCGAAACTAGCACTGCCATAAGGGGACCATTTGAGGGTCTTACTTTTATAGCCTTCCTTTTAACAAAAGGCTGGTCTGAGAGTGACATGGAAAGTACCACTGATTGTCTAACTTGGCATTGGCACTTCTGATTGACAATCTTGTTATCCCCTGGTAGGCAAAAGCCAAAGTGTTATTTTAGGGTTTTAAGGTTTTGTACACTGCTCTTACTTTTTAACAAATTACTTCCCCTCATGTTGTCTTTGAGTGGATTTGTTGTGTTCACAAAGTCAGACATATTTTTATGCCACACTGATTTTCTAAAACTAGAGAAAGTTTTATATAAGAATTTATATAGATCTCTTTATCAATGAGTAGACATTTTTGTTTCATTTTCATGATGTCAACATTGGGAAATGTACATGTTCTTCTCCCAAATGCCAATGTGACGTAATACTTGAAACAATTCAATACAAAAATGTCCAATCGAGCTGAGAGACAGAATGAAGAAGGCTCCGTTCTCAGCCATGCCAAAATATATTCAAAAATGTACTGTAAAATCAATACAAAGACGTAACGACATCTCAATATTGGACATTTTGACATTTGTCATGTGCTACTGTTCTAAAGTATCCATATTCTTTAACTGGAAGTTAGTTTTCGCTTTCACCAAATGTAAGTGAGAGTTACCTCATCATCCAGGGCATCTGAAAACCCATCTTGGCTATCTGTACAAGAATGTTTTATAGAAATGATATACTTCATTTTTATACTGTATATATGAAAATGTTTACAAGATTTAAAAAATATTTGATTGAACTTTGGGAGTTTCATTGTCCTAATGTCATTTTAAATTTATATTTTTAAATCTGTACATTTCAGTGGTTGATAAATCCCAGTATGGTGCATAGATATCCTTCACCATTGTTAAAGTGCTCTGGACTTCAGATTGAAGTACAATATACGCTTATTTTGTCTACTCATTTTGGCTACTTTTGTAGCCCTTTTTTGTTTGGAGAGTTTGCTGTGCAGTTTTAAAATACTGGACTTTTTTTTTTACTGATTTTACAGCATATGTTCACAGTGGAGACCTGCCAGTTATTTGTTTTTTACTGAGTACTACTCAGTACTACTCACTCGTTCGTGGTGCCTTTTAGCAGTCTGTTCAAAGAGCTTACTTTAGTAAAACACTCACTATATGTCATAACCAGCATTTGCTTTACTTCAAAGGTAATTTTTTACTAAGATATCAAAATACATAAGATGTTTACACGCTTTATTAATAGCACTGTATCCTTTTGATTTTGAATATTCAAAATGTTTTTCAATTATTTTTATGGCTTTTTATGACTACACCTTCAAAAATGTTTGTTTTATATGCTCAGATCGTCTGCTTACTTGCAACAAAATCTGAAGTAGTAGCACAATATATACAGTGCCTTCAGAAAGTATTCATACTCCTTGATTTATTCCACATATTGTTGTTACAACCTGAATTCAAAACAGATTAAATAAATAAAAATCTTACCCATCTACACATAATACCCCATAATGACAAAAGGGAAAACATGTTTTTAGACATTTTTGCACATTTATTGAAAATGTAATATACCCATTTACATAAGTATTCACACCCCTGAGTCAATACTTTGTAGAAGCACCTTTGGCAGCGATTACAGTAAATATTTCTGGGTAAGTCTCTAAGAGCTTTCCACATCTAGATTGTGCAACATTTGCTCATTATTATTTTCAAAATTCTTCAAGCTCTGTCAAATTGGTTGTTGATCATTGCAAGACAACCATTTTCAGGGTCTTGTCATATATTTCCAAGTAAATTTATGTCAAACTGTAACTCGGCCACTCAGGAATATTTGTTGTTTTCTTGTCAAGTAACAAGTGTAGATTTGGTCTTGTGTTTTAGGTTATTGTCCTGCTGATAGTTGGAGAGCAGACTGAACCAGATTTTGCCTGTGCTGATCTCCATTCCGTTTCTTTTTTATCCTGAAAAACTCCCCAGTCCTTAACGATGACAAGCATACCCATAAGATGATGCAGCCACCACTATGCTTGGAAATATAGAGAGTGGTACTCAGTAATGTGTTGTATTGGATTTGTATTCAGGACAAAAATGTATTGCTTTGCTACATTTTTTGCAGTCTTACTTTAGTGCCTTGTTGCAAACAGGATGCATGTTTTGGAATATTTTTATTCTGTACAGGTTTCCTTCGTTTCACGCTGTCAATTAGGTAAGTATTATGGAGTAACTACGATGTTGTTGATCCATCCTCAGTTTTCCTTCCTCTGCGGCAACTGAGTTAGGAAGAATGCCTGTATCTTTGTAGTGACTGGGTGTATTGATACACCATCCAGGTGTAATTAATAACTTCACCATGCTCAAAGGGATATTTAATGTCCCTTTTGTAAGCACATTTTTATTCCTGAACTTATTTTGGCTTGCCCAAGCAAAGGGGTTGAATACTTAATGAGTCAAGAGATTTCAGATTTTTAATTAATTAAAAACATAATACCACATTGACATTATGGGGTACTGTGTGTAGGCCAGTGGCAAAATGTGTAAAAAGTCAAGGGGTGTGAATACTTACTGAAGGCACTGTATAAGGCTTGTTTGAGATGTATTATTTTATCAATCATTTTAGAACATGATTAATCAATAGGCTTTTTTGTATGTTAGATTTGCAACATCTTTTTATATATTTATATTTTGTGAAAAATATTTTCTCCAATAATACTGTACTTCCATTTTGCATTCAATGTTTTTAAACTAAACGTGTTGTTTGAAGAGGGAGTTATTCAAAAAGACCTGTGTCCTGTTTTTGTACTTGTGTACTGTTTGGAAAGGCAGCAAGAAAGTATTTCTTTGTACTCGATATATGTTACTTCTATTCAATAAAAACGGCTTTGATGTTCTTTACTATGTTGGTTTTCCTTGTAATTTCAACAGTAAAACACTGTAGAATCCACCGTAAAATACCTTAAATGTACCATTAAAAATACCATTAATGCTGTAGATTGCACTGCATATGGGGTAAAATGCTGAAAAATACTGTTAATAACTGTAATTGTAAGCCTCCTGTAAAAATTACTCTAACTTACTGTCACGTCCTGACCATAGAAATATGTTATTTTCTATGGTAGAGTAGGTCAGGGCGTGGCAGGGTTTTTTCTCTCTATGTTTTCTATTTCTATGTTGTCAGGTTCTAGTTTTGTATTTCTATGTTGGGGTTTTGTTTGGGATGATCTCCAATTAGAGGCAGCTGGTCCTCGTTGTCTCTAATTGGAGATCATACTTAAGTAGGGTTTTTTTTTCCACCTGGGTTTGTGGGAGATTATTTCTGAGTTAGTGTATGTTTCTACTCTGCGTCACGGTTTGTTGTTTTGTTCGTTCAGTTTATTTGTGTATGTATTGCAAAGTTTCACAGTGAAAATAAAATGTGGAACGACACACATGCTGCACTTTGGTCCGCTTCTCCTTACGACAGTCGTGACAGAATCTCCCACCACCAAAGGACCAAGCAGCGTGCCTAGGAGAAACAGGAATGGACTTGGGAGGAAATTCTGGACGGGAAAGGACCCTGGATTCAGGCTGGGGAGTATCGCCGTCCGAAAGAGGAGATTGAGGCAGCTAAAGCGGAGCGGCGATATTACGAGGCACTATACCAACCACGAGGCAAGTGCGAGAGGCAGCCCCCCCCCAAAAAAAAATTGGGGGGGCACACGGGGAGATTGGCAGAGTCAGGTTGGAGACCTGCGCCAACTCCCCGTGCTTACCGTGGGGAGCGAGTGACGAAGCAAGCACCGTGTTATGCGGTGATGCGCACTGTGTCGCCAGTGCGCATTCACAGGCCGGTGCGATCTGTGCCCGCGCCCCGCATTTGTCGAGCTAGGTTGAGCATCTAGCCAGGATGGGTTGTGCCAACTCCACACTCGATCTCCAGTGCGCCTCCACGGCCCAGTATATCCTGTGCCTGCCCCACGTACACGGCCTCCAGTGAGTCTATTCAGCCTGGTACGCCCTGTGCCTGCTCCTCGCACTTGCCCTGAGGTGCGTGTTACCAGTCTGGCGCAACCTGTGCCAGCCCCACGCATCAGACCTCCAGTGTGCCTGCCCAGTCCGGGGTGTCCTGTTCCTGCTCCCCGCACTCGCCCTGAGGTGCGTGTTACTAGTCTGACGCCACCTGTGCCAGTCCCACGCATCAGGCCTCCAGTGCGCATTCCCAGTCCGGAGCTTCCGGCGACCGTTCCCAGTCCGGAGCTTCCGGCGACAGTTCCCAGTCCAGAGCACGTTTCTTTTTTTTGCTGAGTTTAGTTAGTTTGTTTGCCCTCAAAATAAATGGTTTATGCTATGAGGGAACGAGGCATTGCAATAAAATGGACGGAAATTACAAAAATACATAGAAATACAAAAATATTCAAATGTTTCTGAAAATTAATTGCTTGTCCTCTTGTATGGAGTGCAGCGCATAGCCTAACAGTTATTTTTCTTTGTATTTTCTCAAATAAAATGAAGAATGGATAGGATCTGTAACAATGGATAGGACACTTGTCCTCCTCGAGGCATCAGTGACCTCCAGGAACAGTGGCCTACTCTTTTCACCAAGTTATGGCTCTGCGACCACTTCAATACTCGTGATTGACAGTCACCTGACTCAAGCTCCCCTGAACAAGGGTAAGAGAATTTTCAACTTCATTAAAAAACGAAAGACCAAGTTGAGGAGAGAGATCCAGTGCCTGCTGAATGAAATCGATGGTTACATAAAAGGCAATGGCGATCTAACAGCCACTGCTGCCATTCTTTTGTTGATGACCCACTTCAAAGAGAAGGACGAGTCTCTGTTCCTCTTGGCAGATGTAAATAATAGTGTTTTTATACTTACCATTAATCATATTAACTTTGTTTATACTGTACTATTACACATGATTTGAATATTTTGTATATGTATGTTTTGTGATTTTAGGTCACTGCAACTTTGGTTGATGTCGAGGCGCAAATTCCTTTGCCAGACACACCAAGGCTGATCATGCTTGGTAATACATTTATTTGATTTAAGGTGGAACAGAAATATATAGTATTGTGGTACATATCTAGAGATGTCTAGTTAGTATACAGTAACACTCTTACTTTTGTGTATTTCAGGAAATACTCTATTAGGTTCCTCAAAATGGATGGTGTCGATCGAGAGGAGGGTGGTCTGTGTTTTGGACAGTGAGTCCAACTTTTCTGCTGCCCTCTCTGTGCTCTTCAGCATGTTCTATGTTTTTAACATAGAATACCAGGAGTTGGCCTCTGCAACCTTGGAGCTGATACAGAGGTAAGCATTCAACATTCATTAAGCCACCACTTACATTTAGCATTTGTTAGTTACATTGCAATGATATTCCTTATTGTTTGTGTACTTTTTCCACTCAAACTCGTTCAGGTCTGCGAGAAAGCGTGTAACATGTTGGTCAATTGGCAATGGCTTCCTCTGAACGACCTTTCCGGTCTTGTGGCTCACTCCTGCTTTCGCTGTGCCTTTGATTCCTTCAGAGTTTATTCGAACCAGGAACCTACACAACCCAACATTAGAATATATTAAATCAGTTGAGGCATTGAAAATGATCTGCTTGCGCCATCCCAGAGCCTGTTTTGGCTTGCAGTAACGTGCTTCTCTGGCTCCAGTCTAGCCCTGCTCACTCCTTTCTATCCGTCCTTCTCTCTAAGCCCCTTTTTCTCTCGATCTCTCTCTCATTTCTCTCTCAAAGACAGGCAGGCAAGCAGTTCTTGTTATAGTTTTGTCAAAATGTCTCCATGTTCAACTGTTTTCCTATTTTTCATTGATCTGTTTAGATTAAAAAATGTTCTTACATAATCCTGTATTTTCAAGAATGACCTATTCTGATGTCTTGGTTTGTGTATGGTGAAGTACATTATTGGCTAGTATTTGTCAATGTTCTTATCACTGTATCTCTCTCTGTCTCCCTCTCTCCACTATTATCTGGAGTTGTAAGGTTGCTCTTTTCAAATGTTGTTCTTTGTGGTTAAAGTGCAATTCATGTGAAATTCATATTATGAATTTGAATAAATATATATATTTGTACACATTGTTTTTCTTAAAATATTACATTTCAGGGAGCTGTCTTCTAAAGACAACCTGCAATGCTGCTTAGTAATAATTGTATGTTACCGTAGGTATTTCCCTGTAAATTTACAGGATTATACTGGCACCATAGTTGCCAGTTTAATACTGTAATTTTGCTTTACAGCAGTGATGCTGTAATAGTTTACAGCATGATTTTCCTTACTGTACAACATATTACAGCATCCCTGCTGTAAATGTACAGCAGGGATGCTGTAATATGTCACATAAATCATGCTGTAAACTATATTACAGCATCACTGCTGTAAAGCAAAATTACAGTATTAAACTGGCAACTATGGTGCCAGTATAATGCTGTACATTTACGGGGAAAAGTTTTAGTGTACAGTATCGTATGGTGGGTTCCAATTTAGAACCAGGAACAAATATAGCCCTTGGTTCTGCATTAGCATCGAATAGTCCCCGTGATATGCAATTTTAAGGGAAGTTAGGAACAAATATACACAGGCAGTTAGGAAAGCTAAGGCTAGCTTTTTCAAGCAGAAATTTGCAAACTCAAAAGTTCTGGGACACTAAAGTCCATGGAGAATAAGAGCACCTCCCAGCTGTCCACTGCACTGAGGCTAGGAAACACTGTCACCACCAATAAACCTACGATAATCGAGAATTTCAATAAGCATTTTTCTACAGCTGGCCATACTTTCCACCTGGCTACCCATAACCCGGTCAACAGCTCTACACCCCCCACAGCAACTTGTCCAAGACTCCCCCATTTCTCCATCACCCAAATCCAGATAGCTGATGTTCTGAAAGAGCTGCAAAATCTGGATCCCTACAAATCAGCTGGGCTAGACAATCTGACCCTCTCTTCCTACAATTATCCGCCGCAATTGTTGCAACCCTATCCTGTTCAACCTCTCATATCGTCTGAGATTCCCAAAGATTGGAAAGCTGCCGCGGTCATCCCCCTCTTCAAAGGGGAAGACACTAGACCCTAACTGCTAGAGACCTATATCTATCCTACCCTGCCTTTCTAAGGTCTTCGAAAGCCAAGTTAACAAACAGATTACAGACCATTTTGAATCCCACCGTACCTTCTCCGCTATGCAATCTGGTTTCAGAGCTGGTCATGAGTGCACCTCAGCCATGCTCAAGATCCTAAACGATATAACCGCCATCGATAAGAGACATTACTGTGCAGCCGTATTCATCGACCTGGCCAACGCTTTCGACTCTGCCAAAGCTTTCGACTCTGTCAATCACCACATTCTTATCGGCAGACTCAACAGCCTTGGTTTCTCAAATGACTGTCTCGCCTGGTTCACCAACTACTTCTCTGATAGAGTTCAGTGTGTCAAATTGGAGGGCCTGTTGTCTGGACCTCTGGCAGTCTCTATGGGGGTGCCACAGGGTTCAATTCTCGGGCCGACTCTTCTCTGTAGACATCAATGACGTTGCTCTTGCTGCTGGTGATTCTCTGATCCACCTCTACGGAGACGACACCATTCTGTATACCTCTGGCCCATCTTTGGACACTGTGTTAACAAACCTCCAGACGAGCTTCAATGCCATACAACTCTCCTTCCGTGGCCTCCAACTGCTCTTAAATACAAGTAAAATTAAATGCATGCTATTCAACCGATCCCTGCCCACACCTGCCCGCCCGTCCAGCATCACTACCGTAATTTCCGGACGATTAAGCGCACCTGAATATAAGCCGCACCCACTGAATTAAAAAAATATATATTATTTTGAACATAAATAAGCCGCACATGTCTATAAGCCGCAGGTGCCTACCGGTACATTGAAACAAATGAACTTTACACAGGCTTTAACGAAACACGGCTTGTAACAAAAATAAATAGGCTTTAACGAAACACGGCTTGTAACAAAAATAAATAGGCTTTTACGAAACACGGCTTGTAACAAAAAATAAAACATTTGCAGTAAGCTTTAGTTGTCTTTTTGTACTGAGTCAATTCCTCACGCTGCTGTTTCCAATGTCTTATCATCGACTCATTAAGACCAAGCTCCCGTGCAGCAGCTCTATTTCCTTTTCCAACAGCCAGATCATTCGCCTTCAACTTGAAAGCGGCATCATACGCATTTCTCCGTGTCTTTGCCATGACGAGGGTGACAAAATGACTACCGTAATCAGAATGATGGGAAGTTTGAGAGCGCTCGATTTAATCTAAACAGTAAACAAAAAAGTTGTTTGACCTTAACCCGACCTTAACCCGTTTCATTGGTCTAATGAAAGCTTCATGCCGCCAAAAAACTGAGCACGTCACAGAATGTGTTTTGAAAGCGGGAAAAATCCATATATTAGCCGCGTCATTGTTTAAGCCGCGAGGTTCAAAGGCTGGGAAAAAAGTTGCGGCTTATAGTCAGGAATTTACGGTACTCTGGACGGTTCTCACTTAGAATATGTGGACAACTACAAATACCTAGGTGTCTGGTTAGACTGTAAACTCTCCTTCCAGACTCACATTAAGCATCTCCAATCCAAAATTAAATCTAGAATTGGCTTCCTATTTCGCAACAAAGCATCCTTCACTCATGCTGCCAAACATACCCTCGTAAAACAGACCATCCTACCGATCCTCGACTTCAGCGATGTCATTTACAAAATAGACTCCAACACTACTCAACAAATTGGATGCAGTTTATCACAGTGCCATCCGTTTTGTCACCAAAGCCCCATTTACTACCCACCACTGCGACCTGTACGCTCTCGTTGGCTGGCCCTCGCTTCATACTCGTCGCCAAACCCACTGGCTCCAGGTCATCTACAAGTCTCTGCTAGGTAAAGCCCTGCCTTATCTCAGCTTACTGGTCACCATAGCAGCACCCACCCGTAGCACGCACTCCAGCAGGTATATCTCACTGGTCACCCCCAAAGCCAATTCTTCCTTTGGCCGCCTTTCCTTCCAGTTCTCTGCTGCCAATGACTTGAACAAACTGCAAAAATCACTGAAGCTGGAGACTCATATCTCCCTCTCTTGCTTTAAGCACCAGCTGTCAGAGCTGCTCACAGATCACTGCACCTGTACATAGCCCATCTGTAAATAGCCCATCTAACTACCTCATCCCCATACTGTATTTATTTATTTATCTTGCTCCTTTGCACCCCAGTATCTCTACTTGCACATTCATCTTCTGCACATCTGCCATTCCAGTGTTAAATTGCTATATTGTAATTACTTCGCCACCATGGCCTATTTATTGCCTTACCTCCCTTATCCTACCTAATTTGCACATACTGTATATTGACATTTTCTACTGTATCATTGACTGTATGTTTGTTTATTCCATGTGTAACTCAGTGTTGTTGTATGTGTCGAACTGCTTTGCTTGATCTTGGCCAGGTCCCAGTTGAAAATGAGAACTTGTTCTCAACTAGCCTACCTGGTTAAATAAAGGTGAAATAAAAATAAATAAATAAACCCTCTCATGGGTCAAGCCCTTCAGGAAGACCACATGAGACATACACTACATGACCAAAAGTATGTGGACACCTGCTCGTCGAACATCTAATTTCAAAACCATGGGCATTAATATGGAGTTGGTCCCCACTTTGCTGCTATAACAGCCTCCACTCTTCCGGAAAGGATATCCACTAGATGTTGGAACATTGCTGATGGGACATGCTTCCATTCAGCCACAAGAGCATTAGTGAAGTCGGGCACTGATGTAGGGCAATTAGGGCTGGCTCGCAGTCGGGTCCAATTCATTGCAAAGGTGTTTGATGGGGTTGAGGTCAGGGCTCTGTGCAGGCCAGTCAAGTTCTTCCACACCGATCTGTACAAACCATTTCTGTATGGACCGCTTTGTGCATGGGGGAATTGTCATGCTGAAACAGGAAAGGACCTTCTCCAAACTGTTGCCACAAAGTACAGAATCATCTAGAATGTTATTGTATGCTGTAGTGTTAAGAGTTCCCTTCACTGGAACTAAGGGGCTAAGCCTGAACCATGACAAACAGCCCCCGACCATTCTTCCTCCTCCACCAAACTTTACAGTTGGCACAATGCATTGGGGCAGGTAGCGTTCTCCTGGCATCCGCCAAACCCAGATTCATCTGTCGGACTGCCAGATGGTGAAGCGTGATTCCTCACTCCAGAGAATGTGTTTCCACTGCTCCAATGGCGGCGAGCTTTACACCACTTCAGCCAACGCTTGGCATTGCGCATGGTGATCTTAGGCTTGTGTGCGGCTGCTGGGCTATGGAAAACCTTTTCATGAAGCTCCGGCCGAACAGCTCTTGTGCTGACGTTGCTTCCAGAGGGAGTTTGGAACTCAGTAGTGGGTGTTGCAACCGAGGACAATGTTTACACACTTCAGCACTCGGTGGTCCCGTTCTGTGAGCTTGTGTGGCCTCAACTTCCTGGTTGAGCTATTGTTTCCACTTCACAATAACAGCACTTACAGTTGACCAGGGCAACTCTGGCAGGGCAGAAATTTGACGAACTGACTTGTTGGAAAGGTGTCATCCTATGACGGAGCCACATTGAAAGTCACTGAGCTCTTCAGTAAGGCCATTCTACTGACAATGTTTGGCTATGGAGATTGCATGGCTGTGTGCTCGATTTTATACACCTGTCAAAAAATGGGTGTGGCTGAAATAGCTGAATTCACTAATTTGAAGGGGTGTCCACATACTTTTGTATATATAGTGTACGTGGACAACACCTGCCAAGTCACTGGTCTCAGAACAGAGGTCAGTTCTCATGAACAACAGAGAACTATTGCATGCCATCATTCAGCGCATTGCGCCGCCATAAGCATAATTTAACATATTTCCTCTCAAAGGAAGTATATTTCCCTTTGGGTAGTGTAAAACAAATTGGGGACGTAATGGCATACTATTAGTGATAGGCACTGATATGGAAAGTCTATCAATATACATATATCCAGTGCATTCGTAAAGTATTCAGACCCCTTGACTTTCTCCACAGTTTGTTACATTACAGCTTTATTCTAAATGGGATCAATCTACACACAATACCCTATAATGACAAAGCAAAACCATTTTTTTTAATTTTTTTTGCAAATGTATTCAAAATAAATAAAAAACTTCAATAGCTCATTTATAAAAGTATTCAGACCCTTTACTCAGTACTCTGTTGAAGCACCTTTGGCAACGATTACAGCCTTGAGTCTTCTTGGGTATGACGCTACAAGCTTGGCACACCTGTATTTGGGGAGATTCTCCCATCCTTCTCTGCAGATCCTCTCAAGCTCTGTCAGGTTGGATGGGGAGCGTCGCTGCATAGCTATTTTCAGTTCTCTCCAGAGATGTTCGATCGGGTTCTAGTCTGGGCTCTGCCTAGGCCACTCAAGGACATTCAGAGACTTGTCCACTCCTGTGTTGTCTTGGCTGTGTGCTTAGGGTCGTTGTCCTGTTGGAAGGTGAACCTTCGCCCCAGTCTGAGGTCCTGAGTGCTCTGGAGCAGGTTTTCATCAAGGATCTTTCTGTACTTTGCTCTGTTCATCTTTCCCTCGACCCTGATTAATCTCCCAGGCCCTGCCGCTGAAAAACATCCCCACAGCATGATACAGCCACCACCATGCTTCACCATAGGGATGGTGCCATGTTTCCTCCTTGTTTCTCATGATCTGAGAGTCTTTAGGTGCCTTTTGGCAAACCCCAAGCAGGCTATCATGTGCCTTTTACTGAGGAGTGGCTTCTGTCTGGCTGCTCTGCCATAAAGGCCTGATGAGAAGAAAAATAACTATTTATTCAATTTCAGAATAAGGTTATAACTTAACAAAATATGGAAAAAGTCAAGTGGTCTGAATACTATAACTTATATAACTTTCCACCGCCATTTCCCACATAAATAATATTACACACAAAACGATCCCACCATGTTGAACGAACAAATTAGGCCTATCTGTCGACATTTATAACAATTACACCAAAACTTTCCATCACAGCTGTCTTTTTTTTTTATATACGACATGACTTTCCTCACATAAAATCTGTGGATAGAAACGTGGATAATGTTAATCCATTCGTTTAACAACTAAATGACTCGGAGTTTGAGTCGATCCCAACTGAGCTTAGTTTCGACCGTCGCCATTTTAGACCCGATGGAGCTGCCATTTGACAACCGAAAAACTAGGCTACTGTAGGCCTGTGCACAGAATGGTTCAACTAAATAGGACGGAATGGTCAAATTACTACACTAGATTTAGCCTGTCCAGATTTAGACATATTTCGGGAACGAAGGCGTTATGTTTCTATCAAGAAAGTTCAACCATGTGGTCCCCCTACCAACCCCCATGGTGTTCTTATAGTCCTAAATGTTGTTTTGTCGTGGAACGTGATGAATATGTGGGTACATTCGGTTACTTCCTTTTACTGGCCACACTAGAAAGGTTCGATCATCTGAGACGCTGAGTAAATTTCGCCTAGATCCGTTTTGGTGGGCATTATGGCTTTATAGTCTGCAACACCTTGTGGCTCTCAAAATGTCGTAAACACAACCCTACAATGATATAGCAAAAGATTACGATGTTTCGCCTACGATTCTGACTTTGAAACTGTAAAACAGTGAGCGTTTCGATGGTTGGCGGGAGCAAATAGCTATAGCCTAGTTTGCGTAATTGCGCACGAAGCGGGATCGGCGGTTTCACGTTGTCCAACCCCACTCATCATTAGCATAGAGAGATCATTGGTTGGAATCCCGGGACGCCAGACATTAGCATAGAGAGATCATTGGTTGGAATCCCGCGGAACACATAGCTATGGGGCGTCTGTACAGTCGCAGCGAGTTAAGTATCCAGTATCCTGGAGCCAGAGGGGTGAGTAGCTGGCTTGGCCAAACGATAGACAAACAACGAGTTTGGGACAGTGAAAACGCCATGAAAAGGAAAGGAGAGCGAGGTGAGCGCACATGTCTGAACAATATTGATCCTTTTCGATATATCGTAAGCAAATAGGCAAGTAGCCTAGCTCATAGTCTCAGATTAACTTTTGTACTTTTTACGTTCACCAAGCTTTATAAATAGCATAGGTTACACATAACAATGTAATTGAAGGATATAGACTTTAAATTTACCAATATGTCTAAAATTATTATTACTTGGAATGCTGAAAAATATATGTTTTGCCATTTTGTCTACAGTTTACCAGCCTTGTTTAAAACACTAGTCAAATATTGTTTATAACAACGTTCTAATAACATTTGGGACACCTGAAGAAACAGTTCTGCGAATGTTCTGTTCCCTCACGTTTTCTCTCAACACGGCATGGTTACTATACACGTGGCTGCTTGGGTCAGCATTGGTCCAAATACCAATACATTTCCTTCGGTGTTTTTGCGGGAAAAGAATATTGAGCATGCGTAAGTTTAGCCCTTGGCGATTTGTGTAAACATTTTAAATCAGAACATTTGATGACTATAGTTACTGTTAATATAGGCTATTTGAACATTCAGAAAGTTAACGTGAAGCACGAATGCACAAAGCAAGAGTGCAGATGAATGATACAATGTTACAACACCCTGAATCGTTCGAGAACGATACAATGTTGCAGTAGCTATATGTGATACACTGTAGCGGTAGATTACTTTTATTGTAATTGCGATGTTCGATTCCCCAAACTTTACAATACGCAAATGGTTGTTTACGTTGATGTTTACCAGTGCCTGAAAGTAGCCTTTTTGGTGGAGCTGAGTGCACTCCGTACTGAATATCAATTCATACATTTAACACATACTATCACGTATACAAATACTATGATCCTTGTTTTTGTTATTAAGCTACATTGTTATTGATATGTGGTTTTGTTACAGGTGGAGGCCTAGAGATGGCAGTAAATGTCCAAGTCAAGCCTGGTGAGAAACACAACCACTATGAGCTGCTGGCGTGGCTCAATGAATCTCTACAGACCAGGTTCACTAAGGTGGAGCAAACCTGCTCAGGTAGGCTAGATGCTCATTGTACACACTGTTTACAATTTCTATAGGCCTATATATTGCCTCTAGATAATACTGTTTTGTATCTGATTTCATACTTAGAGAACATTCTTCTACATCAATGTTTTTATTTATTTCACTTTTATTTAACCAGGTGGGCCAGTTGAGAACAAGTTCTCATGTAAAACAATCATAGTTAGTTATTTTGTATGAGTTCCAGGCATGGGGGTATGACTCTAAATGTGTGTGTTCCAGGTGCAGCGTTCTGCCAGCTGATGCATTGGCTGTTCCCTGGTTCTGTGGACGTACAGAGAGTGAGGTTCCAGGCCAGTGATGAGGTGGATGCCCTTCACAACTACAGTGTGCTGCAGGCCGGCTTCAGGAGGAGTGGGGTGATCAAAGTGAGTTACACTCTACAGCCATACACACGTTCATGATATAATATAATTGAGAATTTCAATAAGCATTTTTCTACGGCTGGCCATGCTTTCCACCTGGCTACCCCTACTGCAGTCAACAGCACTGCACCCCCCACAGCTACTCGCCCAAGCCTTCCCCATTTCTCCTTCTCCCTAATCCATTCAGCTGATGTTCTGAAAGAGCTGCAAAATCTGGACCCCCTACAAATCAGCCGGGCTAGACAATCTGGACCCTTTCTTTGTAAAATAATCTGCTGAAATTGTTGCAACCCCTATTACTAGCCTGTTCAACCTGTCTTTCGTGTTGTCTGAGATTCCCAAAGATGGGAAAGCAGCTGCTGTCATCCCCCTCTTCAAAGGAGGGGACACTTGACCCAAACTGCTACAGACCTATATCTATCCTACCCTGCCTTTCTAAGGTCTTCGAAAGCGAAGTCAACAAACAGATTACCGACCATTTTGAATCCCACCGCACCTTCTCCGCTATACAATCTGGTTTCAGAGCTGGTCATGGGTGCACCTCAGCCACGCTCAAGGTCCTAAACGATATCGTAACTGCCATCGATAAGAAACAATACTGTGCTGCCGTATTCATTGACCTGGCCAAAGCTTTCGACTCTGTCAATCACCACATCCTCATCGGCAGACTCAATGGCCTTGGTTTCTCAAATGATTGCCTCGCCTGGTTCACCAACTACTTCTCTGATAGAGTTCAGTGTGTCAAATCGGAGGGCCTGTTCTCCGGACCTCTGGCAGTCTCTATGGGGGTGCCACAGGGTTCAATTCTTGGGCCGACTCTCTTCTCTGTATACATCAATGATGTCGCTCTTGCTGTTGGTGAGTCTCTGATCCACCTCTACGCAGACGACACCATTCTGTATACTTCTGGGCCTTCTTTGGACACTGTGTTAACCTCTCTAGGCTAGGCGGGACGAATTCGTCCCACCTACGTAACAGCCACTGCAAGCCTGTGGCGCGATTTTCAAAACGTTAAAAATCCTATTACTTCAATTTCTCAAACATATGACTATTTTACAGCCATTTAAAGACAAGACTCTCGTTAATCTAACCACACTGTCCGATTTCAAAAAGGCTTTACAACGAAAGGAAAACATTAGATTATGTCAGCAGAGTACCAAGCCAGAAATAATCAGACACCCATTTTTCAAGCCAGCATATAATGTCACCAAAACCCAGAAGACAGCTAAATGCAGCACTCACCTTTGATGATCTTCATCAGATGACAACCCTAGGACATTATGTTATACAATACATGCATGTTTTGTTCAATCAAGTTCATATTTATATCAAAAACCAGCTTTTTACATTAGCATGTGACGTTCAGAACTAGCATACCCCCCGCAAACTTCCGGGGAATTCGCTAACATTTTACTAAATTACTCACGATAAACGTTCACAAAAAGCATAACAATTATTTTAAGAATTATAGATACAGACCTCCTCTATGCACTCGATATGTCCGATTTTAAAATAGCTTTTTGGTGAAAGCACATTTTGCAATATTCTAAGTACATAGCCCAGGCATCACGGGCTCGCTATTTAGACACCCGGCAAGTTTAGCACTCACCATAATCATATTTACTATTATAAAAGTTTGATTACCTTTTGTTGTCTTCGTCAGAATGCACACCCAGAACTGCTACTTCAATAACAAATGTTGGTTTGGTCCAAAATAATCCATCGTTATATCCGAATAGCGGCGTTTTGTTCGTGCGTTCCAGACGCTATCCGAAATAGTAAAGAAGTGTCACGCGCAATTCGTGACAATAAAATTCTAAGTATTCCATTACCGTACTTCGAAGCATGTCAACCGCTGTTTAAAATCAATTTTTACGACATTTTTCTCGTAGAAAAGCGATAATATTCCGACAGGGAATCTCCTTTTCGGCAAACAGAGGAAAAAATCCCAAAGGCGGGGGCGGTCGGGGTCACGAGCATAAGCCCAGTGTCCCTTGATCGGCCACTTGAGAAAGGCGATAATGTGTTTCAGCCTGGGGCTGGAATGACGACATTCTGTTTTTTCCCGGGCTCTGAGCGCCTATGGACGACGTGGGAAGTGTCACGTTAGAGCAGAGATCCTTAGTAAATGATAGAGATGGAAAAGAGGTTCAAGAAATGGTCAGACAGGCCACTTCCTGTAAAGGAATCTCTCAGGTTTTGACCTGCCATTTGAGTTCTGTTATACTCACAGACACCATTCAAACAGTTTTAGAAAATTTAGGGTGTTTTCTATCCATATGTAATAAGTATATGCATATTCTAGTTACTGGGTAGGAGTGGTAACCAGATTAAATCGGGTATGTTTTTTTATCCAGCCGTGTCAATACTGCCCCCTATCCTAAACAGGTTAACAACCCTCCAGACGAGCTTCAATGCCATACAACTCTCCTTCTGTGGCATCCAACTGCTCTTAAATACAAGTAAAACTAAATGCATGCTCTTCAACCGATCGCTGCCTGCACCTGCCCGTCCAGCATCACTGCTCTGGACGGTTCTGAATATGTGGAGAAATACCTAGGCATAGACTGTAAACTCTCCTTCCAGACTCACATCAAACATCTCCAATCCAAAGTTAAATCTAGAATTGGCTTCCTATTTCGCAACAAAGCATCCTTCACTCATGCTGACAAACATACCCTCGTAAAACTGACCATCCTACCGATCCTCGACTTTGGCGATGTCATTTACAAAATAGCCTCCAACACCCTACTCAACAAATTGGATGCAGTCTATCACAGTGCCATCCGTTTTGTCACCAAAGCCCCATATACTACCCACCACTGCGACCTGTACGCTCTCGTTAGCTGGCCCTCGCTTCATACTCGTCGCCAAACCCACTGGCTCCAGGTCATCTACGAGACCCTGCTAGGTAAAGTCCCCCCTTAACTCCACTCACTGGTCACCATAGCAGCACCCACCTGTAGCACGTGCTCCAGCAGGTATATCTCTCTGGTCACCCCCAAAGCAAATTCCTCCTTTGGCCATCTCTCCTTCCAGTTCTCTGCTGCCAATGACTGGAACGAACTACAAAAATCTCTGAAACTGGAAACGCTTATCTCCCTCACTAGCTTTAAGCACCAGCTGTCAGAGCTGCTCACAGATCACTGCACCTGTACATAGCCCATCTATAATTTAGCCCAAACAACTACCTCTTCCCCTACTGTATTTATTCATTTCTTTTGCTCCTTTGCACCCCATTATTTCTATTTCTACCTTGCACTTTCTTCTACTACAAATCTACCATTCCAGTGTTTTACTTGCTATATTGTATTTACTTTGCCACCATGGCCTTTTTGCCTTACCTCCCTTATCTCACCTCATTTGCTCACATTGTATATAGACTTATTTTTCTACTGTATTATTGACTGTGTGTTTGTTTTACTCCATGTGTAACTCTGTGTTGTTGTGTGTTGTCGAACTGCTTTGCTTTATCTTGGCCAGGTCACAATTGTAAATGAGAACTTGTTCTCAACTTGCCTACCTGGTTAAATAAAGGCGAAATAAAAATATATACTGCAGTCTAGTAGGACTGTGTGTAATCTGCACACGTCTATATTCTATTGTGCTTATACATGTGTAGTAACTCTGCAATTACTCTAGTAACAACATGGTGTTATTACATATTATATATGTAATATAATACTTATTACATTTTATAACATGCATATTGTTACATGTAGTGATTTAATAATGTGTAAAATCTCTCCTCCCCAGTCAATCCCAGTGGAGGGTCTGATCGGAGGGAGCTCTGAGGCGAGCCTGGACTTTCTACATTGGTTCAAGGTGTTCTTTGACTCCAACCACAATGGCCAGGAGTATGATGCTCTGGAGTCGCGGGCTGGGCAGAGCATGCTGCCTGCTAATGCTGCTAAACAGCCACAAATACCCAAAGCCCTGACACAACTCAACTTCTGTGAGACTCAACTTCACGCTCTCTCTGCTCTATTCTTTAGTTTTTTGTGTGAAATGCTGGTATGAAATGTTAGTCCACTGTATCCACTTTATTTGTGTTTTGGTTGGTCAATGTTGTCATTTTTGTTACCCAAAGCTAGGGAAGTGGAGATGTCTGAGGGGCCCTGGCAGAACCAGGAAATAGCACTGGATGTTCAAACAGCAGAGTCAGAGGAGAAGGAGGATACGTTTTTCCCTTTCAGCCCCAGCCTGCTGCAGCTCATCCAGAAGCACTGGCCCAGCCCAGCAAAGCGCGGGACAGAACTTACCCAGGATCAGGTAGCCAGACACGTTCTGGGTCAGAAATACCCTCAGGACATCACCGCCGCCTGCTCCCAGACCCCCTACTGCCTCTACCTGTACCGAGGCGTAGAGCTGGGAGGGGATGGAGACCAGGAGAGGGCCAGTGTGCTCCTGATGGGCTACTTTGACCAGAGGTCAGGGGTCAAACACGTGCGCCTGCTAGACACCCTTCAGCCCAGGGATGCCACAGTGTCAGCTGGTACAGCCGAGCTGAACTGTCTGGTGGAGACTCTGAGGAGGTTTGAGCTCCCCTTGGCCAACTTGGCTGTGTTCTACTGTGGAGACTCGGGGCTGAGCCAGGTGTTGGTGACCGGGCTCAGGGCCCTGAACCCTGGGCTGGTGTCTCTCTGTGGTCTCCCTGGCCTGGCTGGACGGGCGTGTCACATGGGCGTGAAGGCGCTGCCGAAGCCGGTCCTGGAGCTGGTTAGAGACATCCACCACCACTACTCCACCTGCCCCACCACCAACGACAACCTCAAGGAGATATTTGCCGATGTGGCACCCTTGGACCCTCTCCTTCCCCTGTCGTCCCAGTGCCTTTTCCTGGGCAGGACGGTGCAGAGGATGGCAGACGCCTGGCCTGAGCTGCTGCAGTACTTTGAGTCCCGGGGCAATGAGGGGGATGCGGAGCAAGTGTGTGCCCTTCTAAGGGACCGAAAAGTCAGACTGAGCCTGCTGTTCCTGGGGCAAGCCTTGGAGCCCCTCTGTGCCTTCCAGGAGCTCATTGAATGGGGTGACTCTGACGTGGCCAACATCCTACAGCAGGCCTCCAGCCTGGTGCACTCCTATGCAGCCAGCTTCCTCCGCTCGCCCGCCGTGGACCGCCTCCTGAGGCGGTGGGAGCTCACGCTCCTTGGCAACGAGGACCACCTCCTGAGGGTGGAGGTGAACACGGGCGCCCGCGTGAAGGACTTCCTGTCGGAACATCAGGCAGAACTCAAAGACGATATCGTTGACTCTTTCCTGGAGAGTAGTGTCTCCTTCTACATGGCTACCACCTGGAGCCTGATGGAGAGCCTGCCGCTGCCCAACGTGGCCCTGAAGAACATTCCCATCCTGCTGAGGCCTGCTGGGAGGCTGGAGGTGACGGGTAGGGTGGTGGCCGAGCTGGGGTCCCTCATGGGGCTGTGTGGAGTCCCGGGGGACATGGCCCTGCTGACCGACGAGTTCCTGGAGTATATGATCTCAGAGGGTGAGAAGCCTACCGCCGACTCTCCCTCCCCTGGGCCCACGGTGGAGCAGCACTGGAAACAGGTGCTGAGGACCATGGGAAAGACATCTATCCTACGGAGGCTGATCTGCAGCCTGCTTACTCTCCCCTCTGGCTCTCTGCAAAGGGACAAGGTCTTCGCTCAGGTGTGTAGCTAACTGGACTAGAGGGCACTGTTTAGGAAATGATGTTGATGTGTTAGCTCTGCTGTAATGTACGCTACTACTATAGTCACATTGTTTTGCAATGTAGAAAATACCTTTTTTTTTTTTTTTTTTTTAATTCTGTCTGTTAATATGTGTTGGTATGGATGTCTTTATATGTGTCCAGGCTACTGTGCTGGGTGATGGTAGTTGGGATGAGAATGATTGGCTCACAGAAGAGACAGAACACAGTGAAAACGAAGGCATACCCTCATCACCCTCAAGTCCTCTAAAACAGGAGAGCAACTCATCTGGTAAGATTGTACTACATATTTACCGGAATGTGGCACTTGACAAACTTTATTCAGAGCAGAGGTCTCCAACTCTGTTTCTGAAGGGCTACTCAGTGTGCAGGCTTTTGTTCCAGCCCAGCAGTAACAGACTCAATTCAACTAAGCCTCTCTCCAGACTGAAGACCATTATTTGTTGTTTATTTGACACGTGTGTGAGTGCTGGGCTGGAACAAAAACCTTGCATACCCCGTAGGTGAATACGGATATACTGTATATTTAATCATATTTAATCATTCCTATTGTTCAAGATTTGATTGACATCACAGAGCCTGCTGAGACTGAACCCAGGCCTGTTCAGACAGACACAAGACCAGGTAAGGATAGCACTTAGAATCACATACACTCATTAAGGGATCATTGTATATTTATATGTCCTCAAAAAATATTGACCTCCTCTTTGCAATTTGCCCACAATGGCAGCGCTAAAGACGACTGAGTCTATTGACATTATTGATCTTGATGACAGCGACGATGACGTTATTTGGACTGAGACCACACAGCACAAGGTACATTATATTTTTGTTTAAATCCATTTCCTTTTTTTTTGATAAAATATGATTATGTGCAGTGCATATATTATGGAAGCATAAAATAAGTGTTTCTCTCACTGACCCCCAGCTTAAAGATGACAATGCCCTGCTGATGGCCACATCCACCCCTGAAAGACCATCTAAGACATCCTCCTGCCTGTACAAGGTAGGTACTGTTGACTCCATCAACAACAGACTGTCACTGTTATTATATTACATTATATTATACTGTTTATATGTATATACAGTGGCAAGAAAAAGTATGTGAACCCTTTGGAATTATCTGGATTTCTGCATAAAGTCACAACAACAGACAAACAGTCTGTTTAAACTAATAACACGCAAATTATTTTATTTTTCTTGTCTATTGAATACATCATTTAAACATTCACAGTGTAGGTTGGGAAAAGTATGTGAACCCCTAGGCTAATGACTTCTCCAAAAGCTAATTGGAGTCAGCTAACCTGGAGTACAATCATTGAGACGAGATTGGTGATGATGATGGTTAGAGGTGTCCTGCCCTATAAAAAAACACTCACAAAATTTGAGTGTGCTATTCACAAGAAGCATTGCCTGATGTGAACCATGCCTCGAACAAAAGAGATCTCAGAAGACCCAAGATTAAGAATTGTTGACTTGCATAAAGCTGGAAAGGGTTACAAAAGTATCTCTAAAAGCCTTGATGTTCATCAGTCCACGGTAAGACAAATTGTCTATAAATGGAGAAGGTTCAGCACTGTTGCTACTCTCCCTAGGAGTGGCCATCCTGCATAGATGACTGCAAGAGCACAGCGCAGAATGCTTAATGAGGTTAAGAAGAATCCTAGAGTGTCAGCTAAAGACTTGCTAACATCTCTGTTAACGAGTCTACGATACGTAAAACCGTAAACAAGAATGGTGTTCATGGGAGGACACCACGGAAGAAGCCACAGCTCTCCAAAAAAAATATAGCTGCACGTCTGAAGTTCACAAAAGAGCATCTGGATGTTCCACAGCGCTACCGGCAAAATATTCTGTGGACAGATGAAACTAAAGTTGAGTTGTTTGGAAGGAACACACAACACTATGTGTGGAGAAAAACAGGTACAGCACACCAACATCAAAACCTCATCCCAACTGTAAAGTATGGTGGAGGGAGCATCATAGCTTGGAGCTGCTTTGCTGCCTCAGGGCCTGGACAGCTTGCTATCATCGACGGAAAAATGAATTCCCAAGTTTATTAAGACATTTTGCAAGAGAATGTAAGGCTATCTGTCCGCCAATTGAAGCTCAACAGAAGTTGGGTGATGCAACAGGACAACGACCCAAAACACAGAAGTAAATCAACAAGAAAATAAAATACACCTTCTGGAGTGGCCCAGTCAGAGTCCTGACCTCAACCCGATTGAGATGCTGTGGCATGACCTCGAGCGGTTCACACCAGACATCCCAAGAATATTGCTGAACTGAAACAGTTTTGTAAAGAGGAATTGTCACCTATACTCCTTCTCCGGCCTCTAGGTCATCAGGCTGCTGATTATCCAGCACACCTGTCACCATCGTCTCGTGCACCTGCGCCTCATGTCACTCACCTGGACTCCATCATCTCCTTGATTATCTTCCCTATATCTGTCACTCCCCAGGGATCTTACCTCATGTGTTATTGACTCTGTTTCATGTCGGTGCGTTGTTTGTGTTTCCTGTTCATTGTTTCGTTTATTTATTAAAACACTCACTCCCTGAACTTGCTTCCCAACTCTCAGCGCACTCGTTCCAGGAATGGTCCAAAATTCCTCCTGACCGTTGTGCAGGTCTGATCCGCAACTACAGAAAATGTTTGGTTGGGGTTATTGCTGCCGAAGAAGGGTCAACCAGTTATTAAATCCAAGGGTTCACATACTTTTTCCACCCTACACTGTGAACGTTTACACGGTGTGTTCATTAAAGACATGAAAATGTATAATTGTTTGTGTGTTATTAGTTTAAGCAGACTGTTTGTCTATTGTTGTGACTTAGATGAAGATCAAATTGTATGACCAATTTATGCAGAAGTCCAGGTAATTCCAAAGGGTTCACACATTTTTTCTTGCCACTGTCTTATACATTCGTTAAGTAGTATTATGTCATTAGTCTTGAAATTCTCTCTCTGCTTAGCTGAAGTGTGTAAAATAATCCTTTCTCTTTTCTGATTTACATTATCATGACAGTTAGCTTTGAGGCTAACAATGGTACATAACAATGTATTTCGATGTTCAATCTCACCAGATGTGTATGGCTGACTGTGTGCTGTGCATTTCCCTGTAGGATGAGAAGGGCTACAATGTGGGGGATCTGGTATGGGGACAGATAGATGGATACTCCCTGTGGCCAGGGATTGTCCAACCCTGGAAGGGATGGCAGGCAGCCAAAAGCATCCGGAAAATTGAATGGTGTGGGGATGGCAGGTTTTCCGAGGTGAGGGGGAGGAGGGACATCATGTTTTTGTTTTCAGTGTGTTTGTGTAAGTTATGAGTGTCCATATTTGATGGACAATAACGTTTTTTTTTTAAATTAAATTGTAAAAGTGAATTGTTGTGCAGTACGAGGTACCTATCGCTCAGTGAAATTCTGTCTGTTTCAGATAAACACCCAGAGACTGCTGCAATTTGGAGCGTTTGCACAATGTTTCTGCGCAAATAGCTTCGCCACCCTCGTCACGTACAGGGATGCTATATTCCAATCCTTACAGGTCAGTCTGTATCTCTGCTTGTGTGTGAATGTCTGCTGTATGTGTGTATCCCATCTGATTGTGTGTTATGTAACCGTGTAGGTGGCTGCTTCAAGATGTAGGAAGGTGTTTTCACTGGGTTCAGATAAGCGGAAGGAGCTCCTCAAGGAAATGGTGGACTGGGCCTTCAGCGGTTTCAAACCCACTGGCCCAGATGGGTTCCAACCACCACTCCAGACCGAGGGTAAGCTAAGAGGCTGACTAACATATCATTCTGGATCTACCCGCTGGGCACACACTGGTTGAGCCAATGTTGTTTCCACTTCATTTCAATGAAATTACGTTGAACTAATGTGAAATAGACGTTGAACTGACATCTGTGCCCAGTGGGTATTAAATACATGATCCCTCTCTTTCATTTTGAAGATGTTATAACAACTTGTATGAAAAGAAATAGATGTATTTTGTGTTAATGGTGTACAGTATTTTGATGATGTTAATGATTTTACAGCTAAAGGGATTGCCAACGGGAAGCAACCGGACCAAAAAAAGGCAACATCCACCAACAGCGAACTGCACAACCTGAGCCAGGTGTCTGTGTGTCTCACCAAGCTCTCGCTGAACCTGGACAACGGCACCTTCAACCTCAGGCAGGAGGAGGATACAGGTGCCTCGTCCAACAAGGGGGGAAATGATCAAAATCCAGACTGCCAGCCACCACTCAAAAAACAAAAGCAGCAGTACAACATAAAAAAAGACCCAGGCTACGTCTATGAACTTCCGGACCAGAAATACAGAGGTGGGCCTTCTCTACTCTTTCTTCACGCTGATATCCTCTGTTAATAATTGTTTACTTCTCTCAATGCGCTGACACTGTCTCTGCCCACTCATTTAATATACTGTATTTTGTATCTTTATTTTCTCAGAGGAGATGGTTCAAAGAGTAAAGAAGAAAAGACTGGATATTGAAGGTGAGAGCTTGTGCTGACATGGACACACTTTTGTATTAAATAGTGGTATTGTGTTGGAAGTCTGGTTCATTCATTGTTTTGTTCACTCACTTTGTAATTTTCTATCTTCCAAAGCTTTCTGCCTGTGCTGTATGGATGACGATATAGAGATTTTCCATCCACTGTTTGAAGGAAGCCTTTGCCTTAAATGCAAGGTAAAGCAAAAAATATATTCTTCTTGTGGTTCTTGTTACATTTCACCATGTTGTACAGGTCAGAGAGGTTACAAAAACATACAGTACCAGTCAAAAGTTTGGACTCCTACTCATTCAAGGGTTTTTCTTTATTTGGACTATTTGAGATTCTTCAAAGTAGCCACCCTTTGCCTCGATGACAGCTTTGCACACTCTTGGCATTCTCTCAACCAGCTTCACCTGGAATGCTTTTCCAACAGTCTTAAAGGTGTTCCCACATATGCTGAGCACTTGTTGGCTGCTTTTCCTTCACTCTGCGGTCCAACTCATCCCAAACCATCTCAATTGGGTTGAAGTCGGGTGATTGTGGAGAACAGGTCATCTGATGCAGCGCTCCATCACTCTTCTTCTTGGTCAAATAGCCCTTACACAGCCTGGTGGTGTGTTGGGTCATTGTCCTGTTGAAAAACAAATGATAGTCCCACTAAGCGCAAACCAGATGGGATGGCATATCGCTGCAGAATGCTGTGGTAGCCATGCTGGTTAAGTGTGCCTTAAATACTAAATAAATCACAGACAGTGTCACTAAAGCACCATCACACCTCCTCCTCCATGCTTCACGGTGGGAACCACACATGCAGAGATCATCCGTTCACCTCCTCTGCGTCTCACAAAGACAAAAATCTTAAATTTGTACTCATCAGACCAAAGGACAGGTTTCCACCGGTCTAATGTCCATTGCTAGAGTTTTGTTGGCCCAAGCAAGTCTCTTATTGGTGTCATTTAGTAGTGGTTTCTTTCCAGCAACACAACTGATTGGCTCAAACACATTAAGAAGGAAAGAAATTCCACAAATTAACTTTTAACAAGACCCACCTGTTGATTGAAATGCATTCCAGGTGACTACCTCATGAAGCTGGTTGAGAGAATGCCAAGAGTGTGCAACACTGTCATCAAGGCAATGGGTGGCTACTTTGAAGAGTCTCCAAATATATTTTGATTTGTTTAACACTGTTTTGGTTACTACATGATTCCATATGTGTTATTAAAGAAAAACCCTTGAATGAGTAGGTGTGTCCAAACTTTTGACTGGTACTGTATATGTTAAACAAAATGTATATTAGGTGTGTTGCCTCCATTTTTTTCAGATGGTCATGTCTTCCCTGGTTGTGCCAATTACTAAATCTTTATATGGGAAGTTATAACACTGACTACTCTTCCCTACAGGATAACTTCACTGAGACTCTCTATCGATACGATGAGGATGGCTACCAGTCATACTGTACAGTGTGCTGTGCTGGCCTGGAGGTCATCCTCTGTGGGAACGACAGCTGCTGCCGGTGAGTAACACTATTTGCTTCTAACGCTCTCTCCAGTGGAGGCTGGTGGAAGAGGGACCGTCCTCCTCCCCATTCTCACTCCACCAGCCTCCTATGCCATTGTTTACTCTAAACCTTCCAGACATGGGTCATGGTATAACATATATGTCTTCTCCCAGCTCCTACTGTTTGGACTGCCTAAACATCTTGGTTGGCCCAGGTACCTTTGACTCTCTGAAGGAGGTGGATCCATGGATCTGCTACCTGTGTGAACCCCACAATGCCCACGGTGCCCTGAAACCCCGTCTTGACTGGAACATCCGTGTCCAGGAGTTTTTTGCAAATAACAGTGCCTTTCAGTTTGTGAGTGGCCCCGCAGTCCATCTTTTCTCGTAGCGCTACCTTAGAATGGAATGCTTTTTGTTTTGATTTGATGTATTAGTAACATTCATTTACATACCGGTACTGCTCTTATTGGTCAATAACCGAATGAGTGTGCTTAACCTTTTCCCTCTCTAGGAGCCCGATCGGGTATACCCGTCCATCCCTGCCAACCTACGTCGACCAATCAACGTCCTCTCGCTGTTTGATGGGATTGGCACAGGTTAGCTGCAGTGGCGGAATTCCTCCATTCTAATTCTACTCTGTGTTGTCTTGATTCTGCTGACCAAAATACTACTGTATTATGTGTTGTTTTAATTCTACTCTAATTTTGATTCCACTATTATTTGTTCTGCTTCTACTATGAAGATCTTACTGTGAATATTTGACTATTCCATTTGATTCTAATTCTACTGTTTTCCTACTGTTCTGATTCTACTGTGAAAATGATATTATACTCCTTTAAGGTCTAACGAGAAGAGGAACTTCAATAATCAGAGACTTTGCACAGTAGCACTTAACCAGATTATGAAGGAGGACATTTTGTTTTATTTGACCCTTAGGTTACTTGGTGCTGAAAGAGCTGGGACTCAAGGTGGACAAATATGTGGCCTCGGAAATCTGTTCGGAGTCCATCTCCGTTTCCGAGATCAACCATGAAGGCAAGATCATACATGTGGATGATGTCCGGCTCATCACCAAAGAGCACGTACGTCTTATAATGTGAGCACAGCGCTTTTACTGTCGATTTGAACATTGGTCAGTACTAAAACAGACCTCACTACTCCTGTCCAATGCAGATCCTAAAGTGGGGTCCGTTCGATCTGCTCATTGGTGGGAGCCCTTGCAACGATCTGTCCATCGTGAACCCAGCACGGAAGGGACTGTTTGGTATGTCTGGCACTTGAATAGTTTACCTTGTGAGATCAACAGAGTAAAAATATATTTGTTAAGTATTTTCTACGCATTTTGTAGTGTGGCTTATAGACATTACCAGCAGAGTGCAGTGTACAACAGCATTGTTAGTTTGGAATAGGCAAGCAGAGTGCAACATCTGTGTTAGCTCTAATGTGGATATCAGCTCTGCAATGTTGTTCACTGCCTAGCTACAGTGCATAACCAGACTTCCCCGACTATTCCCCTGTGTTATGGGTGATTATTACATCTCTGTCATTCTGTCTGTAGAGGGGACGGGGAGACTCTTCTTTGAGTATTACCGGCTTCTTCACATCATGAAGCCCAAAGAAGACGACCAGAGGCCGTTCTTCTGGTTTTTCGAGAACGTGGTGTTCATGAACAACAACCACAAGGTCGACATCTGCCGCTTCCTGGAGGTTAGCTAACCCCATTCACTCTCTTCTTAGAACAGTTGTATCGTGCTGCGTACATTTTTGTCTCCGAAAATTGGGAATTCTAATGGGGAACTTAGGGTTCAAGCTTAAAACAAAAGTTTGCCGCTCATATTTCTGGTTTTGGTCTGGGTCTCAGAATGAACGGTTTTGAAGTCAGAAAATATAATAGTTCACATGAACACAGCACCAGATCTCTTGATTTGTATACAAATCATTCTGTCTAAATGTTCTGTAGTTTAGAACCCAAATAACTGACAGTCTGTTCTCAGTGCAACCCGGTTCTGGTGGATGCGGTGAAAGTGAGCCCGGCCCACAGAGCGCGATACTTCTGGGGCAACATCCCTGGGATGAACAGGTACGTGTCTGCACCCTTGACCAAACCAAGCCACTCAGCTGAGCCATGATCCTTTCTCATCAACCCCTTTGATTATTGAAACCTTAGATGAAAAATGATTTATTCAGTGCAATTAATCTCTATAGTCTACTGATATGTGGGTCTTTGCAAAAACCCAGGACCACACCAGTATGACAACATCTTTAGGCCCATCTCTCTGCGATAATAAGAATAACTGAAATGTTTATTTCACCTTTATTTAACCAGGTAGGCCAGTTGAGAACAAGTTCTCATTTACAACTGCGACCTGGCCAAGATAAAGCAAAGCAGTGCGACACAAACAACACAGTTACACATGGAATAAACAAACATACAGTCAATAACACAATAGAAAAATCTATATACAGTGTGTGCAAATGTAGTAAGATTAGGGAGGTAAAGCAATAAATAGGCCATAGTGGCGACATAATTACAATTTAGCATAGCTCACTGTGTCTGATTCTGTTCTAGACCCATCATTGCATCCCAGAACGACAAGGTTATTCTCCAGGACTGCCTTGAAAGGGGAAGAATTGCCAAGGTCAGAACATTTTTCAAATGTATTTTCTATTTAATCTTCATTTAACTAGGAAGTCCCAATCGGATCATCTTTGTTTGTTTTGAAATGTTGTCCTGTTGTTTTTTTCCATTTCAGTTAGTCTACACCTCTTTCTTTAGAACCTGTGACTGTTTGTATCCAAGCATTTCCTGGTGTCTTACTTTCTTGTTTATTTTGTATTCTATTGCACAGTTCACAAAGGTGAGGACCATCACCACCAACTCGAACTCCCTCAAGCAGGGCAAGGACGTGCGCAAGCTCCCTGTATCAGAGAAAGGCGTGGATGACAACCTGTGGATCACGGAGCTAGAGAAGTAGGCATTTTGAAATATGGCATTTAATTTTTTATCACTTATTTTCAATTATTTATTTATTTTATTCAGTGGAAATTAAAGATCTTCTCTTCTGCCTTTCACTTCAAGGATCTTCGGCTTCCCCAAGCACTACACCGATGTAAAGAACATGAGTCGCCAGCAGAGGCAGAAGGTGCTGGGGAAGTCCTGGAGTGTGCCTGTGATCCGCCATCTCTTTGCCCCACTGAAGGACTACTTTGCTTGCGAACAACTTCCCCCGTTCCTTTCGCAGCCATCTAGTTCCTCAGCAACAGCCATGGGAGAGGGGTCAATGGGTGGACCATCATGGTGTAGTCCCCTGGAGTGATAGTCAGGTTCAGCAAGGGTGCTTACCCCCCACCATACGGGGCTGTGGCCAATAACAGAAAATTAACAGAAAAAAAACTAGAAAACCGAAAATGCAAAAAAAATCTACTTATCTGATCTTTTTTAATCTTTTAATTATTCTACTTAAACCCTTTTATGCATCTCTTTTATTATTGTTTATGTTCACACTGATTTTTCTTACCTGACACAAAGGCCAAGCAAGAAGAAATGGATAGAAAAGATCAGACACATCTTACTAAGACAAAGCTTCATCATCGCTGGGTTCATAATCTGATTGTGTTAATAGTTTTGAGTTGGATAATCCTCTAATTGGGTTATTATTCATTTATGTCTCTATTTTTCTGGGAAAATGACTTGATATTTGGCCTCTATTAGATTAGATTTCATGTATGTTAGTTTTTTAATGAGGTCATGTCAATGGCCTCCCTACTATGAGCACTGTCACTTTCTGTCCAAGTCAAAGCTGTGACATGCAGGGATGTTCTCAACAAAAATCGTTAGATCCAGCAAGACTACCTCTTTGTGTTGCTTTATGACAGCCATATGAAAACACTCAAACATATCTGCTGCTAACAAGCCACCATGTACTGTAAATATAATGTAACTTTGTAAATAGAATTGAAGTTGTTATGGTATGATAATACTGTAAATAATTTGGTCAGATATGGGATGTTTTTATAAGATTCCTTTATTGTGTGAAAGGAGGCAGACAGAATCATGTTAATTTTTTAAAATCTTTATTAAAAACTGATTGCTATTGTGTTAAGCCAAGGGCTATATAGCGATGTCTTATTTAAAAATGAATAGTACAAATAACATTTTTATGAAATGTTTAATTTATTGTATCATCAATCATATGCATTGGGTGATTTTTCAAATGGTGATTGTAGTATGTAATCCAAATAGATTATTATAGTAATTAGTATAAGCTAAAGGTTGACTCAGCGATATGACGTAGATGCAGAAAGTAAACAGCATAGTGGGTCGATTTCCGCAACAACTAAGAGCGTTGAAGCGCGAGGCTCAACTTCTCAGCTGTTTGCCACACTGAACGGTGTGAAGTGAACCCATGCACAGATACTGTGAGAGTGAAGTCTTGCATCTCGCTCATCTCAATATCTGCGTTGCTGCTCGTGGCAACGTCATTTCACTGAGTCTACCTTTAAACTACACGACTTGCCCAAAAGACCATCGGGTCACATATTTACATTTCAACCAGGCCTACCTCAAAGCAGCGAGCTGGTCAGCACTGGGAACAACCACTGGTCTTTCATCATCATGAGCTCCAATGTATTTTTTTGTCAATCGGGTCCAATCGGGTTCGGGTCTGATTGTTCTTGAGACTAGTATTGTCACATCTAGTAATAAACACTACCAGTGTTTTTCATCCAAGAAGACCTCTAGTGCATACATTGCTTTGTAAGTGTGTAGTTTGTGGTCAAGCCTTTTGTGAAAAGAGCCCATTCAGATGAAATGGCCCTTTCATAGCACAGAGGAGCCTTTGCTGACAACATTACAACCATCTAGATTCTAGAATAAAAGGTTGAAACGGATGAAGTCACTGTGATATTAAGTTTGAAATACAACTTTAGCAGTTTATCGTACCCCATGTTGGATTGGAGGGAATCATGCAAGTAATTGTTAGTACACCAAACTACCAAATACTTCACACTAGCAGTTAAGCTACTTTGAAAAAGTAGTTCACTACATCCAAGCTACTTCAGGACAAATTATATCTCAATCTGAAATGTCATAGACTACAAGAATGTGTAATTTGCCATATTAAACACAAAACTATGTTTCAAGTGAGAATTAAGCAATTCTGTTGCTGAAAAAGAAAGACAATGTTTGCTTATTTCCCCCATATTTTCTTCTCTATATATAAAAAATGTATTATGTAGTTCCAGTAGTCAGCTACAGCGCTACATGGCAAAAAAGTAATAAACTACTTAAAGCAAAATTTGAATTTAGTTTAACAACCACAAACCTACTGAAAAATAGTTTAATTACTAGTTGATCTACATGTAGTTCACTATTCCCCAACACTGATGCCTGTACTAATAACCAGCATAAGTGCCACAGGTGTAAAGTTTAAATAAATGGTGTAAAGCAAAAGTGTAAAGAAATCTGTTTATACATAAAGAAATGTAATATTGCTTACCATGTTGCAATACCTGATGTTGCCTGTAGTAAATATATTTTTTAAATGTAACCTTTATTTAAACTAGGCAAGTCAGTTAAGAATAAATTCTTATTTACAATGACGGCCTACCAGGGAACAGTAGGTTAACTGCCTTGTTCAGGGGCAGAACGACAGATTTTTACCTTGTCAGCTCGGGGATTCGATGGCCAAGCACTCTAATCCCGGCTATTTCTTCACTTTCTCTTCTTAAAATGTGATTTTAAACCTAACCCTAACCTTAGTAAAGATTAAAAACAAAATTGTTTTCATGATTTGTTTTTATTTATAGCCATTTGATGCTGAGGTAACTAGTGGAAAGTAGTAATAAAAAAGACGGAAGAGGAAGCAAGCCACCCCACTAGCTATATTTATTATGGATCCCCATTAGCTGTTGCTGAGAGTCGAGCCAAATTAAAGCAGTTTCACAACAGATTTCACAACACATTAAGTGTGCACCCTCAGTCCAATACTCTACTACCACATATCTACAACACAAAATCCATGTGTACATATAGTGCGTATGTTATCATGTGCGTGTGTGTATGCCTGTGTGTGTGTCTCTTCACAGTACCCGCTGTTCCATAAGGTGTATTTTTATCAGATTTTTACACTTGATTTTATTGCTTCCAAGAGTTACTTGATGTGGAATAGAGTTCCATGTAGTCATGACTCTTTTTGGTACTGTGCGCATCCTGTAGTCTGTTCTGGACTTGGGGACTGTGAAGAGACCTCTGGTGACATGTCTTGTGGGGTATGCGTGGGTGTCCGAGCTGTGTGCTAGTAGTTTAAACAGACAGCTCGGTGCAGTCAACATGTCGATAGTTCTCACAAATACAGGTAGTGATGAAGTACATTTTTCCTCTACTTTGAGCCAGGAGAGATTGACATGCATATTATTAATATTAGCTCTCCATGTACATTTAAGGGCCAGCTGTGCTACACTGTTCTGGGCCAATTGTAATTTTCCTAAGTTCCACTTTATTGCACCTGATCACACGACTGGGCAGTAGTCCAGGTGCCACAAAACTAGGGCCTGTAGGACTGGCCTTGTTGATAACGTTGCTAAGAAGGCAGAGCAGCGCTTTATTATGGACAGACCTCTCCCCATCTTAGCTACTGTTGCATCAATATGTTTTGACCATGACAGTTTACAATCCATGGTTACTCCAAGCAGTTTAGTCTCCTCAACTTGCTCAATTTACACATTATTAATTACAAGATTTAGTTGAGGTTTAGAGTTTAGTAAATGATTGGTCTCAAATACAATGCTTTTCGTTTTTTTTTACATTTTATATTTAGGACTAACTTATTTCTTACCACCCATTCTGAAACTGACTGCAGCTTTTTGTCAGGTGTTGCAGTGATTTCACTTGCTGTGGTAGCTGACTTGTAAGGTACTGAGTCATCAGCATACATAGACATACAGGCTTTACTCAGAGCCAGTGGCAGGTCATTAGTAAAGATTGAAACAATTAAGGGGCCTAGACAGCTGCCCTGGAGAATGCCTGACTCTACCTGGATTATGTTGGAGAGGCTTCCATTAAATAACACCCCCTGTGTTCTATTACACAGGTAACTCTCTATCCACAATATAGCAGGGGATGTAAAGCCATAACGCGTTTTTCCAGCAGCAGATTATGATTGATAATGTCAAAAGCTGCACTGAAGTCTAACAAAACAGCTCCCGCAATCTTTTATCAATTTCTGTCAGCCAATCATCAGTAATTTAAGTGCCATACATGTTGAAAGCCCTTCTTATAAGAGTGCTAAAAAACTGTTGTTAATTTGTTTACTGTGAAATATCATTATATCTGGTCAAACATTTATTTTATTAAGGGTTGGTAACAGGCTGATTGGTCGACTGTTTGAGCCAGTAAAGGGTGCTTTGCTATTCTTGGGTAGCGGAATTACTTTTGCTTCCCTCCAGACCAATCATAAATTCACTCTGGCTATCTACTCCGAGGGTGCCAGAGCGCCAAAAAATGGATGAATTTACAAACTCGCAAAACCAGATGAAAATGACCGGTGTCAGTAAAAAAAAAAGTCATTACATTTTTTTCCAGCAGCACAGTTACAGTCACCAACGTATAGATAACATGAAAACAGCCTAAACAGCTCTGATAAGGCGAGTAAAATGGTCAGAGTGAGGTTCTCTCTCATTTGTGCCTGGAAGTAGCTAGCAAGCTAGCTAACTTTATCTAGTTACCTTAAGTGCTTGACGGCCGTTGTGAGGTCAGAACGCTCAACCCTATGTCATGTAAAAAATACAGTAGTCCCTCTGGCCATGTGTGGGCTAAGGCGTCCATGCCCAAGGGGCTCTTGGACTCTGACAGAGAGAACCAGAGGGAGCAGTGGGATGTTTGCTCTGAGGCGAACAGGTCTAAATGTGCTGTTTCAAACCACTGCCATATCATCTTCATTACTTGTGGGTGAAGTCTCCAGTCACCCAGGGGCGATTTCTGTCGCAACAAGAAGTCTGCCACCTCGTTCAGAGATGTGGTAGGCTCATAGGGAGGCCAGATGTGGTAGGGCCCATATCAAGAGTTGTTGGGCCACCTGTAGGGACCGTACAGACCTCGTTCTCCCTTGATGGTTGATATGGAACACTGTTGAGGTATTGTCTGATCGTATCAAGACGTTTGTGTTTGAGAACCGGCAGAAAGTGATTCAGGGCTAGGTAAATTGCCTAAAGTTCTAGCACGTTGATGTGATCTTTCCTCCAGCGGGGGCACCACTCTCCCCGTACAGACCTGTGTTGCCACACTGATCCCCAGCCTGCTAGTGAAGCGTTGGTTGTCACTACTTCCTGCCTTGCCGGAAATTATCCGAGAGGGACACCTGTAATCAGGTAGGCTCTCTTCCTCCACACGAAGGTCGTTGATCCACACTTGTAGTGGCCTTAAAGACAGCAGGCCTAATGGTGTCACCCAGCAAGCATGCCCATCACTTGTTGGAACATTCGTACCTTCACCAATGCATTCAACTGGAATTGTTGCAGAAGAGCTACTGGGTGCTTTCTCAGCGTCCGTCTGGAGTCATCGGACATTGGGACTTGGGCGAGCCAGACCTGGTGACGAGTCACAAGGGTGGACATCAGTCTGTCTAGTTCCCAATGCGGGGTGCTGTGTTGTAGGCCCGTGACAGTAGCTCATCTGTGGCTCTGCAATGGGGTCTGGGGCAGCAGGCATCATCCTTCAGCGCTTCATCTAAGGAGAGCATCAGCTCTGCTATGCATTCATCCACCTTAGGCATATGGTCCAACCCATGTGGTTTTGCGTCGTGCATGGCAGATAGTGTCCTACTGTCCTTGCTATGGTGGGCGAGAGCCCATGGGTCGGACCAGCATCTCTGAAGCTCCGTAACAAAAGCCAGTGAAGGTGGCACACTGAAAGGTGTAGCTGCCAGGGCCTTCTTAAAGAATGGCTTAGCTGCAGCTTGAGGGTCATCAAGCTCTAGCCTAGCTAAGGCCACACGCAGGACAACACGTAGTGAGGCAGAGCTTTTTTCTGACTCTGTGTGATCAGACCCTCGGAATGACTCCTCTGACCCATCTTTAGCGTTGAGACTGAATTTGTCCACAACACTGGTTGGCACCTCCTTCACCATGTTGGGTGTATCATCCTTCTGGTCACTAAAGTGCCGGTTGAATGCCCGAGTGGAGAGCAGGTCATCATCACGGCTATCTGAGTCCTCTGTTTCATCCCCCATGCTGGAGGGAGTGCTAGAGAGCACCGACTCAGGGGGCTTGAAGAAATGCAAAAGTGTTTTTAGCTGCTTTATCTCAGAGGATAAATAATCAACCTTCCGAGTGAGGCTCTTATTTTTAGACTGTTTTACCTGGGGGGGGGGGGGGCTGTCCCTCTTTTGGTCGCCTTGGGTGGGTCCTGGCGAACAACGTCGAACACTTGTAAATTATCTGTGAAATCCAGGCCCTCAACCTTCACAAATTAAAAAATATAAATATTTGTTATGCAATATACTAATTCATCAAATTAAGTAATATAATAGTAACCGGAAACTGTATACAACAGCTACCACAATAGACAGTAAGAGTAGAGAGCCACAATAATCTGTCAGGAGCTGTACAGCACCCACAAAATAATTTCGGGAGAGCCTAGCTATGACCACAGGGCTGGAGCAGGAGAGATATCATGTTTAATCGTAGGCTTATTTATGCGAAATACGCACGAATGGCCATCGTTTGGTAAGACAAGCTGACAACACACAGCGTCAGCTAGGTGGAGTTGGTAAGCTAGCTGACAACACACAGTGGCAGCTAGGTGGAGTTGGTAAGCTAGCTGACAACACACAGTGGCAGCTAGGTGGAGTTGGTAAACTAGCTAGCTAGGTTGTAGCATGCTAGTAATACCAAGGGAGAGGGATGCCTAAGGGAGGCAATCCGAATCTCAAGTCATATAGCTGGCTAGGCTAATAACCTTCCTAGACGTGGTTATCTAGGGAAGAAGTGACACATTCGAGTTTTAAATAGTTGAAGGAAGACTAGTGCCCGGTGGCCTTGATAACGAGCCAGCAGTGGAGAATCTCTTTACATGGTTAGCACCAGAGTATGGTGGCCAACACACACACTAGTTGGTGGGCTAAGTCCGCAGAAGACACGGAAACACGATATCCTCCCATAAAAGGGAGAGGTAGGAATGAGCTGTCACACAGCCTTGGAGGGCAATTTTCGCGCTGACACACAGGTCACAGAGTTTCTGAACCCAGAGGAGCAACGGGATTTGAAAAGTCAATGGGTGTGTTCGTAAATTCACTCTAGAGTGCCAGAGTGTGCTCAGATTGCGCTCTGGGCGTTCGTAAATTCAGAGCAGATTTTCCGTAGCCTACTGCGTAGGGCTGATCCTAGTTTCTGACCTCACAATAGCAGTCAAACACCCAAGCTAACTAAAGCGTGTGTGTTCATAAATTCAGAGCGTTTCGCTCTCGAGTGTTCAGAGCGCACATAGGACGAAGAGTAGAGTTGATCCGAGTTGTGCTGGCCTCACAACTGCAGTCAAGCAAGCACCCAAGCTATCTGGCTAACGTTGGTTAGCTTGCAAGCTACTTCCAGACACAAGAACACCTCACTGAGCATTTTACTCACTTTAGCATAGCTGTTTTCATGTTATCTAGAACGTTGGTGACTGTCACTGTGCTGCTGGCAACAATTTAATAACGTTTTTCTGTTGTGCATTCGTAAATTCCTCAGTTATTCTGCACCCTGGCACACTCAGGCGAGAGTGGTCTGAAAACGAAGTAGATAGCCAGAGTGAATTTACGAACCCTTAGTTGTTAATTTTCTCGAAATCTAAAGGCACAACCTAGATTCGAGCCAATGTCTTAAGTAGTTGAACATGTTATTACTCCAATCTCGTAAAAGGGCGAAATTGACACGTTTTAATTTATCAAAACTGCTTTATATCAAAGGAGTGCGGTTGATTCTGCACATGTGCGCAGTTCGGCGCGAGACGACGGCTAGTTTAGCTAGCCATTCGGGGATTTATTTTGGAGAAGCAGTTTTAGTCTTCATACTGTACTGTCTTTGGTATGGTTGATTGGCACTACATCTAGTCTCGCCCAAGCCGCTCCCCATGTGACAGATTATCCATTATATTGACCAGGTACTCAATTGGGCGCTCTAACAATAAAAAATAAATGTATTCAAAGAAATATGGAAGACAGTTGGGAGGAGGCGATAACAGGTGGGACCATTATTGCCAATGAGGGCAGATACGAGTGCGTTATCAGGCAACTCCTATATTTTTCTCAAAGTTGCTGGGATGTCACGTGTCCTACTTATATCAGTACACTCGTAACAACCTAAATATGCATTACGAAACGTATATTTGATCAAATAAACCACACGTAGCAAATAATCCATGACATCTTTCGATAACTAAATTCGACACTCTCGTTGGACCCAGTTATCCATCTCTGCCCATATCCACCAGTGAGCTCCAGCATGCGTCTAGACTTTGCGTCTTGACTTTACGTCTAGACTTTACGTCGTGGCGTTGTTTGACTTGAGAACAAACGCACGCAGTTGCATTTAAAGAAATCACCCCGCCGGCAGATTTCTTGAATGAGCTGAGAGCAGTAAACATTGACGTCTGTTGAATTAATATATTGGCAACACCTACGCCAAAACAGGGTAAGTCATCTATACAGCAATATTTACAATTGAAAACGTGTAATTTAACGAGCTAGCATTTAGTTAGCCAATGGCATGGATGGGGCGCAGAGGCCGGGGTGAGATTGAATGTACAGCGCTATGCCCATGGAATATGGGGGTTTAGTTAGCTAGCATGACTGAGTTGGGCGGGGGGAAATGTTACCAGACCAGCTAGTTAGCCACCCAGTATAAGCCTGCTACAGATAGTTTGCGCACTATTAATATGTAACGTATTTATCTAACATTACTTTGTCTTTACTAGCGCGATAAACTAGCTGTTAGGTTGAAAATGACAACCTAGTTAACGTTAGCTAGATAACTTTCATTACAAGCAGACTTCATGATATAGCCAACGTTAGCTAACGTTGGCACATTTATTTGATAGTAATTTCAGGGCCATTCTAGCTACCTAACTTGGGTAGCTACCGCCGTTCGCTTACACATCTGCAAGACAATGCTTACTTCCATCCTCGTAATTTCCACTCACCAATACGTCTAAATTAACTACCCAACGTTGCGAAAGCTAGTCCAACTGAACTAAACTACCAAGTTATCTGATATAGTTAGCTAGCTAGCCAGTGTTCAGAAGTGATTCAGTCTGGTTAGCAGAACTGGCTGCAGCTTTCTTCAACTCATCTTCCCCTGACCATGATCATTTCCCTTCGTTTCAGGAATGGTCCCCCCCCCAACCTGTTGTATCTCTGACATGATTATATGGCATAGAAATGTCCTAATAAAAAATAATCACCTGTGTGCTTTTTCTAACGTGACATGAAGTTGAAATCAACATTTCTCCTTTGTGCTTCAACAGAAAATGGCTGTGAACGTTTACTCAACCTCAGTGTGCAGTGACAACTTGAGTCGTCATGACATGCTTGCATGGATCAACGAATCGTTACAGATCAACCTTACTAAGATAGAGCTGTTATGTTCAGGTAATTGGCAGGTTATGGATGGCACAACTGCATTTGTTCTTGCATTACTTCATAAGGTGGAGATTGCTTATATGGTTAGGGAAAATGAAATTAAATCCTTTAATTGATGTAGCCTGAAGGTTAAGCATACTTTCCTTTAGTGTCAGTATGTGATCAAAGAGGAATAGTTAATTACCATTTGTGTTGACCCCTTCTCAAGGTGCGGCCTACTGCCAGTTTATGGACATGCTCTTCCCCGGCTGTGTGCCTTTGAAGAAAGTCAAATTTGCTGCAAAACTAGAGCACGAATTCATTCACAACTTTAAGATCTTGCAAGCTGGCTTCAAAAGAATGGATGTTGACAAAGTAAGTAGGCAATTCCATTTTCCCTCTCAGCATGTCCTAGGTTCTAGTCTACATCCATAGCTCTATTTGCAAGGCTGATTATATTTTTGAGCTAGTTGCTTTTGAAGCATATTCATCTATTGATCCTTTTGCTTCCTGTTTTTACCATGTGTTGGCTTGTAACACGATAACAATTCAACAACGGCATGTTCTCTAATCCTAATCTTTGCCTTCTCATTTGGATTTACACATCTGAGTTGCCCGTAGTGTGGGTTTGTCTGTGTGTGTACCAATGATGTCAGCTGCTGTATACTTCTCTGCCACTGCTTGCTAATTGTGTTTACTGCTGAGCTAGCATGACCTCTACAGTGGCTCACTGATATTGACTTTCCTGTGCCCGCAGAGACAGGACTGTTGGCATCCTATACAGTCTCTACTCTGTTAGTCATTGGTTCTCATCCAGTAGTTAGATGGCGTATTTCTTGGATTCGGCTACTGCACAGTGAAGAGCTGTCCTGTCTGTGAGAGACAGAGAGCAAAACACTTCAGAGCGAGAGTTTTGATTTTCTCCAATCCAGTGTCATGACGAAGTCCCTTAGAAATGGGCAGTCCTAGTCTCTGTGTGTTATATCCACATCCCGACAGCGTTTGTAACGGTAGTCACTACCTCTGCGACGCATGTTTAGTCTAAATCAACTGTGTATGATGTGCACATCCACTAGTGTTTATTTAACCCTTTTTTGTGGTGTTGAATCCACTTACCTGGTGCTTTGTTCTTCCCAAGATCATCCCTGTTGACAAGTTGATAAAAAGCAAGTTCCAGGACAACTTTGAGTTTGTGCAGTGGTTCAAGAAGTTCTTTGATGCCAACTATGATGGGAAAGAATACGACCCTGTGGAGGCTCGCCAGGGCCAAGACTCCATGTCCAACCCCGCCATGTCGGCCCTCAACAAGCCCAAGAAAATCCTCAACACTGGTGAGAATAGTGGCTGAGCCTGTGCAATGGTTTTATATATATTTTCACTGTAGTATTATTTTTAGGAGTGGTTCCCCTACAGAAGGTTCTAGGTGGGGCACAAAGGCCCCAAAATCAACATCTTGAGACCTGTTGAACTAAAATTGTCAATTGAAAGCAACAAAATCAAAATTGTTTTAGTTTGGAGGGGAGAATGGAAACACTGTAGGAGAAATACTGACTAGCAGCAAGAAATGGCTTCTGTAAGCAGTCTAGAGGTGATTTGTCTTTCCATACTTAAATCTACTGAGCTTGTCAATAACAACCTCTCCCCATCTCTTTTCTGACTGGTTGCTTGTTCCCCTCAGCACCCCAGCGGTCAGCAGTTGCCAAGGTAGCACCCAAAATGGCGCGGAGACCAGGGGCTGGTGGAGGTGACGAGGAGCGGGCAGAACTCATCCAGGAGGTACTGTCATCCATCCTTCCATTCATGAATTCATGTGCCATGTCTTGTGAGAAATAATAACAATTGGTTTGACTGAAGTTCTAGCCAAAGTTCAGTGATATACAGGTTGTATCATCTGTTGCCCACCTCCCTCCTCCCAGGTGAATATACTGAAGTCCACCATCCAGGACATGGAGAAGGAGAGGGACTTTTATTTTGGCAAACTGAGGAACATTGAGCTCATCTGCCAAGAGAAGGAAGGAGAGGGTGATCCCACACTGCAGAGGATCGTGGATATACTCTACGCCACAGATGTGAGTTTAGTCAACGTTACACAGATCCTCGACGGGTCACTTCAGCTTTTTTAGGTTTGAGCCCATGTGTTTTGGTTCAAACAACTGCTGATGCCTTCTTAAAATTCAGTTTGTGGAATGGCCTGTATGTAGCTCAAACGGAATGCTAAAGTATGCTCATACAGCTTGTGCAGTTTCCTTCAAACAGGCGACGCATGATTGGTTCATTCTGTCCGAAATTCATGCGTGCTTAGATCAGACCTGCGTCGAATAAATGTCAACACTAGTGTGATTGATTTAGCGTACTTTGCACTTTTGGGACTATTCCATTGGTGCCTTCTATACCAGGTAAACCAAATCAAACGCCACTCAAGTGTTTGAAAAGTACACTACATTGCCAAAAGTATCAAAAATCATGGACATTAATATGGAGTCTGTCCCCCCCTTTTTTTTTTGCTTCTATAAGAGCCTCCACTCTTCTGGGAAGGTTTTCCTCTAGATGTTGGAATATTGCTGTGGGGACTTGCTTCCATTCAGCCGCAAGCATTAGTGAGGTCGGGCACTGATTTTGGGTGATTAGGTATGGGTCGCAGTTCCAATTCATCCCAAATGTGTTCGATGGGGTTGAGGTCATGTCTCTCTGCAGGCCAGTCAAGTTCTTCCACACTGATCTCGGCAAACCATTTCTGTATGGACCTTGCTTTGTGCACAGGGGCATTGTCATGCTGAAACAGGAAAGGGCCTTCCCCAAACTGTTGCCATAAAGTTGGAAGCACAGAATCATCTAGCATGTTATTGACTGGTGTAGCGTTAGGATTTTCCTTTACATGGAACCCCATTTAATGAAGCTCCCGACAAACAGTTCTTGTGCTGACATTGCTTCCAGAGGCAGTTTGGAACTCTGTAGTGAGGATAGGTGACTTAAAAAAAAAACGCGCTTCAGCACTTGGCGGTCCCGTTCTGTGAGCTTGTGTGGCCTACCACTTCGCGGCTGAGCCGATGTTGAATCTAGTCGTTTCCAGTTCACAAAAACAGCACTTACAGTTGACCAGCGCAGCTCTAGCAGGGCAGAAATTTGATGAACTGACTTGTTGGAAAGGTGGCATCCTATGATGGTGCCATGTTGAAAGTCACTGAGCTCTTCAGTACGGGCCATTCTACTGTTTGTCTATGATGGTTGCATGGCTGTGTGCGTGTCAGCAACGGGTGTGGCTGGAATAGCCAAATCCACTAATTTGAAGGGATGTCCACATACTTTTGGACGTGTAGTGTATTATTTGACCCAGACTTCGATCTCAATTTGAGTGTCTTTCCGCTACGTAGAGTCCTATAACCTAATATCTAACCGGATATCTTCTAGAGGTCGACCGATTATGATTTTTCAACGCCGATACCGATAATTGGAGGACCAAAAAAGCAATTTTTTTTTTTTTTTTTTTGTATTTTTTGTAATGACAATTACAACAATACTGAATGAACACTTATTTTAACTTAATATAATACATCAATAAAATCAATTTAGCCTCAAATAAATAATGAAACATGTTCAATTTGGTTTAAATAATGCAAAAACAAAGTGTTGGAGAAGAAGGTGTAAGTGCAATATGTGCCATGTAAGAAAGCTAATGTTTAAGTGGCTTGCTCAGAACATGGGAACATATGAAAGCTAGTGGTTCCTTTTAACATGAGTCTTCAATATTCCCAGGTAAGAAGTTTTAGGTTGTAGTTATTATAGGACTACTTCTCTCTATACGATTTGTATTTCATATACCTTTGACTATTGGATGTTCTTATAAGCACTTTACTATTGCCAGTGTAACAGTATAGCTTCCGTCCCTCTCCTCGCTCAAACCAGGAACACATCGACAACAGCCACCCTCGAAGCAGCGTTACCCATGCAGAGGAAGGGAAACAACTACTCCAAGTCTCAGAGCGAGTGACGTTTGAAACGCTATTAGCGTGCACCCGGCTAACTAGCTAGCCATTTCACATCGGTTACACCAGCCTAATCTTGGGAGTTGATAGGCTTGAAGGGGTGGGTATAATTTGTGGAACGTTCCAACAGGAATCTGTTCCAAAAAACGTAAAGTAAAAGGTTGCCAACCAACAACGCATACAAAGTAGCAACGCATACAAACCTAGCTAACTAGCTGCCGAATAGGCTTCAACTCACCACGTAGCTTAATCTTAATGTTTGTCCATAGGCAAACAGACATTTTTCGGAATAAACGTGATGAGTGAAGAACGCAATGAAATAGACCACTCCCTACCCGGTATCTTATTCTGCCGCTATACAACTTTGTATGCGTTGTTTTTTGGAAACCTTGTTATTTACGAAGTTTTTGGAATAGATTCCTGTTGGAACGTTCCACAAATTATACCTACCCAGGTTGAAGTCATAAACAGCGCAATGCTTGAAGCACAGTGAAGGGCTGTTTGAATGAATGCTTACAAGCCTGCTGCTGCCTACCACTGCTCAGTCAGACAGCTCTATCAAATCATAGACTTAATTATAATATAATAAACACACACAAATACGAGCCTTTGGTCATTAATATGGTCGAATTCGGAAACTATCATCTCGAAAACAAAAGTTTTTTTCTTTCAGTGACATACAGAACCGTTCCGTATTTTATCTAATGGGTGGCTAAGTCTAAATATTCCTGTTAGGCATTGATGTTTATGGTTAGGTACATTGGTGCAACGACAGTACTTTTTTTGCAAATGCGCTTGTTAGATCAACACCCGTTTGTCGAAGTAGGCTGTGATTCAATGAAAATTAACAGGCACTGCATCGATTATATGCAACGCGGGACACGTTAGATAAACTAGTAATATCATCAACCATGTGTAGTTAACTAGTGATTTATGTTAAGATTGATAGTTTTTTATAAGTCTAATGCTAGCTAGCAACTTACCTTTGCTTCTTGCTGCCCTCGCGTAACAGGTAGTCAGCCTGTTAATCCTTGTGGAGTGCAATGTAAGGCAGGTGGTTAGAGCGTTGGACTGGTAACCGAAGGTTGCAAAAACGAATCCCCCTGAACAAGCAGTTAACCCCCGTTTCTAGGCCGTCATTGTAAATAAGAATGTGTTCTTAATCTGACTTGCCTAGTTAAATAAAGGTGTAAAAAAAAAAGAGAAATCGGTGCCCAAAATACCGATTGTTATGAAAACTTGAAATCGGCCCTAATTAATCAGCCATTCTGATGAATCGGTCGACCTCTAATATCTTCCTCTTCATCCGTCTCTGTGATCTCAGGAGGGCTTTGTCATACCGGACGCTGAGTCAGAGGACCAGGAGGAGTTCTAACGTTCAAGACTGGATCATGCAGCTTTTAATACAACCCCTCAACCCACCAAACCCCTTCAATCAGCTACATCTCCATCCTCACCCTACGTACAAGGACCCCCCCCCCCCCCCCCCCCCCCCAGAAATGTATCATGTTATGTGGTCTGAGTGGACTGTATATTAAAAAACATTTTTCTGTAAAATCAAGTTGAAATAAGAGGTGCGGGTGTGAAGAACCTCTTCTGAAAGCCCTTCTCTGGGTCATCCCATTGGCCCGTATCAGCTTCATGCTGGTAGAAGGCAGCCATTTTGGCTCTATTTGGGTCCAGAAGAGTGAACTGTCCATCTGTAAGATATCACTTATTTTATTTTTTTCCCCCTCAATTTCTGTGTCTGTTCCGGGAATTGGAGTTACAAGTTCATTTGAACCTGCACTCACTTTTGTACATAGTATTTTTCTTATTTTACCTGTTTCCTAAATTATCACTCTTTGCCATGTGTAGCAATTGTTTTCTGGGTCAGAGCTAAATCACTGAGTTTCTACTTGGTTAATGTAGTGATCGTGGGACATTTATTTGCTTTACTAACCAACTGTTCATATCCCTCGAACCTAATTGTGTTCACTACTTTCATTTAGTCTCCTCCTGTTTGGAGATTAACCTTTTCTTTAAATGGTGCAATCCTTTTTATTCCAGGAAAGTGGCATTTTTTTTCTCTCAAAGATTCAGGTCAACGTCTCTTAGTGTGGCTGCAATTCTCGGGACGGCTCATAACAACCTGACAATATTTATAAAGTAACATGTTAGAAACTACAAGCTTATGGTGGAATACTTTGTGATTTATCTGTTTTTTTGTCTCTTGGATGTTGGAAGGCATGTGCACTGTGGATGCCACGAACTCTCTGGTCCCAAGCTTATCCCAAATTACCCACTTTGTTTTTAAAATTGTTCACTTGGCAGGGGATGAAGTTAACTTGATTTAGCAGCTCTAGTGTCTAATGCATCTTCTTAAGGAATGCAAAAATGTGACTTTTTCTATTTTCTACCTTCATTTTTTTTTTTTTTTTTTACTCCTGTCTTGCATTTGAATCTGTTTTGATTATGTAGCCACTGCACCATTGACAGGTTCTAGGCCCAAAACGCTGATACGTAAATAGAACTGCTAGCCTCTGCACTGGAATATCAGAGATTTTCAAAGTTTATGAATTGCCTTATTCTTAAATACCTTTCATAACCTACATATGTGACTTTGTACTCTCTTTTTGGCAAATGTTTGTAATTTGATTTAAAGAATTGTCATTTCAGATCTTATCGTTTTTTTTGTTGTTTTTCTGCTGCTCTGAATGGAAGTCTAGAGAATCTGGCAAATAGATTCTCAGTCTTCCAGTTAATACAATGCTCTGACAAAGGCCAATTTACATTTGTATATCATTGATGGTTCATTTGAAGTGTTCTGAACTTATTGGTGTACTTAATCTAACTGGTGCCACCCATCTGTTTGCTGAAATGACCTGTCTGATTAATTAGAAGTACATAACTGACAAGTCCAAAGTCTTGCCTCCTTGCAGGGCCTGTTAAATAATGTGTATAATAAATTGAACAATAATGCCACAATGTTATCTATAGCATACTTTGGTTGTGCTGATAGCTGGGCATTAGCTTTGCATGTAGTTTTTTATGAAGGGGATTTTCTGGTGCTGAATATGTAATGAATTGGCTTGAAGTCCACGTGGGAGCTGCACATAGATTTAACCATTGTAGTGTACTTCAGTTTTCTGGCACTAAAACGGGACCTTTCTAGGCAATGAAGGAAGTTTGAATGACGTGCAAAAACCTTCCGAAATGCATTAGGATGCCTGGCTGTAATATTATTTCTTTTTTTCAATTACGTTTTGGTCCTCGTTGTGTTCTTCAGGACCACAACCCTAATTTAATTTGTCTACTTTTTGAGATTGCCACATCCAACAGTTTTTCAAAATGTATTGGGATATGAATGTGTATGTTTGACACAGAGATGATCATTGTGACTGTTGACCTTGAGTCCAGAAACATTGTTTTGAGTGATAGTTTAAAAACATAATTGTCCTTTTATTAGATTATTTTTTTTGGCTTGTTTGATGACTAAACTATCCTGGTGGCCGATTTTTATTTTATTTTTTGTATATTTTTTTTTAGTTATTTTTAATTTGTTTTGTATTCTTTATGTATATATGTATGTGTGGGTATTTGGGTCTTAAACATGGGTCATGTTCCAGCAGTCTACAATCAATGGTTGTGTGCATCGTCATCGACTGCGCAGTCTATCAGTTTGCTATATCATGTGGTTTGCAGATATTAAACACTTACCCAGAAGTTGAGATCTGGCAGACATCTACAATGTAGTCAGTCTGGAACGTGGAAATTGTTTTGGTAAAGTGCATTTTATATGCAAGGCAGAACCCCCGCAATGGCCTGTTTCAATCTAACCTTGTGACAATCTTGACCTTTAACCATCGAACAACTCCCTGTTAGCTATTGGTTCCTGATTGTATTATTTTCTAGATATTTTGAATGATTAGTGTGGTTATTGGAAGGAGCCCTTGAAGCTCTTGTGTTTTTGGGGTGTGAAAGATCAGTGGTGCTCATCAGATCTCCCCTGTGACGACATACTCAATCTGTGCTGACATTCTGGTACACTGTGGGCCTTGTGCCACCTTCTGCTCTCTTTTTTTTGTCTATTTATTTTTTATTTTTTTAGATTAAAAAAAAGAATTGTATTTCAGCGGGAAATGTATCTTATGTTTTCTGATTTACTTAAATCATGTTTGCCGAATTAAGTTTCTTATAAACAGTATTTCAAGATTTATTTTTTTCCCACTTCTGTTGGCTGTTCATTTTTTTTCTTCTCTAACATAAAGGTGATAAATGGCAGAAAAGGTCTGTTTTATTAAGTTGACAAAACAAGCAGTCCTAGTTCAGAATTTGAAATTCACATGACCATTTCCAGGTCAACTTGCCAGATTGGAATTCCATTGCTGTGACATCATAAAGAGTGTGCATTATTCTGGAATGTCAATTATTTAGTGAAACTCAATTGTTGAAAACCCTTGAGACGACAACAACAAACCAGCCATATGGCCTAATGTTAGTCATGGGAAGTACTTCGGCCCAGGGCAGAAATACCAACATGATGGAGAAAGGATCTTCAGAGGCCTGGTATGTGCATTGAGTGATAAGATGTCTGTCTAGCCATTTACACTGAGGATCATCATTTTGTAAATGTTTATCACAATTGTCTGCATAAGTAACTTTGCTTCCAGCTCCCCTACTGATGGAGACAAGCACAAACAAAATGGACCACAGGTATTGTGTAAAGACCGCTTGTACATTACAGACCCTTCTACTGTATTTTTCTTGGTCTTATTGTCTGGTTGTAAAAGATGTCGTACTGTTATTCCTTCTATCCCGTCCCTTGTGTTGTGTAGCCGACTGCTGGCAGCGGGTGCACCAAGAGTGGCTCCCCAGAGGAGGGCGAGAAGAGGAACCAGGGACGTGTGGAGGACCAGATCAACGAGGAGCACCTTCAACGGATTGAGGCCATGTTCCATGAAGCAGACACCGACGGGGGGGGAGGTACATAGATTTCGTGCCTCTCATCTCCCGTTGATCCAGTTCTGATAGAAGTCAAGCTAGTGGATTTCTCTATCTATATGCGGTAGAAATTAACCTGGAGACAAGGTTACCGTTCTGATGTCTCACTCCTCATGAAAGCCTCCTGACTATAGCAGTGCCATCGCTGTACTCGTTTTCAACACCGTCTGAAGATGCGTTGTGGCATGATCAGAAATACAACCATGGTTCAACACTATTATCCTTTCTCCTCTCTCTTTCTCTCCCTCGCTGAAAGGATTGGATATGGAAGAGTTTCGTGAGGCAATCAAGAAGATCATGGGTGACATTGATGATGAAGATGTGGACATTATCTTCATGAAGGTGGACACCAACTGTGACGGCGGTGTGGACTGGGTGGGTGTCTGGCCAAGCTGGTAGTTTTGAGGATCGTAAAAAAACAAAGGCCTTTTATATTTCTCTGTGTATGGGTTAATGGGTACATAGTGGGGCGTAATTGGGACTAGGGGGATAAAGAGTCAAATTACGTCCTCAGGCTTTTTACATGCTCCAGTGGGTGTGTCCCAAAGAGCGCCACTCGTCTCTCAGTGAGCCCCCTCTGACTCAAACCCCCTGCTGCCACCCCGAACCATTATTTATGATGATCCCTCTGTTACTAGACAGAGGGCCAGTCTGTGTGCTGAGACACGGGGTGACTGTGGTGGGAATCTCTTATCTAAATGCCTGAAGACTGAATACCCCCCCCCCCACACCCACACACACACTGATCCAGGCCAGACTCCTACTAGACAAGACTGGAATGCAACATCCACAGGGGGCAGACCACTCCAGAGGGAGAAAGGACTTATTTGAATAACACATTATCTCATTGTTTTAGTTTCAAATGGAGTTGTGTATGATTCTAAATTCCTCACCGATGGTTTTACAACATTTACTCCCTATATGAATACATCCACAGGCAGCTTGCTCATGAAACCCATGGATCATTAGACTTTTTGGCAAACCTCTATGCTCACAAGCAGTGAGCAATATTTTTAAAACTCCACCTTTCTCCATACTTGATGGCTGCATCCAATGAAGGCACAGAAATGCTTAGAAAAGGTGCTGGCTAGCAGAGTAGAACACTTTAAAAAGAAAAGCAGAGCTGCACATTCAATGTAGAGTTTGATCTGAAGCTATTGTGTTTTTGCTATCATTATAAATGTTTGTAGGCTTATGTAGTCAAATTGTATTTATGATCACATGTTATCCATTCATGACTTATGTCTATTTACATCTGTGAATCAACCAATGAAATCAACCCACAGCTAGCTTTGATTATGGACGTGTGTGTGTGTGTGTGTGTGTGTGTGCTTTCAAACTATATTAACTAGTGATCTGCAGTGTTGATCATTATACTCTGATGAAGACAGCTTGGCTGTCGGAACATTGGTTATAAAATGATTCCGTCTGAGCTCCTAGAGTGCAATTTTCTTTTTCATGCATTCAAAATGACACACTATTCCCTACTCTAGCACACGTGGGGAGTAGGGTACCATTTCTTATTCGTCATTGGACATACAGTAGCTCATGATGTGTGCCTGTCTGCCTGTAGGATGAGTATCTAAACTACATGCTGCTGGAGTACAGGGAGAAGGACTCCCTACAGAAGCAGAACCGTCCCCTCTACTTCCCCAAACCTCTAAAGATCGTCCCTGTGTAAGTGCTCTCTCACTTGGATCCTATTCATTACGGCACCACGTAGCAAAACGTTTTGCAATGGAAAACAAAAACAAGCGTTTTATTGGAAAAGTCCAAGCAGTCCCTCTCTGTTTCAGTCCGTTAATTCGACCCTGGGTTAGGTGTGTTGTCATGGTACGGTGCCATGCCTGGGAGACCGGAGAAGGATGGGATGCTACTGCTGTATGTGAGACACGTGGTTGCTCTCCGATAGACATGGATGGTTCCCATTATCGTTGGCTAGGACAACTACTCCCCAGTTGTATGTGTGTGGAGAGGGTGAAAGAGATTATTTGCATATAACAGCGCCTTTTGTAGTTTCAAATGTGAATTATTCAAAGGGTCCAAGGATTTTGGCCATGAATCTCCCAAGTACTTTCTAACCCCCACTCTTTACACCCACGCCCTTTGCATTCTTCTGTTCTCTCAAGTGTATGCTTTCTTTCCTATTCTCTGTCTACGGGGTTGTGTGTGTCTAGTGTGGCCATGCATGCATCCCCCCTGTCTGTGTCAGTGACTCATGTCCGTAGATGACACAGCGCTGCTACTCTCCTTACTCACGGTGTGTCTATCTGAGATCACAGGCATCCAGTCCCCCTGGGGTCTATTTTCTGACTGTAGGAGACATGGAGAAAGGCAGTCTATAAATATCACCAGAGAATGGCTAAGATAATGTCATTTAATGGTATCGTTGGAGAACAGGTCTTTAGAAATATTGCAGCTTGCCACTTTTTTTCTCGTGTATATTTGACAAACAAAATACTCTGAATCCTAAATGTCCAATAATCCAGACACAGGTTTTGTTCTTTTGACTGATGTCTTGGTGGTTTGTGAGGTCTGTGTGGTTTCTTTCTGGTTCTCTGCAGTGCCCACTGTGAGCCCATCGTTCGGCTGCAGTTCTACCCCTTCCAGACCCCCCAGGCAGAGAAGAACGGGGGGCAGGGCAGGGCCGTGCCCAAAACCCGCGCCCAGCTGGGACGCTACCTGTCTGTCAGCAGAGACGGCATCCTCAACTACTGGAGCGAGAGGTTCAAACTGACACGCACTGTCAACGTGAGTGTGTCTGTGTGTGCACGCCACTGTGTGTGTACAAGTGCATCTTTGTGTGTGTGCGCACTTAAAACACCAGAGTACTTCCCTTCAGAGGTTAGACTGAGGAGAGAGGTATTCAGTGCATTGCATGGTAGGATGAAATTGAGTTGAAATTGAGTTGATGCTGCTCTTCCATAGAGAAGGATGGATGTCCTGTCACCACCATGTCTATTTTAAAATTGGCCACAATGACTCATCCATGGATATAAAGTAGACACCTGCCATGGAAATAAATCAGACCGGCATAGTTCAGCTCTACGGGGACAGGTGGTGCCACACATCACCCGTCTGATTGGGCGGGCCACTGAGGACACCGTAGGCGGATTGCCTCGTCTCTCCATGGGCTCTGTTAAAACCACTGCTTCTGTAAAGGCTGACCAAGATTACCAACATCTCAGTATATCTAAACCTTCTGAATCTTGCATGGGATGCTATCTCTGTAATGTGATCCAGAAGACCAATGCACCAAGCAGGTGTCTTACTTAAACCTTATTACATGGGATTAGTGGTCTATACACAAAATATTAAGAACAGCTGCTCTTTCCATGATAGACTGACCAGGTGAAAGCTATGATCCCTTATTGATGTCACCTGTTAAATCCACTTCAGTCAGTGTAGAGGAAGGGGAGTAGATGGGTTAAAGAAGGATTTTTATGCCTTGAGACAATTGAGACATGGATTGTGTATGTGTGCCATTCAGAGAGTGAATGGGCAAGACTTCTATTTAAGTGCCTTTGAACAGGGTATGGTAGTAGGTGCCAGGTTTGTGTCAACAGCTGCAACGCTACTGCTTTTTTCACGCTCCACAGTTTCCTGTGTGTATCAAGAATTGGTCCACCACCCAAAAGACATCTAGCCAACTTGACACAACTGTGGGAGTCAACATGGGCCATCATCCCTGTGGAATGCTTTCGACACCTTAGAGTCCATGCCCCAGCGAATTGAGGCTGTTCTGAGGTCAAAATAGGGAGGGGGGGGTGCAACTCAATATTAGGAAAGTGTTCCTAATGTTTTGTATACTCCGTGTATATCACATAATGCTTTAAGTTGAAACCTCAACATTATCGCTTTTTTATATACAGTGGGGAGAACAAGTATTTGATACACTGCCGATTTTGCAGGTTTTCCTACTTACAAAGCATGTAGAGGTCTGTAATTTTTATCATAGGTACACTTCAACTGTGAGAGACGGAATCTAAAACAAAAATCCAGAAAATCACATTGTATGATTTTTTTAAAGTAATTCATTTGCATTTTATTGCATGACATAAGTATTTGATCACCTACCAACCAGTAAGAATTCCGGCTCTCACAGACCTGTTAGTTTTTCTTTAAGAAGCCCTCCTGTTCTCCACTCATTACCTGTATTAACTGCACCTGTTTGAACTCGTTACCTGTATAAAAGACACCTGTCCACACACTCAATCAAACAGACTCCAACCTCTCCACAATGGCCAAGACCAGAGAGCTGTGTAAGGACATCAGGGATAAAATTGTAGACCTGCACAAGGCTGGGATGGGCTACAGGACAATAGGCAAGCAGCTTGGTGAGAAGGCAACAACTGTTGGCGCAATTATTAGAAAATGGAAGAAGTTCAAGATGACTGTCAATCACCCTCGGTCTGGGGCTCCATGCAAGATCTCACCTCGTGGGGCATCAATGATCATGAGAAAGGTGAGGGATAAGCCCAGAACTACACAGCAGGACCTGGTCAATGACCTGAAAAGAGCTGGGACCACAGTCTCAAAGAAAACCATTAGTAACACACTACGCCGTCATGGATTAAAATCCTGCAGCGCACGCAAGGTCCCCCTGCTCAAGCCAGCGCATGTCCAGGCCCGTCTGAAGTTTGCCAATGACCATCTGGATGATCCAGAGGAGGAATGGGAGAAGGTCATGTGGTCTGATGAGACAAAAATAGAGCTTTTTGGTCTAAACTCCACTCGCCGTGTTGAGGAAGACGAAGAATGAGTACAACCCCAAGAACACCATCCCAACCGTGAAGCATGGGGGTGGCAGCATCATGTTGTGTGGGTGCTTTGCTTCAGGAGGGACTGGTGCACTTCACAAAATAGATGGCATCATGAGGGAAAAATTATGTGGATATATTGAAACAACATCTCAAGACATCAGTTAAAGCTTGGTCGCAAATGGGTCTTCCAAATGGACAATGACCCCAAGCATACTTCCATGGTTGTGGCAAAATGGCTTCAGGACAACAAAGTCAAGGTATTGGAGTGGCCATCACAAAGTCCTGACCTCAATCCTATAGAAAATTTGTGGGCAGAACTGAAAAAGCGTGTGCGAGCAAGGAGGCCTACAAACCTGACTCAGTTACACCAGCTCTGTCAGGAGGAATGGGCCAAAATTCACCCAACTTATTGTGGGATGCTTGTGGAAGGCTACCTGAAATGTTTGACCCAAGTTAAACAATTTAAAGGCTATGCTACCAAATACTAATTGTGTGTATGCAGACTTCTGACCTACTGGGAATGTGATGAAAGAAATAAAAGCTGAAATCATTCTCTCTACTATTATTCTGACATTTCACATTCTTAAAATAAAGTGGTGATCCTAACTGACCTAAGACAGTGAATTTTAACTAGGATTACATGTCAGGATTTGTGAAAAAACGGAGTTTAAATGTATTTGGCTAAGGTGTATGTAAACTTCCGACTTCAACTAAATATATATGTGTGTATGTACACTACCGTTCAAAAGTTTGGGGTCACTTAGAAATGTCCTTATTTTTTAAAGAAAATCACTTTTTGTTATATATATTACTTTTTCTCCATATAAAATAACATTAAATTGATCAGAAATACAGACATAGACATTGTTAATGTTGTAAATGACTATTGTAGCTGGAAACTGCCCATTATCAGCAACCATCACTCCTGTGTTCCAATGGCATGTTGTGTTAGCTAAGTTTATTATTTTAAAAGGCTAATTAAACATTAGAAAACCCTTTTGCAATTATGTTAGCACAGCTGAAAATGGTTGTGCTGATTTAAAGAAGCAATAGAACTGGCCTTTAAACTAGTTGAGTGTCTGGAACATCTGCATTTTTTAAAAGTTTGATTACAGGCTAAAAACTCTGAAACTCTTCAGTCTATTCTTGTTCTGAGAAATGAAGACTATTCCATGCGAGAAACTGCCAAGAAACTGAAGATCTCGTACAACGCTGTGTACTCCCTTCACAGAACAGCGCAAACTGGCACTAACCAGAATAGAAAGAGTGGGAGGCCCCGGTGCACAACTGAGCAAGAGGACAAGTACATTAGTGTCTAGTATGAGAAACAGATGCCTCACAAGTCCTTAACTGGCAGCTTCATTAAATAGTTCCCGCAAAACACCAGTCTCAACGTCAACCGTGAGGAGACTCCTGGATGCTGGCCTTCTAGGCAGAGTTGCAAAGAAAAAGGCATATCTCAGACTGGCTCATTTTCACAAAAGTACTAAATGTTTAGGAATACAATTTGTTTCCCAAAGTGACTGTGTTCTTTCTCCATCATAGCAACTCATTCTTTCAGCTGAGGAAGGGAATCCTCTGCTTTGACTACTCTCCCGAGTTTAACATTCTGGGTAAGAGATTGATGAATCCTCTTTCACTAAAGTGAGGCAATTAGAAATGTGGGTTATGTTTGTGCAAAAATATCAGCAGTCTTTTTTCACCACCTACATTTGTTTCTCACTTTTACTGTCAAATCTTTACTATGTGTAGATAAATGAATTACAAAGTTAAAAGAAGGGTTGTGTTTCCAATGTGAATCCCTAAAATAAATTAAGATGGGCAAAATAACAGACACTGGACAGAGGACGAATCTAAGTTTGAGGTGTTTGGATCATAAAGAAGAACATTCGTGAGACACTGAAAAGATGCTGGAGGAGTGCTTGACGCCATCTGTCAAGCATGGTGGAGGCAATGTGATGGTCTGGGGGTGCTTTGGTGGTGGTAAAGTGGGAGATTTGTACAGGGTAATGGGGATCTTGAAGAAGGAAGGCTATCACTCCATTTTGCATCGACATACCCTGTGGACGGCGCTTAATTGGAGCCAATTTCCTCCATAAGGACAATGACCCAAAGCATAGCTCCAAACTATGCACGAATTGTTTAAGGAAGAAGCAGTTAGCTGGTATTCTGTCAATAATGGAGTGCCCAGCACAGTCACAGGATCTCAACCCTATTGAGCTGTTGTGGGAGCAGCTTGACCGTATGGTACGTAAGAAGTGCCCATCAAGCCAATCCAACTTGTGGGAGGTGCTTCATGAAGCATGGGGTGAAATCTCTTCAGATTACCTCAACAAATTGACAACTAGAATGCCAAAGGTCTGCAAGGCTGTAATTGCTGCAAATGGAGGATTCTTTGACAAAAGCGAAGTTTGAAGGACACATATTTCAATAAAAAATCCTTATTTATAATCTTGTCAACGTCTTGACTATATTTCCTATTCATTTTGCAACTCATTTCATGTATGTTTTCATGGAAAACAAGGACATATCTAAGTGATCCCAAACTTTTGAACGGTAGTGTATGTGTGGTTCTAGTGGTCTACTGACTTGACCTTCCTCCTCTGTCTGTCCTCTATCAGTTGGACCAGCTGAAACGAGCCCCCCCCTCCACCTCCATCCAACAGATCTGGGTAACCGACATGATCTGCTTGAGCAACCTTAACCTCCTGGCCATCGCCTCCACCGGACGAGACGTTGGTGTGTATGCATGTGTGGAGCCTGCAGCAAGTGCATGTGAGGGTGTGTGTGTCTAAGAATTGTAATTAACCCTGAACCAAATCAGACCAGATTCGGTAGTAGCAATTTAACATCCCTTGCTTTCAGTTTGTATAGCTTTAGACATTATTTAATGTGTTTCTCTGTGTAATATGCCTGTCTGTGTGTTAGAGTTTTATGACATCAGCGCCAGCAAGTGTGACATTGTATTCTCTCTGACTGGACTGGAGGGCTACGTGGTTGTCATGGATTACTGGTAGGGCATTGGCAAGTGCATTGGCTTTCCGGGCACTAGCTAGTCTAGTAACTTATATTACTGATAGGGCAATGGCTATGTTTTTAGATTACTGTTAGGCAGTGGTGGAAAAAGTACCTGATTTGTCATACTTGAGTAAAAGTAAAGATGCCTTAATAAAAAATTACTCAAGTGAAAGTCACCCAGTAAAATACTACTTGAGTAAAAGTCCTAAAAGTATTTGGTTTTAAATATACTTAAGTATCAAGTGAATAATTGCTAAAATATACTTAAGTATCAAAAGTAAAAGTGTAAATAATTTCAGATTCCTTATATTAAGCAAATCAGATGGCACGATGTTCTTGTTTTTAAATTTACTGATAGCCAGGGGCACACACTCAGACATAATTTAAAATGAAGCATTTGTGTTTAGGGAGTCTGCCAGATAAAAGATGGTAGGGATGACCATGGATGTTCTCTTGATGTGTATGATTTGGACCATTTTCCTGTCCTGCTAAGCATTCGAAATGTAACGAGTACTGTTGGGTGTCAAGGAAAATGTATGGAGTAAAAAGTACAGATACCCCAAAAAAACGACTTAAGTAGTACTTGTAAGTATTTTTACATAAGTACTTTACACCACTGCTGATAGGACATTGTCTAGGACTTTCAATTACTGGTATGACACTGGCTACAGGGCATCACACATTTAGATAAAACATCAGGTCAGTCGAAGGGATGATCTGTTAACGATGCATTTTTGTTGTGTAAGGCTAATTTCCCACACTCTGGCTGTCTATATGTCTGTCCAGGTCAGATGGAACCAAAGCAGTGTTTTCGATAGGGGACATTGAGGGTTATGTGTCTGTCTTCATCTCCAGTGATGTGCTCCAGTATGGACTGTTCAACAGCGGGGCCTTTAAGTCTGGTACTAACCCTCCCTGTCCTGTTCCAACACTCCCTTCACTGTACATAATTAAACCCTTTCTCTTCACCTTATGATGGTTCTCAGCTAGTTGGGTGGATGGTTACCCTCCCTCTCTCTGTCTCAGGGGGGAATTGCCGCATCCCTGTTCCAGCTCTGTTGAAGAACACCTCCAAGTATTTCCTGTGTTTCAAAGTGGTACGTTGCTCTACAAAGGCAATTATTCTGGTCAGTCTAAGAGCAGAAATCTGTGCATGGGTTTTGTTATAGCCCAGCAGTAACACTTGATTCAAATATTTAACTAATTAAGGTCTTCACTTACAATTATGCTGAATTAGGGTCTGTTACTGTAGGCTTTTGAATGAATGTCTACCCAACAGTAGATCTTTAGGACTGGAATGAAGATTTGGGTGGACGGTAACCCTCTCTCCTGCTCCAGAGTTTTGCAGAGATGTAAAGGATTTGATGCAAATAACGTTAATGATAAGGTCTCTATTTTTATAATAGTCAACACAGTTTTACATCTGTTGGAGAGGAAGGAAAAAGAAAGGGATGACAGCATTGTGAGAGATGGAGAAGGGGATGGGGTTATGGAGAGAGTGTCTACCTCTGTGATGGATCAGTCTGTCACAATGGGACTGTCCCATTACCCATCTGTGACCCTATCACTGACTAATACATACTAATCAGGTCGAAGATGATAGCCTGCTTGTCAGGAGGGAGCCTGGGGCCGGAAGATGGACTGATCGACTTCAGTAGACCACATACTTCCATTAGACCACATGTGCCTTCATTTCCCTCTCAGCAGCCTTTATTACACTACTCTATTGCCTATTTATTACATTGGTCTCTTATTTTATCAGTATCCTACCTTTTTCACACCATTACTGTATCTCTTATTTTCATGCTTCTGTGCCACACACCCCCCCCCCCCCCCCCAGGCCCTGCACAATAACTGGTGCCATCAGATCCGCTTTCTACCGGAGTTAAACGCTGTCGCCACCTGCTGTGCATCTGACCAAACTTCCATGGTTCTCACCACTGTGCCCCACTCTCAGAAGGCTAAAATCCAGTACGTTCCCCCTGCCCTGCACACAGTGCATGCTCCTTCATAGTGGTCCAGGAACTCTCTCTTCTACCTTATTCCACTCACACATATCTGTATCTCTGTCGACTGTACAGAGGAACAGGGCCCATATTCACAAAGCGTTTTTGAGTGCTGATCTAGGATCAGCTGCCCTTTAAAAGTCCTAATTTTAAGACACTGAATAAGAGCCCTGATTGTTACAGTAGCATTTTGCTCATTTTCACAAAAGTACTAAATGTTTAGGAATACAATTTGTTTCCAAAAGTGACTGTTCTTTCTCCATCATAGCAACTCATTCTTTCAGCTGAGAAAGGGAATCCTCTGCTTTGACTACTCTCCCGAGTTTAACATTCTGGGTAAGAGATTGATTAGGATGAATCCTCCTTCACTAAAGTCTAATAATAAGGCAATTAGTAATTTGGGTTATGTTTGTGCAAAAATATCAGCAGTCTTTTTTTCACCACCTACATTTTTGTTTCTTACATTTTTTTTTTTACTGTCAAGGGTTGTGTTTTCAATGTGAATCCCTGTCATAGTGACTGGAGGCTTTGACCGCATTGTGAGGATATGGAACCCGTACGTGAACAACTGTGCCACCTCTCAGATGAAGGGCCACTCCACAGCCATCACACACATCGTGGTCAACAGCAGCGACAACAAGATCATCAGCATCTCCAAGGACAAGGTCTGTCTGGGGACAAACCTGATCTACGGTCTCTGGTTACTCGGTGATCAGGATTACTTGAAGTCATGTTATGAGAAATGTGATGAGCAAGAATTGCCATGAATGTAAGAGAAGCACTGCTTGATTTCACGCACATGATCACACTGTTTTCTTTCCTATTCTCTGTCTGTGTCTCTATTGGTCTCAGAATGTGCGTGTGTGGGACCTGCAGGACTGTGCCTGTCTCCAGAACATCCACTCCAGGAATGTGACCATGAGTCGCTTCCCTATCTCCAGTGTCCACTACAACAGAGACACCAACACCCTGGTGCTGGCCACCTTCCTGGTAGGCTCCCCACCTTGTTCATTCACATACTGTAGGACACATAAAAGGGTAATCAAGGCCCTAGGAAGATTAGCGGTGGATTAGTGGTCCGCTAATGGGCATCGAGGAAGCCATGCAAATGCGATTTATTGTCTCACACAAATATGTTACAGCTACTCTAGCATCAACAGCGATGCTTTTTTTTTTGCCTATTATAACGACAATCTTTGTGCAGATAGGGGTTCTACATGGAGTGGTGGATGATGTGGATACTGTTCACAAGCTACAGACATCCCATGAGCAGCCCCTGTGTACAGCTCTCTATAACACCAACTTCAAACAGGTGAGTTGTTGGGTATACTCTAAAACACCAGGATGCTGGATGAATGAACAAATAACTCATTCATTAAGAGATGAATGAAAGAATAACGTTCTGTCCCATTTGAACCCCAATGTGCCTGCCTTCTCTCTGTTCCAGGTAGTGAGTGGCTGTCATAACGGCGTGGTGAGTGTGTGGGAAATCCTGACTGGGGAGAAGATCATGCAATTCCAGACATCCCCGGAGAAGGCGGTGGAGGTGACGGCCATGACGTTTGACGGGCCCAAGCGCCGCCTCATCACGGGCTCCAAGGATGGTAGCCTGCGCCTGTGGAACTTCAACAACGGAGCGCTACTAGCTACACTCCCCATACTGAATGATAACGAGGTAGAAGTTACGCCTAACTACAGATCAGGGATCAGTAGCTAGCCTACCTTCCTTCAGCCGTATCCAATAGGGGGATAAGAAAATCTGACCCTGCTCTTTTTCCAGGTGACGGGGGTCATTTACATCAACCAAAGGATATATGTGTCCGGCTGGAGCAAAAGGGTCATGTGGTACTTGTGAGTACACCTCCCATCGATACCATGTGTCAGTAAAGTCTGCAGGGTTAAATGTATACTGAGTAATGTGACGACATCATACACTTCGGAACAACTTCATGCTGGATGATGTTGTATTGCTGAGTGTACCTTTTTAAGTCTCCTCTGATGGACTGTGGTTGTTGCTGTGGTTGCCAGGGATGTGAAGGAGGATATGGAGATGGAGTACAGTATCTGGAACCAGTACCATGCCGAGGATATCTACTCCATGCATGCCCACGGCAACAAGATGCTTGTGACCGCCTCCTACAGTGGTGACATCATCGTATGGAACATTGACTCGGGGCGGGCCTTCTGCCGCTTCAACGCCTGCGAAAGTTCGCGACCACTGCTGCCCAATCGGGTGAGGGGATAGTGATCATACTTCCTTTTTGACCAATCCCCTAGAACAAGGGGTTTCAAACTGGGGTCCATGGCCCCTAGGGTACGCAGAGGTACTGCAGTGGGTCAGCGTAATTTAAAAAAATATTATTTGTATTATTTGGACAAAGTATTATTTTATGAATATTTCTAGCTACAACAGAATGCCATTTTTATGTCTGCGTCCAGTTTGAAGGAAGTTATATGTAGTTTCACGAGCCAATGCTAACAATGCTAAAATCGGCATCACACCACAATCTCAAATTATCCGTTTAATATGGAGGAAATTGGTCACTAATTCTTAGGCGGCCAGTTTAAATGGTAATTTTCAGTGTTAACTTAAACGACCAAACCGGATAGAAAGCATCCAGAAAAGATATTGAACTATATATTGTTTTTTATAATACCATTTTTGAGAACTAACAATGCATAGAATTGTAGGAAATTGACTTTAAAACTGCAAAATTGTCTCTCAGCTCTATGCCAAACTGTGTAGAATTGCTAGATGTGAGCTAAATATTTTCTCAGCTGCCAAGATACCTTTCTAGCTAATAGGTTATGTTAAAGTTTACACTTCCTCTTCCAATTAAGTGTGTGGAGGTCAAAATAATGAAACTGTTGTACCAAGTCTACTCATTTTAAAATGTTGAGTACTTCTACTTGCCATTATCATTCACCTGATAATCAATCAATCAAATGTATTTATAAAGCCCTTTTTACATCAGCCGAAGTAACAAAGTGCTGTACAGAAACCCAGCCTAAAACCCCAAACAGCAAGCAATGCAGATGTAGAAGCATGGTGGCTAGGAAAAACTCCCTAGAAAGGCAGGAACCTAGGAAGAAACCTAGAGAGGAACCAGGCTCTGAGGGGTGGCCAGTCCTCTTCTGGCTGCGCCGGGTTGAGATTTATAACAGTACATGGCCAAGATGTTCAAACATTCATAGATGACCAGCTGGGTCAAATCATAATCATCATCAACACAGTGGTTGTAGAGGGTGCAACAGGTCAGCACAGGAGTAAATGTCAGTTGGCTTCTTATAGCCGAGCATTTAGTGTGAGAGACAGCAGGTGCGGTAGAGAGAGAGAGAGTCGAAAACAGCAGGTCAGGGACAAGGTAGCACATCCGGTGAACAGGTCAGGGTTCCATAGCCGCAGGCTACAAGACGCAAGTTTATTTATTTTTTGCTAACATATGATGGGGGTCCCTGGGATGCTAGTTTGCCTGGGCAGGGGGTCCCTGGGCAAGTAAAGTTTGAAAACCACTATGCTAGAAGGCTAAATTATCATGTTTTTGTTGCCCAATCCTGCCTTCCAGGTGATTGACAGGTCAGCTTTTGACAGATTTGAGGCGTCAGAGTCTAAGGGCTCGTTTGATGAGAGCGAATGGACAGATTCATCAGAGGACAGAGGGGAGCCCACAGTCTCCCCGTCCAGCCAGGGGGTCTCAGTGGGGCCCGGTGCACCCCAACCTCATCCCCGCTCTCCTCAAGAGGACAAGGACGGCTCTTGCAGCAGCACCCCTGAGATGATCCAGGTGAGACATTCTGACCCATAACTGCTGACCAGGGTTAAGGTCCATTCATAAAGTGAATTGAAAAAATAAATCGCTGTGTGTTTTCAATGAGGATGTATTATTTGCCTGAATTGAAAACTGAATTGACCCCAAACCTGCTTCTAAACCTCCCATTGGCTTCTCTCTTAGTTGATATTTGACCTTGTTTGACCCCTCCAGGAGGAGGAGTCAGGCGCTGAGAAAGAAAATGAGAAAACTCATCAGAAGAAGTCGCCAAAGCAGCGGTGCAAGAGCGGCAAACCTCAGCCGATCAGTGCAAAAGAGTTAGAGAAACCCAGACTGGCTGTGGAGAAGGTATGGGCTAATGGACCAGTCAGTGAGAATCTGTGGATGCAGTATTGTACACCCTCAGACACTGAGCAATATTCCCACGACAGCAGATCAGGTCACAATGATGTAACAAGTACCAACAAAGTTGTTGAACACACACAAATCCCCTCCTTCACTCCTTCAGGCTCTTTTCCTGGGAACCAGGGAGCGGAGCCCTAACACAGCCATCCTGCTGACCAGTGCAGCTGACGGCTACGTGTACGCCTGGTCCATCCACCACCTTGGGGGGCTGCTGGGCAAGTTCCGGGCGGTCCACTCCGAGGGCACGGCCATCAGCACCATGTCCACTGATCTGCAAGACCAGATGCTGCTAACTGGGGACAGCACCGGCTACATCATGGTTGGTCGGAAGAATCATAGAGGATTAGTAGTGCAGACGTTCCCATATCAGAATGTTACGATATATGAGAATATGGTTGTTTAGCTGCTAGCAAACGCTTATCCGAAGCAACTTACAGTTAACACTTTGTATCCTCCTCTCCAGCTGTGGGACATAGAGAGGTACTGCTTCTGTATGCAAGGGGAGCGGGAGGGGATGGCCCCTCTGGAAAAGGCCATTCATCTGCCCAGCCTCATCCCCAGGTACTGTAAGGTGACTGGGCCTCGCAGGATGAAGGTGGAGAAGAGAACCGAGGTGCAGCATAGAGAGAGAACATACTAGAGTAACACGTTATAAACCTTTCTAGTATTCTAATTTGGTGGGTGAGAGTAGGAGGAGATGGATGGTTACAAAATCAGTTATGTTCTGTATGGCACACTGTAGTGAAATGTTTTGCAACAGAAGACTGATACCAGTGTTATGCAAGTTTCTGTAGCACATCCTCCATTTTAAAACGTTTTCTCTGCTTTGTGCCTACCGCACACAACCCTGTTCAGACAAATATTACATGTTGATTTCAGTGGCTTTCTGGGAAATAAGTATTGAAAATACATGGCAACAAATCCATTGTTGCTTTCTCACTGACTAATTAATAGAGTGTACAAAACATTAAGAACACCTTCCTAATATTGAGTTGCACCCTCTTTCGCCCTTAGAACAGCCTTAATTTGTCAGGGCATGGACTCTACAAGGTGTCAAAAGCGTTCCACAGGGATGCTGGCCCATGTTTACTCCAAGGCTTCCCACAGTTGTGTCAAGTTGGCTGGATGTCCTTTGGGTGATGGACCATTCTTGATACACATGGGAAACTGTTGAGCATGAAAAACCCAGCAACGTTGCAGTTCTTGACACAAACCACTGCGCATGGCCCCTCCTACAATAAAGGCACTTGAATATTTTGTCTTGCCCATTCACCCTCTGAATGGCACACATACACAATCCAATATTTCAATTGTCTCAAGGTTTAAAAATCCTTCTTTAACCGGTCTCCTCTCCTTCATCTACACTGTCATGGAAAGAGCATTTGTTCATATTTTATACACTCAGTGTACATGGATATTATTTTCACCACATTATCCATTTAATTCCAATCAAAGAGGATTGTAGAGTTTATAACCCTGTCTCATTTATTAATTCATTCTTCACGGTTTCCACTTGTCCAGGTGGTGGATGGCTGGAGCATCTCCCTTACCCCTCCGCCCCTCCTCAGCTCCTGGCGGGGTCACCTGAAGGGCATCGTTAGTCTGGAGTACGTGGAACGTTTCCGCCTCATTGTCACCGCCAGCCTGGACTGTAATGTGCGACTGTGGACAATCGCTGGCAGCTACATAGGTATGGTGCTCTCATGTGGGCCTGTTGCATTCTCTGTTTTACATTTTACCAGACGCTCTTATCCAGAGCGACTTCAGGAGTAAATAGGGTTAAGTGCCTTGCTCAAGGGGACATCAAAGGTTTTTCACTTAGTCGGCTCTGGGATTTGACTCTGCAATCTTTCGGTTAGTGGCCCAACGCTCTTAACCGCTAGTGTACCTGCTGCCCTGTGTGCTCTTGTTTCAAAAGCACCTAGATGGAAATTGTATCATTTCAAGTTTTATTCGACACATGCTCCGTAACAGTGAAATGCTTTTAGGACATTGGGGGGGTGGGGGCTCTATCAGTGGGGGTCTTGCTATTAGTCTTTTTAAAAATATTTTTTTATTGAATCACATCTGTACAGTGAAATATAATCACAATACATTGTTTGAGCTATCAGTCATAATAGAGGATAGATGCACATGGCTGGTTGGAGGCTAGGGTAGAGGTAATGTCACGCTAACTAGAAGTGTTTCCTTCAGGCACGTTTGGCCAGGCCCAGTGGCGTGTGGGAGACCCCCATGCCTTCCCCTGGGAACTGCCAGTGGACCTGAGGAGGGTTGGCTCCTGCCAGACCCTCAAAGTGCTCAACCAGGGAACACAACCCCACTGGAAGTGAGTCTCAAACCCCAAAGGGCAAAGTGCAACGTGGGAGTTTTTGGTCTCACTGTGACTCCTCTATTGTGAGTGCATTGCTGAGCCATTGGTTTTTGATGTAAACATGTCCTACTATACAGTAAGCCTACATGCTTTTCCTATTTCTTGTATTGTGTGTTGTGGCTCTAAGGTTTTACATTTCAAATGCTGCACACATTGCCCACCTGTGACGATAAAGATATACTGAACTGAGCCCAAAAAACTAAACAGCTGTGCCAAGCGTATCCTGGAGACACTGACCCAGCAGAAGCTCCGGCATACAGCCATGGCCAGCACTGCCTCTGACCTGCAGGAGCTGGTGCCAGCCGACCCACGCATCGCCCAGTACAGCAACGACCAGATCGAGGAGACCTGGCAGCACTGGCAAGAGAAGGGCAAACAGGTGAGTGGCAGGAGGATGACAACAGGGTACTGGATAGTGGGGATACATAGGTGCTCCATATATACGGCCAGCTATATCACATTGAATTGTTAGTTCCACAATCTTACTTTCAAATCAATCAAATTTGATTTGAACATTATATAGCACTCTAAGGTGTGGTTGGGTTTAGGTGTGAGAGAGCATTACTTACTGATCTATATGTTGTATTTCCCCTGTAGACGAGTTCCATCCTGGGGCTTGCCTACAAGCAGAAACTGAGGCACCACCTTCCCTCCTGTCCCCCAGACCTCCAGGTGTCCTTTAGCAGCCGAGAGCAGGTGGGAGCTTCCCATTTTTACCATGACCATTTCCTTGTTCCTCCGCATGAGACTATTAGGATTGGGGTAAATTCCACAAATTCAATTCTTATTCAATTACCTCCCAGCTGTCGCATAACGTTCTAAGAACCATATGTTTCTTAGAGCTTGGTGAGCGTGTGGTTATCCTATGGTTATTTTACATACAACCTTCCTACAGCATTCTGGGAATAGTGCAGGATACCCAGCTAGCACATAATGTTCTGAGAACCATATGTTTCTTAGGTGGGAATTTTGGTACTTCAAAACAAATAATTTTATTTGTTACGTCGAATACAACAGGTGTAGACTTTACTGTGAAATGCTTACTTATGAGCCCTTTCCCAACAATGTAGAGTTAAAAAATAGTAACACAATAAAATAACAACGAGACTATATTCAAGGAGTACCGGTACCGAGTCAATATGCGGGGATAAGAGGTAGAGGTAATACAGTAAATGCAATGTTATCAGCACATGGAAACCATGTATTTGATACCGTTCCGCTACAGCCATTACCTCGAGCCTGTCCTCCCCAATTAAGATGCCACCAACCTCTTGTGATATGTAGGTAGGGGTAGGCAATCAGGTTTGATAATAAACAGAGTAGCAGCAGCATATGTGAAAGAGTGTGCGTGCATGTGGCGTCAATATTTGTGCGTGGGTGGGTGTGTGTTGGAGTGTCAGTGTAGTATGTGTGGGTAGAGTCCAGTGAGTGTGCATAGAGCCGGTGCAAGAGAGTCAGTGCAAATAAAAAGCGGGTCAATGCAAATAGTCCGGGAAGCCATTTGATTAACTGTTGAGTAGCCTTATGGCTTGGGGGTAGAAGCTATTCAGGAGCCTTTTGGTCCCAGACTAGGTGCTCCAGTACCGCTTGCTTCAGCATAACGTTTCCTCGTGGTTCTATTTTAAAGTAATGTTCTCATTGTTCTGAGAACATTTAAGAAACAAAGTTTTTCTGTGGGAATTTCAGTACTTCAGCATAACGTTTTCTGCAGGTTTCCTCGTGGTTCTATTTAAAGTCATGTTGTCAGAACATTAAGCACTTTCCATAAAAAGAACATTCTAAGAAGGTGATTTAAAAACATGCATTCCATTCTCAGCATCAACAAAACACTCTATCCTCCATCTTAAGCGTGTTCAGGTGTGTTTGCTGCGCCCACTAATTTGCCGCGCCTACTAATTTGCCGCGCCTGATCTTAGAGTGCTTATTTCCTTTGAAATGGGGTCTGTTTTGAGTAGATTAAAATGAACAGCTTTGTATGACTTTTAAGAACACCATCCTGGTGGAACAGTGGACTAATTCCAGGTATATAGAAGAGATCATAGGTTTGAATCTCACTGACACGTGCCACAATAAAAAATGTGTTTGCATGATTAATGCATAAGTAAATTCATTTCTGTGTCATACCTGTGCTTGAAGTTCAAAACAGTTGAACCCAAACAACGTTAGCAGTGTCTTATTGAAACATTCAGTGAAAGTTAAGTTATTCAATAACCTTCAAATAACTTATAATTTCCGTTCTCAGAACGTTAAAACTTCCCAGGAAAACATTCTGGGAACCATAGTAAAATGTTCTGACTTCCCTGCAACCTACAAATGAATGTTCCCAGAACAGGCAAAACATGTTTTATTTCCATTCTCAGAACGTTTAAAAAAAACGTTCAGTTTCACTGGTTAGGAAACCTATGGCTTCGCTCCCTGAACCAATGGGAATCCAAAAATGTGCGTTCCCACAACTTTCAAGGAACCAAGTGTGCTAGCTGGGCTCTCCCTGTAAATTCCATTTAATTACTTAAAATTCCAGGTCAGTCTTTGAATTCAGAGAGAATGAATTTCCTCTCAATTCCAATGTTGGGTCAATTCCAATAATTAAATTCCCAATTCAATATCCCCGACAATTCCACAAATCCCAATTTGAATTAAATTCCCTCAGGCTGATCATGTCACTGTTCAGACTGCCTAGCTGGAAATATATAAAAACATGTTGAAATTATTTAACACCTGCAGTGATTTTTTTTATACTAAGGTCATTCATTTCAATTACTGGGAAATGTACACATATTCAATTCCAAAGATTAAATGATTTTCCCAATTCAGGGAGTCTAATGTAAATTCCATAACTTGAAGATTGTTAATTTGAATTTAATTCAATGTGAATTCTCCACTTCATTAGTGACTTCAACAATTTAATTTAAAATTAAACAGGAATTGACCCCAACCCTGGAGGATTTACCTCATAATGTCACATTATATACAGCAAGACTCAATGCTTGTCAACTGTGGCTCAGTTGGTAGAGCATGGTGTTTGCAACACCAGGGTTGTGGGTTCGATTCCCACGGGGGGCCAGTACAAAAAAAAAAATGCTTGTAATTAAAATGAAATGTATGAATTGTATGCAATCACTACTGTAAGTCGCTCTGGATAAGAGCGTCTGCTAAATGACTAAAATGTAAAATGTAAAAATGTAAAGCCTCACAGGAGACAAAAATACAAATTCTGTGTGTATTCAGCTCCTACTCTAACATTCTTCATTGTCCATTGCAGCTACGGGTGTACAAGTCGATGCCCTGCACATCCCTGCTGCCCATCATCCAGCCTCCGGTGCCTGAGCTACTGAAGGAGCAGCAGCAGAAGACCCAGGACGGGGCTGACATGCTGGGCAAGCAGAAGAGGAACAACAAGCGTGGCGCTCATGTACGCTTCAGCTCTGCCAAAGGGGCGCGCAGGAAGTCTATTGCTCCCAAACAGCAGACCAGGGGAGGCAGCAGCATCGCCTAGGGAACTGAGTAGCTGCAATTGTCCATTGGTTTTACCTGTTATTTCTCCCTGTTTCTGGATGAACTGTTTCAATACACAATTTGGGTAATTACTGTGATGTTATTCAATTGTGTTAATTGGCACCACAGTTTCACTGTCTACCACACACAGCGGTGACAACCTTCGAGTGGACTTAGGGCTCTGTTATCTCCAGTAGCATCCTCTTTATGACCTCATTAGCACAAAACACTGACCCCTGGTGATGCATGCTTCACACACACTGCATTGTTGGGGCCAATAAGTAAGCATTTCACTTTAACTCCACCTGTTGTTTACAAAGCATGTGACAAATAAAAGTTGATTTGCACATATACCCACACACACCTGATGAGAGGGAAGTTTGTCAATAAAAATACCCTTTGAGTGTGAAAGTATCTTTCAAACGTCTAATGTAATCGTCATCGTTCTCCTCAAATATGATTGGCTGCTGCTCCGCCCATTTTAGGGCCAACCGGAGTTCAGTTTACCGTCATTCCTCCTTCGCGTTGTCTCTGCCTTCAAAATACAACATTTGGACGAAGGGCATACCACCTCCACTTCAGGGAAAACGGATACTTTTGCAGATAAACATTTCACATTGCTTAATTTGAATGGAAGAAGGCGCTATCAAGTCAAGTGGTGTCCAACCTACCACTTCAAACAAAACGGCCTCGTCTCGCTCTCAAGTCAATCGTTTGCTACTTCCTTATAGTTATAGTAGCTAGATATTTTTTAACAAGGATTTGAACTCTAGCCAGCGGTGGGTCTAAGTTAGCTAACTGAAAACGCAGTTAACCTTTTGAATAGCAAAAAAGTGGTTTATATTTTAAGCTATTTTCTAACGCGTTGAATAGCTGATGTCGCTAAAGTTAGCTAACTGCTATCTCGTTTCTTTTGGGTTCTACTGCCTGGAAATATTGCTTGGATTTGCAACCAGCTAAGTTAACGTTGGCTAGTTTGACAGTTAGCTAATGTCATTATCTCAGTTAACGTACTGTATTGCTTTCTAATGCATAAAGCGAGATAGTCGACTTCTAAAGTAGCTAGGAGGCTAAAGAAGCATCCTTAAACAAGGAAGTCAGAATTAACTATGCCAGTTGTACCATTGTTTTTGTTCAATACCGTGCAATGAGAGGGTGACTCACTGGAGGCTTTTTTTTAAATTGCACGTAGTAGTTTGAGCTGCACGTAGTAGTTTGAGCTGCAGTGGGCACGAGCAAATAGCGGAATTTATCGTCAATACCATTCTTCGCAGCTTTGCCATCTTTTGTCCCGTATTTCGATAGTTAGGATAGATACCTAGCCAGCTGACTCGAGGGCAAAATGATTCCAGACAAAGCACCGAAGGAGGACGTATTTCATGCAGGAGGAGACTTGAAGAAGGAAGCTCATGTACCCAACTTTGAGAAGTACAAAGAACTCTACCTGAAGTCTATTGAACATCCAGATGGTAGGTTTATTTACAAATACATTTAAATCAAATTGAATTAGTCACATGCACCGAGTACAAGAGGTGTAGGCCTTACAATGAAATACTTACAAGCCCCAAACCAAAAATCCAATTTAAAAAATACGAGTTAAAGGTAACAAGTAGTTAAAGAGCAGCAGTAAAAAAAAAAAAAAAGAGATTATATACAGTGGGTACCGCTTAGTCGAGGTAATGAGTACTTGTAGGTAGTGTTATTAAAGTGACTATGCATATATAATAACGTTAAAAAAAAGTGTGGGGGGGGGGGGGGCAATGCAAATAGTCTGGGGAGCCATTTGATTAGATATTCATGATTCTTATGGCTTGTCGGTAGAAGCTGTTTAGAAGCCTCTTGGACCTAGACTTGGAACTCCGGTACCGCTTGCCGTGTGGTAGCAGAGCGAACAGTCTATGGCTGGGGTGGCTTATCAAAGCCTTGTGGGAGCTTGTGGAAATAAAAGTATTGCATGAACAAAAACCTTTGACTTATACCAGCAGTAGGTCTTGTTTTACTTCAGACCCAAGTGTATAGATTTTGCCAGCATATCTTTCACATGTCTATGCTAGTGTGCATGTAACTCTACTCCTCTTGCTTCATGTTTGCATTTTTTCTGTAACATGGTTTAGACATTTGGAAAAATCTTACTCTGAAGTTTTCCAACAACTGTGAGCATGTTGAGGAAATGTGACACAAGAAATTAATCTGACATTTCTGTGTTTTCTGGTGGTGGAGGATGATTGTCCCTATCAGCCACCTGTCATGGGTCATCATAATGGCCCTTCATTATGTTTCCTTATTCCAGAGTTCTGGGGTGACATTGCAAAAGACTTCTACTGGAAGTCGAAGCACACGGGCCAGTTCATGGACTACAACTTTGATGTGACAAAGGGGGAGATCTACATCAAGTGCATGGAGGGGGCCACCACCAACATCTGCTACAACGTCCTGGACTGTAACGTTCATGAGAGGAGGCTAGGGGACAAAGTGGCATTCTACTGGTGTGTCAAATCACATTTTATGGGTCACATACACACATTAGCAGATGTTATTGCAAGTGTTGCGAAATGCTCGTGCTTCTAGTTCCGACAGTGCAGCAATATCTAACAAGTAATCTAACAATTCCACATCTATCTAATACACACAAATCTAAGTAAAGGAATGGAATAAGAATATATAAATATATGGATGAGCAGTGACTGAGCGGCTTAGGCAAGATGCAATAGATAGTATAGAATACAGTTTATACATATGAGATGAGTAATGCAAGATATGTAAACATTATTAAAGTGACTAGTAATCCATTTATTGAAGTGGCCAATGACTTCAAGTCTGCATGTAGGCAGCAGCCCAACAGTCTGATGTCCTGTGTATGTGTGTTGAAAGGGGTTACGGAGGCTGTCAAAGCACTCTCTCCTTGGACATTGTATGGCTCACTGCTTGTGGAGAGTGCCCCTCTGGAACAATTTGATGGAATGCTAGGACAGGAGGCTGAATGCTTCTACAATGATCCTCGGTCCTTTGTCTCTGGTCTTGTCTGAAGTGACTAGTGCTCAAGACCCCCGCCCCCCTCTTTTGTAAAGCCAGCCCCAGGTCAGAGATGTCCTCATGAATGAATAGTGAATCTATGAGGACAGATGGGCTTCTAGTACTGGGTGGGTTATTTTGGGATGTGGTAGCTTTTTGTGTTTTGTTGGTATGAGTGAATAGGAGAGCTTTGAAGTTGAGACACAATACACACATGCTCTTTGCTCACCCCATTAACCACACCAGACTAGGACATTTAGACCACAGGGAATTGACATCGATGTATGCTGCAGTTTTGATATGCTCTAGTCTTAAGTGTATGTCTTGTTTTGCAAATTGTTGTGCATTTACCAGTTGATGTCTGATGATGAACAGCGTTGGGTCTACACTTGACTTTGACTGCGTAGGGTTACTCGGAGGTCTCAACTTAACTGATTTTAGAAAACTGACTTCTCACTAGTAGAATTTTGAAGTGTATTCCTTGCCGACAGGCTAGTCATTACAGTTATTAAAGTTGGGAGAGATTTTGCATAACTTAGACATTTCTTTGTCCCATGTTGCTGTAGTGTAAAAGGCAATGCTCTGCAGTCTCTTCCAGTGCTCATGACTCCTCAAGTGTGAATGTCTGTCCTATCAGTTCCAATGTACTGTCAGCCTGTTCATACCATTAGATTTGCCCTGCTACTTCTCAGCTTATTCAATACAAGGATATGTCCTTTTCTTTATGAAGTTACTTTTTAGTCTCGCAATGTTGTAATAGGCAAGCTTTTTGTCTGGGGATAGCCTACTTTAGCTGTTTTGTCCCTAAATGATCTAATTTGTATTATAAACTGGGTAGTTCGAGCCCTGAATGCTGATAATCATGGGTTTGACTAAATGTATTTTTACTGCTCTAATTACATTGGTAACCAGTTTATAATAGAAATAAGGCACCTCGGGGGTTTGAGATATATGGCCAATATACCATGGCTAAGGGCTGTGACCTAGCACTCCGTGTTGTCGTGCATAAGAACAGCCCTTAGCTTTGGTATATTGGCCATATATCTATAACTATAGTTTGTTTATTCAGTGCATGTGTAGGTAATAGGCAAGCCTATGTTTTTGTCTATACTCTGCAACCTCCACAACAGAGTTGGCGTCTTTGTCATCTGTACTTTGACATCTTGAACGTGAGTGGAAAGTTTGTTTTTTTGTTGCTGCTGACTATTTATAGGAGTGTGTGTGTGTTTCGCCACACTCTGTCACCACCATAGAGAGGGAAACTGTTTGGATGACCTTGACCTACCAGCAATGGTGTAGTTTTCTGCCAATGAGCAGAATGTAGCTCACAAACATAAATCTAAAAGGGAGCGGTGGGCAGTCTAGTGAGAGATCCATGTTGTGTGAAAGCAGAGCTTTGCATGGGTATTTTCCTACTCGCACTCTTGCACATTAACCGTTGTGAGATAACAGTGTCTACAGTATCTGGGAGGCTTATTGTGTTGCACAATAGGAAAGACCAAACTCGACCTTTCCTTTAGATTTCCTATTAGACACGGCTGTGTTTTGTTTATATTAAGCAATGTGTGTCCTGGACTGGAGAGGAGAACTTGTGTTAATCCAAATGCTATTAAGTTTATCATAAGTCTATGTGCTGTTTGCTCAAATGCATTTGCTACCTCAAATGAGAAATCCATTATCTTCTCTCCTACACTGATTTCTGGCAGTTACATTGTTCATTTGAGTGTGAAAGTATGGCAGAGCAACAACACAATTAGTGATTCTTATCCTTGGGCGGAATGTGGGCTGATTGGGTGAACTTGGTTACAGTGAGTTTTGCTCTAATTTCTCAGCAGTCTCTAGGGGCTCTTCTTATGGGCCAGTGGGATAAGAGGGCCAACTGTGTAAGAAGGGATATATATATATAAAATAACAAAAAAAGATTTGATAAAATTGAATTTGACCTTTACTACTATAGCCCATAGAAACGCATTGCTTAACACATTCATAAATGGCAAGAAAGACAGTCAAAAAATAAATGAGGAATTGGGTGTTTGTCCTATACCTTCCTAGGAGATATAAGAAAGCTCAGAAAATAATCGGTTTTTTTGTACACATTTAACCCCTTATTTTTGTTGGCACAAATCTACCTCCATCCTTCCATTCGTTTGTATGGGTTCCCTTCAGACGGGTCCTGTGACTCTTGTGGGGGTGTAGAGCAAAACGGAGAGCAACATCATGTTTGTGAGTCTCCCCTTTCCATAGAGTGGCTATAATAGTACTGTAAGCCAAACCGTTTGGACGTTACAGCCGTTTTTGTGAGAAGACTGATTTTCGGGATGTCTTGTGGTCTAACGAACACCGCTGTAGCGCGGCCATAAGCGGATGCGTTGGACTGAGACGTAGCCCATGCAATATCTCTCAAGCTGACATCTCTAGCTTAAACTGACTGTTTCTGAAGCAGATTTTTGTATTTTGATACTTAGATTGAAGCACTGGAGTCGATAGACTCTTAAGGATTAACAGAGGAACAATCATGTCCAGTAACCACACCATCCCAAATTCTACCGTTCGTGTTCACACTGCCATTTTAAGAGCTTGTCCTTAGTTTGCCAGTCATGCATTTCTCGTTTTTAAAGGCGATTCCAAGAGACAAACGATTCCACAGCTCAGGCACATTGCTGAGTAAAGCAGAGAGCCACAATGTCACAGTTTATCACTTTAACTGTAGGCACATGAGGTACTTAGCTAGAATTGATCCACCTTGAATATTAGCTTTGTGAGCATGTTGGTGTGCTTGAATGTTTTGAGTTTGAGTATAAAGCAGGGGTTTAGTATTACTCATCTTCAGAATTTCTTGGGGGGGATAACATCTACAGTGCCTTCAGAAAATATTCATACACCTTGACTTCCATATTTTTGTTGTTACACCCTGAATTCAAAATGGATGAAATATATTTTTTCTTCACACATTTACACAATAACCCATAATGACAGTGAAAACTTGTTTTAGACATGTTTGCAAATGTATTTCAAATGTAAATATCTTATTACGCAAGTATTCACACCCCAAAGTTAATACTTTTGTAGAAGCACCTTTTGGCAGCGATTACAACTGTGAATCTTAAGAGCTTTCCAACCCTGGATTATACAACATTTGCCCATTTTATTCTTATTTAAAATGATTCAAGCGCTGTCAAGTTGATCATTGTTAGACGGCCATTGTCAAGTCTTGACATAGATTTTCAAAACAGTAACTAGGCTACTCAGGAACATTCAATGTCGTCTTGGTAAGCAACTCCAGTGTATATTTGGCCTTGTGTTTAAGGTTATTGTCCTGCTGAAAGGTCAATTCGTCTCCCAGTGTCTGTTGGAAAGCAGACTGAACCAGGTTTTCCTCTAGGATTTTGCCTGTGCTTAGCTGTATACCCATAACATGATGCAGCCACCACCATGCTTGAGTTAGGAAGGACACCTGTTAATTATTAACTTCACCATGCTCAAAGGGATATTCAGCATCTGCTTTTTTTCATTATTACACATCTACCAATCGGTGCCCTTTGCGAGGCTTTGAAAAACCTTCCTGGTCTTTGTGGTTACATCTCTGCTTGAAATTCACTACTCGATTGAGAGACCATAAAGATAATTGTATGTGTGGGTTACAGTGATGGGGTAGTTATTCAAAAATCACGTTACCCTCTATTAATGAACATAGAATGAGTCCATGCAACTTATTGAATTGTTAGGCACAGTTTTACTCCTGAACTTATGTAGGCTTGACAACGAAGGGGTTGACTACTTATTGACTGAACAACGTTTTACATTATTAATATTATATATATTTTTTTTAATCTAAAATGTTTCAACAAAATTCCACTTTGACATTAAGAGGATTGTGTGTAGATCAGTAACACAAAATCCACATTTTTATAAATGTTAAATTGGACCTTTTCCCCAGTCTGAGGTCCTGAGTGCTCTGGAGCAGGTTTTCATCAAGGATCTCTCTGTACTTTGCTCTGTTAATCTTTCCTTCAACCCTGACTAGTCTTCCAGTCCCTGCCACGGGAATACCCCACAGCATGATGCTGCCACTGCGATGCTTCACTGTAACGATGGTGCAAGGTTTCCTCCAGAAGTGATGCTTGGCATTCAGGCATAAGAGTTCAATCTTGGTTTTATCAGACCAGAGAATCTTGTTTCTCCATAGTTTGAGAGAGTGCCTTTTGGCAAAATCCAAGTGGCTGTCATGTACCTTTTACTGAGGGGTGGCTTCTGTCTGGCCACTCTACCATAAAGGCCTGATTGGTGGAGTGCTGCAGAGATGGTTGTCCTTCTGGAAGGTTCTCTGATCTCCACAGAGGAACTCTGGAGCTCTGTCAGAGTGACCATTGAGTTCTTGGTTACCTCCCAGACCAAGGCCCTTCTCCCCCGATTGCTCAGTTTGGCCGGGCAGCCAGCTCTAGGAAGAGTCTTGGTGGTTCCAAACTTCTTCCATTTTAAGAAAGCTGGAGGCCACTGTGTTGTTGGGGACCTTCAATGCTGCAGACATTTTTTGGTAGCTTTCCCCAGATTTGTGCCTCGACACAATCCTGTCTTGGAGCTCTACGGACAATTCCTTCGACCTCATGGCTTAGTTTTTGCTCTGACATGCACTGTCAGCTGTGGGACCTTATATAGACAGGTGTGTGCCTTTCCAAATCATGTCCAATCAATTTAATTTACCACAGGTGGACTCCAATCAAGTTGTAGAGACATCTCAAGGATGATCAATGGAAACAGGATGCACCTGAGCTCAATTTTAAATCTCATAGCAAAGGGTCTGAATACTTATGTAAATAAGGTATTTCTATTTTACATTTCTAAAACCTGTTTTTTTGCTTTGTCATTATGGGGTATTGTGTGTAGATTGAGGATTTTTATTTATTTAATCCATTTTAGAATAAGGCTGTAACGTAACAGTGTAAAAAGAGAAGGAGTCTAAATACTTTCAGAATGCTCTGTATCTCTGTATGATATCTATGTTGTTGGTCCCCTTACAGGGAAGGGAACGAGCCTGGTGACGAGATGACGGTGACATACAGAGAGCTGCTCCAGCAGGTTTGCCAGTTTGCCAATGTGCTCAAGTCCCAGGGGGTGAAGAAGGGAGACCGCGTGTCCATCTACATGCCAATGGTGGTGGAGCTGGTGGTGGCCATGCTGGCCTGTGTCCGCATCGGGGCTGTGCACTCAATCGTGGTGAGTAACCGACACCTAAACTGTCTGGATTAGGCCTGTTTTGTCAAGATACTAGTATCTTGATACGATAGCAGATTTTCCGTGGCAAAAAAGAAAACACGAAGCAGACTTTATGATCCTTTAAAATCCTACTTTATGTAAAATATTGTGTGCTATAGCTTGCGAAATAACAAGTGTGACTCTGGGTGACAACATGAGGCTGTGTTTTCCAACATTAGGACTGTTTTTGCTCAAATTAAGTCTGCTTCATGTTTTAGTTTCCTTTTCTTCCTGACGTCATACTGGTATCATTGACAACCCTAAAACCTATAGGCACATCATACCAGTCTGATTTATACTGTCATTAAAGTGCACTTCAGCGACCTTGAATTAGTAGGTAAAGTGGCTGTAATACCCATTTTGCCAGCTTTTTCCTCATACAAGGCAAACAGAATAGGCAAACACTTTAGTGCATTTGCACACAGTGCACAGTGTATTTGATGTGTGTATTTCTGTGTGTACACTATCCAGTTTGCAGGCTTTTCGGCAGAGTCGCTGTGCGAGAGGATCCTGGACTCCCAGTGCTCGTTGCTGATCACGGCCGGTGAGACTGCAAACTCAACTGCAGTAATAAAGAGACTCTTATTCGATTGGATTACAGTGCCACAGATTATCCCCTGACCCCCTAATCCACAGTGTTAATTAGCGTGGCTTTGTACTCATCATAGTGAGCCCAGCCCACTGTACAGGCCTACTGCATCACTGTACAGCTTTGGATTTGGAGTGACGCTAATCGGATAACCGACATAACCTCTTTAGATGGTGACCCTTTGTGAGTGACTGGGTGTGGTCCTGGGCAATTTTGGTCTGTGGCTGAAGACTGCTACCAGGGGAATTAAGTGAATTAAAAACGTTGCACATTAGCGACACCCGTTGGCTGCTGTTCAATTACACTAGAACCCAGACAATTACACTAGAACCCAGACAATTACACTAGAACCCAGACAATTACACTAGAACCCAGACATGCATTTGTTTGACATCCTAAAACATTTTGGAGCTGAGCACGCAATACTAAAATGTTTTGCACATATGAATATAATCTAGGAATCATTCATTTTTGTTGTCAGCGGATTGTAAAATATCAATATGAAGATTGTTCCCAGGTTGTGACAGGTTTATGCCAATGCAGTCAGACCGACAGTACCAGTGAAGTCCTGTCGATAGCAATCACTGCCCTGCCTTTCTCTCATTGATCGGTGTGCACCCTTTGACCTCATCCGTTCTGAACCCCCCCCCCAGATGGCTTCTACAGAGGAGATAAGCTCATCAACCTGAAGGTGATCGCTGACGACGCGCTACAGAAATGCAGGGACAGGTAAGGACACACTTTCTATCTGACTAACTAGTCACGTATACAGACTTCTACTCTCTGTTTGCTTGATATTTACAACACATCCTTACCGATAGATGATGTTTACTTGGAGAGGGTCATGCAGACTTTGTTCATGTGAATCACGACTCTGTCCTTTTACTTTGTCTCTTCCTTTACTCTTTCACACTGCCCCACTCTCTTCTCCATCTGTCAGGAGTTTCCCAGTACAGAGGTGTATCATGCTTAAACACCTGTCCAAGGAGGTGGAGGCCATTCCCCTCAGCTCTCAGTCTCCCCCAGCCAAGCGGCCCTGTCCTGACCTGCAGGTGAGACCACCAGCAAAATCTCTCTCACGCCCCATAGTCTCTCTACAGGGTTCTATTCATTAGAGCACACCATAGCAAAATGTTTTGCAACAGAAATTAAAAATGGGTGTTTGTTATTGGAAAAATGTAGTATTTTATTTTTTTACCCCCTTTTCTCCCCGATTTCGTGTTATCCAATTGGTAGTTAGTCTTGTCCCATCGCGACAACTCCCCTACGGACTCGGGAGAGGCGACGGTTGAGAGCCATGCGTCCTCCGAAACACGACCCTGCCAAGCTGCACTACTTCTTGACGTACTGCTCTCTTAACCCGGAAGCCAGCCTCACCAATGCGTCGGAGGAAACACCGTACAACTGGCGACCGAAGTCAGCGTGCAAGCGCCTGCCCGCGCGATAGGACAAGGACATCCCAGCCGGCCAAACCCTCCCCTAACACGGATGATGCTGGGCCAATTGTGCGCCGCCTCATGGGTCTCCTGGTCGCGGCTGGCTGCGAGACAGCCTGGGATCGAAACCGGGTCTGTAGTGACGCCTCTAGCGCTGCGATGCAGTGCCTTAGACCGCTGTCACCCTGTTAGTTTTTTTTTTCTCGGTTGGTGCCTAATGAATACGACCCCTGTGTTCATAGGGCAGGTCTCTCACCTTTAACATTTGCTACTGGGGCTACTGTTTAATTAATAAATACCTTATCATCACTTTAATGTTAACTCCCTACTATGTTTGTTTTTCTCCAGAAACAGTCAACACGTTTGGCTTTTTCTCCTTGGTTTTGTGTACAATGAAAAGTGTAGATAGTCCTTTGGCAAAGCCTGTACGGCTTTGTCTCGATGTCATGGTTCAAATGACATGAAGCCACCCCTTTTTATGTTTGTTCAAATAGGTCTAACCGTTTCCATTAACCCCTTCTAGCAGGAGAAACAGAAAGACAGAGTAAAGAAAATCCGTCCCGTCCCTCAGGTATTTCAGATTTCCCTGAGCTTGAATTCTCTCCATTTCTTGTCCTTTTCTTCTTAACACCTGTCTTATCTACTTGTCAGCGGTAGGCTAACCTTGGGGGTGGATCCTGTTACACATGTAGTAACACCTCTCTGTCTGAGTGTCTGCCTGTGGTCTGTCAGCTCACACCTGTCACCGGTCAGGGGTCCCTTACCTGATCTCTGCCTGGCTTTAGGCTGTACTTAAAGCTTCAATATTTAACTTTTTGGGCTACCTGACCAAATCCACATAGAAATGTGTGTTATAGCTTTGTCACTAATTGAGAGCAAGTCTAAGAAGCGGTAGATGTGAGCTATTTTATGGCGGCAGGTAGCCTAGTGGTTAGAGCGTTGGGCCAATAACCGAAAGGTTGCTGGATCGAATCCACGAGCTGACAAGGTAAAGATCTGTCGGTCTGCCCCTGAACAAGGCAGTTAACCCACCGTTCCCCGGTAGGCCGTCATTGTAAATAAGAATTTGTCCTTAACTGACTTGCCTAGTTAAATAAAGGTTAAATAAAAAAATATTTCTATCCTCCCGTTCTTATGTATCGCTTTTGCGTCTTTTACTTTCAAACAGCTGAAAATACTATATTTTTGGTTATGGAAATTATATTTCACTGCAGTTTAGATGGTGCAATGATTTTTTTTTAATGTGATACTTGCATGTTTTGTCACAAACTGAAATTAGGCAAACTATTAGAATTTTACCGACCAGGAATTGTCTGACCAATTTGCATAGTGCATCTTTAAGATGGTGATAAATACTATTATGTTTGACCTGAAAGAAACACTGGATAAGTTTACATGCACACTAATAATTCGACCTTAAACTGATTATGGCAGTAGGCAAATTATGCAATAGTCATGTAAACGCCTTACTCTGCTATCTTAATCGGGGTAAGGTCAAAATCAAAGTAAACATACGCCAATTAAAACAACAGATTTTCGGAGAAATCTTACGGATTATTAAGACCTGTAAACACCGTAATCGGCGTTCCAGCGGTGTAGTTGATCGTTGCATGTGGTAGCACCAGCCGGGCGAGCCACCCGCTTTAGTGTGAGTGAAGTGAGTTCGGAACAACTGAATGTATGGGTCTTAGAAGTAGTTTTCACATGTCCGAACTCCGAGTCAAATATGCTTCCCAAAAATAACATGTTTGCTGTGGTAGAATGTTTATTTTGATTGCGTATTTTCTGCATTTATCAGAGTGCCATCAAGTAGCCTGATTTTAGATGTGTCCATACAAACAGGATTGTTAAGGAAATCATTCTTCTTGCAAAGCATGTAAACTTTTATTCCAACTATTATATTAATCTGACTGTCCACAATAATTGCATTATTGTGTGCATGTAACCACACTCACTGAAGGATAAACAATGACTAAGGTTTCAGATAAGAGGTAATTGACCCCTGACTCTCCATGTAGATGTAATCGATCTCTCATACTGTAAGTGGGGTCTTTCATTTCATGCTTCAGATAATGTCTGTTTTAAAAAAAAAAAGTCTTACTGAGATTGTGCACTACTGTCAATATACACTCAGTTTATTAGGTACACCCATCTAGTACTGGGTCGGATCCGCCTTTGCCTCCAGAACAACTTGAATTCTTCGGGGCGTGGAAATGTTGTTCAATTGGTATCAAGGGACTTAACGTGTGCCAGAAAAACATTTCCGACACCATTACACCACTAGCCTGTACTGGTGACAACAGGCAGGATGGGGCCATGGACTCATACTGCTTATGCCAAATCCTGTTTCTGCCATCAGCATGACACAACAGGAACCAGGATTCGTCGGACCAGGCAGCGTTTTTCCTCTCCTCAATTGTCCACTGTTGGTGCTGGAGCCGCTTCTTCTTGTTTTTAGCTGCTGGGGGTGGAACCTGGTGTGGTCGTCTGCTGCCATAGCCCATGAGTGACAAGGACCGACTAGTTGTGCGTTCCGAGATGCCGTTCTGCACACCACTAATGTACTACGCCGTTAATTGCCTGTTTGTGGCCCGCCTGTTAGCTTGCGCAATTCTTGCCATTCTCCTTCAACCTCTCTTCAACGAGCTGTTTTCGCCCACAGGACCACCTTGACTGGATGTTTTTTGTTTGTCGCACCATTCTCGGTAAACCCTAGACACTGTCGTGCTTGAAAAGCCCAGGAGACTGGTCAATTCTCATACTGGAACAGGTGCGCCTGGCACCGACGATCAGTTACTTAGGTCACTCGTTTGACCCATTCTATAACATTCAATCGAATAGTAAGCAAATGCTCCGATGTCTGCCTGCTTTATATAGCAAGCCACGACCACTTGACTTATTGTATGTAGGAGTGAACCATTTTTGTGAATGGGTTGGTGTACATAATAAACTGGCCACTGAGTGTATCAATACATGTGCAACACTATCAATGTTATGTACATTTGGCATATTTCAGAAAAATATGTTGGCAAGAAATGCAGGGCCCTACCCATATTTTTAGAACATCTGTTTAGTGTATTTCATTAGCCAAACCCATATAGTGACCTTTAACCCCCGAGAGCAGCATTTTAGGAGAGTAATTTGATTGAACTCTAGGAGTTAACAATGTTTTAACTTCTCTCACCATTGTTTCACAGACTGTTCAAGTGTATACAACGCTGACTCACTTTTTATAGCTCTTATTTTTGTCTTATCTGAGCATGTTTGCTTTGAGCTAACGTTCTCATTCCTGATTTAGTGATTAGAAGCATTTATACTTTTCTTTTTTTTGTGCCTATGATCGTTATCAGGATGTCTTGATGTGGTCTCGAGCTGTAAAAATTCAGGGATCCATGTCATTGTGTGGTTTTTACTAGAGTGTGTGTGTGTGGTTCCGCCAGGTGCCGTGGAACCCTGAGGTGGATCAGTGCTGGCTCAGCCTGCTGAGTGGTGTGTCTGAGGAATGTGAACCAGAGTGGTGTGACTCTGAGGATCCCCTCTTCATCCTCTACACTAGTGGCTCCACCGGGAAACCCAAGGTACACATGCTATGCAGCAGTGGCACTCCGTTTATAACTCCCGTTCTCTCTTCTCTCAGTTTGATATAGATTTTTGCACTCTGTCTTTACATACGTGTAAATGCTCCTGTGGTGATCATGTGTCTTCTAATCAGGGTGTGCTACACACGATCGGTGGCTATATGCTCTACGTGGCCACCACCTTCAAACTGGTGTTTGACTACCATCCTGACGATGTGTACTGGTGCACGGCCGACATCGGCTGGATCACGGGTCACTCCTACATCACCTACGGGCCCCTGGCTAACGGGGCCACCAGTGTCCTGGTGAGTGGACGGCCACAGGCTTAATACTGTCATTTAGAGGAGGAAGAGGGCCGTCTGAAATGGAACCTTATTCCGTTTGGAATCTGGTCTAAAGTAGTGCACTATGAATAGGGCCCTTGTCTAAAGTAGTGCACTATATACAGTTGAAGTTGGAAGTTTACATACACTTAGGTTGGAGTCATTAAAACTTGTTTTTCAACCACTCTACAAATTTATTTTTAAGAAACTATAGTTTTGGCAAGTCGGTTAGGACATCTACTTTGTGCATGACACAAGTAATTTTTCCAACAATTGTTTACAGACAGATTATTTCACTTATAATTCACTGTATTGCAATTTCAGTGGGTCAGAAGTTTACATACACTAAATTGACTGTGCCTTTAAACAGCTTGAATGATGCCATGGCGTTAGAAGCTTCTGATAGGCTAATTGACATAATTTGTGTCAATTGGAAGAGTACCTGTGGATGTATTTCAAGGCCTACCTTCGAACTCGGTGCCTCTTTGCTTGACATCATTGGAAAATGAAATGAAATCAGCCAAGACCTCAGAAAAGAAATTGTAGACCTTCACAAGTCTGGTTCATCCTTGGGATTCATTTCCAAACGCCTGAAGGTACCACGTTCATCTGTACAAACAATAGTACGCAAGTATAAACACCATGGGACCACACAGCCGTCATACCGCTCAGGAAGGAGACGCATTCTGTCTCCTAGAGATGAACGTACGTTGGTGCGAAAAGTGCAAATCAATCCCAGAACAACAGCAAAGGACCTTGTGAAGATGCTGGAGGAAACGGGTACAAAAGTATCTATATCCACAGTAAAATGAGTCCAATATCGACATGACCTGAAAGCCCGCTCAGCAAGGAAGAAGCCACTGCTCCAAAACCGCCATATAAGAGCCAGACTACGGTTTGCAACTGCACATGGGGACAAAGATCGTACTTTTTGGAGAAATATCCTCTGGTCTGATGAAACAAAAATAGAACTGTTTGGCCATAATGACCATCGTTATGTTTGGAGAAAAAAGGGGGAGCCTTGCAAGCCGAAGAACACCATCCCAACCGTGAAGCACGGGGGTGGCAGCATCATGCTGTGGGGGTGTTTTGCTTCAGGAGGATCTAGTGCACTTCACAAAATAGATGGCATCATGAGGTGGGAAAATTATGTGGATAAATTGAAGCAACATCTCAAGACATCAGTCAGGAAGTTAAAGCTTCGTCGCAAATGGGTCTCCCAAATGGAAAATGACCCCAAGCATACTTCCATAGTTGTGGCAAAATGGCTTAAGGACAACAAAGTCAAGGTATGGGAGTGGACATCACAAAGCCCTGACCTCAATCCTATAGAAAATTTGTGGGCAGATCTGAAAATGCGTGTGTGAGCAAGGAGGCCTACAAACCTGACTCAGTTACACCAGCTCTGTCAGGAGGAATGGGCCAAAATTCACCCAACTTATTGTGGGAAGCTTGGGGAAGGCTACCTGACACGTTTGACCCAAGTTAAACAATTTAAAGTCAATGCTTCCAAGTACTAATTGAGTGTATGTAAATGTCTGACCCACTGGGAATGTGATGAAAGAAATTAAAAGCTGAAATAAATCATTCTCTCTACTATTATTCTGACATTTCACATTCTTAAAATAAAGTGGTGATCCTAACTGACCTAAGATAGTAAAAAGTCCCTAGGATTAAATGTCAGGAATTGTGTAACTGAGTTTAAATGTATTTGGCTAAGGTGTATGTATACTTCTGACTTCAACTGTATATAGGGAATAGGGTCTAATAAATAAATAAATAAATAAATAAATAAATATGGTGCTCTTTTGGAGACACCCAGAGTATTTTTATGATTAAATGTGATAAGTTTGTCATTGTTATATTGAAAGAAGGCTTTACAATGTTGTGCAACAGGACTTCATAATGTTGTATGACCTTATGTGTCTAAAACATCCATAGTCCATTTTGACAAACGTTAGAGATATTTGTTTTATAACCAAGTCATGGTTTTATTGACTAATCTCATAAAGCAACTCATAAAAATGTATTCTCATAATGTGTGTATATACAGGAGAGGAAGATGGAAGGGGATGTTATTTACTACCTCTACTTCCTCCTGTAGTTCAGACAGCTAATGATGACTTAGTTAGGTTATGATCATGAGGTTGTGTTTACACCATCTGGCTCGGTTTTGATGTGAATTTGATATGTGTTCAGTTCGAGGGTCTGCCCACCTATCCGGACGTCAGCCGCATGTGGGAGATAGTGGACAAGTACCAAGTCACCAAGTTTTACACGGCGCCCACAGCCATCCGCCTCCTCATGAAGTATGGGTGCGAGCCCGTCCAGAAGTGAGTCTCCACACTCTTGGCTCATTCAGCCTGTTTCTCACCAGGATTGTGTTCATTAGGGCACACTAACAAAACTCTGTTCAAATTGGACAGTACCTCCTTGTTTGACCCTGTTTTTAAAAATAATTTATATCTTATTGAACATGACCTAGGCCTGAGTATGATAGGGCTTCATAGTACAGAAGAAGCATTCCTGTATCTACAGATTGACTTCTCCATCTGTTTATGTTACCATTTAATCTGCTACAGTCTTAGCTGGGGTGGTGGGGGTTCTACTAAACTATATGGAATTGGTTTAATCTGCTACAGTCTTAGCTGGGGTGGTGGGGGTTCTACTAAACTATATGGAATTGGTTTAATCTGCTACAGTCTAAGCTGGGGTGGTGGGGGTTCTACTAAACTACATGGAATTGGTTTAATCTGCTACAGTCTAAGCTGGGGTGGTGGGGGTTCTACTAAACTATATGGAATTGGTTTAATCTGCTACAGTCTAAACTGGGGTGGTGGGGGTTCTACTAAACTACATGGAATTGGTTTAATCTGCTACAGTTTTAGCTGGGGTGGTGGGGGTTCTACTAAACTACATGGAATTGGTTTAATCTGCTACAGTCTAAGCTGGGGTGGTGGGGGTTCTACTAAACTATATGGAATTGGTTTAAGATGGTCATACCAAGGATCATTTAGCTATTTGAGTTTAAGGACCTCTTAAGGCTGTGGTCACCAACCGCCTATTGACTGGTCCATCTACAAGGCATTTCATATGTCTGAAGTTACGAACTCTGCCTTTCCCGGGGGGAGCCAATCAAGTGCACTATAGGCCTACCGCTGGCCAATCAGATGGCTCAGATTATGGTGTCTGCAGTAACGTAGCAGGCATAACGTAAAGCTATAGCAAAGTTGATACTGTGAGATTTCTAATCGTTTAAAACCAGACTAGAGAGAGACTGTCAACGAATACAGCAAAGAGCTGCTGTTTTTGAGTTTAAGGTTTTTACTCAGCACTGTCAGCTTCATACATGGATAAACAGACAGTCCCAAACAAAATCTAAAGGAAGTTTGTTCTGAAGTGTCTGTCCTACATCTGAGAGATATAAGAAAGTTTAGTTAACCTCTCCAGGGGAGGTGGGACGAAATCGTCCCACACTATTCAACAGCCAGTGACAAATCAGAGCGCCAAATTTAAAACCACAAAATGTCATAATTCAAAGTTCTCAAACATAGGACTATTTTACACCATTTTATAGATACACTTCTCCTGAATCGAACCACGTTGTCCGATTTCCAAAAGGCTTTACAGCGAAAGCAAAACATTAGATTATGTTAGGAGAGTACATAGACACAAAAAACCACACAGCCATTTCCAAGCAACTAGCATGCATCACAAATACCCAAAACACAGCTAAATGCAGCACTAACCTTTGATCTTCATCAGATGACACTCCTAGGACATTGTTATATAATACATGCATGTTTTGTTCAATCAAGTTCATATTTATATCAAAAAACAGCTTTTTACATTAGCATGTGATGTTCAGAACTAGCATACCCACCGCAAACTTCCGGTGAATTTACTAAATTACTCATGATTAATGTTCACAAAATACATCATTATTTTAAGAATTATAGATACAGAACTCCTTTATGCAATCGCGGTGTCTGATTTTAAAATAGCTTTTCGGCGAAAGCACATTTTGCAATATTCTGAGTACATAGCCCGGCCATCACGGCTAGCTATTTTGACACCCACCAAGTTTGGGACAACCTAAACTCAGAATTACTATTAGAAAAATTGGATTACCTTTGCTGTTCTTTGTCAGAATGCACTCCCAGGACTTCTACTTCAACAACAAATGCTGTTTTGGTTCCAAATAATCCATAGTTATATTCAAATAGCTCCGTTTTGTTAGTGCGTTCAGGTCACTATCCGAAGGGTGACGCGCGAGCGCATTTCATAACAAAAAAATTCAAAATATTCCATTACCGTACTTCGAAGCATGTCAAACGCTGTTTAAAATCCATTTTTATGCTATTTTTCTCGTAAAATAGCGATAATATTCCAACCGGGCGACGGTGTATTTTAAAAGGCTGAAAGAAAAAAATGGAGAAGTGTCGTGAATGCGCCTCTCAGTCTCACTGTCCCCAGGCTGACCACTCACAAATTCTGCTGCTGTTCTTCGCCTAGATACAGCAGACACCCCATTCCACTTTCTGGCGGCTTTAGAGATCCAATGGAAGCCTTAGAAAATGTCACTTTACAGCACAGATGCTGTATTTTCGATAGAGATGCAACAGAAGGACAACAAATTGTCAGACAGGGCACTTCCTGTATGGAATCTTCTCAGGTTTTGGCCTGCCATATGAGTTCTGTTATACTCACAGACACCATTCAAACAGTTTTAGAAACTTTAGAGTGTTTTCTATCCAAATCTACTATCCAAATCTACTATTATATGCATATTCTAGTTTGTGGGCAGGAGTAGTAACCAGATTAAATCGGGTACGTTTTTTATCCGGCCGTGAAAATACTGCCCCCGATCCCAAACAGGTTAAATACTTCTGATCTCCATATTTACTTCCATTCATTTTTTTTCAACTGGTACTGAGGGACCTTCAGACGAGGCTTGTGGGTGTCCTAGAGCAAAACAACCGACGTACGTGTTCCTGAGAGATTCACCTTTCCACAAAGGGGTGATATTAGTGTGTAGCCCAAACTGTTCAGATGCTAGAGACAGAAGTTGGCAGATCGGATATACCGACTTCAGACAAGTCCTATAACTCTTGTGGGGGTCATAGAGCAAAACAGAGTACACCATCTTTCCACAGAGACATTCTGATTTTCGGGCTGTCTTGTTGCCTGAAAAACACCGCTCTAGCTTTGCCACCTTTCACGGCAGATGTGTAAGGCTGACATCGGCGGATGCAGGGGATTGAGATGCAGCCCATGTTAAAACACATCTTTAGCTTAAACTGACAGATTTTGATGGGGATTTTTGTAGTATGCTCATTAGATTTCCACAGAGCCATGTTAGCATGACGTAACGCGAAATACCTGGTTACAGCCCTTAGCCGTGGTATATTGGCAATATACCCGAAAACCTCCGAGGTGACTTATTGTTATTATAAACTGGTTACCAGTGTAATTAGAGGGGTAAAAATACATGTTTTCAAGGCTCAAACCACCCAGTTTATAAACTGTTGTGTGTGTGTGTGTGTGTGTGTGTGTGTGTGTGTGTGTCAGGTACAAGCGGGATTCTCTGAAGGTGCTGGGGACGGTGGGGGAGCCCATCAACCCGGAGGCGTGGCAGTGGTACTACAGCGTGGTGGGGGAGAAGAGGTGCCCCGTGGTCGACACCTTCTGGCAGACTGAGACCGTCAGCAGTTTATTCTTTTTAAGGAATTTTAGATTAACACACATCAAAATGTAATGTTACTGAATAGATTTTATTGAACGGAGTGGCTGCATTGCCGAATTCTCTTGACTCTCTACTTCACGCACATTTTTTTGTCTCCTGTGGCGATGATCAGTCTTTTTCTGGCGTAGCCTCCAAACTTCGACGTGTACCAAAGACATGATCGATTGTACAACAAACGTCATTGTCTGTTGTAACAGTAGGCTGTTACAAACATAAGCACGACACAGATAGGCAGTCTGTGTGCTACTGCAATGTTCTTAGCTACAACAGACAGAAATAGCCTACATCCTAATATATTTTTGGAGTGTTGGTTCAAATCACTGTGGGCTTTTTATTTCAGCTGTTCATAAATAAGACAGACGTAGGTTACATTTATCATGTCGATCAAAAAATCTCAATGTAATTTGGTTCTTTAGCTCTGGGTAAAATGCTTCTGGTGGGGGCGGAATGGGGCGTTTACCTTCGGTCACGCAGTCTGTCTTGATTCAATACGTTAAAGACATGGATGAGTTTATTAAATGGACATCTTTCTGTAACTGTAATCTCTGTTCTGACTGAATCTCTTCCCATTGGCTTCTGTCTCAGGGTGGCCACGTGTTGACTCCTCTACCTGCTGCCACGCCCATGAAGCCTGGCTCTGCTGTAGGTATTGTTCTATTGACCATATCAACTTCTCTGTTCCTGCTCACTGAGATGCTCCCTCCCTGTCATCATGTGGGATAAGTTGGTCTAAATTGCCTTCCGGTCTTTTCCCATTTCTCCACCAGACGTTTCCTTTCTTTGGAGTTGTCCCTGCCATTTTGAATGAGTCTGGGGAGGAGCTTGAGGGACCAAGCGAGGGTTACCTGGTAAGACAACGGGAGCAATTAGTTATCCAGAAGTTTATGTAGAGATCTAAACATTAGATTAATTCTCACTCCAATACGCAATATTCTCACTGCAGTATGCTGTCGGCTGTCTACATTTGATGAATTGGATCTTCACTGCTTGTTTGACTTTGGACATCCTTGCTTCTTCTCCCCCTCCTCAGGTGTTCAAACAGCCTTGGCCAGGAGTCATGAGGACTGTGTATGGGAACCACCAGAGGTTTGAGACCACCTACTTTGAGCAATTCCCAGGATACTACGTCACTGGTGACGGTAAGATGAGTCTAACATGGCTAATACAGTCCTGAGCACCGTTAATGACTGATGTTTTGTAGAATAACTCACACATTTACCATATGTATTCTTTGAGTCTCATTGTGTCATGGACAGTGCGTTTTTGTGTATACTAAATAAAGACCCTCTGTTGGCATGGAAACTGCATTAATGTATTGCTGTTTTCCTCCCAGGTTGCCGTAGAGATAAGGACGGGTATTACTGGATCACAGGGAGGATAGATGACATGTTGAATGTCTCAGGTGAGCACTTCTATTGGCTGGAGCTCTGTGAAATGTGATGTACAGTGTGTTGGAGTCGTCTGTACTGTCAGGTCTCTTGTCCTGTCATCTGCACTACTGCTAGTATAGTGCTCTAACAGGTGTTCATTTATCTTGAGCTGGGGAAGGTATAGGACTACCACTACTAGGGCGTTGTCTGCTGTTGTGAAATATTAAAGGTTGTCTTCTAGTCATGGTGCATGTAAGATAACGTTCTCTAACTTGTGATTTACAGTAGAGATCAGTGGACTGTTGTACTATATGATAATCCTGTGGCTTGTGTGTACATCAGGTCACCTGCTGAGCACAGCAGAGGTGGAGTCAGCCCTGGTGGAGCACGAGGCGGTGGTCGAGGCAGCGGTAGTTAGCAGGCCGCACCCTGTCAAAGGGGAGAGTCTCTACTGCTTCGTCACGCTTACCGACGGAGTCAGCTTCAGCCGCACCCTGGAGGCCCAGTTAAAGAAACAAGGTACGTTTTGGTTTTATGTGTGTGTAAAGCCAACTACAGTACTGTCACTGAACATGATAAAGGGGATTGTCCTACACTGTCTGCATGCATCCCACACCGACAATAGGTTTCTGTATTGGAGCTGATGACTAATGCTGTTGATCTGCTTTGACAGTGAGAGAGAAGATTGGTGCCATTGCCACTCCAGACTTTATACAGAATGCTCCAGGCCTTCCCAAGACCAGATCAGGTGAGAGTGTACCTTGGTTATGATTGTTGGTTATGATTCTATTCTGTACGAACATGGTTTTGTATGTGAACATGTAACATTTTCCACTATGGCTTGATTTGAAAGGTGTTTTGAATGAGAGCTGGTAACTTCATTAGTGACTGACATGCCTTTACTTCCCCCTCTGTGTACACAGGTAAGATCATGCGGCGTGTGCTACGTAAGATTGCCCGTAACGAGCGAGACCTGGGCGACGTGTCCACGCTAGCCGACTCCTCGGTCATCGAACTGCTCTTCCAGAACCGCTGCTGTGGCGCAGTGTGAGCTCACAACTACAGAGGAGGCCAGAGAGCCCTGACTTACCGAGGGCTAAACGAGGAGCAGAAGGAGATGTATAAATGTAACTGTAGAGCCTTCACTGTGGGACTCAAGCCAACACTGGGGTTAAAGAAACACAACAAAATCCCTCTAGTTTGTCAGAAGTTCAGTTCTCCCCTCTTATGAAGTACACTTGATGTACTATTAGATTCAAAAATTCATTTTTTTTTCTCTCCATTTGAACTATGTAGACTTTTGTCATTTTGTCCTTTTTATTTCATTGCCGTTTGACAAAGATCGCTATGCATGTTTGTCTGCACGCTTGAAATGTTTTAAGTTGTTGAGATGCATTTTCCACTCCATCGTTGTCTTCTGGAGGCGGAGGGGGCTTGTTAGTGTGTACTAGCAGAACTGCGCTGAACACTCCCCTTTCCTCTGTTTTGACTGGGTTGATTGTATTAGAAATAAATCCAAGGTCCCCCTTTGAAGAAATAAATGAAGGATAACTGAAGCCTTCATAAACCCTTTTATATGGCCTATGTCATTCACCAGCAACTGTCATGCTATTTAAGAGGGTCTGACGGGTTATACCACACTTGGCAGATTCAAGGACCTGTTCTATTACCCTTTATATATGGCTTTGCTTATACACAGTGTACTAAACGTTAAGAACACCTTAATATTGAGTTGCACCCCCCCCCCCCCCCCCCCCCCCCCCCCCCCTTGCCCTCAGAACAGCCTCAATTCGTCGGGGCATAAACTCTACAAGGTGTCGCAAGCTTTCCACGGCTTTCACCTGGTCAGTCTGTCATGGAAAGAGCAGGTGTTTCTAATGTTTTGTAACTCAGTGTATATGATTTGTGAAGAACTTATTTAGTCCTTATGAAGTCTTGAAATCCTTTACAAGTTGTTTAAAGTGGGACCAAACATACAATGCAAGACCTGTTTAAATTTATTCTAGTATTTTAAATATATATTTCATAAGCCATCATTGTGTTCATGTGCCAACATTGTAAAAAAGAAAAAAAAAGACTAAGCTATATGTTTTGAAAGCATTTGTCTGTATTATGTCACATGTTTTTATGTTTTGAAAGCATTTGTCTGTATTATGTCACATGTTTTTATGTTTTGAAAGCATTTGTCTGTATTATGTCACATGTTTTTATGTTTTGAAAGCATTTGTCTGTATTATGTCACATGTTTTTGTTTTGAAAGCATTTGTCTGTATTATGTCACATGTTTTTATGTTTTGAAAGCATTTGTCTGTATTATGTCACATGTTTTTATGTTTTGCAGTTTTATCTTTTTGTTGCCCCTTTGTATCAAAGCGACATGCAATAACAGTAAACGGACTGACTGCTTCCTGCGATCTGTTTTTATTATTTTGGGATATAAACCTGGGTTCGAGGCACCAAATGGTAGAAAACAAACCAACAGGGAGAGACTACTTGGACTTTACATTTCTTTTCATTTTCTGTTGTAAAACTTTAAAAAATGTTTTCCATTGCATGTCCTAATGAGTACAACTCTGTGCTGGGCATGTTGGAGCGCTGTAATCGTTCTATTCATTCAGCTGCGTCTCTCTCATCTCACACCTTTGCAGTGCTTCTTGACCTTTCCTATGTTTCCAGTAGATGGTGCTATTATTATACAAGACCTACAGTATACTGTGTTCAGTTATTAGCTAGACTCCTTAGTTGCTACATCCGTTTTTACTCATAAATGAATAATGTATATATCCATTGTTTCTTGAAAAAGGTATCTTAAATGCCTCATGGGCTTAGTTTAACTGGCGTACACCATCAGAACCCTATAAGCTTGTTTTACTCCAAACACGGTTAAACTGTAATTTTAATATCAAGGATGGTCAGACATTGCAGCCATAGCTCTATCTATGAATCTGTGTGGTTCCATTTCTCCAGGCCCATCCCTCAACTTTTACAGAAACAAAGGCTATTGACTGCTTTGTTATTGTTTCAATTAAGGACTCTAGTTTTAAAGAACAGGATCTTTGGGTATCCGACATAAAGAATGATAGAGTCCTGTAGTGGCCAGAAGGCCCTATTAGCATGGGCAGTGCCGTTGAATGCTTTCCACCATTTTAGAATAGTCATTGGGTGGGACTTCCAACTTCATTGGCTGATCCCTCCTGGTGACCATGTTGGGTCATGGCCAACCGTGTCATCAGGAGGGATCAGCCAAACGTGAAGAAGCAAATTGACTACTTCGAAATGGAGATGGCCTCTATGGCACTGCCCGTGCTGTCACAAACGCTATAATGGCACAGATACAAAGACGAGTCCTCTATATAGTATCTGACTGGACATGACATGAGTCGATGTAATGATGATTTATTTAGTTCCTGAATCAGAATACTCTAGGTAGGAGACGGGAATACTCCTGACACCATACTTCCCTAAATCAGCCTTACTGCTTTATGCTACGCTGACTGTTAAAACAACTAGGGGCTTCTTCATCTTGTCGATAATTGACATTTGTCTGCAATAATTGCCTTTTTTAGTATTTTTTTTCAAGGTCACGTGGATACATTATTATAAGATGAGTAAACAAGTCCTTAATCTATCCCTGTTTTTTTGTGTCGCATCCATTTTTCTGGTCATTTGATTGAATCATAAAATAGTCTAATATTGGAAAGTGTGAATGTATTAAAGAATATGCTACTGCTGTAAATTTAAGTAATTATGTGTGTACTGTCTGGCTTGCTTATATAATTGAGTTGTAGCTGACCCATTATTATTTTGTATTGTTTGTTCATGCTCTGCTTCATCAACTGCCTATTTAACTGGAAGCCACCAGCCAGTATCCTGTAGAATCGAAGATGAATAAATATATTAATGATCCACTCCCTCTTCATTGTGTTGTACTCACCACTGATTGATTTCTTCTCAGGTTTCTCCTAGAATGGAACCTGGCTTCTGTTTAAGTGGAACCAGCACCACCCTCGAGATGGCAGTGATGGAGCACAGATAAGACTAGTAACTATAGTAGTATCCTTTGTCATTGTGTGTAGACTGGAGAGAGGGTATACTCCACAGGAGGTTGGTGGCAACATAATTAGTGAGGACAGGCTTGTGGTATTGTCTGGAGTGCAATAAGAATGGTGGTTTCCATGTGTTTGATACCATTCCATTTGCTCCATTCCAGCTGTTATTATGAGCCTTTCTCTCAGCAGCCTCCACTGAACTCTAGCTATGAATATATAGATTTTTCAAATTCTATTGAGTCTTTATAATGAAGTACATGCTTATCTAGTATAGGAAATTGATGCCCACTTGTGTGATGTTGATCGGTAACATGAACCATTTTCTGCCCATGGGGATGGCTGGGACTGAATAATTGAAGTTGTTATTGGTTTTGGGGTAGAGGCTGGTGATGCTGACCTGTATGTATTCATTTTATTCATGTCCAGCAGCATGTGCTCATTATATAGATCTGGATCCCTTCTTCCAGCTCAGTTTTGCTCAGGGACATGAACAGCCCTAACGACGCTGTGGTCGTTCATCAATGAGACAGGTGAAGCAAAGGGGTTTGTCCTCATGTTTTGGTGAGGTGTGTGTGTGTGAGAGAGAGAGAGAGAGAGAGGTGGCTGGGAGACCACATGATGTGTCAGGTTACTGTACGTCCAGGTCACCATAATCCATACATAGCTAGTTCACAGTATGGGACCTACGGTATGTGCCTCTATGCTTTGTCCTCTTTTTAGCATTTCCTCCACACATAAAACCTGAGCACCCCCAAGCTGCATCTGAAATGGCACACTATTCCCTATATAGTGCACTATTTTTGACCAGGGCCGATGTGGCTCTAGTCAAAAGTAGTGCACTATATAGGGAATAGGGTGCAATTTTGGACATAGACTCAGATTGATCCATTCATCCGTAGGTTCATCTTCTCAACCCTCCTCTGGTGATAGATCCAGTCTATTCAAGTCAGTAATGGTAGACCCTGGCCAGCCAGTCAAACGGCCTACTTGCAGTTTCTTTAATGGGAGGGGGCTGGTCTTGTCTGTGCTGTAGTCTGGGTAGGAAGGGCAGCTCCACTGAGACAGGATTTAAATCATAGGACACTCAGTCTCACAGTATGTGTGTGTGTGTGGGCATTCGTGTCTCTGTGTGTGTGTGTGTTCCTGTACGTGTTTGTGTACTTGCATGTGTGTATTGCCCATACATGTGTAATTTTAAGACTGGAGCAGGGTGTGTCAGTCCCCCACCATGGCCTGTTGATGGGGTCCGTCTGGGGGTGGCAGGCAGGCAGGATGAAGGGACAGCCCTGGGAGTCCCCTGGGTGCACTGGTTGGGCGTGTTGGCCCAGCTGTCCAGCCACTTGACTCTTGTGAGCATAATGTGCAGTGGAGAGGCAGGCCGTTGTTGTTTATGCATGCAGTGGGCTGACCGTGACAACAGGAGACTGGACAGGAGGAAGAGAGGGTTCTAGAGGCAGGGAGGGGGAAGGGAGAGAGAAGGTGACAGAGGAGGGGAGAGAAGGTGACAGAGGAGGGGAGAGAGAAGGTGACAGAGGAGGGGAGAGAGAAGGTGACAGAGGAGGGGAGAGAAGGTGACAGGAGGGGAGAGAGAAGGTGACAGAGGAAGGGAGAGAGAAGGTGACAGAGGAAGGGAGAGAGAAGGTGACAGAGGAAGGGAGAGAGAATGTGACAGAGGAGGGGAGAGAAGGTGACAGAGGAGGGGAGAGAGAAGGTGACAGAGGAAGGGAGAGAGAAGGTGACAGAGGAGGGGAGAGAGAAGGTGACAGAGGAAGGGAGAGAGAAGGTGACAGAGGAGGGGAGAGAGAAGGTGACAGAGGAGGGGAGAGAAGGTGACAGGAGGGGAGAGAGAAGGTGACAGAGAAAGGGAGAGAGAAGGTGACAGAGGAGGGGAGAGAGAAGGTGACAGAGGAAGGGAGAGAGAAGGTGACAGAGGAGGGGAGAGAGAAGGTGACAGAGGAAGGGAGAGAGAAGGTGACAGAGGAGGGGAGAGAAGGTGACAGGAGGGGAGAGAGAAGGTGACAGAGGAGGGGAGAGAGAAGGTGACAGGAGGGGAGAGAGAAGGTGACAGAGGAGGGGAGAGAGAAGGTGACAGAGGAAGGGAGAGAGAAGGTGACAGAGGAGGGGAGAGAGAAGGTGACAGAGGAAGGGAGAGAGAAGGTGACAGAGGAGGGGAGAGAAGGTGACAGGAGGGGAGAGAGAAGGTGACAGAGGAGGGGAGAGAGAAGGTGACAGGAGGGGAGAGAGAAGGTGACAGAGGAGTGTAAGACAGGAGGATATGAGGATGTATGGTGGATGAAGACAGGCAGTGGAAGGGAAGGAGTAACTAGAAAGAGGAAGAAAGAGAGAAACAAAGGGTAGGCAATAAATAAGAGATGGAGAAAGAGACATGCTTGTCTCTGCCTTTATCCTGGCCTGGTCAATCTACTCTAGCACCTTATTGGATTTCCCCCTCTAAGTCCCCTTCCATGTGACACAGTCCATTCAGGTTGGGGATTCCAGCCCCTGAGGCTTGAGGAAGGAGGGGAGACAGAGAAAGTGAAAGGGAGAACTAGCCAGTAACCGTCCCCACTCCCTAAGTCCCTCTTCTCCTCCATCACTCCTCCCTGGGCTGTGTGCTCTGGTCCAGGGGGATTTGACTCTCTGTTTCTACTTCTGTTTCTACCTCTTCTACTTTTCCCCACTCACTCCATCTACCTAGCTATGCTGTCAGTCTGTCTCTCCCTCTGTCTAGCTGAGGTATTATATTTCCATCTACAGTCTGAGTGCGGGTTCATACTGAGTAAATCCGTGTTATCAGTGTTATTAGAGACCTGTGCAAGCCCAAGTGAGTAAATCCATGTCATTACAGATCGGATAGAGGGACTAATGGAGGAATTTAAAGCCTCGTCTCCACACAATAACCCCTCTGTCTCTGTCATCACAATGATGCGCTCTTGTTGTTTTCTCTCTCTCCCTCAAATGATTTAGTTCTCTCTATTTTGTCTCACTCACTCTTTCTCTCTCTCTCTCTCTCTCTCTCCACCTCTCTCTGTCCCTGGCCATCTTTCTAACCTACTTCAGAAATAACCAGAACAAATCAGCACTTTGGAAGGAGCCTGTTGTGACAGAGTCTGGGCCTTGCTTTGTGTGGACAGATTGTCCAGTGGACTGAGGTGACTGGCTGGCTGGAGTGACCTGCCATTTCAGCCAGTGTAGACCCCCATTTAAAGCTGACCTGCACCCAGACCTGCTTAGACTAAGAAGTTTGAGATGTCAGCCAGGACTCACTGTACGCTGTATGTGTCATTGTGTCATTGCCAGTGGGGGAAAAAACTGTGTTTTTCTAGAATAGACCGAGTGTTTTTAGATGCAAATGTACTGCATCAGGCACAGCACATGGATAATAAGTTCATATCATAGCATTACCTCTGCAAAAAAATGGTAGCAAGGCATAAAGGTCATGTGTAGTTCAGTAGTACAAGGCTCCTAGAGATAAAAAGTAGGAGCTCATTCGCTAAGCTGGTGACACAGCAACATCAACCAACCACCTAATTAGTGCCTGCGTGTGTGAGAGTGTGTTTGAGAGTGTGTGTGTGAGAGTGTGTGAGTGAGAGTGCGTGTGTGAGAGTGCGTGTTTGAGAGTGTGAGTGCGTGTTTGTGAGTGTGTGAGAGTGCGTGTTTGAGAGAGTGCGTGTTTGAGAGTGTGAGAGTGCGTGTTTGAGCGTGTGAGAGTGCGTGCGTGTTTGAGAGAGTGTGAGAGTGCGTGCGTGTTTGAGAGAGTGTGAGAGTGCGTGTTAGAGAGAGTGCGTGTGTGTTTGAGAGAGTGTGAGAGTGCGTGCGTGTTTGAGTGTGAGAGTGCGTGTTAGAGAGAGTGCGTGTGTGTTTGAGAGAGTGTGAGAGTGCGTGCGTGTTTGAGAGACTGTGAGAGTGCGTGTTAGAGAGAGTGCGTGTGTGTTTGAGAGAGTGTGAGAGTGCGTGCGTGTTTGAGAGAGTGTGAGAGTGCGTGTTAGAGAGAGTGCGTGCGTGTTTGAGTGTGAGAGTGCGTGCGTGTTTGAGAGAGTGTGAGAGTGCGTGTTAGAGAGAGTGCGTGTGTGTTTGAGAGAGTGTGAGAGTGCGTGCGTGTTTGAGTGTGAGAGTGCGTGTTAGAGAGAGTGTGTGTGAATGCGTGCGTATGTTGGGAATTGCGCTAGTTCATGCTAGTATTTACTCATAAGTAAAACCCAGATTGTATCCACACTGGAATGAAATCAGGAAAAACCAGGCGTTGTTGAAGTTGAGCTCGCCCTTCCCCCTGCGCCCTGATGCATGAAGGGTGGATATGTGTGTATGGGGTTAAAGTTAAACTATTCCCCTGTGGTGTGGATGGGTGTTCCTCAGGGGACAAATGCAATTAAAAAGTCATTACTGGGCCACCTCAGTGTCCCCTTTGTCTGCCCCAGGACCTTACATCCCTTTTAATCATCTGAAGAGGTTCACTCACTTCTCGTCTGTGTCCCAAATGGCACCCTATTCCATTTAGTGCAGTACTCGACCAAGACACATAGGGCTCTAGTCAAAATGAGTGCATTACATAGGGAACATGGTGGCATTTTGGACGCAGCCCTCAGCTATATTTATTATATATGTTTCTTGGGAAACAGTGGTGTGAAGATAAGCGGTGGGAGTCAGGTGTTAGAGTAGTTGTAGATATACTGCATGAATAATGGATGCTGGTGGAGGAACAAATGCTGATGCTGCTGGAATTATAACCACCAGAGAAGAGCCACACCAAGTTCTATTTATTTATTGTCCCTAGTAAGAGAATACTGTGTACACAATACCTTTTTTCATAGAAATATTGTTCCAATAATCTTACTTGCTCAATATTGAGTGAGCGACCTCGCTTAATTAGTTTCCCTTTGACACACACACGTAGGTACGCATGTACAAACACACACACATTTTAAATACTTCATTTGAATCCAGAAATTCCATTTCATCATAAGGATTCAAACATTTCAAAGGCTGTTGATGCAAGGACACTAAAGGAAACAAAAAAGCCTTTTCCTCCACACAGCTAGGCTGCCCATAACAGCTGAAACAGAGCAGTACCTTTTCCTCCACACAGCTAGGCTGCCCATAACAGCTGAAACAGAGCAGTACCTTCTCCTCCACACAGCTAGGCTGCCCATAACAGCTGAAACAGAGCAGTACCTTTTCCTCCACACAGCTAGGCTGCCCATAACAGCTGAAACAGAGCAGTACCTTTTCCTCCACACAGCTAGGCTGCCCATAACAGCTGAAACAGAGCAGTACCTTTTCCTCCACACAGCTAGGCTGCCCATAACAGCTGAAACAGAGCAGTACCTTTTCCTCCACACAGCTAGGCTGCCCATAACAGCTGAAACAGAGCAGTACCTTCTCCTCCACACAGCTAGGCTGCCCATAACAGCTGAAACAGAGCAGTACCTTTTCCTCCACACAGCTAGGCTGCCCATAACAGCTGAAACAGAGCAGTACCTTTTCCTCCACACAGCTAGGCTGCCCATAACAGCTGAAACAGAGCAGTACCTTCTCCAGTGGGGATTTTAGCATGTAAATCTTGGTGGGGCAAACTCATCCATTTTGTTTTTATTTTTAGATGCAGGCCAGCAAAGTCATTACACAACACAACACTAAATAATACATTACACTTTAACGGTGACAAACCGGGCCTGCAAATAGTTAGGGCCTCCATAAAGCTGCCCCAACAGCAGAGCTTTCTTTTCAGAACCACGGAGTGAATCCTTACCACCAATACACCTGGCTTTAAGCGGAGCCTCATCTGGCAGCGAAACAATTCAATCAGCCTGTCATAAATAGTTCTGCAGGAGGGGTGAAGTCAGGCGCAGGAGACTAAGGTACGTGAAACACGTTTAATTAAGAATGAAAGTCCAAAGAACCGAACTGACAAGGCAGGGTAAAAATAATTCCAAACAAGACAAACACAGTCTAGGAAATGTAGCGGGACGCAGCCCAGCAAACCTAATGCCAAAAACCGCGTAACGTATTCTAAGGACAAGAATAATAAACCCTCAACCTACAACAACAGACACGAAACAACCCCAAAACAAACAGTCTAAATACCCCACTAATTACTAAACACAAAACAGGTGCTACCCTAACCAGACATTACCAAACAAAACAGAAAAGGAAATCGGTGGCAGCTAGTAGGCCGGCAACGACGACCACCGAGCGCCGCCCGAACTGGGAGAGGCGCCACCTGTGGACGTTGTGACACAGCCTCATTTTATGCCTTTTTAAAAACCATAGATGAGGTGGCTGACTTACTTAAATAAATATGGTTTCTACTGACTCCTTGTGGATTTGTGTAACTGGATAAGAACAAATGCCGACATGAGTTTTGAGTTTTTAACACAAACATTACATTTAAGTGCAAGCAAACGAGCTGCGACGATGTAGGCCTTCGTTCAGCACTTTCAAAATGGACACCAACAGAAATTCAGATAGATGTTAGTTCAGATAAATTCATTAAGATGTTGAGGCCTTCATTTTACTCTTCTTTAAGTCACCACAGACAGAGAAAGAAAGAGAGAGAGAGACACGGTTAGCCTAACATTTGAAGTATTTTATTAGGCCTATGTGGTCTAAAAAGGAAGAAAAATACAATCACGAGTGCTAGATTATATAAGAAAGGAAAACGCAGAAGCCAGAGTGGCTGCATCTGTCTGATACTGAGGAGTGTGGTCCTCGATGTAGCCTCCACGATAACACAGGGGTCTGCCACAACTACATCAGAGGCAGTCACTGGTTCAGTTCGAACTATCATGGTCCAAACACACCAAGACAGTCGTGAAGAGGGCACGACAAACACTTTTCCCCCTCAGGAGACTGAAAAGATTTGGCATGGGGCCCCAGATCCTCAAAGGGTTCTACAGCTGCACCATCGAGAATATCCTGACCGGTTGCATCACCGCTTGGAATGGCAACTGCTCAGCATCTGACCGTAATGGCGCAACAGAGGGTAGTGCGAACGGCCCAGTACATCACTGGGGCCAAGCTTCCTGCCATCCAGGACCTGTATAATAGACGGTGTCAGAGGAAAGCCCATAACATTGTCAGAGACTCCAGTCGCCCAAGTTATAGACTGTTTTCTCTGCTACCGCATGGCAAGCGGCACCAAAAGGCTCCTCAACAGCTTCTACCCCCAAGACATTAGACTGCTGAACAAGAAGAATCGCCACCGGACAATGTACATTCACACCCCCCCCCCCCCCCCCCCCTGTACACTGCTGCTACTCGCTGTTTGTTTGTTACCTATGTATAGTCACTGCGCCCCCACCTACATGTACAGATTACCTCAACTAGCATGTACCCCTGCACACTGACTCGGTACCGGTGCCCCCTGTAAATAGCCTCGTTATTGTTATTCTTATTGTGTTACTTTTTATTTTAGCCTACTTGGTAAATATTTTCTTCTTTTTGAACTGCACTGTTGGTTAAGGGCTTGTAATTAAGCATTTCACAGTAAAGTCTACACTTGTTGTATTCGGCGCATGTGGCAAATAAAGTTTGATTTGATTTGTATCTGTCCCTGTCCGTCTGAGCTCCACTCCAGTCCGGTTGCACAGGTCATTGAGGTCTGGCCAGTCAGACCAGACTCCAAAGCCCATAGCACGAGTTTCCAGGTTTCATTGGCCTTCCTCCTGAAGCCCAGGAAGTTGTCCTCATTGTCCGTGGTGACACACACACCAGTTATCCTGTGTAATTAGAAGCAGCAGTAGCACCATCTGCCGTCAGCCCTCTGGGTCAGTCAGTTAGTCAGTCAGTCTCTGCAACAGACACTCATTGATTGTGACTGTTCTGATCTATATGTATATATCTATACTGTCTTAGTCCTCTGATCTACAAAGCCAGAGTCACCATAGGGGCCTTTCCCTCAGAGGCCTGCCCAGCCCACCTCCTCTCCTCTTCCAAATAATCCATGGATATACTCTGTATAGCCCACTCTCCCTAAAGTCATGACCTTGGGCCATTTCGCTACACCCGCAATAACATCTGCTAACAAACTCAGCAAAAAAAGAAACGTCCTCTCACTGTCAACTGCGTTTATTTTCAGCAAACTTAACATGTGTAAATATTTGTATGAACATAACAAGATTCAACAACTGAGACATAAACTGAACAAGTTCCACAAACGTGTGACTAACAGAAATTGAATAATGTGTCCCTGAACAAAGAGGGGGGTCAAAATCAAAAGTAACGGTCAGTATCTCGTGTGGCCACCAGCTGCATTAAGTACTGCAGTGCATCTCCTCCTTATGGACTGCATCAAATTTGCCAGTTCTTGCAGTGAGATGTCACCCCACTCTTCCACCAAGGCACCTGCAAATTCCTGGACATTTCTGGGAGGAATGGCCCTAGCCTTCACCCTCCGATCCAACAGCTCCCAGACGTGCTCAATGGGATTGAGATCCGGGCTCTTCGCTGGCCATGGCAGAACACTGACATTCCTGTCTTGCAGGAAATCACGCACAGAATGAGCAGTATGGCTGGTGGCATTGTCATGCTGAAGGGTCAGGTCAGGATGAGCCTGCAGGAAGGGTACCACATGAGAGAGGAGGATGTCTTCCCTGTAACGCACAGCGTTGAGATTGCCTGCAATGACAACAAGCTCAGTCCAATGATGCTGTGACACACCGCCCCCAGGCCATGACGGACTCTCCACCTCCAAATCGATCCCGCTCCAGAGTACAGGCCTCGGTGTAACACTCATTCCTTCGACGATAAACGCAAATCCGACCATCACTCCTGGTGAGACAAAACCGCGACTCGTCAGTGAAGACCACTTTTTGCCAGTCCTGTCTGACCCAGCGATGGTGGGTTTGTGCCCGCAGGCGACGTTGTTGCTGGTGATGTCTGGTGAGGACCTGCCTTACAACAGGCCTACAAGCCCTCAGTCCAGCCTCTCTCAGCCTATTGCGGACAGTCTGAGCACTGATGGAGGGATTGTGTGTTCCTGGTGTAACTCAGGCAGTTGTTGTTGCCATCCTGTACCTGTCCCGCAGGTGTGATGTTCGGATGTACCGATCCTGTGCAGGTGGTGTTACACGTGGTCTGCCACTGTGAGGACGATCAGCTGGCTGTCCTGTCTCCCTGTAGCACTGTCTTAGGTGTCTCACAGTACAGACATTGCAATTTATTGCCGTGGCCACATCGGCAGTCCTCATGCCTCCTTGCAGCATGCCTAAGGCACGTTCACGTTGATGAACAGGGACCCTGGGCATCTTTCTTTTGGTGTTTTTCAGAGTCAGTAGAAAGGCCTCTTTTAGTGTCCTAAGTTTTCATAACTGTGACCTTAATTGCCTACCGTCTGTAAGCTGGTAGTGTCTTAATGACCGTTCCACAGGTGCATGTTCATTAATTGTTTATGGTTCATTGAACAAGCGTGGGAAACAGTGTTTTAACCCTTTACAATGAAGATCTGTGAAGTTATTTGGATTTTTACGAATTATCTTTGAAAGACAGGGTCCTGAAAAAGGGACGTTTCATTTCTTGCTGAGTTTATGTGTACGTGACCAATAAAATTAGATTTTTAGTGGCCTCTATCTACATAAACTACATTTCCAAAAGTATGTGGACACCTACTTGTTGAACATCTCCTTCCAAAATCATGGGCATTAATATGGAGTTGGTTGCCCCTTTGCTGCTATAACAGCCTCCACTCTTCTGGGTAGGCTTTCCACTAGATGTTGGAACATTGCTGTGGGGACTTGCTTCCATTCAGCCCCAAAAGCGTTCGTGAGATCAGGCACTGATGTTGGGCGATTAGGGCTGGCTCGCAGTCGTCGGGCCAATTCATTGCAAAGGTGTTTGATGGGGTTGAGGTCAGGGCTCTGTGCAGGCCAGTCAAGTTCTTCCACACCAATCTCGACAAACTATTTCTGTATGAACCTCGCTTTGTGCACAGGGGCATTGCCATGCTGAAAAAGGAAAGAGCCTTTCCCAAACTGTTGCCACAAAGTTGGAAGCACAGAATCGTCTAGAGTGTCAGTTCAGTGGGGTTTTGTTTTCCATTGTACAGAATTACCACCTGATCTAGCCCGGGGCGAGTAACAGGGTGTTTGTGTGTGTGTGTGTGTGTGTGTGTGTGTGTGTGTGTGTGTGTGTGTGTGTGTGTGTGTGTGTGTGTGTGTGTGTGTGTGTGTGTGTGTGTGTGTGTGTGTGTGTGTGTGTGTGTGTGTGTGTGTGTGTGTGTGTTTGAGAGAGGCCTTCTCATCAAAGTTTTCCTTCACCCCCACCACGACTCTAGTTTCTTACCTCCCAAAGAGGAACAAAAATGTGGTCCTCCTGAGCACACTGCACAAAACAGCTGAGATCAGTGATCGTGAGGACATGAAGCCAGCCATCATCCTGGACTACAACCACAATAAATGAGGCGTGGACAACCTGGGCAAGATGATTGGAACTTACAGTTGCAGGAGGATGACTGTCCACTGGCCCCTAGTCATCTTCCATAACATCATTGATGTGTCCTCATACAATGCCTTTGTGATATGGAACAAGATCAACCCTACCCGGATGCCTGATAAGCGGAACAAGAGGGTGTTCCTGGAGCAGCTGGGAAAGGCACTTGTAACCCCACACATTAAAAGAAGGGAGCGCCTCCCCCGCACAGCTGCCTCTGCAGCACTTGTGAAAGCTGTTCAGGGGTCTGAATCTTGTCTGAATCCACCTGAGGCTGCAGCTGGGGCAGGCAAGAGGAGGAGATGTCAATTCTGCCCCCCAAAGAAGCACTGTAAAACAAATACTATGTACTGCACATGTGAGAAATGCATCTGCAATGTCCATGCACACACATTTGCATACTGTCCTACATGTGCTAATTAGAGTTTATAGATTTATGTTCTTCACATTTTTGTTTTGTATCTATTATCTTATTTTATTCTTAGTAATTATTGTTGTTTATACACCTTGTAAGTGGGGCAATGGTTAAAAAAAAGGGAGAAGACTAATATTTTCTAGTTGGAATTCCTCATTGTACAGTATATAAGAATATATCACTATGTTGCCAAAAAAGTTCAAGACTGTTATTGTTTCCCTTCAATAAAATGGATTCAAAATTACTTTCTGCACATTTCTGCTACTTTCTAAGGCTATACAAGTGCTATCTCTTGCTAAAAAATGTATGTTTACACCTATACAGTACCTTTAGCAATGATAATAATAAACCTCTACTTTAGTAAAGAAAACAATTATGACAGGTGTGTTGTAATAAAAACAGATGGTGTCCACTGATTAAATGCAGTCTTTCTGCATTGTGAAGAGGGAAAACCCAGATATTCACAAAGTTTGTGATGAATGGCAGGTTGTTTCTTTATGCAAAATAGATTTGGGGTTTAAAATTCAATTAAGCTGCTTTATTTTAGGGGTTTAGTGAAGGCAGGTCATTTTTTACCCTTAGGACAAGGGGAGTATACAGAATGTTAAGACTACACAAGGGTTAATCAGTGGCTGGGCTGTCCGCTTTGTTATAGTTCAAACTGCAGATTGTCCCTTTAGCTTTGAGTTGTTTAGGGAGTAATTTAGCTGTATGTGTGTGTGTGTGTGTTGGCCTGTGTGTGCGTAAATGCGTGTGTGTATTTTACTCTTCACAGGCATGGTCCAAATGAATCCATTCCATCTATCCAGTTCTCTGTACAGACCCTATAATCTAGGGCAATTTAGAGTGCTTATGATTTTGCTGTCTTTTGTCTTCCGATGGCACAGCTGGGTGGGTTTCTGATCTTTACTAATTGTAATTCGCTTTTCTAATTGTACGTTTCTCTGGATAAGAGTGTCTGCTAAATGAGTAAAATGTCAAATGTAAATGATTTGGGCCTGTGGTGGTTAAAAGTTTTACCTGGGGAGGGAGAAACAGGAACACATCTGTACACCATCAGGAGATGAACAACTTTGACCCTGTAGCAGAGAGGAAGAGGTGAAGCGAGACGGTTTAAGCAGCCCAAATTCTGTCCATGAAAATAAGACCACTAAATTAGGAATTTTTGTATGGAGGTCAATGACAGTGTCAAATTCGGTCAACAGAAAATGTCACTGCTAATTTGCTCCACCTGCCTTCCATCTTTGAGGATGTGCATTTCCATTGTTAGAGCGGTCACTCGACTATCTTGTCAAAATAATAAATAATCTTTGCCTGTACTGACTTCACTCCACAATACTCACTGCAGCGCACTGCTGTCGGGATGTAGTACCTTGATGAAGAGAGGGGGCATTGTAGCTTTTCGTAGTTGAAGTTCTCCTCTGCTGACTCTGCCTTTGTGTTTGTGAAGAACAAGAAGAATCGTCGGCTGAAAAAGAGACTGGTAAGTGCTTTAGAAAGACATGTTTTAGCCTACACGACCGGCCATGAACATATAGATGAAATGGTTGTAAAGATGGGGAGAGGTCTCTCCGTAATAAAGAGATGCTCTGCTTTTTTGACAGCACACTCCAAAAAGCAAGTCCTGCAGGCTCTAGTTTTGTCTTATCTTGATTATTGTCCAGTCGTGTGGTCGAGTACTGACAGGAAAGACCTAGTTAAGCTGCAGGTTGCCCAGAACAGAGCGGCACGTCTTGCTCTTCATTGTAATCAGAGGGCTGATATAAATACTATGCATACCAGTCTCTCTTTGCTAAGAGTTGAGGAAAGACTAACTGCATCACTTCTTCTTTTTATGAGAAACAATGTGCTGAATTTCCCAAATTGTTTGCAGAGTCAACTTACACACAGCTCTGACACACACACCTACCCCACCAGACATGTCACCAATCCAGAACAAATTGAAGAAAGCATACAGTAATATAAAGAGCCATTATTGCATGGAACTCCGTTCTATCTCATATTACTCAAATAAACAGCAAACCTGGTTTAAAAAAACAGATAAAGCAACACCTCCCTGCACAACGACTCTCCCCTATTTGACCTAGATAGGTTGTGTGTATGCATTGATATGTAGGCTACGTGTGCCTTTAAAACATGTATGTAGTTCTGTCCTTGAGCTGTTCTTGTCTATTAATGTTCTGTATTATGTCATGCTTCATGTTTTGTGTGGACCCCAGGAAGAGTAGCTGCTGCTTTTGCAAAAGCTAATGGGATCCTAATAAAATACCAAATACCAAATACAATGAAAACAATTCCCTGGTACTTGAATCTATTGGTAGAGATAGAGGACAGGGCAGGACTGGTGATTGAGTGAAATTGAAAGGATAAAAACATTGTGTATCCTATGTGGAAGAGTAGACCAGACTGACAAAATGCTTTCAAGGCTCAAGATTTAATCATTGTTATAATGCTGTAATCCTTTGGTAATAAATTGAAACAAAATTAAGGATACAAAGCCAATGTTCTATCTACAGAACAACTTGTTTTGTAATGCATTGGGGGAACTCAGTACATCGGAAAAAGTACATCGGAAAAAAGCAAAAGAAAACTGCAAGACTGAATAGGAGAAAAAACAAGCAACAAACAAAGAAGATAGGCTTTTGAAAAATAACTATTTTTCATAAAATTGTAGTTATCTTAGCAAGCTGAATTGTTTACCAGTTGCTAAGCAGTTGCTAGGGACTCTTTTGGAAGAAGCTAGCTAGCTAACGAAGAACAACAAAGAATATCTAGTTAACAGAAGAAAAGAAAGAGAAAATCAGGACAGAAGAAAAAGGATATCAAAGTGAAACAGTTCTCTAAAGACACAAGAGACAATAATACAAGAAACAACACTTCTGTAGCTTGTCAACTATGTGTCTGTCTATCCCTGTTCTCTCCTCTCTGCACAGGCCATACAAACGCTTCACACCGCGTGGCCGCTGCCACTCTAACCTGGTGGTCCCAGCGCGCACGACCCACGTGGAGTTCCAGGTCTCCGGCAGCCTCTGGAACTGCCGGTCTGCAGCCAACAAGGCTGAGTTCATCTCAGCCTATGCTACCCTCCAGTCCCTAGACTTCCTGGCGCTGACGGAAACATGGATTACCACAGATAACACTGCTACTCCTACTGCTCTCTCTTCGTCTGCCCACGTTTTCTCGCATACCCCTAGAGCATCGAGCCAGCGGGGTGGTGGCACTGGAATCCTCATCTCTCCCAAGTGGACATTCTCTCTTTCTCCCCTGACCCATCTGTCTATCTCCTCATTTGAATTCCATGCTGTCACAGTTACCAGCCTTTTCAAGCTTAACATCCTTATCATTTATCGCCCTCCAGGTTCCCTTGGAGAGTTCATCAATGAGCTTGACGCCTTGATAAGTTCCTTTCCTGAGGATGGCTCACCTCTCACAGTTCTGGGTGACTTTAACCTCCCCACGTCTACCTTTGACTCATTCCTCTCTGCCTCCTTCTTTCCACTCCTCTCCTCTTTTGACCTCACCCTCTCACCTTCCCCCCCTACTCACAAGGCAGGCAATACGCTTGACCTCATCTTTACTAGATGCTGTTCTTCCACTAATCTCATTGCAACTCCCCTCCAAATCTCCGACCACTACCTTGTATCCTTTTCCCTCTTGCTCTCATCCAACACTTCTCACTCTGCCCCTACTCGGATGGTATTGCGCCGTCCCAACCTTCGCTCTCTCTCTCCCGCTACTCTCTCCTCTTCCATCCTATCATCTCTTCCCTCTGCTCAAACCTTCTCCAACCTATCTCCTGATTCTGCCTCCTCAACCCTCCTCTCCTCCCTTTCTGCATCCTTTGATTTTCTCTGTCCCCTATCCTCCAGGCCGGCTCGGTCCTCCCCTCCTGCTCCGTGGCTCGACGACTCACTACGAGCTCACAGAACAAGGCTCCGGGCAGCCGAGCGGAAATGGAGGAAAACTCGCCTCCCTGCGGACCTGGCATCCTTTCACTCACTCCTCTCTACATTCTCCTCTTCTGTCTCTGCTGCTAAAGCCACTTTCTACCACTCTAAATTCCAAGCATCTGCCTCTAACCCTAGGAAGCTCTTTGCTACCTTCTCCTCCCTCCTGAATCCTCCTCCCCCTCCCCCCCCCTCCTCCCTCTCTGTGGATGACTTCGTCAACCATTTTGAAAAGAAGGTTGACGATATCCGATCCTCGTTTTCTAAGTCAAACGACACCGCTGGTCCTGCTCACACTGCCCTACCCTGTGCTTTGACCTCTTTCTCCCCTCTCTCTCCAGATGAAATCTTGCGTCTTGTGACGGCCGGCCGCCCAACAACCTGCCCACTTGACCCTATCCCCTCCTCTCTTCTCCAGACCATTTCCGGAGACCTTCTCCCCTTCCTCACCTCGCTCATCAACTCATCCTTGACCGCTGGCTACGTCCCTTCCGTCTTCAAGAGAGCGAGAGTTGCACCCCTTCTGAAAAAACCTACACTCGATCCCTCCGATGTCAACAACTACAGACCAGTATCCCTTCTTTCTTTTCTCTCCAAAACTCTTGAACGTGCCGTCCTTGGCCAGCTCTCCTGCTATCTCTCTCAGAATGACCTTCTTGATCCTAATCAGTCAGGTTTCAAGACTGGGCATTCAACTGAGACTGCTCTTCTCTGTGTCACGGAGGCACTCCGCACTATTACTGCAACTCGCTGTTGGCTGGGCTCCCTGCCTGTGCCATTAAACCCCTACAACTCATCCAGAACGCCGCAGCCCGTCTGGTGTTCAACCTTCCCAAGTTCTCTCACGTCACCCCGCTCCTCCGCTCTCTCCACTGGCTTCCAGTTGAAGCTCGCATCCGCTACAAGACCATGGTGATTGCCTACGGAGCTGTGAAGGGAACGGCACCTCCATACCTTCAGGCTCTGATCAGGCCCTACACCCAAACAAGGGCACTGCGTTCATCCACCACTGGCCTGCTGGCCCCCCTACCTCTGAGGAAGCACAGTTCCCGCTCAGCCCAGTCAAAACTGTTCTCTGCTCTGGCACCCCAATGGTGGAACAAGCTCCCTCACGACGCCAGGACAGCGGAGTCAATCACCACCTTCCGGAGACACCTGAAACCCCACCTCTTTAAGGAATACCTAGGATAGGATAAAGTAATCCTTCTAACCCCCCCCCCCCCCCCCCCTTAAAAGATTTAGATGCACTATTGTAAAGTGGTTGTTCCACTGGATATCATAAGGTGAATGCACCATTTTGTAAGTCGCTCTGGATAAGAGCGTCTGCTAAATGACTTAAATGTAAATGTAAATGTAAACTCAAATGGACAAATACTCTAATAAAGAGGTACTTTTACGTAATTTAACAGAGCAATTAGGGTTGAGTGTCTTGCTCAAGGGCAAATCAACAGATTGTTCACCTAGTCAGCTCAGGGATTTAAACCAGCGAACTTTCAGTTACTGGCCCAACACTCTTAACCACTAGGCTACCTGCCGCCATAGTGGATTAGTTGGCACTTGGCAATGACAGCAAGAGATGATGTTCATAACGCAATTACTGTAAAAGGACAACTGGCAGAAGAATTATTGTTCTTTCAAGTGTCTGTTGACTCAACAATGGATTTTATTTCATTATGTGAGACCACATAAACCCTGTATCCTGAAAACGCTGGTAAGAAACTGAAATTAAACCTGTCTTTTTGAATAACTGATGCAGTTTAAGGCTTGCAAAATAGTGTAAGTGCTTTGTTGATGTTATGTTTCTCGCTCTCTTCCTCCCCTCTTCACTGCCAACTCGGTGAATGCCAGGCCATGAGGTTGCCATGGCAACGTGGACTACTGCAGCGAGTTGCCAGGTGAGTTCCTCCACCCCTGCTGAGCCCAGCAGTACAGAGACAGAAAGAACACAGCTCACTGACATAGAGAGAGAGAGAGAAAGAGAGAGAGAGTGAGAGAGAGAGAGAGAGGAGCCACAAAAGAGCATCTTTCCTCCAGACAGACATGGTGTTCTGAAGAGGAGGAGGGCTGAAACTGTGAAATCTGTGCAGACAGACAGACACTGAGCGTGTGTGTGTCTGCTCATCAGACTGGCCACCTATTCATCAGGGGTTTATTATGGGGTTTTCACAAGCCCATGCTATCCTGCGGTGCGTGGTATAAACATACCACTATCAAATGATTTGGTTTCTGTACCCTCCCCCCTCTCCTACTCTGAGATGCTTTATGAGTACAGCACCTGCTGTGTGGGCTAGCAATATGTACAGTACAGTGTACTCCTTCTATCCACAGCGTTCCGTCTTTCCTCTCTCCTTCCTTCTGCTCTACCCTTTGTTGTCAACACACCTCTCCTGGGAGACCTGCTGCAGTGCAAGGGCAGGGGAAAATAGCTGCGCTCTTTCGCCACTACCAACCCTCCCTCTTCCCTTCCTCCCTCTCCCCCTTTCTTTTGACTGTCTTTAATCAGTCCTCCGCAGTCTGCTCTCCACTCTCCACTCCCCACCTTCCACCTCTGCATATAACACAAGCGTCCTTCAGGATTCTCAGGGTAATGGTGGTGGTGGCGTTCTTTGTCTCCCCCTCAACTCACTGACCTCCCTCCAACCTGTTTGGTAGGTACCATCATGTCCACATCAAGCTGCCCACGTGAAGCCATTGTGAAGATGAAAGGTATTAGAGTGGCAGACAGTGTGACTTACTGCCAGGGTCTGCACTATGGGGCTCTATGGAGAGAGCTGTAGATAAGGCTCACAACCTTACCTGAGGTAATGATGACTATTCCCCTTTGTTTTTGTCAACAAAGTATTTGTATCAACTTGAGTAGCTAATTACTGAAACTCAAACAAGCAAGGAACACACTACCTCCCGGAACTACTCCACTATATTCAATTGCAAATGTCTCTCCGTATCCAGGAATGTAATTTCCCGCGCAAACACATAGCAGTGTGTTTACGCACATGCTGGTTCAGCGTTCTTTTTCGCTTGTTTACTTTATTGGTCACTTCTTTTCTGTTAGTCAGTGGGCCTGTGTAGCTGAATCACTAGCTGCTCTAGCTGCCAGCTTTGCTCTGTGTGTCTGAGTAATGATGAAACAGCAACAAGAAGAACATCACCCCCCCACTGCCTTATAAGGCCAGCCCCAAGCCTGGCCTGTTGCTGCTGGAGGGAAGTGTTCACCAGGCTGTCTCAGACCAACGTCACAGGAATCCATCTCCCAGGGAGGACCCCAGACTCACCAAGGGTGCCCAGGAGCTCTGTCAGTAGGACTGACCACATTATGTGCCTGATAAAACATTTTTTTTTAAAAACCTTATTGACGTTTAAATGCAGTTTTTAAGTGAAGTGTGATGGTCTGCAAATGTTCTGTTTAAGGACATCCCCCCTGTACTGTTCTCCCCACTGTCATTTAGTACAGAACAAGACTGTCTCTGGACAACATTCACCCACATAATGACCTCAGAGGAAAAGGGTAGCTTTGTCTAGTCACTGCATCATAACAGTTTAACATTGTGTTGTGTGTAGACACTACCCCTCTGTGTAACGTATCATGCGGTTCCTAGTGCAACACATTACAGAGAGCCTGTGTTCCATCACAGATGTGCTGTGGCTTCGTTAGCTGTCCAGAAAAAGGCTGATTGTTGAGTTCTCTTAATGTAATCTTTACACCACTTATTATGGTCTGACCTGTGTGCGTGTGTGCATGCGTATGTGTGTGTGCTCGTGCGATAGCGCGTGTGTGTGCTGTCAATATGCCATGGTCTTTCAAGCTAATTCATTCATTCATGCTAGGTCCACTGGTTTTACAGTCAGAAATAAGGCACGTTAGACACATCCACAGTCTTTTGCCAGTGGACCAGTCAGAGAGTCTCCCTCTGCTGCTCTAGGGTTGATCCTCAGTGCTCACCGCCCTATCACATCATCAAGTCACATCGTTATTAACATAGTTTGCAGACTGGACACCACAGTGTAATGCACAATAAGCTACATCAAACTACAGCTGCAAACCCATAGAAATAGACTCTCATTCTAGTTCTTTTATGTATTTATTTCACCTTTATTTAACCAGGTAGGCCAGTTGAAAACAAGTTCTCATTTACAACTGCGACCTGGCCAAGATAAAGCAAAGCAGTGCGACACAAACAACAACACAGAGTTACACATGGAATAAACAAACATACAGTCAATAATACAATAGAAAAAGTATATATACAGTGTGTGCAAATGAGGTAGGATAAGGGACGTAAGGCAATAAATATGCCATAGAGGCAAAATAATTACAATATAGCAATTAAACACTGGAATGGTAGATGTGCAGAAGATGAATGTGCAAGTAGAGATACTGGGGTGCAAAGGAGCAAAATAAATAAATAACAGTATGAGGATGAGGTAGTTGGATGGGCTGTTTACAGATGGGCTATGTACAGGTGCAGTGATCTGTGAGCTGCTCTGACAGCTGGTGCTTAGTGAGGGAGATATGAGTCTCCAGCTTCAGTGATTTTTGTAGTTCGTTCCAGTCATTGGCAGCAGAGAACTGGAAGGAAAGGCGGCCAATCGAGGAATTGGCTTTGGGGGTGACCAGTAAAATATACCTGCTGGAGGGCGTGCTACGGGTGGGTGCTGCTATGGTGACCAGTGAGCTGAGATAAAGTGGAGCTTTACCTAGCAAAGACTTATAGATGACCTGGAGCCAGTGGGTTTGGCGACGAATATGAAGCGAGGACCAGCCAAGAAGCGAGGACCAGCCACTACCCACAGTGGTGGGTAGTGTAAGGGGCTTAGGTGACAAAACAGATGGCACTGTGATAGACTGCATCCAATTTGCTGAGTAGAGTGTTGGAGGCTATTTTGTAAATTACATTGCCGAAGTCAAGGATCGGTAGGATAGTCAGTTTTACGAGGGTATGTTTGGCAGCATGAGTGAAAGATGCTTTGTTGCGAAATAGGCTGATTCTAGATTTAATTTTGGATTGGAGATGCTTAATGTGAGTCTGGAAGGAGAGTTGTCAGTCTAACCAGACACCTAGGTATTTGTAGTTGTCCACGTATTCTAAGTCAGAGTAGTGATGCTGGACGGGCGGGCAGGTGTGGGCAGCGATCGGTTGAAGAGCATGCATTTAGTTTTACTTGCATTTAAGAGCAGTTGGAGGCCACTGAAGGAGAGTTGTATGGCATTGAAGTTCATCTGGAGGTTAGTTAACACAGTGTTCAAAGCTGTGTTTGTTCTGTGTGCACATCCAAAGTTGACCAGATCTCTTTGGCAATAGTAGGAAAACAGTATGTTCAAGACTTAATATACTGTACCAGACCAGCTCAATAGACCACCAGACTTAATGGTCTGAGAAATTGAGCTAGCCGAAACACTGCTTGTCGATCTCAAAGTTTATTCATAGGTTGTTTTAATGCCTATAGTTTGTAATGTGTTAGTTGGTATCTGTATGTGAAGTACAACTTGAGGTGTTACTTTATAACATCCCCAAACAAATCATCCTAATATGTTTTCTCAGTGAGAACATGAATATTGAACGGGCTGAGAGTACAACCTGCCTTGTGCTGCTACATCTCCATTATTTTACATCACAATGGAAGTGATGCCTTTGAAAAACCCACCACGTCCCTTGTTACTCTCAACACTCTGCAAAATACACACAGCAGAGGTTTAACTGGACCCCCATTATTTAGAACATATTGTCTGAATATAAATCACCTTGTTGATAATAGCCTCTGGGAGTTGTTTTTCAGTGTGGTTGTTAGACTTGCTAATACTCTGACTAAAAAGAAAAAGAACAAGGAGATTGGTAGATTCTTTACATAGATAGATCTCAGGAGGCTGCTGAGGGGAGGAAGGCTCATAATAATGGTTGGAATGGAGTGAATGGAATGGCATCAAACACCTGGAAACCATGAAAACCATGTGCTTGATACCTTTATATTGATTCCGTTCCAGCCATTAATAAGAGCCCGTCCTCCCTAATTAAGGTACCACCGGCCTGTGAGATAGATGTAAAGCAACCATTCAAACAGAGCATTGATAGGTAGATAGATAAATAGATAGATTGAGATCAACACCAACAAACATTACATTACAATCCCCCCATTTGATATCTATCAATATGCATTATCTATAAATATTCCTCAACAGTGTTTCCCTAGATAGCATGTTTACTTGGAAACCACTATAAAAGTCCAATGTGTCCAATGTGACTGTCACACCACCACTCAATGACAAAAGATGGTGTAATTTAGATTCCCATTATCTCGTAGTCTCCCCTCTGGTAACAGCATCTGGTTACAGCAGTGTCATTGTTCCACTGGTGTTAAACAACAATGTTATGAGTCTGCTTGCCGACCCCGAGGGAAAGATTTCCACTAAATTAACAGCAGGCGCCTTATTGCAGACCAGACCTGGGTTCAAATACTATTTTAAATCTTTCAAATACTTTTAGCGTTCTCTTCAGCGTGCCTTGAGTACCCGATGGGCGGGGCTTGCAACATTTGCGACTATTATATTGGTTACATCGTACCAAACAAGCTCAATCAAGCCCAGATAAAGTATTTGAAATGATTTAATGATTTCAAACAGTATTTCAACCCAGGTCTGGTAGGGGCTACGCCAGCTGTGTCCTACAGCTTCGTCTGATATTAACTGTCTGGCCCAAGTTATCGCTGCTTGATCCGTGAGTTACGACCCGTATCGAGCGCCCTGTATAATTACAACTACTGCTAGATTTATGGGTGAGAGGTTGAATAGATATATGTGCGAGGGGAATTGTCCAGCTATCCAGCCCGTATCCTCACTGCTCAAGGTTCATTTGCTATTGGTCAGAGCTGCTGATGATCGCTTTGTCCGCACAGTGTTAATCTCACGTTAGGGAACAGGAACACATACCGTAAAATATATTGCCAACTAAGGCTCCATTAAAACGTATGTCTCTCTCCATCGAACGGAACAAGATGCTTAGCTATGCTCAGGTTCTTTTTTTGACTGAGTCAATGTGGACCCTTAATCTCTCAACGTTCAAAATATAAACTGCATTTTAGGCTTTCGGGGGACCCAAACAGAGACCAACAAGGAGATGTCCCCAACTAGTTTTTCAGAATATCATCTTCCTCATTCCCATATTTGTGATATTAATTAAAGTATTTGCTCTCAATGTGTTTGCAGGCACACAATCATGGTGTGGGTAGAGGGAGAAGTGCTTCCCCAAATTACAGTCATCTATTTGACGACACGAAAACAAAATAGTGTGGACCAAAAAATGAAACGCCACACCATGTGTCATGTCAGAACAACAATTCCCGTTGTGGATCACTGGTGTTCCATAGAGAAACAAACTGGTCCCGAATGGGCCTCCCTATTTCCCACTATGGCATTATTGGTCCTGTTCATTAAGGGGAATGGGGGATACCTAGTCAGTTAATAGTTGAACTAAGTGTTGTCGTTGTATCGCTGCTGCTGTGTCAGACTGTGTCCTCTGGGAAATCAGTGCGCCACTGGTTTCAATTCTCTTTCGCAACATAATGACCACAGCTATTGATTTGATACATTTTGATAAGCTCTTGCTGTGACACATAATCAGGCAAACTTTTATTTGATTGGATTGGATTGAGCCGATTATTTGATTTGGTTCAACTTTTTATGTAATGACAGTTTTCTACCGTTTCATGCTATGTTATATCAGTTGGGTCAAAGACATATGATCAATAAAATCACCAGTCTTGTCAAACATTTCTTATCTTCATCTATTTTCTAAACGAATGGACTGGCTGAAGAATCCAAACTCTGGTCTGTGAGTGTCCAATGGACAGAGGTGGCACTGAGGGTCAAAAGTCCAGCAACCCCAATCCGTCCCACCCCTCCATGCCAACCAGACCTCAGACTCAGACAGGCTGAGTGAACGTGTCACATCCTGTGACATCCCCGCCTGAGTAGACAAGGTCCTGTCCTAAGCCATGGCAGGATGGAGCGGTGGAGAGGGATGGTGACAACGACAGCCCCTGTCCAAGGACGGGGTCATCTGGGGTGGGTGATGTGCGTGCTGGATTCACAGACCTGGCTGCCTGGTATACTCTGAGTTGTGTGCTTTGCAGTCATCCAGTGGAAGGGAAGGGGGATGAGGTGTCCTGTGCTCTTTGCAATATTCTGGGTCTGATGGAGGGTGAGAAGGGTAAGCGTGGGGGGGAGGTGGGGTGACGGGGGAGGACGGGGTGGCATGGACAGCACAGAGGAACAGCACTAAAATAGGACCTGCACTTCTTAAAGGCATATGATATCTGTAGGGACTAGGGAGCTCTTTGAGAATGAAAAGTGAAAAAGAACAAAAACTACTGGTTAACCCTGAGAAGAGTGTATCGTGTTAGAGAGGGGTGGAAAGTAAAATGTGATATAGACTTTGATATTACAGAGAGTTCAATACAGAGTCTGTTGTATGATGTCCTTGATAATCACTCCAGCTTGGCTGGTTTAGGCATGTCCTAAAATGGACACCGTACTAGAAGTCTTCTCTGTGGTTTTAGTGTCCACAGTCTAGACAACCTGATGTAACTTGTGAAACTTAATAACATTACCTACGCAGTTTTTGTCTTGATTAATGCTGCTTTTAAAGTTGTCTGAAGAGCGAAGATGCTCTGTTTTCCCAACAATATAATTGTCACACATACCCATCTCATCCTGTCAATTACATCCACTATAGATGACCCCTGTGAGGGCTTCAACACAATATGTCTGTGGCTCCATTTCTCTACTATCTTTCTTTGTATTGGTTTTCCACTTTGCTGTTCATACATTACATTACACTTTTTGCTACAAAACAACAAATATGACAGAGTTTATTTATTTATTTATTTATTTAATTTCACCTTTATTTAACCAGGTAGGCTAGTTGAGAACAAGTTCTCATTTGCAACTGCGACCTGGCCAAGATAAAGCAAAGCAATTTGACACATACAACAACACAGAGTTACACATGGAATAAACAAAACATACAGTCAATAATACAGTAGAACAAAAGAAAACAAAAAGTCTATATACAGAGAGTGCAAATGAGGTAAGTTAAGGCAATAAATAGGCCATGGTGGCGAAGTAATTACAATATAGCAATTAAACACTGGAATGGTAGATGTGCAGAAGATGAATGTGCAAGTAGAGATACTGGGGTGCAAAGGAGCAAGATAAATAAATACATTATGGGGATGAGGTAGGTAGATAGCCCATCTGTAAACAGCCCATCTATGTACAGGTGCACTCTGACAGCTGGTGCTTAAAGCTAGTGAGGGAGATATGAGTCTCCAGCTTCAGAGATTCTTGCAGTTCGTTCCAGTCATTGGCAGCAGAGAACTGGAAGGAAAGGCTGCCAAACGAGGAGTGGGCTTTGGGGGTGACCAGAGAGATATACCTGCTGGAGCACATGCTACGAGTGGGTGCTGCTATGGTGACCAGTGAGCTGAGATAAGGCGGGGCTTTACCTAGCAGGGTCTTGTAGATGACCTGGAGCCAGTGGGTTTGGCGACGAGTATGAAGCGAGGGCCAGCCAACGAGAGCGTACAGGTCGCAATGGTGGGTAGTGTATGGGGCTTTGGTGACAAAACGGATGGCACTGTGATAGACTGCATCCAGTTTGTTGAGTAGAGTGTTGGAGGCTATTTTATAGATGACATCACCGAAGTTGAGGATCGGTAGGATGGCCAGTTTTACAAGGATGCTTTGTTGCGATATAGGAAGCCGGTTCTAGATTTAATTTTGGATTGGAGATGCTTAATGTGAGTCTGGAAGGAGAGTTTACAGTCTAACCAGACACCCAGGTATTTGTAGTTGTCCACGTATTCTAAGTCAGAGCCGTCCAGAGTAGTGATGCTGGACGGGCGGGCAGGTGCGGGCAGTGATCGATTGAATAGCATGCATTTAGTTTTACTTGCGTTTAAGAGCAGTTGGAGGCCATGGAAGGAGTGTTGTATGGCATTGAGGGGGGGGGGGGGGGGGTGCTGGTCAGGTGTCAGGGCTGTCTGAAGAGAGAGTGGACCAAAACGCAGCGGAGTTAGTGTTCATCATTTAATATTTAATTGAACAACGTGAACACTATACAAAACCAAGACGAGAGCAAAACAACAGTCCTGTCAGGTACAAACACTAACAGAAACAATTACCCACAAAACCCAAAGGAAAAACATGCTCCTTATGTGTGACTCCCAATCAGCAGCAACGAGCTTCAGCTGTGCCTGATTGGGAGCCACACACGGCCCAAAACAAAGAAATACAAAAACATAGAAAAAGGAACATAGAACGCCCACCCAATGTAACACCCTGGCCTAACCAAAATAAAGAACAAAAAACCCCTCTCTATGGCCAGGGCGTTACATCAGGAGGACGCAACGTTACACAATATTTAGATAACGATCGATGCTGGGAACTGAGGGCAACCCGGACAATTTACTTTGACCCCCTTTACTATTTATTTATTTATCTTAATTGTTTTGCACTGACTCATTTGCACTGGCTCTCTGCACACTCACTAGACCAGGGTTCCTCAACTGTCAGCCCACGGGCCAAATTGGGTAATTTTATTATATATATATATATATATATTTAAATATATATATTTAAATGTTTTGTATTTTTATTGTTGGACGTAAAAGACTGTAAAAACATCTGATTTTAATTTTGGAAATCTGTTTCAAAGTATTCCCACGCATAAAAGAGAGATATACTTTATGCGATCGAATACAAATGTAAAAGTAAGCAAGATTTTAAATGATTATGTTTTTAGTCAAAATATCTATCTGTTTGGGCTTTTTGCAGTAAATTTGCAAACTACCAACTATTTATAATTATGTTCCGGCCCCCTGACCATCCGCTCAAGGAAAAATCTGCCCATGATGGAATCTAGTTGATGATCCCTGCACTAGACTCTACCCACACACTCACACATACTACACTGACACTCCAACACACAACACAACACAACACACACATAGACACACTTTCGCTCTTCACATACACAGCTGCTACTCTATTTATTATATATCCTGATTGCCTAGTCACTTTTACCCCTACCTACGTGTACATACTGTATTACCTCAATTACCTTGTACCCCTGCACATTAACTCGGTACTGTTGCTCCTTGTGTATTGCCTCGTTATTGTTTTTATTGTGTTACTATGTCCTTTTTTATTTAGCAAATATTTGTCTCACTTTTTAACTCTGCTTTGTTGGGAATGTACTCGTGAGTAAGCATTTCACTGATTTGATTTGATTTGATCTCAGATCAGTCTTTGACTGACAGGATTGTGTGAGAACTACAGGACCATGAATAATTCACGTCTCTCTCTCTATCTTTCTCTCTTTCGCTCACTCACTCTAAGACACTAATGGGATATCAGACATTTTCTTCCTCAAACCTATCCTACATCATTTTGATTTTGTATTCACGGTACCCGAAATGTCCTCCCAATTATTCCAGCTATCACAGCCAAGAATTTAGACACATTGTCTGATGCCAAATGGCATCATTAGCTTTGCATGCTGGGAAAACATCAAATGATCAGGCCTACCTCTGGGAGCTGTTTGGTGGCTGTTACCATGGTTACGGATACTATGTGAGGTTACGGTACAGCAGAGATATGTAGACTATTTCGCTTTTGTCGTTACCACCAAGAGATGGAACTGAGAGGTGCCCTGTTTGAATGAAATATTAGGTATTTATGGTCCTGGCTGGAAGAGAAAACAATTCCTGACATGAACAGGATTCACAGAGTCTGGTGTGGAAAGGTTTTGGTTTTAATGCTCTTTGTGATGTTTGTAGAAGTGGGAGAGGTGAAACTAACCTTAAGGATTTTGCTATTTATTCCTTTAATATCTCCTCAGAGGAGTAGTGCCAATGATGAGGAAGTTCTATCTCATCTCTCATTAAACACAATGTGTTAGTGTGTAGTGTGAGTGTGTGTGTGTGCGCATGCGAAAGTGTATGAGTGCGGGTGCATTTGTGTGTGTGTGTGCAAATGAATTTGACTGCAAGTGTGTAAATCTACTCTACCATCTATATTTAGATCCTTATTTGCACATTAATTTAGGATTTTCCCACATTCTAATTAACCCAGTGTGAATAGGATTATACAGCGGAGCGGTGTGTCTTCCCCTAACTCTCTGTTTGGAGATGGCCTCCCGCTAATGGGTTGTCAACGAGCGATATGTTTTCCTTCTCCCCCGCTAGACAACGGTAGACAGGACATCTGCTCTACCACAGACATTGACACAAATACACACATGCCCACAGACACAGACAGACATGCACGCACGTACGCAAACGTGCGCCACACACACACACACACACACACACACACACACACACACACACACACACACACACACACACACACACACACACACACACACACACACACACATTCACACGCTTCCCCAAAACCTCCCTCTTCTCTCCTTAACTTACCCTTTCCTCATATCTGCCAATGTCTCTATCGGTGGGGGTATTATAATTTGAGTCGATATCAGTGGTGTGTTTTTGAAGACGTTGTGATTTTGTGTTGATCTTGCCGGCATGGGGGTGGCATTTCTAACAACCTTGATCAGGAGGCTGACAGGGAGGAAGGCTATGTGTGAGAGAGGATGACACCTCTTTGTGGCAGAAGTGCACAACTTGGCATTTCAGCACCTCGTTAACCTGTTCCCTGCATGCACCTGAGGTATAGACAGTTCTCAAGATATGCAAGGAGAACGAGAGGGAGGGGTGAGAGAGATTATAGTATAGAGAGAAAAAAAGAAAGAGACAGCAGAGAGAGAGAGATGCAGGGAGAGGGAGAGAGATGCAGAGAGAGAAAGCAGAGAGAGGGAGAGAGATGCAGAGAGAGGGAGAGAGATGCGGAGAGGGAGAGAGATGCAGAGAGAGGGAGAGAGATGCAGAGAGAGAGAGAGCAGGATAAGTTGAGAGGGAGAGAGAGAACAAACAACAACACGAAGAGCTATCTACTCAAAACGGAGATGTATGGATAAACCACTTCTCCAATCTTTTTGGCCCTAGAACAAAGAACAAAGAACAAAAACATATACATGATTAAATACAAATCTTAGAATTAACTGTTAAAGACAACCAGAACCCACTGGATTCTCCAATCACACTGAATGAACTACAGGACAAAATACAAACCCTCCAACCCAAAAACGCCTGTGATGTTGATGGTATCCTAAATGAAATGATAAAGTATACAGACCAAAAATTCCAATTGGCTGTACTTTTTAACATAATCCTCAGCTCTGGCATCTTCCCCAATATTTGGAACCAAGGACTGATCACCCCAAACAACAAAAGTGGAGAAAAATTTGACCCCAGTAACTACCATGGGAAAATCGTCTGCAGTATCATTAACAGCTTACCTGTACATTTCCTCAATGAAAACTATGTACTGAGCAAATGTCAAATTGGCTTTTTACCAAATTACCGTACAACAGACCACATATTCACTCTGCACACCCTAATTGACAAACAACCAAACCAAAACAAAGGCAAAGTCTTCTCCTGCTTTGTTGATTTCAAAAAAGCTTTTGACTCAATTTGGCATGAGGGTCTGCTATACAAATTGATGGAAAGTGGTGTTGGGGGAAAAACATACTACATTATAAAATCCATGTACACAAACAACAAGTGTGTGTTTAAAATGAGCAAAAAACACACATATTTCTTTCCACAGGGCCGTGGGGTGAGACAGGAATGCAGCTTAAGCCCCACCCACATATATATCAATGAATTGGCGAGGGCACTAGAACAGTCTGCAGCACCCGGCCCTCACCCTACTAGAATCTGAAGTCAAACGTCTACTGTTAGCTGATGATCTGGTGCTTCTGTCCCAAAACAAGGAGGGCCTACAGCAGCACCTAGATCTTCTGCACAGATTATGTCAGACCTGGACCCTGACAGTCAATCTCAGTAAGCCAAAAATTATGGTATTCCAAAAAAGGTCCAGTTGCCAGGACCACAAATACAAATTCCATCTAGACACCGTTGCCGTAGAGCACACAAAAAACTATACATACCTCGGCCTAAATATCAGCGCCACAGGTAACTTCCACAAAGCTGTGAATGATCGGAGAGACAAGGAAAGAAGGGCCTTCTAAGCCATCAGAAGGAACATCAAATTCGACATACCAATTAGGATCTGTCTAAAAATATTTGAATCAGTTATAGAACCCATTGCCCTCTATGGTTGTGAGGTCTGGGATCCGCTCACCAATCAAGAATTCACAAAATGGGACAATCACCAAATTGAGACTCTGCATGCAGAATTTTGCAAAACAATCCTCAGTGTACAACGTAAAACAACACATAATGCACGCAGAGCAGAATTAGGCCGATACCTTCTAATTATCAAAATCCAGAAAGAGACGTTCAATTCTACAACCACCTAAAATGAAGTGATTCCCAAATCTTCCATAACAAAGCCATCACCTACAGAGAGATGAACCTCTGTTCACAAATACAAACAGACCGCACAGAGCCCCAGGACAGAAACACAATTAGACCCAACCAAATCATGAGAAAATAAAAACATAATTACTTGACACATTGGAAAGAATTAACAAAAAAACTGAGCAAACTAGAATGCTATTTGTCCCTAAACTGAGAGTACACAATGGCAGAATACCTGACCACTGTGACTGACCCAAAATTAAGGAAAGCTTTACTATGTACAGACTCAGTGAGCATAGCCTTGCTATTGAGAAAGGCCAACGTAGGCAGACCTGGCTCTCAAGAGAAGACAGGCTATGTGTACACTGCCCACAAAATTAGGTAGAAACTGAGCTTCACTTCCTAACCTCCTGCCAAATGTATGACCATATTAGAGACACATATTTCCTTCAGATTACACAGACCCACAAAGAGTTTGAAAACAAATCAAATGTTGATAAACTCCCATATCTATTGGGTAAAATACCACAGTGTGCCATCACAGCAGGAAGATTTGTGACCTGTTGCCACAAGGGCAACCAGTGAAGAACAAATACCATTGTAAATACAACCCATATTTATGTTGATTTATTTTCCCTTTTGTACTTTAACTATTTGCACATTGTTACAACACTGTAATATGACATTTTAATTTTTTATTGTTTATTTCACTTGCTTTGGCAATGTTAACATGTTTCCCACACCAATAAAGCCCCTTAAATTGAATTGAGAGAGAGGGAGAGAGAGAGAGAGAGAGAGAGAGGGAGAGGGAGAGGGAGAGAGAGAGAGAGAGAGAGAGAGAGAGAGAGAGAGAGAGAGAGAGAGAGAGAGAGAGAGAGAGAGAGAGAGAGAGAGAGAGAGAGAGAGAGAGAGAGAGAGAGACTGCAGATTCATGTAAAAGCCATGCCACAGATGCAGCAGCAGCTCCACCCTGCCAAGCTGTGGGCTCTGTCCTAAAACCCTACACATAAACAATGCTCTCACACAAACACAAACACAAACACACACATACTGTCACGACTTCCGCCGAAGTTGGTCCCTCTCCATGTTCGGGCGGCGTTCGGCGGTCGACGTCACCGACCTTCTAGCCATCGCCGATCCACTTTTCATTTTCCATTGGTTTTGTCTTGTCTTCCATCACACCTGGTTCCATTCCCATCAATTACATTGTGTATTTAACCCTCTGTTCCCCCCCATGTCCTTGTCCATAATTGTTTCTTGTAGTGCTTGTGCACGGTATGCTGGTTTTACCGGGTTTTGTTTGACCCATTTCATGTATTGTTCTGTTGACGGTGGTTTATGTTTATTAAACGAAACCGTTGTAAATCAGTTTTCGCTCTCCTGCGCCTGACTTCTCTGCTGCCAGTACGCACCGCATTACACATACACTTGCACGCACACATGCACACACACATGCACACACACAGCTCTTCTAGGCATCTAGGATGTACAGTATGCTGAGACAGGGAACAAGGAAGGCATGTACACACAAGCCTCACATCTTCACATCTATATATAGACAAATAATTCCCCTGTAAAGTCCTCTGGAATTTCCCTCCCACATAAGTCTTGAGAGAGACATGCGGAAGTGTCTGTATCATTACCATGATGGATGACTGTAGCTTCGCTCTTGTTTCTCAACCAGAAGGGAACATACACTAATTCTAGATCTGTAGAATGTTCATGTGAGTGTGTGAGTGAATTATGTGAGTGTGTGTGAGTGTATGTGTTATAATATGATCAATGTAGATTGCAATGTTAGGATTCTTCTATACAGAAAGGGATCACTGCTTATATTGTTGCCTAGATGTTTTCTGTATATCCTTGTCCTAGAAATTGTAAATTCACCTTGGTTCATTAATTAGTGTCATGCAAATGTCATTGGGTAATCCTGAGTGAGTTTCCCAGATACAATCTACAGTGACCTTGATGTGTCATTGTCTCGGGTCACGTTGAGCTCCAGAGAGACAAACGTTTTGTCACTTTAATGTTCAAGAGCCTTTTTCAAACCTACTATATACTGTAAATCTGAGGTGTTTGTGTTCATTGAAGAGCATAAAAACAACACGCTTGAGTGTGATATGCTAAATACATCTCTCTCTCTCTCTCTCTTTCTCTCACTCTCTCTCTCTCTGTCTGTCTGTCTGAGAAATTCCCTGTTTGCCCATGGTTCAATCTCTCTCACTTAGATATGCATATGAGACAGAGTGATTGGAGCTCCCCAGTGGAGTGGATTTTACAGTACTGTACCTCAGTAGCCGAGAGAGAGAGAGAGAGAGAGAGAGAGATAGAGAGAGAGAGAGAGAGAGAGAGAGAGAGAGAGAGAGAGAGAGAGAGAGAGAGAGAGAGAGAGAGATATGTATTTATGTAATGGGAATTATATGATTAAAGGTTTGACTAAATGATTTCACTCAGAAACCATATAACCTGTTTAAATGTATTAGAAATTATAAAGGCTATGGCTGTGGGTGAGTAGACTGTTTAAAACTAAGACACTGTTACCACTTCAAAATGAGCAGGGCAGAGTTGATAAGACGACCTTGGGAAAGGAACAGGAGAAGATGCCTCCCTAAGTTAGGGAGAGAAACAACGGCCTGGGAACTGCTTAGTTGGCAGGAGATTAGAAGACAGGTGGCAAGGTTTAATAAGGAATGTATGTGTACTGTGGAAAAATACAGCTGCCTAAAGCGGGGTGGAGTTCTCTACTGATGTACGTTTATGTGTGTGTGTGTGTGTGTGTGTGTGTGTGTGTGTGTGTGTGTGTGTGTGTGTGTGTGTGTGTGTGTGTGTGTGTGTGTGTGTGTGTTAATATAAAAGGCTTTGTACATTGTAAGGATTTCAGAGCTCTCATAAATAAACGTTTTGACCATTGTAGGCTGGCTATCCGTCTGCTTCATTCAACCAGAATCTTACATACTCTGGGGGGGCAGACTGAGTAGTTTAATTGAAGTTCGGTTTAAGAACATTGATAACTTAATTCCCGTAACAATTTATCATGTCACACTCAAGCTGTATGTACTGTACAGCCTCCTTTCCCAGCACTAGGTCCTATTAGTGGTCGGTCCTACCCTCCTCCTAGAGTTATTCATGTGTAGGACAGGCTAAGCTTTGTGTGTGTTAGTGTGAATGCGTACTAGTGTGTGTTTGTGTATATGCGTACTAGTGTGTGTTTGTGTGTATGCGCACTAGTGTGTGTTTGTGTGCATGTGTACTGTACTAGTGTGTGTGTGTGACCCCAGGTGATATATGACCATGGGGGGTCAGGGATGTCCAAGCCCCAGGGGTGATGAGGGAGCTGGATGTGGGGTGGAGGGGATTTGGGGGTGTTAAGTTCACCCCTCATTGCCCTGGCTAATGGAGCTTAACCTAGTGGGTCTAGTGGGAAGTTTCCTGGGCTCACAGCAGGAAGGGCCAGGGGCATTACCCACACTGCACTGTGAGAAGGTATAGCATTCACCAGGCAGTGGTGCCGGTGACATAATGAGTGACCCTCGCTGCAGCAATTATGTAACATCTCTTTTGCATCTACAGTATATGCTTAACTGAACGTTGTTGTTACGTACTCACAGTGTTGTGTGAGCCAGCCAGTCTTAGAATACTACCATCATTTATGTCCTTGACTCAAATGTGTTTTCTATTGAGGCATAATGCCAGTAGAAAACCCAAGCCTGTTGTTCTTCCCATAGAGCACCTGCTTTTTCACATGCCTTTTGATTCTAAGTCCCTGTGGTGGTTCACAGAGGAGAGAAGCTTTATAACAGTGGTGCTGGAACAAAGCAACTCTCTCACACACACAAACACACACACACACACCACACACACACACACACACACACACACACACACACACACACACACACACACACACACACACACACACACACACACACGTTGTATTGTTGTGTTTTACTATCCTTGTGGTCACCAAACAATTTATTCCCATTCAAAACCCTAAACCTAACCCCTAAACCTAATTGTAACCCTAAACATAACCCCTAAGCCTAATTGTAACCCTAAACCTAACCCCTAAGCCTAATTGTAACCCTAAACCTAACGCCTAAACCTAATTGTAACCCTAAACCTAACCCCTAAACCTAATTGTAACCCTAAACCTAACCCCTAAGCCTAATTGTAACCCTAAACCTAACCCCTAAACCTAATTGTAACCCTAAACCTAACCCCTAAACCTAATTGTAACCCTAAACCTAACCCCTAAACCTAATTGTAACCCTAAACCTAACCCCTAAGCCTAATTGTAACCCTAAACCTAACCCCTAAGCCTAATTGTAACCCTAAACCTAATTGTAACCCTAAACCTAACCCTAAACCTAACCGCTAAGGCTAAAATTGCACCCCCCCCCCCCCCCCCCCCCCCTCAACCCCACATCTTCAGCATGTCTCTGAACAGTGGGTTTCCTGAACAGTGGGTTTCCTGAACAGTGGGTTTCCTGAACAGTGGGTTTCCTTGCCACTGGCACCTGGTCCCTGCACATACACACACGCTGCTGTTTATTACAGGTTTTTTATCGCTTTGGCTCTATTGTCAGAAGTATGTGGTACATTTTCACAACTCTTAGTACATATCTCCAAACTGGTCACACGCAGCCAGTCTTCCATTCAAAACCTGTCATTGTGTATTCATTTGGATTGTAAACATCTCTCACCACACAACCATTGATTACAAATATGTTTATTGTGAAATGTAATGAGAACATTGGTTAAATCACCAAAACACAACGTAATGATATATTTAGAATACAGTACTGTAAATTACAGTGGATTACACAGTTTTCACATTAGGAAATACATTACCAAACAAAATTGACAGAAAATCTATACTTTCCATAATATCCATCAAATGTGTAATCAAAGGTGTGATCAATGAAGGTGTAATAAATTAAGGTGTGATCAATTATTATTATTTTTATTTATTTATTTTTTATTTCACCTTTATTTAACCAGGTAGGCAAGTTGAGAACAAGTTCTCATTTACAACTGCGACCTGGCCAAGATAAAGGAAAGCAGTTTGACACATACAACAACACAGAGTTACACATGGAGTAAAACAAACATACAGTCAATAATACAGTAGAAAAATAAGCCTATATACAATGTGAGCAAATGAGGTGAGATAAGGGAGGTAAAGGCAATAAATAGGCCATGGTGGCGAAGTAAATACAATATAGCAAGTAAAACACTGGAATGGTAGATTTGACAGTAGATGAGTGTGCAAAGTAGAAATACTGGGGTGCAAAGGAGCAAAATAAATAAATAAATACAGTAGGGGAAGGGGTAGTTGTTTGGGCTATTTATAGATGGGCTATGTACAGGTGCAGTGATCTGTGAGCTGCTCTGACAGCTGGTGCTTAAAGCTAGTGAGGGAGATAAGTGTTTCCAGTTTCAGAGATTTTTGTAGTTCATTCCAGTCATTGGCAGCAGAGAACTGGAAGGAGAGACGGCCAAAGGAGGAATTGGCTTTGGGGGTGACCAGAGAGATATACCTGCTGGAGCGCGTGCTACAGGTGGGTGTTGCTATGGTGACCAGTGAGCTGAGATAAGGGGGGACTTTACCTAGCAGGGTCTTGTAGATGACCTGGAGCCAGTGGGTTTGGCGACGAGTATGAAGCGAGGGCCAGCCAACGAGAGCGTACAGGTCGCAGTGGTGGGTAGTATATGGGGCTTTGGTGACAAAACGGATGGCACTGTGATAGACTGCATCCAATTTGTTGAGTAGGGTGTTGGAGGCTATTTTGTAAATGACATCGCCAAAGTCGAGGATTGGTTTGGAGCGAGCAGTCGCACTACGCTTCGCTCCACAGGTAATATTACACTTCACTACATTACAACGGTTTGATTTGTTTGATCTGAGCAATTCTTCTTAGCTAGCTACATAGCCGTCTTTGTATCAAAGATAATTGTGTAGTTTAGAGTAATTACAGTAATTATCGAGGCTAGCTATCTTCGTCCTCCTAACGTAGTCAACACTGCTAGCTAGCTAGTCAACACTGCTAGCTAGCCAACTTCTACCGACTAGCAGCACTGTAGAAACTATTACATTACAACGTAACGACTTGATTAGTGTAGTGTTAGTGTTAGTTAGCCAGCTACATAGTTGTCTTTGCTGTCTCTGTATCTAAGATAATTGTGTAGTTTAGAGTAATTATCGAGGTGAGCTAGCCAGCCGCGACGCGACGCCAGACTTAGTCAACACACCTAGTCATCATTAACCTACTGCTAGCTAGCCAACCGTTACCGACTAGCAGCGCTGTAGATACTAATACTTTACAACGGAACGATTTGACTAGTGCAGTGTTAGCTAGCTAGCTACATAGTTGTCTTTGTCATAGCTTGATAATTGTGTAGTTTAGTAATTATAGGACGCAATTATAGGACGTAATTATCGAGGTTAGCTAGCCAGCTATTTCCGTCCCCCGCGATGCCATTTTTCCAAACCCAGCCAACTATTACCGACGAGCAGCATTGTAGAAACTAAATACATTACAAAGGAACGTCTTGATTAGTGTTATGTTAGCTAACTAGCTACAAAGTTGCTTTGTATCATGACAAGGTGTAGTACTGAAACTATCGAGGTTACCTAGCCAGCTACACGTTCAAAGTCAACAACGCAGCCACTGCTAGCTAGCCTACTCCACCAGCCAGCAGTACTGTATCATTTTCGTCATTTTAGTCAATAAGATGTTTGCAACGTAAGCTTAACTTCCTGAACATTCGAGACGTGTAGTCCACTTGTCATTCCAATCTCCTTTGCATTAGCGTAGCCTCTTCTGTAGCTTGTCAACTATGTGTCTGTCTATCCCTGTTCTCTCCCCTCTGCACAGGCCATACAAACGCTCCACACCGCGTGGCCGCTGCCACTCTAACCTGGTGGTCCCAGCGCGCACGACCCACGTGGAGTTCCAGGTCTCCGGCAGCCTCTGGAACTGCCGGTCTGCGGCCAACAAGGCTGAGTTCATCTCAGCCTATGCTACCCTCCAGTCCCTAGACTTCCTGGCGCTGACGGAAACATGGATTACCACAGATAACACTGCTACTCCTACTGCTCTCTCCTCGTCTGCCCACGTGTTCTCGCATACCCCTAGAGCATCAAGCCAGCGGGGTGGTGGCACTGGAATCCTCATCTCTCCCAAGTGGACATTCTCTCTTTCTCCCCTGACCCATCTGTCTATCTCCTCATTTGAATTCCATGCTGTCACAGTTACCAGCCCTTTCAAGCTTAACATCCTTATCATTTATTGCCCTCCAGGTTCCCTTGGAGAGTTCATCAATGAGCTTGACGCCTTGATAAGTTCCTTTCCTGAGGATGGCTCACCTCTCACAGTTCTGGGTGACTTTAACCTCCCCACGTCTACCTTTGACTCATTCCTCTCTGCCTCCTTCTTTCCACTCCTCTCCTCTTTTGACCTCACCCTCTCACCTTCCCCCCCTACTCACAAGGCAGGCAATACGCTTGACATCATCTTTACTAGATGCTGTTCTTCCACTAATCTCATTGCAACTCCCCTCCGAGTCTCCGACCACTACCTTGTATCCTTTTCCCTCTCGCTCTCATCCAACACTTCTCACTCTGCCCCTACTCGGATGGTATTGCGCCGTCCCAACCTTCGCTCTCTCTCTCCCGCTACTCTCTCCTCTTCCATCCTATCATCTCTTCCCTCTGCTCAAACCTTCTCCAACCTATCTCCTGATTCTGCCTCCTCAACCCTCCTCTCCTCCCTCTCTGCATCCTTTGATTTCCTCTGTCCCCTATCCTCCAGGCCGGCTCGGTCCCCTATCCTCCAGGCCGGCTCGGTCCTCCCCTCCTGCTCCGTGGCTCGACGACTCACTGCGAGCTCACAGAACAGGGCTCCGGGCAGCCGAGCGGAAATGGAGGAAAACTCGCCTCCCTGCGAACCTGGCATCCTTTCACTCCCTCCTCTCTACATTTTCCTCTTCTGTCTCTGCTGCTAAAGCCACTTTCTACCACTCTAAATTCCAAGCATCTGCCTCTAACCCTAGGAAGCTCTTTGCTACCTTCTCCTCCCTCCTGAATCCCCCTCCCCCTCCCCCCCCTCCTCCCTCTCTGCAGATGACTTCGTCAACCATTTTGAAAAGAAGGTTGACGACATCCAATCCTCGTTTGCTAAGTCAAACGACACCGCTGGTCCTGCTCACACGGCCCTACCCTGTGCTCTGACCTCTTTCTCCCCTCTCTCTCCAGATGAAATCTCGCGTCTTGTGACGGCCGGCCGCCCAACAACCTGCCCACTTGACCCTATCCCCTCCTCTCTTCTCCAGACCATTTCCGGAGACCTTCTCCCCTACCTCACCTCGCTCATCAACTCATCCTTGACCGCTGGCTACGTCCCTTCCGTCTTCAAGAGAGCAAGAGTTGCACCCCTTCTGAAAAAACCTACACTCGATCCCTCCGATGTCAACAACTACAGACCAGTATCCCTTCTTTCTTTTCTCTCCAAAACTCTTGAACGTGCCGTCCTTGGCCAGCTCTCTTGCTATCTCTCTCAGAATGACCTTCTTGATCCTAATCAGTCAGGTTTCAAGACTGGGCATTCAACTGAGACTGCTCTTCTCTGTGTCACGGAGGCTCTCCGCACTGCTAATGCTAACTCTCTCTCCTCTGCTTTCATCCTTCTAGACCTATCTGCTGCCTTTGATACTGTGAACCATCAGATCCTCCTCTCCACCCTCTCCGAGCTGGGCATCTCCGGCGCGGCCCACGCTTGGATTGCGTCCTACCTGACAGGTCGCTCCTACCAGTTGGCGTGGCGAGAATCTGTCTCCGCACCACGTGCTCTCACCACTGGTGTCCCCCAGGGCTCTGTTCTAGGCCCTCTCCTATTCTCGCTATACACCAAGTCACTTGGCTCTGTGATATCCTCACATGGTCTCTCATATCATTGCTATGCAGACGACACACAATTAACCTTCTCCTTTCCCCCTTCTGACAACCAGGTGGCGAATCGCATCTCTGCATGTCTGGCAGACATATCAGTGTGGATGACGGATCACCACCTCAAGCTGAACCTCGGCAAGACGGAGCTGCTCTTCCTCCCGGGGAAGGACTGCCCGTTCCATGATCTCGCCATCACGGTTGACAACTCCCTTGTGTCCTCCTCCCAGAGTGCTAAGAGCCTCGGCGTGACCCTGGACAACACCCTGTCGTTCTCCACTAACATCAAGGCGGTGACCCGATCCTGTAGGTTCATGCTCTACAACATTCGCAGAGTACGACCCTGCCTCACACAGGAAGCGGCGCAGGTCCTAATCCAGGCACTTGTCATCTCCCGTCTGGATTACTGCAACTCGCTGCTGGCTGGGCTCCCTGCCTGTGCCATTAAACCCCTACAACTCATCCAGAACGCCGCAGCCCGTCTGGTGTTCAACCTTCCCAAGTTCTCTCACGTCACCCCGCTCCTCCGCTCTCTCCACTGGCTTCCAGTTGAAGCTCGCATCCGCTACAAGACCATGGTGCTTGCCTACGGAGCTGTGAGGGGAACGGCACCTCCGTACCTTCAGGCTCTGATCAGGCCCTACACCCAAACAAGGGCACTGCGTTCATCCACCTCTGGCCTGCTCGCCTCCCTACCTCTGAGGAAGCACAGATCCCGCTCAGCCCAGTCAAAACTGTTCGCTGCTCTGGCACCCCAATGGTGGAACAAGCTCCCGCACGACGCCAGGACAGCGGAGTCAATCACCACCTTCCGGAGACACCTGAAACCCCACCTCTTTAAGGAATACCTGGGATAGGATAAAGTAATCCTTCTAACCCCCCCCCCCCTTAAAAGATTTAGATGCACTATTGTGAAGTGGTTGTTCCACTGGATATTATAAGGTGAATGCACCAATTTGTAAGTCGCTCTGGATAAGAGCGTCTGCTAAATGACTTAAATGTAAATGTAAATGTAGGATGGTCAGTTTTACGAGGGTATGTTTGGCAGCATGAGTAAAGGATGCTTTGTTGCGAAATAGGAAGCCAATTCTAGATTTAACTTTGGATTGGAGATGTTTTATCTGAGTCTGGAAGGAGAGTTTACAGTCTAACCAGACACCTAAATATTTGTAGTTGTCCACATATTCTAAGTCAGAACCGTCCAGTGTAGTGATGCTTGACGGGCGGGCAGGTGCGGGCAGTGATCGGTTGAAGAGCATGCATTTAGTTTTACTTGCATTTAAGAGCAGTTGGAGGCCACGGAAGGAGAGTTGTATGGCATTGAAGCTCATCTGGAGGATCGTTAACACAGTGTCCATAGAAGGGCCAGAAGTATACAGAATGGTGTCGTCTGCATAGAGGTGGATCAGAGACTCACCAGCAGCAAGAGCGACATCATTGATGTATACAGAGAAGAGAGTCGGCCCGAGAATTGAACCCTGTGGCACCCCCATAGAGACTGCCAGAGGTCCGGACAACAGGCCCTCCGATTTGACACACTGAACTCTATCAGAGAAGTTGTTGGTGAACCAGGCGAGGCAGTCATTTCAGAAACCAAGGCTGTTGAGTCTGCCAATAAGAATGTGGTGATTGCCAGAGTCGAAAGCCTTGGCCAGGTCGATGAATACGGCTGCACAGTAATGTCTCTTATCGATGGCGGTTATGATATCGTTTAGGACCTTGAACGTGGCTGAGGTGCACCCATGACCAGCTCTGAAACCAGATTGCATAGCAGAGAAGGTACGGTGGGATTCAAAATGGTCGGTAATCTGTTTGTTAACTTGGCTTTCGAAGACCTTAGAAAGGCAGGGTAGGATAGATATAGGTCTCTAGCAGTTAGGGTCTAGAGTGTCTCCCCCTTTGAAGCAGGGGATGACCGTGGCAGCTTTCCAATCTTTGGGAATCTCAGACAATACGAAAGAGAGGTTGAACAGGCTAGTAATAGGGGTTGCAACAATTTCGGGAGATAATTCTAAAAAGAGAGGGTCCAGATTGTCTAGCCCAGCTGATTTGTAAGGGTCCAGATTTTGCAGCTCTTTCAGAACATCAGCTATCTGGATTTGGGTGATGGAGAAATTGGGGAGGTTTGGGCGAGTTGCTGTGGGGAGTGCAGGGCTGTTGACCGGGGTAGGGGTAGCCAGGTGGAAAGCATGGCCAGCCGTAGAAAAATGCTTATTGAAATTTTCAATTATAGTGGATTTATTGGTGGTGACAGTGTTTCCTAGCCTCGGTGCAGTGGGCAGCTGGGAGGAGGTGCTCTTATTCTCCATGGACTTTACAGTGTCCCAGAACTTTTTCGAGTTTGTGCTACAGGATGCAAATTTCTGCTTGAAAAAGCTAGCCTTAGCTTTCCTAACTGCCTGTGTATATTGGTTCCTAACTGCCCTGAAAAGCTGCATATCACGGGGGCTATTCGATGCTAATGCAGAACGCCACAGGATGTTTTTGTGCTGGTCAAGGGCAGTCAGGTATGGAGGGAACCAACGGCTATATCTGTTCCTGGTTCTACATTTTTTGAAAGGGGCATGCTTATTTAAGATGGTAAGGAAGGCACTTTTAAAGAATGACCAAGCATCCTCTACTGACGGGATGGGGTCAATATCCTTCCAGGATACCCGGGCCAGGTCGATTTGAAAGGCCTGCTCGCTGAAGTGTTTTAGGGAGCGTTTGACAGTGATGAGGGGTGGTCGTTTGACCGCGGACCCATTACGGATGCAGGCAATGACGCAGTGATCGCTGAGATCTTGGTTGAAAACAGTAGAGGTATATTTGGAGGGCAAGTTGGTTAGGATGATATCTATGAGGGTGCCCGTGTTTACGGATTTGGGGTTGTACCTGGTGGGTTCATTGATAATTTGTGTGAGATTGAGGGCATCAAGCTTAGATTGTAGGATGGCCGGTGTGTTAAGCAATAGGGTTGAGGAAAGGAGAGTATGGAGGCAGGTATATGGTCACGAATCGGGAATGGGCCCAAACCCATGCCTGAATCACCTCTGCATGGTGGAACCTGGCATTGTCCCACACAATGACATAGGTGACCCCTTCACCATGATAAGCCTGCTCAATTTCATTGAGAAACACAAGCTGTGCAGTGTTGTAGGATCCAAGTAATGGCCTACGTCCTAGCACACCATCTTCAGAGAGAGCTGCGGACATGGAGATGTCTCCCCCACGTTGTCCAGGATGAGGTTCCATCCCCAGCGCAGAGTTTTGGCCAGGTTGAAGCCCGCTTCATCAACAAAGTAATACTTCTGATGGTTCACAGCAGCATCAAGCACCATCACCCTCCAAAAATATATTTTGGATAGTTATTTTTACAGTTTAGTTCCAATACGATATTGTGAAGTAGCATGTGCATTAATAGTTACAGTAATACAGTATATAGTGCTGTACCTGAACATACTCAGCCTGCAGTTGTTTCACCCGGACGTTGTTTCTCTGAAAAGGCACCAGGTGAATGTGTTTCATAGATACTTGGTGTCTCGTCAAAAGGCGGGCAATTGTTGGAAGGCTGATGGATGCCACATTGGCAAAGGTGTCATCGTTCTCGTCAATGGCCTGCTTTATTTTGGATGGCTCTGTGTCATTTCCACCACTGCCCACTCCCGCTGGTTGGTCAGCACACAGCCACGGCCACCCCCATAGGGTTTTCAGTCAATTCTGAGGGTAGAACAGAGTATTCTGTCAATAGATCATACTGGAAGAATACTGTAACATGTTTAGTGAATTTACATGCATTACAATATGTAATTTACTGTAAATGTAATGGTAAAGCATATTGCAAATACTGCAGACTTACCGGTTTTCTTGGTGAAATGTTCTCATGATCAAATTGACAGTTGATCTTTTCAGATTGAGGTGAACTAATCTGTCAGCCTCTGCCATGGTAAGGCCTCTGTTTACCACATGATCAACAACGATGGCCCGGACTTGATTAGACACAACAGTTCCCTGCTGACTGCCTCCCTCTCTCTGATGTCTGTTGACGGGCCCATGCCCACCTCTTAGACCTCTTTGATGGGACCCATGCCAACCTCTTAGACCTCTTTGACGGGGCCCATGCCCACCTCTTAGACCTCTTTGACGGGCCCATGCCCACCTCTTTGACGGGGCCCATGCCCACCTCTTTGACCTCTTCGACGGGGCCCATGCCCACCTCTTTGACCTCTTTGACGGGGCCCATGCCCACCTCTTAGACCTCTTTGACGGGGCCCATGCCCACCTCTTAGACCTCTTTGACGGGCCCATGCCCACCTCTTTGACGGGGCCCATGCCCACCTCTTAGACCTCTTTGACGGGCCCATGCCCACCTCTTAGACCTCTTTGACGGGGCCCATGCCCACCTCTTTGACGGGCCCATGCCGACCTCTTAGACCTCTTTGACGGGGCCCATTCCCACCTCTTAGACCTCTTTGACGGGGCCCATGCCCACCTCTTAGACCTCTTTGACGGGGCCCATGCCCACCTCTTAGACCTCTTTGATGGGGCCCATGCCCACCTCTGACGGGCCCTTGTCCACAAGCTGCATGATTTCTTCCTTTCCCTTGATGTCTATCCTGCTTCATGTTGAAAGAAATTACAAGCGTTCACACACACCCTTTTAAATGGTGACCAATTGTGGTTACCACTATGTGAAATCGATTAGGAATAACGAGTAGTCCTTATGAATTGTTATCATGTATCATACATGTAATTTAGATGTTTAAACTTTACAAACACACATTTTATTCCTGTAGTTCTCACAATCCATATATAGTAGACAAACCAGTTTAAAATCCATATATAGTAGACAAACCAGTTTAAAATCTATATATAGTAGACAAACCAGTTTAAAATCCATATATAGTAGACAAACCAGTTTAAAATCCATATATAGTAGACAAACCAGTTTAAAATCCATATATAGTAGACAAACCAGTTTAAAATCTATAGGTTTACCAAACGGTTAAGTGATTAACCGTTAAGCACAGTTGGATTAAGTGATGGTCAAATGGATTTAAACAAATGAGAAGAGAATCATATGAAAAGTATTGTGAGCATTGCATTGTGAAAGGCAATTACTTTATATCAAATGTATTTCTAGATAAAACACTGATTAGGTTTGGTGAAAAAGTTACTGTGGGATTTTGTGTGTTGTGCTTAGTAAATTGAAAATGTGCTTAAAGTTGTGAAAAAACATTGTACTAAGACTTGTGACATTTTACCACATAAATAGTACCAGAGCGATAAAAAACACCATTATCTATCCTGATTGCCTAGCCACTTTTACCCCTACCTACATGTACATATTACCTCAACTACCTCGTATCCCTGCACATTGAGTCGGTACCGGTACTCCATGTATATAGCCTCATTATTGTTATTTTATTGTGTTACTATTTATTATTATTTTTTGCTATTTATTTTTTTCTCATACTTTTTTTACTCTGCATTGTTAGGAAAGGGCTCGTAAGTAGGCATTTCATGGTAAGGTCTATTTGATTTGACTTGATTTAATTGATTTGATCCCTGCCTGGCTGCTGTGTGTATACATACTGAGGCAGACTCCTGGAATGTTGTCCCCTCACCTATTGATAAAGGAGCGTCGCTCCTCAAGCTGTAACTCACACAGAGCCACCCAGGGATAGATGTGGGAGACGCCTGGCCACGGAGCTGATAACAAAGCTGTTGTCACACTGTACAGTGAAAAACTCACCAGAAGCGGGTGGGTAGGTGGACGGAGCAAGCAGAGCGAGGCGGGTGGAAAGGACAGGACAGGCAGAGCAGTGACTGTATAATAACAGGATAGTCCATATCTCCAATCATCTTTGCTGATAGCTATGTTGTTTCCATAAGTGGATGAATTGGTCTAATTTAGCATGTATGGTAAAGCTTCAACCCTTAGCTAACTCTTCATATTCAAATGAGCTCAGCGCCAGCAATAAAACGCAAAAATAGAGAAACGTTCCAATTGAGCGAGGCGTCAAAGAGGACAACCTACCGGCCCGGGTTCGGTTGGGTCATTAGAATTCAAAACAATGCATTCGAAAATAAATCACACACACTCCTCGCATGCTCACCTTTGGTGAGTGAAGGCCATAAGTGTGTGTATGTGTGCGTGAATGTATCCTGTGAACTAAAGCTAGACAGAGCAGGTGCAAGGTGAAGATGTTATCAGTGTATACACAGTGAGACATAGTGAGACACAGTAAGACACAGTGAGACACAGTGAGACAGTAAGACACAGTGAGACACAGTGAGACACAGTGCGATACAGTGAGACACAGTGCGATACAGTGAGACACAGTGAGACACAGTGAGACACCGTGAGAAACAGTGAGAAACAGTGAGACACAGTGAGACACAGCGAGAAACAGTGAGACACAGCAAGACACAGTGAGACACAGCGAGACACAGCGAGACACCGTGAGACACAGTGAGATACCGTGAGGCACTGTGAGAAACAGTGAGATATAGTGAGACACAGTGAGACACAGTGAGACAGTGAGACACCTTGAGACACAGTGAGACACTGTGAGACACAGTGAGACACCGTGAGACACCGTGAGAAACAGTGAGATATAGTGAGACACAGTGAGACACAGTGAGACAGTGAGACACCTTGAGAAACAGTGAGAAACAGTGAGACACAGTGAGACACCGTGAGACACAGTGAGACACAGTGAGACACAGTGAGACAGTGAGACACGGTGAGACACAGTGAGACACAGTAAGACACAGTGAGACACAGTGAGACAGTAAGACACAGTGCGATACAGTGAGACACAGTGAGACACAGTGAGACATAGTGAGACAGTGAGACACAGTGAGACACCGTGAGAAACAGTGAGACACAGTGAGACACACCGAGAAACAGTGAGACACAGCGAGACACAGTGAGACACAGCGAGACACAGCGAGACACCGTGAGACACAGTGAGACACCGTGAGACACTGTGAGAAACAGTGAGACACACTGAGACACACTGAGACACAGTGAGATACAGTGAGACACAGTGAGACAGTGAGACACGGTGAGACAGTGAGATACAGTGAGACATAGTGAGACACAGTGAGATACAGTGAGACACAGTGATATACAGTGAGACACAGTGATATACAGTGAGATACAGTGAGATACAGTGAGACACAGTGATATACAGTGAGATAAAGTGAGACACAGTGATATACAGTGTGACACAGTAAAACAAAGTGAAACATAGTGAGACACAGTGAGTTACAGTGAGTTACAGTGCGACACAGTGAGACAGTGCAACACAGTGAGATATAGTGAAATACAGTGAGACACAGTGAGAGAGGAGCAGACAGGAGCAGGGAGACAAAGGTGTTACTTGTGCTTCTTGGGGGAAGGGGAGAGTAGCCTACCCACTACCCACTCCCCAGAATAATAACATGAGAAATCAGATGACACAAAATGATATGAAGGATGGCTTTCATTTCAGCTTAGACATGGCAGGGGTATTTATCATACAGATATGTCTCCTCTCTCTATTTAGGAAAAGGCTGATGGAGTGATAGTACTGTGTCCCAAATGACACCCTATTCCTTTTATAGTGCACTACTTTTGACCAGGGCCCTTTGGGACAGGGTGCCATTTGGGATGCACACATAGTTCTTTGTAAGGGTTTGGCGTGACAGTACAGTGGTACTGGTTAACCTCCAGCCAATGCGAGCTGGTCAAAAGCTCAGCAGGTTGCTGAAGAGCCAGGTCTATGAGGTGAGTGCCGTGCATAGCCCTGCAGTGTTCTGCCCCGTGGAGGAGGGTTGCTCCGTGTTTGGAGGTCAGAGGTCAGCCAATAGTGCTTTAGTACAGGGTTTTCCCGGCTGGAGTATGGGGAGGTACTTCTGTTACTAAATGTGTTAGTAGAATGAGGAATATAAGAGTGGAACTCTGGAGACATTAGTAGTGCTATATGGAATAATGTAATAATGTGTAAGATGTGCCTGTTATTATGTGTGGTAAAGGGTGTGTGTGTGCATATCTGCATATTGTGTGCGTCCTGGAGTCTGTCTGTCTGTCTGTCTGTCTGTCTGTCTGTCTGTCTGTCTGTCTGTCTGTCTGTCTGTCTGTCTGTCTGTCTGTCTGTCTGTCTGTCTGTCTGTCTGTCTGTCTGTCTGTCTGTCTATCTGTCTGTCTGTCTGTCTGTCTGTCTGTCTGTCTGTCTGGGTCTGGGTCTGTTGAGCGTGTGTGTCTACATGGTGGTGTTTATGTTCCTGGAGGCCCTCCTCCCGCCTCACTCCCGGTCCCCACTGGCACCTCTCTCTCCCCGTCAGCCAGGGCCTCTGTTTAGCTTGTCTCCTCCTGCTTTGTTTACTCTAAAGGGGCAACATTGATTTACATCCACTACTGTGCACAGAGCTGAGAACTCTACCACTCTACCATACCTTATATGAGAATGTGGACCTAGGCTGCATGGGGACATTGTCCATCCCAGGGTTTGTGATGATGTTCATAAAATCTTGATCATCACCTTTGAAAATATTTTCTGTTTGACTCTAAATGTGTCCGGATCCAGCCTGACATGAATAAAATACTGGACCACCTGGCAGATCTTTTAGCATATCCTCACTCACTGACTCTTTATAAATAAGGCTTTATATAAAGATGATTGAGGTTCTACTTGGAGCTTTAACATGTTGGCGATGTGTAACATTTAGCATGCAGAAAGTAGTCTCTGTTATGTACTGTAGAGAGAGATGTGCTTATGGGAATTGTTGGGCTTGTGCATCAGTGGAAGCTCCTCAGAAGAGAAAGGGTAGGACCATCCTCCTCAGTTAATTTCATAAAACTAAAAATTGTAAAACATTAAAAAAGTTATCCTTTTTAGATACAACTATACTAAATATAATCACGTCACCAAATAACTGATTAAAACACACTATTTTGCGAAGAAGGTCTACAGTAGCCTCAACAGCATTCTGTAGGGTAGCACCATGGTGTAGCCGGAGGACATCTAGCTTCCGTCCTCCTCTGGGTACATTGACTTCAATACAAAACCTAGGAGGCTCATGGTTCTCAACCCCTTCCTTAGACTTACACAATAATTATTATGACAGCCTATCAGAGCTCCTGCAGCATGAACTGACATGTTGTCCAACCAATCAAAAGATCAGAGAATGAATCTAGTACTGAAAGCATAAACTACAGCTAGCTAGCACTACAGTGTATAAAATGTGATGAGTTGTTGACTCAAAGAGAGAGAAATACAATAGTTGAACAGTTTTGAACAAATTCATTTCTTCCAAAATGAAGGAGAAGCAAGGGAGAAATAGAGACAGATTTCTACATATTTGTTTTCACTTTTAATTTCACTTATTTAGCTAGAAAATGCAGCAAGCCGGTTTAGCCTACTAAAAAACCCTACTCAAACAGAGGGATGCTATGTTAGCTAGCTGGCTATGACTTTCTCTCACATTTGCTCCTGCAACACCCTCTACTGCTCATCCTGTGTCTCCTTGACCTGCCGCCACTCCCCCAGTACCCTCTCCCTCTCTCTGTGTGATTGTGTGGGCGGAGACACGTGTGCTGCAGTCAGATCAGATCCCCACCAGCTGCAACCTGTTCCATAATCAAGACCTCTACAAATACTCAGCCCTGCCACTTCCACACTGCCAGATTGTAATCTCTGCTCATTCTGCCTGCTCTGACTCTGGTCCCTGTCTCCAGTCCCACGTCTCGTCATCCTGCTACTCTGTCTTGCATTCCCCACTTTTTCTCAACCCCTCTCGCTCCAACCTCAGCCTGGTTTCCAGCAACCCGCCCGAGCTTCCCCTGACCTGCACTACATCTCCTCCCTGTGTTTCAATAAATACCCTGGTTACTTCATCCCAGTCTCCTTGTCTGAGTCTGTTATTGGGTTCCCCTGTTCCACTCCGTGTAACACTTTCCAACACAACACTGGAACTCTTCCTAGTCAAGGTAAGCTTTTGGTATTACACATTTATTGCCTACCGGGGTCCGCCGGTGTAACTGCTCACTGAGTGTACACTAACATTACTGCTTGATTGTAATGATTTTACTAACGCGTTAGTTCTATTAGCTATGCTGACTATGACATTACTTTAGCTAATATGGAGGCAACGATGTAGAAGTGTGGCTTGGAAAGGTTTTATGCCTGGTCAAGTACAGCTGATTTATTGTGCATTGAAGTCCACAAGCGAAGGGAAGAGAAGGAATACAACTTGGCTGTTATGAGAGTGAACTGTGTTTACGCGTGATCAGGAGTGTATTCATTCCGCCGATTCTGTTGAAAAACGTTTCTTAGACGGAAGCAAACGGAACAAAATGGGGATAAACATACCTGAATTTGTCCAATAGAAACTCTCGTTTGCAACTGTTGGACTAATGAATACACCCTAGATCATCTAGATGCAGGCAAGAGTGTGTAAGGTGGTATTGAATGTCACTGTCTGTCACCTCAGTTTTGCCTCTCAACCTGTGTGCACCTACGTTGTAATCTTTAATTCATAGGCTAGGTTGTAGCAACCTCATGATGGGTATAGGGAAAATTAGAGTATCATGTAGTAGCCTAAACCTATCGATTATACATTAAACTGGGTGAATGGAATATGAATGACAGTCATCCAATGTGCTGTAATAGAAATAAGGCCATGCTCATACATTTGTTTTGTCCTCCATCATCTTAAACGGCACTGACCGCCACTGGTCTGCATGTGTGTGCTCTGTCAGTGTCTTTATAGTCAGTGCTTTTACAAAATGTTAAGCTGTTTTCAAATGAAACACAATACCTTGCTCTTGTTAGGGCTTTGAGAATGTTTATTTAAACAAATATATATATATATTTTAACATGGCCTGGCCAACCCAGTGTAGTGGACTATGTGAGGGAGAGTGTGCCTGCCTGCCTGGGGGTGATTACCATCTATCAGGTGCTAAAACGTCTGTGTCCATGAGGCAGGTTAATACATGGTGTACATCCCATCATCACTGTATAGCCATCCTCCAAGTGACCTCTCCAGCTGTAGGCAGGAGATTCATCCACATTAGATGCAATCTGTGGTGTCAATAAAGGTCTTATGTAATCATACTAATAACATCCAAATAATCCACAAGTAGATTGTTGCATTATTTCGTCTCATACTGAGGAAATGTCAAGGTTCTTTTTGTAGCTGTACATGTCTGCACATGTCTGTATATGTATGTGAGGATATCCTAGTGCTGCTTGTGTAATATTGCTCACTCAAGTGTTTTGTTTTTTACACTCCTCTTGCACACAGTAGGCTGGACAGCGAAATAGAGGGGGGGGGGGGGGGGCTGTGCTTTGACGGCCTTACTGTGGGTAGTCAGGCAGAGACAGAAAAGGGCAAGAAGAATGAGCAGGGTATCAGTCCACACACATACCCCCCCCCTCTCTCTCTCTCTCTCTCTCTCTCTTGATACACCCTTTGCCTTTCCCTCTACATCTTACTCTCTCTCTCTCTCTCTCTCTCTCTCTCTCTCTCTTGATACACCGTTTGCCTTTCCCTCTACATCTTACTCTCTCTCTCTCTCTCTCTCTATCATCCCAGAAAATCTCCTTCTTGCCAGGAGAATTAGGTCAGTGACAGTGCCACAGAGAAGGAGAATGAGGGATCATGCTCTAGGTGGTGCTTAAAAAGCAGAAATGTAAATACAGAGGCCCTGGTCTGGTTAAAGCATCTCACTCATTTATCCTGACCTGCATCATCAGAACATCTGCTTTCCTTTAGAACTGCAGACTTACCTTACCGTAGACCAAGCATCGTATGACTCCATGACTATGCTCCTGTCCTGAGGAATCCAAACAATATATAATATAGCACAGGTTTAATGTAAATGTTTATTCTCAGTGGCTCTGGTTTGTGTTATGTGTTTACTGTTGTCTTTCATTCTGGTACAACAGACTTCTATTGTGCCTAAATGCTAAACAGATTCCAGCTCTGTCTTGGAATTTCTTCATAAATCTGCTCTCTTCCTAATGTGTTCTAATAGGACCTGGAGCCTCTCTCTACCAGTTTCACTGTACAGTAAGTGCTCACTATTGGGGAATTCCGACCCGATGTGTATTCTGACCTTAAACTTAAGCATGAGAATAGCATGCTATTCACCCGCTATTCGTTTGGGGTGGAGATCAAAGAAACAGATTCACCATATTCTGACCTTAACTTAATTCCCTCTAAATTCCACATCCTTTACAAGTGAGGAAACGATGAATAAGGTAGAGCAACCTGTTGGTTCCAAGTGGAACAAAATTAACTTTTACCCCCAATTAAAATAGCACCATTCTCCATGCACTGTAATTTACAACTTGATAAGAGCTATTGATAAGAGCTAGGTAAATTAGTAATCCGTTTGGATAAGGGAATTGTAAATATACATTTCATATGTTTTAGATCTGTTTTACCTTACAATCGCTGGAGACAAATATGAAACCAGTCATATGGCAGCAAACTGAAGCATATCAACCTATCAACTTTCCCACAGTGAAGTTGATGAAATGCTGGCCTTATAAATTTCAGGGATGAAATTTGGAGACCCAAGGCTTCTGCAGCCATGAGGAAATGACAGTATAATGTCTAACCTACCGAGGTGATTTATGATTTCTAAAATATGTGTTAAATATTAGCCACTACCTGTAGCCACCGTCAGTTATACCCACATACATTTATAACTGTCACTTTAGTGTTAGTTTCCTTACATTTCCCGTCATTCCATTACATCGTTAGTTTACCTTTCTTTCCTCTGTCACGTTTGTGTGGTTGTTCCTCAGGATCACTAGCAATAGTGGATCATATTAGGCTAACGTATTACAAGTTGTGCAATAATTAATTTGAATAATTATGGAACGCAAATCATACAGTACATGGCAGGTTAAATCTGGAGCCTGGCGCACGGTTCACGACAACTGTACCATTGTCATCACAGTTCCACGATTAGTGAGGATTATTAGGGAAGATTTATAGGACTACTGTTATACCCCTATTGTTCACTTTTCTTACCTTGCAATATTTCATGGATTAAACTATTAAATATGGCATCTTTCAGGATGAATCAAATCAATGTAGTTTTGGTTCACCAATATATTTTGTGTGTAAAGGTTCTTCAAGACATTTTTTTTAAAATTTATTCATAAATAATTATACAAGATCAGAGTAATTTTAAGTCTACCAATTGATACTGAAAAGGAGATGAATATGTATGTATTTACATGGTTTTCTTTCATTGTTCCCTAACATCTGCAAAGCCTGTTACACTCTTTCATAAGAAGGCTTGCATAGAAAATGCGTACATTTCCCAAGTCTGAATCAGGCCCATTGAGAACTAGGGCACTGATTATCTTTTGACCTCTCTGCTATCAGTAGGGGCTTTAAACCCACGTCTGGATGGTTATCTGATTAGGCAGCTCCAGGCTACTGCAGACCAGTGAGTGCACAGCAGCCTTGTTCACTTTGACTCCCATTGGTCTCTTTATTAAATATTGCAGTTGTGACTTGGAGTTGCCATGGCTCCCTAAATGTGTTTTGTCCTTTCTTCAGTTTAGATGGCCACAGCATGAAACCACCCAACAAACACCTGTTTTTCAGTCCCTTTTTTCCTCCGTGTATGAGGGCAAGCCTGAGAGAATGGAGTTGGATTTCCCAGCGTTGTGCTCAATTGAACTTTTAATTGAAGGAGACCCATTGCATGCATCCTGTTTTTGTGTGGGATCTGGTCCAGGCCATTCTCATGTCTGTCTATGATCTGGTCACAGTGGCCTGACTGACCCAGGGCCAGGCACCAACAGTAAGAGTGCTGATCTAGGATCAGTTTGACCTTTTAGGTTATAATAAATAAGATGACATGGACGGGGAGGGGACCTGATCCTAGATCAGCACTCCTACTCTGAGACTCTTTATGAATACAGGCCCTGAAGAAGGAGAGTGGTCAGACTGAACATAGAGCTCCACACTATATGAATGGGAGTTTACCCCAGACACCAATACACATTATAAGTAGAATATACAGTACAGTAGTGACTTTTCACCATCGTATGACAGAATTCCATTAAATAAGAATTGCTCAGATCAGCCGTTCTATTGGTTGCACATATTGATTGATATCTGATTGTTAAGTTCAGCAGGCTGGGTTTATTAATGCAATCTTGATGGAGCATATGCCCAGGGGAGGCACGTAGGAGCGTTGGGCCAGTAACCGAAAGGTTGCTCAATCGAATCACCGAGCTGACAACGTAAAAATCTGTCGTTCTGCCCCTGAGCAAGGCAGTTAACCCACTGTTCCCCGGATGCCGATGACGTAGATATCGATTAAGGCAGCCCCCCGCACCTCTCTGATTCAGAAATGTGGAAGACACTTTTCAGTTGAATGCATTCAGTTGTACAATTGACTTGGTATCCCCCTTTCCCTTTCCTATTTTTCCATACCCTAATCACTGCACTGCTGCTTTCTCACATCCAATCAGATCATTAGACTGTTCATGCATAGTATAGTGGGCCATATGCATGTGAAATAGAGAGGAGGGGGTAGTTAAAAAGTTAACCCTGTCCAGTGGCCTCTCATCCCATTGATTGGTGTGAGGGAGATTTGGGCCTTGGAACCCAAGTTTATGGTGAGATTGCTTGGTGCTGTTGTGTAGTGTACAGTGTGCAGTCCCAGTCCAAGCTTTGCTTAGGGAGGCGTTTTCTCCGAGCAGGCCTTAAATAGAGGAGCGTCATGGGATTTGGGATCTGGAGACCTTGAATCTATGTTCATTAAAGCGAATCGATGATGACTGCCCCATCTCTCACTTTCTCCCCCTCTCTTTCTCCCCTCTCTCTCTCTCTCTCTCTCTCTCTCACTCCTCCTAACAATCGCTCTTCCCTCCCCATCCTTAGTTGTTGAATTAAAGAGCTCATTGTGACACAGCTGCCGCCCTCTGATGGGGGCTTTTAAGACCACCCCTTCTGTGAGGTTGAGAAATAATTTATATTTTTCATACAGGAATTCCTCATTACAGTTTTTCTTGTTTGCTTAAACACAAAAACTGGTTCCTGTAGCACAAAAACCCATACCCTTATGTCATTCCCAAAAACATACACATTTCCCATAACCGTAAACACTATTCACCTGTTTTCACACGTTTCAATATTCAAAACTCTTTCTGCAAAACCTTACACAAAAGTGGCCAAACAAATCATTAATTGCACTATATTTTCATTCATAATAATGCCATGCTCTCAATATAATTAACTCAAGTCATCACAACCTAAACTCAAAGAGCACACCTTTCTCCAGGTGCAAGCACTAAGCCTCAAAATTGTTAACCCACCAATCAGAATTGCAGGATCAATAATTGGGCCGAGAGGCATGTCCATGTGCTTTGGAACAATGGATCCTAACAATGCCGAAGTTGCAAGACAACAGAGCGGAAGAGGACGACGAAGACAACAACAACAAAGACAGGTAATCTCAGATGAAATCCGTGCCTCACTAGTTCATCATGTGTTCATACATGGGAGGACTATGAGAGAAGCTGGACAGCTAGTGCAACCCAGCCTAAGCCGTTACACAGTTCATCCATTGTCCGTACATTCAGAAGGGAAAACAGGTCATTTGCCTTGTTGTTACTATGATACATGTAATGTTGTAGTGCATATGGACTGAATCTCCACTTTGTCATCAGTGTAGTTTTTACCACAGTAATGGATGACCAAAGGCCAGTAATGGTCAAATTACATTTTTGCAGAACTGAGAGGCGGCCATCTATCGGAGGTAGGCGGAGCCTTCTCACAGCTGAACAGGAGCCCTGGTGGATATGGGGATTACCAATAATGCCATCCGTTTGAGGGAAACTCAAACCCAAACAGTTGAAGACCAGGTTGTCTTCCAAGGAATTGACAGCATCAGCATTTCCACCATTGACCGGATGGTTCAGAAGAACCGTATAAGGACAAAACAGCTGTACCGTGTGCCTTTTGAAGGGAATTCAAACAGAGTTAAGGAGCAACGATTCCAATACAGTTGAAGTCGGAAGTTTACATACACCTTAGCCAAATACATTTAAAACTCAGTTTTTCACAATTCCTGACATTTAATCCTTGTAGGATCACCCCTTTATTTTAAGAATGTGAAATGGCAGAATAATAGAAGAGTGATTTATTTCAGCTTTTATTTCTTTCACACATTCCCAGTGGGTCAGAAGTTTACATACACTCAATTAGTATTTGGTAGCATTGCCTTTAAATTGTTTAACTTGAGTCAAACATTTCAGGTAGCCTTCCACAAGCATTCCACAATAAGTTGGGTGAATTTTGGCCCATTCCTCCTGACAGAGCTGGTGTAACTGAGGCAGGTTTGTAGGTCTCCTTGCTCGCACACGCTTTTTCAGATCTGCCCACACATTTTCTATAGGATTGAGGTCAGGGCTTTGTGATGGCCACTCCAATACCTTGACTTTGTTGTCCTTAAGCCATTTTGCCAGAACTTTGGAAGTATGCTTGGGGTCATTGTCCATTTGGAAGACCCATTTGCGACCAAGCTTTAACTTCCTGACTGATGTCTTGATGTTGCTTCAATATATCCACAATTTTCCTACCTCATGCTGCCATCTATTTTGTTAAGTGCACCAGTCCCTCCTGCAGCAAAGCACACCCACAACATGATGCCGCCACCCCCGTGCTTCAAGGTTGGGATGGTGTTCTTCGGCATGCAAGCCTCCCCCTTTTTCCTCCAAACATAGCAATGGTCATTATGGCCAAACAGTTCTATTTCTGTTTCATCAGACCAGAGGACATTTCTCCAAAAAGTACGATCTTTGTCCCCATGTGCAGTTGCAAACCATAGTCTGGCTTTTTTATGGTGGTTTTGGAGCAGTGGCTTCTTCCTTGCTGAGCGGCCTTTCAGGTTATGTCGATATAGGACTTGTTTTACTGTGGATATAGGTACTTTTGTACCTGTTTCCTCCAGCATCTTCACAAGGTCCTTTGCTGTTGTTCTGGGATTGATTTGCACTTTTCGCACCAACGTACATTCATCTCTAGGAGACAGAACACGTCTCCTTCCTAAGCGGTATGACAGCTGCGTGGTCCCATGGTGTTTATACTTGCGTACTATTGTTTGTACAGATGAACGTGGTACCTTCAGGTGTTAGGAAAATGCTCCCAAGGATGAACCAGACTTGTGGAGGTCTACAATGTTTTTCTGAGGTCTTGGCTGATTTCTTTTGATTTTTCCCATGATGTCAAGCAAAGAGGCACTGAGTTTGAAGGTAGACCTTGAAATACATCCACAGGTACACCTCCAATTGACTCAAATGATGTCAATTAGCATATCAGAAGCTTCTAAAGCCATGACATAATTTTATGGAATTTTCCAAGCTGTTTTAAAGGCACAGTCAATTTAGTGTATGTAAACTTCTGACCCACTGGAATTGTGATACAGTGAATTATAAGTGAAATAATCTGTCTGTAAACAATTGTTGGAAGAATTACTTGTGTCATGCACAAAGTAGATGTCCTAACCGACTTGCCAAAACTATAGTTTAACAAGACATTTGTGGATTGGTTGAAAAACAAGTTTTAATGACTCCAACCTAAGTGTATGTGAACTTCTCACTTCAACTGTATGTACAGGTAATTGCTATACTGTATAGAATTTGTAGAGTATGGCCCATCTCTCCAGCATATCAATACAGTATTGTATAGTAATGAGTTACAGTAACTGCAGTACACAATATTTCATACCAGTACAGTAGTACACTACAGTACTGTGTTTGTAGTACAATAAAATGTGTGTTTTTGGACTTCTGTAGAGAATCTTTGAGCTGGATGCCATGGCTGACCCACAGGAGGACATCTTCATTGACGAGGCAGGGTTCAACCTAACAAAAAGGCGCAATTGGGGGCGCACCATCATTGGCCACCGTGCCATCATACAAGTTCCTGGCCAGAGAAGAGGTAACGTCACCCTTTGTGCAGCCATCAGCAATCGTGACGTCCTCCACCGCCATGTCAAAGTGGGTCCATACAACACGGCACAACTGCACAATAACATTCTTCAACAGGAAGGGGAGCCAGGGCAACCAGAGCAAGCCCATATGTTGTAATTTGGGATAACGTGAGTTTCCATCGAGCTGCTCTGGTTCGCGCCTGGTTCAGTGACCACCCCAGATTCAACAATCTTTTTTTGCCAGCATATTCCCTTTTTTTATCAGATTGAGGAATTTTTCTCAGCATGGCGGTGGAGATTGTATGACCGTAACCCCTACGTACAGCAAACCCTCCTGGAGGCAATGGTGGACGCCTGTGGTGATGTGTCTGTGGAGTCTATCCAGGGTTTTCTAAGGCACACAAAGGCATTTTTCCCACGCTGCCTGGCAAGAGCAAACATAATGTGTGACATTGATGAGATATTATGGCCTGACCCAGACCTGAGACGAGATGATGAGAATGCTGATGCTGATGCTGAGTAACCTGTACATTTGCTGCATTTGGAAATGAAGCTTTTGGAAATTGGGTATTTTACTGTGCATGGACTCTTCCTTACATGTTTTGTCAGTGTGGCATTTCAAAGGTCAGGTTTTTGACCAAAACAGCATATACAGTAGTATTCCCTTATCCACTAATGTAAGAAATATTTATTACAGTGCAGTTTTGAAGTTCTCTCGCCAGGGTGTTCCTGAAAGGGTTATCTGGATAGTCAGTGCTGTGATTTTACAAAGTTCCAAATTATTTATCTGAAAACCTATTCTAAACATTTTGGTAGCCGGGTTTTGAATGAATCCCTCCAGTGTGTAACAAACAGTCATGTAGTCTGTGTTTTTGACAGCTTATGTATGTTGTCTGAGGGCAAAGTTTGAATTGAGACCCAGAAGTTAGATGTTTGTACCATTGGGTGTGAGTTTTTAAAATTGTGTGTGAAGATTTGAGAAAATGGTGAGTTGTTTCAGGAATTGTGTGTATGTCACGCCCTGATCTGTTTCACCTGTCTTGGTGATTGTCTCCACCCACCCTCAGGTGTCTCCTATTTTTCCCCATTAGTCCCCAGTGTATTTATCCCTGTGTTTCCTGGCTCTCTGTGCTAGTTTGTTTTGTTTTGCCAAGTCAACCAGCGGTTCTCCTAGATCCTAGTTTTTCCCAGTCTCTGTTTTTTCCTAGCCCTCCTGGTTTTGACCCTTGCCTGTCCTGACGCTGAATCTGCCTGCCTGACCACTCTGCCTGTTCTGACCTCAATCTGCCTATCCCCTTGTTCTGTTTGGACCTGTTCACTGAACCCCTGCCTGTCCTGACCTCGAGCCTGCCTATCCCCTGGTACTGTTTGGACTCTGACCTGGTTTATGAACTCTCGCATGTCCCCAACCTGCCTTTTGCCTACCCCTTTTGGTGTAATAAATATCGGAGCTCAACCATCTGCCTCCTGTGTTTGCATTTGGGTCTCGCCTTGTGCCCTTATAGTCTAAGCAACTGAGAAACTGTAAATGGGTGGAATCCAACCTAAAGATGGGAAGATCTGTATTTCCTATAGAGGAGGCGGAACAAGATCAGGAGTCGATCCATCCTTCATTGTCTTACCTCATCTTCCCTGATATGGGAGAGAATATCCATGGTTCTTACAGCACCGAGAGCTAGGTTGAGATAAGCTCTTTCCCTCCCATCCACTTTGACCTATTCTAACACATATCAAGGTTTCGAGCAGACACTCTCAGGCATCAGATCTATATCTCAGCCCAGAGCGCTTAGACATGCAGATCCCTTGACGCAGCAGCAGGCATAACATAACATTGGGGCTTCCAGACATCGGTAAATCTATGCCAGTATCTATGTAAAGTCCATGGGCTAAATTGACTGTTTAATTTAAGTCCATCTTTTTTTGTTACCTGCGATAATCATCTATGATCTCCCTTGTCTCTCCACATCAAACCTTCTGACACAGCCACTTTATTTTGTTCTAGAAATGTTATCTACTGTATAAGTGCATCATAACAGACTTGCACAGCCCTGTAGTATGTGGTCTAAGTGAAATGATCACATCAGGTGAATGTTTAAGTGGTGAGGTGGAGGTGTAGAAGACATGTAATCTGGAGGTAGTAGAACAGGGGTGACGAGGTATTAACTCTAAAGTGGTCATTGGCGACCCGTCATTCAGGGCATGTGTCACATATCAGTTTGCAAACAATGGAAACAAATAATAATTTAGTTAATAAAGCAGCATACAAACATGGTCTCTTTTTTTGCTTTCTTGAGTAAGGCAGCTCCAAAATGCAGGCGTTTCAGCCTAACTTAGTGCTTTCTGTAGTGGTGGGGCAGCCAGCGGAAAATACGGAGCGTAGGGGTTGGTATGTGGTCCAAGTCTGGGTTTAAGGGTATCTTTTCCAAGCTTAAAAGGATAAACATTCAACATTGGCCATGCTGTCAATCCAGCATGACTTTTGCCACGTTCAAAAGAACTGGAACCTCGGAACTGGGAAATCTCAGACTTCAGTGAGTTCAAAACAACTGGGAACTCTGAAAAAAACTAGCTCCGACTGGGAAAATACGCTTTGAACGGTCATCCAACTTGAGAACTCTGGCTACTTTCTAGAACTCCGACCTGAAGATCACTCCCAGTTGTCATGATTTGACCCAGTTTTTTCAGAGTTCCCAGTTGTCTTGAAAGCACCATAAATTCCTGTAGGTTGAAGGAATTGTCCGTAGACAGGATTGTGTCAAAGCACAGATCTGGGGAAGGGTACCAAAAAAATTCTGCAGCATTGACAATCCCCAAGAACACAGTGGGCTTCATCATTCTTAAATGGAAGAGGTTTGGAACCACCAAGAGTCTTCCTAGAGCTGGCCGTCTGGCCAAACTGAGCAATCGGGGGAGAAGGGCCTTGGTCAGGGAGGTTACCAAGAACCGAATGTTCACTCTGACAGACCTCCAGAGTTCCTCTGTGGAGATGGGAAAACCTTCCAGGATAACCATCTCTGCAGCACTCCGTCAATCAGGCCTTTATGGTAGAGTGGGCAGACGGAAGCCTGCCTGAAGTTTGTCAAAAGGCACCTAAAGGACTCTCCGACCATGAGAAACAAGATTCTCTGGTCTGATGAAACCAAGATTGAACTCTTTGGCCTGAATGCCAAGCGTCACGTCTGTAGGAAACCTGGCACCATCCCTATGGTGAAGCATTGTGGTGGCAGCATCATGCTGTGTGGATGTTTTTCATCGGCAGGGACTGGGAGACTAGTCAGGATTAAAGGAAAGGTGAACGGAGCAAGTACAGAGAGATCCTTGATGAAAACCTGCTCCAGAGCGTTCAGGACCAAACACTGGGCAAAGGTTCACCTTCCACCAAGACAACGACCCTAAGCACACAGCCAAGACAACGTAGGAGTGGCTTCAGGACAAGTCTCGGAATGTCCTTGTGTGGCCCAACCAGAACCAGGACTTGAACCCAATCGAACATCTTGGAGAGACCTGAAAATAGCTGTGCTGCAACGCTCCCCATCCAACCTGACAGAGCTTGAGAGGATCTGCAGAGAAGAATGGGAGAAACTCCCCAAATACAGGTGTTGCACGCTGGTAGCGTCATACCCAAGAAGACTCGAGGCTGTAATTGCTGCCAAAGGCGCTTCAACAAAGTACTGAGTAAAGGGTCTGAATACTTATGTAAATGTGATATTTCATTTTCTTTAAAAAAATATATTAGTTTACAAAAGGCGAAACAACAAACTGTTTTTGCTTTGTTATTATGGGTTATTGTGTGTAGATTGATGAGAACAATTTTTTTCATCCATTTTAGAATAAGGCTGTAATGTAACAAAATGTGGAGAAAGTCAAGGGGTCTGAATACTTTCCGAGTGCACTGTAATAACACTGTGATTTATTTTACCCTCTGATGATAGTGTCACCTCTACCCTAACAGGAAGTCTTTCATGCTGTGGTGAGGTAATTTCCTGTCGGTCCACCAGCCAGCCGGCCAGCTGGCGGCACATTCAAGCCCATACTTGTTTTGTTTTAAAAGGAGAAAAAAAATATTAAACTATACTCAAATCCCAGATGTTCCCAGATGTCTTCACGACGTGAAGCCAACTGGATCATTTGCCATCCCTATAACCACTCCCCCTTCCCCCCAAACCCCCTAACTTCAGTTCCCCTCCGATGACATCACAGTCAAGTGTAACAGATTGGACAGAGAGCAGCCTGTGAGACAGACACAGCAGTGGCCTCAAGCAGACCCTCACGCCTCTGTTAGAACGCTAGAGGATACAAACAACAAGATGGTATGTGATGGACAAACAGCTGAGAACTATGTTTCAGATTCACTGTGGAAAACCGCTCTCTTCCTATTAGCCATTTCTCGCTCCTCTCTCACTCCTCACTCTCCACTGTATTCCCCCGTCTCCCATCTCTGGCCTCTCTCCCTCCCCTTTTTTCTCTCCCGCCTCTCTCTCTCCGCTTGTATGTGTTGCTCAGTGTTTCATCATTTCTCTATGCAGCTGCCTAGTCAGCCCAGAGATAGTGTACAGGGACAGCTGGGCTGAATATAAAGACTTTTGAGAGAAAGGACACAGAAAGACACTGATTTCGGTCTCTCTCATGAATACCAAACCCACAACCATGTACAAATGTGTTAATTCAAGAATAATATAAAAACCCAATGATGAGAGAATAGATTCTTTATTTTCAACAAACATTTATTTGTGGTCTATATGACAAACAGAAGGAAATTCGATCTCAGCTGAACAGGGTACATGGTTGGAAAAGAACAACCCCAAAACCCCCTAAAAATCTAAATCCGTTCCATTTCTTCTTATCTTTCTTTTCCTTTCTTTTTTAAAATGAGTCTATGTACAAAGACATAGTGTCTCTAGAAAGGGGGAGAGCTACATACTTCAACAGTCAGCTCATAGCTACAGTAGACATTCAGCTTTATTCTCTACGCAAGGATAGAAAGAGTACAAATAATATGTTGATGTATTCTTTTCAAGTAACAATACAAGCAATGATTTTTTAGTTTCATCTTCAGTCATTGCATTCTCTTTTTGCCCAAGAGTCAATGTATTAGAAAGAAAGGAAATATATAAAGCGAATATACAGGCAATCTTTCAGTAATAATTTAGCTAATATTATTAACAGCGTAAGCTAAGAATTCATGTACATATTGCTAGGCATTGTGATGTGACAGTGGACAGTGTGGATGGGGAGGTGACATAATACAGTTTGCGTAAGGATAGATGAACAATGACATGGTACAGTGGCATTGCCCTCTCATGCCTAGCAGTATCTCTCTCTCTGATTGGACCGTTGCTTTAGGCTGAACCAAGGCTCACTCCTGTCATTGGCTACCTGCTGTGTGACCAGCTACTGTTACCTGAGGGGGAGGAGCCTAACATATGTACCTGACAGACAGGTAGAAAGGCTACATTAGACCGAAACTATTTAAAAAAAACAATAGGAAAGACCTTTACTGTAAACATAAAACCCGAAGTGTATTAAGAAGAAGCATATCATCATATTTTCAGTTCCCTTTTAAAATGTACATAATTATGACTTCACTTCCATTCATGTGGTCAGTTACTTGTTTTAGGAATGTAGAACAGCAAAGTGGTTTTGGATACTGTATAACACTTTGTGTTTTGCTAACTGCTGCTGCTCACCGAGACATTTTTATTTTAGAAAACACAACAAACATGGTGGGCCTCGGGCAGGTACAAGTGACAGCCTTGCATTTAGTTCTTCCAGGTCAAAGGGCAGAGGAGGCCAGGGAGGTAGCGGAACGGGTATGGCAGCAGCTTTCATCAAAGGCAGGAGGAACCAGACCAGTTAAGTCTGTCTGTGTGGACTTTCCAGTCCTGTCATGCTCGTCAGTGGTTGGATGGCTGGGCCTATGAGAAACTGTGGGTTTGAACCACAAGTACATTTAAAGACTTTGAGAGGCCTACTACTGTAATGCCCTATTTAAAGAGACGAGTCATCATTTCCTTTTTACAACAAGATGAAACACACAAAAGAGCCTGCTGACTGCCCATGCTAACTCAGCTTCTAGGGAGGGAGAGAGAGAGAGAGAGAGAGAGGTGTGTGTGTATGTGCCTGTTACATGATCAGTGAGGCTCTCAGGGGTAGCGACCAAATCTGTTTTTACGACAGTGACATGCTCATCATTAAGGCACCTGCCAGGGACTGACTCCTAACCAATAAACATTTAAATAGAATACTATGTGCCAATATAGCAAAGCTGAGTAATGTTTCTTACATAAAAGCCTTGTAAAAAGCACTTTTTAAAATAACAGAATCTGCACTATTAGTCCAGCACCATTGCAATCCGAGAGAAAAACAAACATATATAAACATTTATAAAAAACAAATAAAAATAATTTACTTCTCTGAAAAAAGTTCCTTGGTATCAAAAGAAAGTAAACCATTCGCTCTCTATGTGCTTTTAAGAGTTGGTGATGGCGTGTTACTTCAGAATGATGTACTTAAGAGTACAGGTTATATCTCCCTTGTGTCTAAAATGATTACATGAACAATCGTGTCCGTTGAAAAGGCCTGGGGTTGTTGTTCTGATGTGCAGTTTGGTGCGAGCTGACCTAGTCTAACAGGCACTTCAAAGTCAACACCACAACAGTCACCATAGTAACAGACTGATTGACAGCTATCAGACCTTAGAGAGACACTGAAATAGAAGTAATACACCAAATCTAACTAGACAACTTCGCAGACTCTGATTTAATTTAAAAGTACAAATAACCCTCTTCACAACGGAGGCCTTTGTTCCCTCCATTTTCACAAAGTTTTTTCATAAGAAATATTACACATACAGTACCAGTCAAAGGTTTGGACGTGCCTACTCATTCAAGGGTTTTTCTTTATTTTTACTATTTTCTACATTGTAGAATAATAGTGAAGACATGAAAACTATGAAATAACACATAGTAACCAAAAAACTGTTAAACAAATCAAATTATATTTTATATTTGAGATTCTTCAAAATAGCCACCCTTTGCCTTGATGACAGCTTTGCACAATTTTGGCATTCTCTCAACCAGCTTCATTAGGTAGTCACCTGGAATGCTTTTCAGTTAACAGGTGTGCCTTGTTAAAAGTTAATTTGTGGAATTTCTTTCCTTAATGTATTTGAGCCAATCAGCTGTGTTGTGACAAGGTAGGGGTGGTATACAGAAGACAGACCTATTTGGTAAAAGACCAAGTCCATATTATGGCAAGAACAGCTCAAATAAGCGAAGAGAAATGACAGTCCATCATTACTTTAAGACATGAAGGTCAGTCAATCTGGAAAATGTCAAGAACTTTGAACATTTCGTCAAGTGCAGTCGCAAAACCCATCAATTGCTATGATGAAACTGGCTTTCATGAGGACTGCCACAGGAAAGGAAGACCCAGAGTTACCTCTGCTGCAGAGGACAAGTTCATTAGAGTTAAATGCACCTCAGACTGCAGCCCAAATAAATGCATCATGGGGTTCAATTAACAGACACATCTCAACATCAACTGTTCAGAGGAGACTGTGTGGATCAGGCCTTCATGGTCAAATTGCTGCAAAGAAACCACTACTAAAGGACACCAATAAAAAGAAGAGACTTGCTTGGGCAAAGAAACACAAACCTTGGACATTAGACTGGTGGAAATTTGTACTTTGGTCTGATGAGTCAAACTTTGAGATTTTTGGTTCCAACCTCCGTGTCTTTGTGAGACGCAGAGTAGGTGAACGGATGATATCTGCATGTGTGGTTCCCACCGTGAAGCATGGAGTAGGTGTGATGGTGCTTTGCTGGTGACACTGTCTGTGATTTGTTCAGAATTCAAGGCACACTTAACCAGCATGGCTACCACAGCATTCTGCAGCGATACGCCAACCCATCTGGTTTTCTCTTATTGGGATTATCATTTGTTTTTCAACAGGACAATGACCCAACACACCTCCAGGCTGTTTAAGGGCTATTTGACCAAGAAGGAGTGATGGAGTGCTGCATCAGATGACCTGGCCTCGACAATCACCCGACCTCAACTCAATTGAGATGGTTTGGATGAGTTGGACCGCAGAATGAAGGAAAAGCAGCTAACAAGCACTCAGCATATGTGGGAACTCCTTCAAGACTGTTGGAAAAGCATTCCTCATTAAGCTGGTTGAGAGAATGCCAAGAGTGTGCAAAGCTGTCAAGGCAAAGGGTGGCTACTTTGAAGAATCTAAAATATAAATATATTTTTGGTTACTACATGATTCCATTTGTGTTATTGCATAGTGTTGATGTCTTCACTATTATTGTACAATGTAGAAAATAGTAAAAATAAAGAAAAACCCTTGAATGAGTAGTGTGTCCAAACTTTTGACTGGTACTGTACAATATCTCAAGACGTCAGTGGTGACAAGAGAAAAGGAAGGAGCTAACCTTCTGTAGAGGACATTGTGTCCTGTTACATTTAAAGAGAAAAGAGGTCAGGAACACAGACAGTCGATGGCTGAGGATGAAGGAGAAACACTGTGCAACATCAACTGCCTTCACTATATGGGAATGCTGCAAAGGCATTCTAGAATGCTGAAAATGAGCATTCTGTGTCTTACACTCACAAACACACAGTGCACGCACGCACACTCACACGGTAACTGATTAGCCAGAGTGTAATTGGAATTGTAACGTAACAAAGGAATGCATTGTCTCTCAAAATGGGACAAGTTTGTGTTTTTTCCTGGCAGGGAGTTATCTTTACAGCTGGGTTTAGATCCTCTTATACATCTACATCCTACAGTTCACACAGTATAGAACACGCAAGAGACAAAACTCATAGGGTCTCAGAGTCTTAACCACCATCCTATCAATGTGTGCCAACAACAGGCAGATTACAAACATTCAAACAACCTTTAGAAAACATAGGATCATCATATCATACGTAACATAAGGACGTAAATGTCCTACCCCTTCATTGGATGAAAGTCTTTCAGAAAAACAACAGGGAGGCAGTTGACATAAAAAATGAACATACGTTGATGAGATGTTTTTTTATGGTTGTTGGTTGATAACGGCAAGAGGTGGTTCACAGCAGTAGAATCCTCTGCTTGGTGTTATGGAGGAGGTTTGGACAGAGATCGCCAGATGCTGGGTTGGGAAGGGACTGGTGTTGGCTAGGGAATTGGACTGGGAATAGGATTGGTATTTGGAATGGGAGCAGCTAACAAACTACCTCATATCCCTGTCGGTTGGGAAGAAGATCCACTTTGTAGAAATCTAGTAGCCCAGTATGTGTTTTCCCTATGCAATTCCAAAAATTCCCAGGTAAAGTAGAGTGTTGTGGGTTCTGACATCATATAAGACTGTCTGAATTCCTAGGTGGTCGTTTCCACAAACTGTTTGCGTGCAAAATAGCACCCTATTCCCTAAACACTGCATTACATAGGGAGTAGTGTGTCATTACTGTTCCAGTATGTGTGTTGTGTGTGAGGTTGTTGTCCTGCTGGTAGTTGGTAGTGGTTCTGGTGCTCAAAGAGGAATCCTAGGAGATTCTGGTCTTCCTATATCCTTGGCATTAGAATGTGCTGCTTGGGTTGAGTTCCAATTCCAGACATGTGTGTGTGTGTGACAGTGGTTCTGTGTGGCAGTTTGTGAGGGATTGTGTGTATGTACAGTATGTATGTAGCAGTGTGTTGGTGTAGCCAAGATGTTTGTGTCTACGTTTTGTGACAGTACTGTAGCTTATGTGGCAGTGTGTTGGTGAGGCAGTGTGTGCGTGTGTGCGTGTGCGTGTGTGTGTGTGTGTGTGTGTGTGTGTGTGTGTGTGTGTGTGTGTGTGTGTGTGTGTGTGGGCAGTGTGAGCGTCAGCGTGAGCGTCAGCGCTCTCACTGATCGATCACTCATTGCCTGCATCCAATCTCTCCTCCGTTGCCGTGGGAGGCTCCTGGGAGCGGTGCATGCAGTGGCCCAGTGAATGGCGTGTGGCCGAGCGGGAGGGCCGGGCGAAGCAGGAAGTAAGCGACTGGGAGTTGCAATCACACGCTGCATCCTGAGACAGGGAGGAGACATTAAACAGTTATGTTATAATGCAATCCAATGAAAGACAGCTGCTCAATAATCTGCTTGGATATGATGTCCTGTATGTATGTGTGTGTATGTGTGTTTGTGCGTGCGTGTTGTGCGTGCATGTGTGTAGCCCTGTCTCTGTGTGTGTGAGTGAGTATGTGTGGGACCTACCTCCATGCTGGAGCTCAAGGTCAGGTCCCTGGCAGTGAGATCGTTAGCAGTGGCCCCCAACTCCTCCCTGGGCATCTGTCTCATGAACCTCTTGTTGACGATCTTGGTGACGCTGTCGTTCCCCACCAGCGAAGCCCCGGAGAGGCACTCAGGCTTGGGCTCATCCATGGCCCCAACCTCCCTCTGCCCTCTCTCCCCTCCCCCAGGCATGGTCGTTCCGGTCCGGCCGCACACGTTCCTGAAAAATTCCTGGAAGGGGCCGTATTTCTGGCCTCCGGTGTCTGGTCCAGGGCCAGAGGGCTTCCCTGCTGCCTGGCGGGCTGGGCTGGCCCCTGGCTCACTCTTCCACAGGGACTCTACGCTGCCGGAGTGTTCCACCACGCTGAACAGGCTGGACAGGCCATCGTTGAGGCCGCTGAGCACGGGGCTGTCCCTGGTGGTGGTGGAACGGGCCCAGGCCGAGCCGCTGGAGGTCGAGGACCGCTGGTGGAGGTTCCACAGGCTGCGGTCTCTGGAAGAAGCTGAGGACAATCCTCCTCCGTCCAGCTTGGAGGAGGAGGCGGAAATGCGTCGCTGTAGCTTGGGGGAGCCGAACTTGGGCGAGCAGCAAGGCCTGTCGATGCGGCTGTGCACCTTATCCAGTGATGAGGAGATGTGGCGCGAGCGGGCCGAGGCCAGCGACGACGAGGGCCTGGGGGACCAGGAGGATTTGGTGTGGAAGCCCCCCACCCCCCGAGACCCGAGCCCGTCCGTCTGCAGCCCCACGCTCACAAACTGGACCGTCTGGGTGGAGCGGCTAGACACCCCCACTGTCTGGCTGCTCGCATCCTTGCTGCACTTCCTCTCCAGAGAGCTGGAGCGGATGGCCTGGCGCACGCAGTTGGTCATCTCCTTCATGTCGTCCGAGAGGTTGGCAGAGATCTCCAGGCCGTGGAAGGGCGCCACCCCCGCGCCACCGCTGCTGTTCTCCAGAAGGTCCCTGTGCTGCTTGGACAGAGAGCTCAACCACTGGTCATAGGACGAAGAGGAGGAGGCAGAGGAGGAGGGAGGTTGGCCCTCCAGGGCCCCAGCGTCTGAGGGAGTTGAAGCCCGAGACAGGTGGCCTTGCTGGGCTTGAGGTGTGTCCTGCTTCTCCTTGGCCAGCCGGCTCTCCATACGGCGCATGGTAGGGGGGCTGTAGTAGATGCGGATGCCGGTCTTGTCGGGGGCCGTGTAGCTCCTCTGGATGCTCTCCAGGTCCAGGAAACTGCTGGGGGAGCTGGGGCAGTCCCACGTCTTGAAGGGGGCATCACCCTGCTCCATCAGAGCCATCTCATTGGTCAGGTACTTCCAGTTCTTCCTGGTGAGGTCACCCGGGTCTGTGTGGGTTAGAAGGGGATGGGCCTGGGTGCTGGCCTGGTCCTTCTCTCCCTCCTCATTGGCTGTACCGTTGACCTCCTGATCCGGAAGGAAAGGACAGGCCTCCAGCAGACCCTCCAACATGGACGGGATGGACTTGGTCCTGATAGAAGAAAAATTATATTACTAAACATGATTGTTTTATTTTTCAGGTATGACTATACATTTTTCATGATCTTTGAAAAATAGCTTTTTGCACATCAAATACATATGTTACCTTGATAAATTGGTTCCATTTGTAACAACGTCCAGTGCAGTTTTTGTTTCAGGGGTGGTTTTGTAGTGCAGAGACTGTGAGGGAGAAAACAAGGAGACATTTTTTGTTTCCTGTCCAGCCAGTCCGGTAGGTTTATAGGCAATGTTTAATGGAGGACATGAGGATGTGGCCATCATCTAGGAGTTACAGTATTTATCCCTGACAAAGGCCTTGCTGTCCCTGTAATGATGCTGACTCAGGAGCTTTCAGCTCACAGGGAGATGAGCTCACACACACACACACACAAATAAAAACACATATTTCCTCTCAGAGGGGGGAGGAGGGAGGAAAGAGGAGGGAGAGGGGGTAGAGGAGAGAGGAGGGGAGGGAAGGGAGAAGAGGAAGGATGGGGTGGTTCAAATTAATCCTACAGTACATGACTGCTGTATTTTGATGAACAATGCAAATGTGACTGACTGACAGAGAAGCAACAGTAGGGCTACGACAGATAGGAGAAAAGAGTAGCGAGAGAAAGAGGCGTCTGTCTGAAATAATGACATGTCCTCTTGTGTGCTTGGCCTCAGTGCTATGTTCCTGTGCCGTTTTCTGACACAATAAGTATTGGAGTGCGAGAGACCTATTTTCCAAGACCAGCCGGTCAGTTTTGGGACAGACTGGATGACAGCCAGACAGACACAGGTAATGAGGCTGTGCTGGTAGAAGAGCCAGTCAGACTATAACACACACACACACACACACACACACACACACACACACACACACACACCACACACACACACACACACACACACACACACACACACACACACACACACACACACACACACACACACACACACACACCCCCCCCTCCAGTGTGGTCTGGCCATGCAGCAGACACACTCATGTTCAGCAGCATGTTGTCTCTCCCTGCATTCCTCCACTGGCCAGTTATCCCTAACCCTCTATGGAAAACACTAAGCCACTAGTCACAGAGTACAGTAATGCATACACGCCAACAATGTCCTACCAGTGACATTAACCTTCCATTCCACCCCAACAAAAGACCACACAGAGAAAACAAATAGCCAAAGATGATGAGGAGAAAGGAGGAAAATGAGGATAGTCACTAGACGCTACAAGGGTAGCTAGTGTCACTCTCAGTACTCACTACATGGCTAAGCTATAATACTAGACCATGCTATAATAGAATAGAGTGTAGAGCAGAATATAAGCTTATCAGGACTGAGGTGCCAATAATCCAGTTACCATCTTGCACTGTAGCCTCTGCTCCCACTGGCCCCTCTCCTGACTGAAATGCTCTAGGAGCTCCAGCTTCTCGCGGTTCCAGTTCCTCTCGCACATCTGCAGCTGCTTGGTCAGGTCCATGACGGCGGCATATGAGTCGGCCAGGAGGTGCTGGTGCTCCTCACGCTCCCTCTTCAGCGCCACCTTCAGGTCGGGAGGTCCTTGGAGGTCCTTCTCCCCCCCGGCCAGGGCAGCAATTCCCGCCTTGATCTCCAGCTGGGGGGAGGGTGACAGAGAGAGGGTTGGTGAGGCTGGTGATTATGTGACACTATGGGGGATGTAGTGCAGGTCATAAGTTCTTGTTCCATGCATGTTTGAGCAGCTAAATTACATTTATATGTGATGATGTAATACCAAAAGTAATGAATCCCCAAATGCTCAACAAACCCATCCTACACTCTCTCACTGATTAACACACCACATACATTTATTTTCCTTTTTTTCCATCACTGAAAACACTAACATTTTTATCTGAATATCTAAACAGACTATTAGCTTGAAGTATTCCTCCCTCTATAAAACGAGACGTGGAACGAGGCACTTAATGAGAAAAGCCCTATAAATAAAGAACAGCAGCAGATGCCTCTTGTGTGTGTGTTACTTTTAAGTCATCCTTCCCTTGTTTCTAAGATGGAAGAGAAAACCTGTAAACTCATCAATCAGTCACATTAAAAGACAACAGCTAAAGGCGCCCGCTACGTTTCTCCCATCCTCTCCCTCCTCTCCAATCCCCCCATTAGAATGAATCAAGCAGTGCTTCAAAGCTGAGGCGATTGCTCTTTATTTCTTTTACGAGTCTGTCTCGTTTTTTTTTCTCGCATTTGAAGTCACAGCTTTCGGGGGAGGGAGCCCCATCAATCGCCATGGTGCCTGAGGATGACTGCAGGTTTCTGCCTTATATGGTGCTAATGGAGGAGTCTGGGTGGCCTTTCGGACCACTATGCCATTCATCTCTGACGGCGACGGAAGCGTTGATCTCATCTGATGATGAATATCCATAATGAGTTTTATTGGTGAGACGTTGCGGGGCTGTGACTTAATGGTTGTCTGCAGGTTTATAGCACAAAGAAAGACATTTGCTCTGAACGCTCCCAATTCACCCCAAAACCACTGAAGACAGATATGAGTCCCAAATGGCACTATGTTTTAGTGCACTACTTTTGACCAGGGCCCACATAGGCCTCTGCACTATACAGGGAATAGCATTTGTGACACAACCTTCCCTAGAGAACTGTCTGTTGGCATCTGTAGGCATTAGGCCATAAGCCTGGTTCCACAGTGCAACAGCTGCTGGTGCCATGCCATATTGCCAGGATGCCATCCTACTTCTGTGATTGGCTGAGCAGAGCAGGAAGAGATTGGACCCAGCTTTGCCATCCAGTTCATTCCTGGGCACCAGCCCAGTGGGTTTACACAATACAAGGGTACAGTAACGGCATAGTTTATAGGGGTGAAGGGGTAAAGGGAGAATAGTAACATTGTGTGTGCGTGAGTGTGTGCGTGCGTGAGTGTGTACGTGCATACTCCGGTGCGTGCATGACTCTCAGGGCGGGGTAACAGATGATGAATAAGTTTCTTAAAGAATAAGAAAAGCAAAATGAATCAAGCTCTGATTATGCCATAAAGGTTAGTCAGTAGATCTGATTTAATAAAATAAATGCAATGCATTTGGGGAATGGGCAAGCTGTTATCTTTTTTGATGGAGGTGGCTGTTATGGTGACCGTATTATTGCCACACTGGCGATCACGAGTCATGACCACAGTCAAATTCCACATGACTATTTAGTCATGATAACTAGGCTTCTCAAAGCTCTGATGCTGCTGATGGTCATTAGTCACCTACCAAACTTGCTAACTGCCTGGTACTCAGCACTCTATTGTCCCTCTAATCACTCTGACATCAATGCAAATATAATCGAATGTCTAATCAAACACTTCATCAGAGCCCATGAGCTCATGTTGTGCAACATTTCTATATGCTATGCAATTGCGTGAGAAAACAGAGTGATGGCCGCTATTAAAAAGAGGAGGATTCCATCAGCTTTCTATAGGCTAGGCCTACTATATTTATTTCTCAACTTTCCTAATTTTAAGCACATTGCTTCTCTTTACAACAGAAGTATAGCCTACCTGGCTGGCATGAAAATGAACCACTGGAAAAGCGTCCTCCATTCGCTATTTTAGCGTATAGATGACGTATTTTTTTCCCCTGTCTATGTTTCGAGACAAGTGCATGACAATGGTCTATTCTATATATTTCTCTGGTCACCCCTAAAGCCAACTCCTCCTTTGGTCGTCTCTCCTTCCAGTTCTCTGCTGCCAATGACTGGAACGAACTACAAAAATCTCTGAAGCTGGAAACACTTATCTCCCTCACTAGCTTTAAGCACCAGCTATCAGAGCAGCTCCCAGATCACTGCACCTGTACATAGCCCATCTATAATTTAGCCCAAACTACTACCTCTTCCCCTACTGTATTTATTTATTTCATTTATTATTTTGCTCCTTTGCACCATATTATTTATATTTTAACTTTGAACTTTCTTCAAATTACAAATCTACCATTCCAGTGTTTTACTTGCTATACTTTATTTACTTTGCCACCATGGCCTTTTTTGCCTTTACCTCCCTTATTTCACATCATTTGCTCACATTGTATATAGTCTTGTTTTTTTTCTTATTTTTTTTCTACTGTATCATTGATTGTATGTTGTTTTACTCCATGTGTAACTCTGTGTTTTTGTATGTTGTCGAACTGCTTTGCTTTATCTTGGCCAGGTCGCAATTGTAAATGAGAACTTGTTCTCAACTTGCCTACCTGGTTAAATAAAGGTGAAATAAATAAATAAATAAAAATAAAAAATTCTAAATCCAAACAAATTTCACAAGATATTATTTAGTATATGTAAAGACAAGATTCAAACAATATTAACCTATGACTTGTGAATGATATATTATCAACGGTGAATGATGCCCAGCTTTTAGGCTATAAGGCAAGAAACAGAGCATGCCTTTTTTTAAGTCGCACATCTCATGTAGCTTAGCCCATAGGCCTATATGTTTTGATAAGGTTTGTATCTCAACTAACGTGGCCAAATAACTTCTTAAAATGAAGCACATTAATCTGCTTTACAACCGGTGTAGAGCCTAACTGGCATACAGTGTATTCGGAAAGCACTCAGACCCCTTGACTTTTTCCACATTTTGTTACATTACAAACTTATTCTAAAATTGATTCGATTGTTTTCCCCCCTCACCAATATACACACAATATACCATAACGACAAAGCAAAAACAGGTTTTTAGAAATGTTGGCACATTTATTCATCAATGATCTCTGTACTTTGCTCCATTTATCTTTCCCTCGATCCTGACAAGTCTCCCAGTCCCTGCAGCTGAAAAACATCCCCACAGCATGATGCTGCCACTACCATGCTTCAACGTAGGGATGGTGCCAGGTTTCCACCAGACTTGACGCTTGGCATTCAGGCCAAAGAGTTCAATCTTGGTTTCATCAGACCAGAGAATCTTGTTTCTCACGGTCTGAGAGTCCTTTAGGTGCATTTTGGCAAACTCCAAGCAGGCTGTCATGTGCCTTTTACTGAGGAGTGATTCCGTCTGCCACTCTACCATAAAGGCCTGATTGGTGGAGTGCTGCAGAGATGGTTGTCCTTCTGGAAGGTTCTTCCATCTCCACAGAGGAACTCTGGAGCTCTGTCAGAGTGATCATTGGGTTCTTGGTCACCTCCAAGACCAAGGCCCTTCTCCCCCGATTGCTCAGTTTGGCTGGGCGGCCAGCTCTAGGAAGAGTCTTGGTGGATCCAAACTTCTTACATTAAGAATGATGGAGGCCACTGTGTTCTTGGGGACCTTCAATGCTGCAGACATGTTTTGGTACTCTTCCCCAGATCTGTGCCTTGACACAATCCTGTCTCGGAGTTCTATGGACAATTCCTTCGACCTCATGGCTTGGTTTTTGCTCTGACATGCACTGTCAGCTGTGGGACCTTATATAGACTGGTGTGTGCCTTTCCAAATCATGTCCAATCAATTGAATTTACCACAGGTGGACTCTAATCAAGTTGTAGAAACATCTCAAGGATGATCAATGGAAACAGGATGCACCGGAGCTCAATTTCGAGTCTCATAGCAAAGAGTCTGAATACTTATGTAAATAAGGTATTTCTGTCTTACATTTTTTAATACATTTGCAAACATTTCTTATTACCTGTTTTCGCTTTGTTATTTTGGGGCATTGTGTGTAGATTGATAATAAAAAAATTTTAAAAAAGTATTTTGCCCCTTTTTCTCCCCAATTTTGTGATATCCAATTGGTAGTTGTCGCCCATCGCTTGTGAGAGAGGCGGTGGTCGAGAGCCGTGCATCCTCCGAAACACAACCCAGCCAAGCCACACTGCTTCTTGAGACAATGTCCGCTTAAATCAGAAGCCCACCGTACCAATGTGTCGGAGGAAACACCGTACACCTGGCGACCGCGTCAGCGTGCATTGCACCCGGCCCGCCACAGGTGTCGCTAGTGCGCGATGGGACAAGAACATCCCTGCCGGCCAAACCCTCCCCTAACCCGGACGACGCTGGGCCAATTGTGCGCCGCCCCATGGTTCTCCAGGTCACGGCCGGCTGCGACAGAGCCTGGACTCCAACCAGGATCTCTAGTGGCACAATTAGCACTTAGACCACTGCGCCATTCGGGAAGCATTGATGAGGATTTATATTTAATTATCAATTTTAGAATAAGGCTGTAACGTAACAAAATGTGGAAAAAGTGAAGGGGTCTGAATACTTTCTGAATGCACTGTACATAGGCGGCGTGTGAGCTTCACATTTGGGGAAGATAATTCTCCTCAGCAAAATGCAAGGATTACATGCGTAACCGCATTTGTGGTCACTTTTGAGAATGATGTTTTCCCACTAATTGATTGCATTTTGGAACATTCACTCTTTTAGCCAGCCAATTGCTGTCTGCATTGCTGCACTTATAATGTGAAAAAATTGCCTAATAGTTTATCAACATTTTAAGCTCAATGTTCTGATCTGTTGCATCAGCCTCATTGCCTTTAATTTTTTTTGTTTTTTGATGCTAGCGGTTGTATTAATTTGGGATCTATTGCATCCCACAACTGTACCTGTCATGCCCAGATCTGTTTCACCTGTCCTTGTGCTTGTCTCCACCCCATCCAGGTGTCGCCAATCTTCCCCACTTACAGTGGCTTCAAAAGTATTCACCCCATTGGCATTTTTCTTATTTTGTTGCCTTACAACCTGGAATTAAAATGGATTTTTTGGGGTTTTGTATCATTTGATTTACACAACATGCCTACCACTTTGAAGATGCAAAATATTTTTTTATTGTGAAACAAACAAGAAATAAGACAAAAAATCTGAACTTGAGCGTGCATAACTATTTACCCCCCAAAGTCAATACTTTGTAGAGTCAACTTTTGCACCAATTACAGCTGCAAGTCTCTTGGGGTATGTCTCTATAAGCTTGGCACATCTAGCCACTGGGATTTTTGCCCGTTCTTCAAGACAAAACTGCTCCAGCTCCTTCAAGTTGGATGGGTTCCGCTGGTGTAAAGCAATATTTAAGTCATACCACAGATTCTCAATTGGATTGAGGTCTGGGGTTTGACTAGGCCATTCCAAGACATTTAAATGTTTCCCCTTAAACCACTGGAGTGTTGCATTGGCAGTATGCTTAGGGTCATTGTCCTGCTGGAAGGTGAACCTCTGTCCCAGTCTCAAATCTCTGGAAGACTGAAATAGTTTTCCCTCAAGAATTTCCCTGTATTTAGCGCCATCCATCATTCCTTCAATTCTGACCAGTTTCCCAGTCCCTGCCGATGAAAAACATCCCCACAGCATGATGCTGCCTGACGTTCTCAGGGTGATGAGAGGAGTTAGGTTTGTGCCAGACATAGCATTTTCCTTGATGGCCAGAAAGCTACATTTTAGTCTCATCTATCCAGAGTACCTTCTTCCATATGTTTGGGGAGTCTCCCACATGCCTTTTGGCAAACACCAAACATGATTGCTTATTTTTTTCTTTAAGCAATGTCTCTTTTCTGGCTACTCTTCCGTAAAGCCCAGCTCTGTGGAGTATACGGCTTAAAGTGGTCCTATGGACAATACTCCAATCTCCGCTGTGGAGCTTTGCAGCTCCTTCAGGGTTATCTTTGGTCTCTTTGTTGCCTCTCTGATTAATGCCCTCCTTGTCTGGTCTGTGAGTTTTGGTGGGCGGCCCTCTCTTGGCAGGTTTGTTGTGGTGCCATATTCTTTCCATTTTTTAATAATGTATTTAAATGGTGCTCCGTGGGATGTTCAAAGTTTCAGATATTTTTTTATAACCCAACCCTGATCTGTCCTTCTCCACAACTTTGTCCCTGTTTGGAGAGCTCCTTGGTCTTCATGGTGCCACTTGCTTCGTTAGTGGTGTTGCAGACTCTGTGGCCTTTAAGAACAGGTGTATATATACTGAGATCGTGTGACAGATCATGTGACACAGATTGCACACAGGTGGACTTTATTTAACTAATCAAGTGACTTCTTAAGGTAATTGGTTCCACCAGATCTTATTCAGGTGCTTCATAACAAAGGGGGTGAATACATATGCACCCACCACTTTCCGTTTTATATTTTTTTTAGCATTTTTTGAAACAAGTTATTTTTTTCATTTCACCTCACCAATTTGGACTATTTTGTGTATGTCAATTACATGAAATCCAAATAAAAATCCATTTAAATTACAGGTTGTAATGCAACAAAATAGGAAAAACGCCAAGGGGGTGAATACTTTTGCAAGGCACTGTAACCCCTGGGTATTTATACCTGTGTTTTCTGTCTGTCTGTGTCAGTTTGTCTTGTTTGTTCAAGCCTACCAGCATTTTGTGTCTCAGCTCCTGCTTTTTCCAGTATCTCTTTTCTCGCCCTCCTGGTTTTGACCCCTGCCTGTCCTGACTCCGAGCCCGCCTGCCTGACCACTCTGCCTGCCCCTGAGCCTGGCTGCCGTCCTGTACCTTTGCCCCTACTCTGGATTACAGACCTTCGCCTCACCTGACCCTGCCTGTCGTCCTGTACCTTGACCCCACTACTCTGGATTATCGACCCCTGCCTACATTGACCTGTCTTTTGCCTGCCCCTGTTGTTACAATAAACATTGTTACTTCTACACAGTCTGCACTTGGGTCTTCCCTGAAACCTGATAGTCTGGTACTATGTTTGGGCTCCCGAGTGGCGCAGAGGTCTAAGGCACTGCATCTCAGTGTTTGAAGTGTCACTACAGACACCCTGGTTCGATTCCAGGCTGTATCACAACCGGCCATGATTGGGAGTCCCTAACCTTTATTTAACTAGGCAAGTCAGTTAAGAACAAATTCTTATTTACAATGACGGCCTACCCGGCCAAACCCAGACGACGCAGGGCCAATTGTGCGCCGCCCCATGGGACTCCCAATCACGACCGGTTGTGATACAGCTTGGAATCAAACTAGGGTCTATAGTGACGCCTCTTGCACGTGCCTTAGACCGCTGCGCTACTCAGAAAGAGAGTCAACGCTTTGATTATGGCCATGATTCATACAGGTGACGCCTTTTTAAAGTGTTTCAACTGAATTACATTGTCATCTGGGTCTTCTGGTGATACACAAACAAAACACAAATCAGGATTCTAACCCGGGGTAGAATCTAGACTTCACCCAAGGCAACAGACTGAGTCATGCTCCTACAGTCCATGTAGGCCATTATTTCATCAGGAAATATCAATGAAAAAAATAAGTTAGTTGTGTCCAGTTTAATAAAGGTGTAGAACCAATGCACAAGAAGCCCCTTTTCCTGCCTACTCAACCCTCCCTTTCCCTCTCTCCCTCCCACCCTGACACACAACACATTACTACTGCCAGGGAGGAGAGAGACAAAAGCCTCTACGGTGGATACAGGAGGAGGAAGGAGGGGGGGATGGATGAATGAAAAAGCCTGGCCCAGGTTGTAAATTGTGACCCAGTTATGGTGTTGAGTAGCTGTGTTGGCGCCGCCAGGAAAGGGATCCTCATGGCACAGTGCTGCTCTCAGGGCAGGCAACCATTTAGCTGTGCCCTTACAGACCCATGGAGGAGGGACTGCAGAGGGAGGGAACAGTCTGACAGGACCAAGGAAACATGCTTCAAACTCTCTCTGTTTCTACTGTACTGTACCTCTCTCTCTCTTGCGCTCGCTCTCCCTCTGTATATTTCCCTGTATATTTCCCATTATCTCTCTCTCGCCTTCTTTCTCCCTCTGTTTATTCCCCCTCTCTCTCTCCCTCTGTTTATTCCCTTCTCTCTCTCTCTGTTTATTCCCCACTCAATTCAATTTAAGGGCTTTATTGGCATGGTAAACATATGTTAACATTGCCAAAGCAAGTGAAGTAGATAATAAACAAAAGTGAAATAAACAATACAAATGAACAGTAAACATTACACTCACAGAAGTTCCAAAAGAATAAAGACATTTCAAATGTCATATTATGTATATATACAGTGTTGTAACGATGTGCAAATAGTGAAAGTACAAAAGGGAAAATAAATCAAACATAAATATGGGTTGTATTTACAATGGTGTTTGTTCTTCACTGGTTGCCCTTTTCTTGTGGCAACAGGTCACAAATCTTGCTGCTGTGATGGCACACTTTGGGGTCTCTCTCTCTCTCTCTCTCTATCCCCTCTCATTAATCCTCTCCATCTCTTCCTCTCTTAATTCCTTTTCTCTTTTTCGCCTTCTATTTCCCCACTGGTCTGATAATATATACATTATTTCGGTGTAATGTGGGGACCTGTCTCAAACCCTGTTCATTTGAGTCATTACGGAGGATGCTGTTATGAGAGTGTCTTAGGTTCCGAGTAGTCTGTATATTAACCTCATCTCTCACTGCCAGGTACCTCTCTCGCATGCAGGCACGCACACAGATGCGCACACACACACACACACACACACACACAAAGTGAACAGAGGTCTGGGGGAAAAGTAGACGACCAAACTAAACCCCAGACAGATAGATAGGCACAAATCCACCACCTCAGGATATCAGCAGTTTCAAGCCATTTGTCAACATGAGTATTGGTGATTAAATGAATACCCAGTGACTGATTCATACTTCTGATCATCTGTAACATAGCTCCCCGCAGCTCGGCAGCCTTTCTCAGTAAATTGTAACAAATGACAGGTCATGTCATCCTTTATGAATGGGTAACTTGATCTTCGTACAGCCTCAGAGGGTGCTCTCCTGCATGCTGAATGAAGACCTTTCTCATTTATAACTAGAAAACCCCACTTAATGGTCATACAATCAATGTCGTTGCCTCAGACATCCAGGTAGCCAACAGGAGAAATGATTGGGGCCCAGTAGGTATATAGCATATCTGACTGATCAGGCAAGAGTCTTTATTCTACCTCCAACTACATCCTAACCCTGATGACCAGGGTCCTATTATCAGCCTTCTATATCCAGTAGTCTGTGATACCTGGCTTTTATAACGGCTGATGTATTACCCTCCCAGGGATGCTTTATGCTAAGCCTCTTAGATAATGGTCAGCCAGGGAACGTGACAAATGTGAAATCCATTGGTCTGTAAGCTACATAATAGATTGGCCTCTGAACTAGCCAAATAAGGTTTTTAGTTGGTTTTAGGTAAACTATGGGTTTGAAACTATAACTATACAACAGAGGGTTTCTATAGACTACCTAGCACAATACCATGTCAGCCATATTGAGTGTACCCATGAGGGTGAAGTCAAATTTCCATTCTAGTAATTATATTTCAATGCTAGTTGCGCCATTCTAAGTGGTGTGGTCTTACCTGGGTAATGAGGCTCTTGAGCTCTGTCCTCTCCACCTCCCAGGAGGCCTTAGCGCGGGCAAACTGCTGGGTCAGTTCCTGAGAGCCCTGGCGCTCCTCTCGCAGCTCTCCGCTCAGATCCTGGAGCGCTCCCTTCAGGTCCGCCAGTGTGCTGCTCACGCCGCTCGTCTAGGCCACGGACAGGATGGAGAATCAGTGAATGACCTCTCAACGTCATAGAGATGAACATGACATTTGAGAGGATCTCCATGTCATGCATTTGATCAATAACTGCTGTTTCCTGTGTGTTGTCAGGGTTGTTTTCAGTAGACACTAAACAGAAAGAACCGACTGAAACCGAGAGGAACTACCTGAACTTGTCCAATAACAAAGGCTTCTTTTTGTTTTCTGTAGCAAAACATTTTTGCAACGGTGTGCACTAATGAATTTGACCCAGGTGTGACCTGTTCCTGCACCTGTGTGTAGCTCTTCTCCAGCACACAGAGCTCCTTGGAGATGGTGGGGCAGAGGTGCTGCTCCTCTGCGGAGGTCATCTTGTTGTCTCCCTGTTGGGGGTGGGCGGCCAGACTCTCCTCCTCCAGCAGCAGGTACAGGTCCTTCAGGCTGTTCACCTGTAGGGACATACACAGCACATTATTAGTCAGCCAAGTTCCTTAAACAGCTCATTTATTTGATTTAACCCAGTAAATTGACTGAGAACACATTCTCATTTACAGCAACAACCTGGGGAACAGTTACAGGATGAACTAACCAATTGTAAGCTGGGGATGATTAGGTGACCGTGATGGTATGAGGTCCAGATTGTGAATTTAGTCAGGACACCAGGGTTAACACCCCTACTCTTATGATCAGTGCCATGGGATCTTTAGTGACCCCAGAGAGTCAGGACACCTGTTTAACATCCCATCCAAATGACGGCACCCTACACAGGGCAACGTCCCCAATCACTGCCCTGGGGCATTTGGATATTTAAAAGCAATTAGACCAGAGGAGAGGGTGCCTCCTCCTGACCCTCTAACATTAATTCCAGCAGCATCTGGTCTCCCATCCAGGGACCAACCAGGACAAACCAACGCTTAGTTTCAGAAGCAAGCCAGCAGTGAGATGCAGGGTGGTATGCTGCTGGCTAACGGGGATAAAATAAAATCAACCAACCAAACTACTATGCCACAGCTAAGTGGCTGATTCAAAGGGAGAGGGTGGCTAGTCAGTCCCGTACCTCCAAGACATCCTTGGCCTCCGTGTCCAGCTTGCGTCCCAGCCGCCACTGTTTGAGGAAGCAGCGCAGCTTGAGGCTGAGCAGCAGCAGGGTCTGCTTGAGCTGCTGGGACTCCTGCAACATCAGGTTCCTCTCTTGGCTCCAGAACTTCTGCTGCAGCCGCGTCTGCAGACTCAGACTCTGTAGCTGGAAGTCCCTTCTCGTCAGGGCCTTCTGGTGCTCCTCCTGCAGCTGGAGACAGAGGGAGAGACAAACACACGCAGGCAGGCACGCGTACGCACACACACATAGAGAGAGAGGAGACAGGCCAGTCAGTGGGCTACAGGGGCTCACAGTGCCAGTGTTGTTATGATAAGGGATTAGGTGCAGCACCGTTTATGGAGTTTGCTTTAGCAGAGTTTGCTTTAGCTGTTTGCTAAGTGGGTGAATGCATGTATATAATAAACTGCTGTTGTTGTACATATCATAGTAGTGATACCATACTGTTCTCAGGTGTGGTGCATACTCTGTATCAGCATTGACAAGACGTTACAGTAACAATGCTCTGTGTGGTTTAGAAGGGTTTGGCTGTAGTCAGTGTTGTGTACATAGATATAGAACAGTTTGATGATTGTGTACCTGTGTGAATGTCTGTGAGCTGCTGTGGGTGGGGTCTCTGTGATCCTGTCTCTCCATAGTCAGTTCCTCCTGCGTCCTGCAAGCATTCTCCCTCACCTCCAACAGAAGGGCCTGCAGCTCACTGATCTGCTGAGGGAGGGAGGGAGCAAGCGAGAGAGCGATACACCATTATAGCTAGATTACAATACACTCTGCAATGCTATATCACCCTGTAAAATGTAAAGCATACCACACCACTTCCCACAACTGAAAAATATCCTCAATTGATAACTCTACTTCAAACAGGGAACAACAATCCAACCTTATGTCACACAGTTAAAGACATACATCACACTCACACACCCACACCGGGCCCCATGGTCCAACAAATACACCTCATCTTTAGTACCGTCACATGCTTCATTTGGCCGTTGAGTGAGAGGAGTTACTGTTCCCCTTAGTGTTCTTCTTCTTCACTTCTCGCTAACCCGTGGTGGGGGCCAACCCAGCCTACCATTAGCGCTAACCTACGAAATGCTACTCAAATGGCCTCCATTCTAATGACAGGCACAAGACCAGCCACTCAAGCTTTTCATTATCACTCAGCGCCCAGCATTTTTTTCCTTCACCAATTAGTGTGTAGAATTTGATAAGGTGGGACAATGGGGGTGTTTTATGGAAGACTGAAATACCCTGAGGGGCATTAATAGACTCTGAAGGTTTAAAAAGAAACATTATTCCATTATCCAATATCCACTGTGTCATAATGTTCCATGGATTTCTGTGTTTAAATGGCACTTTAAGACTACTGGTTGCTGCTGTGTTTTGAGGTACAATAACAACCTTTACGTTTTGTCCCAAGATTCTCTGAGGGCTTTGAAAGATACGTGAAAATACAATGTTATTATTTTAATGTTAGCTTATTTAGATGTTGCATTGCTGGAATCATTGTTTTTTAGTTTTTTCACCAACCATTATTCTTTGTAAAAAAAGAAAGTTGCACACTCAATATCTACTCACAATCTACTACAATCTACTTGGTTATTTACTAGGGATAACCAACATCTTCGCAGTATGCCCTCCCAACAACTCTACCCTCACTGTGTATTCTGAGAGAGTCCCTGACAGTGCAAGTCCCAATTGCACTATGGCACTGTAACTCACTATTACTCAGCCAGTCACAAATTGATTTGCAGGAGATTTTGTATATAATTTACACCGTAGCCCACTTCTGCATTTCTCCCCCTTTCTCCTTCTCCTCAGCAGCCTCTGTAAGTGACTTCTGACACCCTCATTTTCTCACCAAAGGGATCCAAGGAGTAAGAGTGAAGGGAGCTCAATTTCAGCTGCTAAACCTTTCAATTTCCTCACATTCCAATGCATATTCGCCTCATAGACCATAACAATTGTATAAAAGGCTTACATTCCACAGCCAAGCCTTAGACACAGACCCCATGCATATAAATGGATAACCTGCTGTCAGTTTTCAGTGCCTTTCACAGCATTATATCAGTCTTACTGTCCTGCAGAAGAATCTTCGATTTAAGTTGCTTTCTGAGCAGGATATAGTACCCTATTTTTAACATTACACAGTTACTCTGAAAGGGTTGGTTGGTGGTAATGGACACAAGAGGCACCACACAGTGGGGAGAGACCAGGGCCGTATTCTTTAGGCACTTTGAGGGGAAAACTGACTAAAACGGGGAGGAACTACCTGAAAAACGTTTTGAAACTATGTTCCCTAATGAATAGGACCCATAACACAGTCACCCTGATGGACCCCAGGTTCCCACCAACATCCATGTCCATACATCAACCCTGTCACACTCCTATCGACCGACCCTGTCTCTACAGACACACAGAGCACTCAGGCAGTCTGCGTGTGATAACGTCGCCTGGCGTAGGGCCAAGGTGTTACTGCCTGCCTGTCCTATCCCCTGTCCTAACCCCTGTCCTTTCCTCCTTCCCTCACCGGAGCGGGTCCTGATCTCCCCGGACCTGGCAGCCTCATCATTGATCACTGAGAGGGGAGAGGAGCAGGGTGGATGATAATGTGTAGAAGCCAACAGTAGTTTGTGATGCAGAGGTTACTGAGAGAGACACAGGGTGAATTACTCGGCCTACTTATTTCAAACACGTCACCCACAAGCTGATTTAATGTGGCCCGCTGAATGCTGTCATAGTTAACCGCCTACTATGATTATATTACTCTATATTTCGAGAATGTGTTTAATTCTGGAGATACAGAGAAATCAACTGAGGTATTGGACCTTTAATAACCAGCCTACTGACAGCAACAATGAGGTTCTCTAGTTCTCACAGTTAGGGAGTGTGTGTTCAGATGACTAACTGATTATGTGCTACAGTAGAGCCCAGAGAAAAACCTTCCCTTTCATGACTCTCATATTATAAAACCAACATTGTATATCCTGTAACAGGAGAGCGGGCTGTGGCAATTGTTTTGCTCTCTGCTCTATTCATCGCTTCTGCAGTTGCCCCTCCCTCACAGCCCAGGTTTCCAAGGAGACCTGCTACGGAAAGGTTAAACGAACACTGAGCAGCAGACACTTCCTCTGCTCACTTCAAGAGCTGATGTCATTGTGTTTACCTCAGCGTGATCTAAGCCTGATTCCCCCACTATCTATCACATGAAAGAACGAGGGAAGCTAGCCTAAAGACAGCCTAAACTGCATGGTTGGGCCATCAAGGAGTGCACAGTGTGTGTGTGTGTGTGTGTGTGTGTGTGGCGTGTGTTTGTGCATGCATGTGTGTATTTTGACTGTTCTATAGCAGTGACCTACCAGGGCTGTGTCCGTCTCCTGTTTAACCTGGTTCTTGTTGCTGTCAATGTGGCTGTCACCCTCCTCCTCCTCCTGACCTTTCACTTCGCGCTCTGATTGGTCCCTAAAGTCGGGCTGCTGCATGCATGGGCAAGTTAATGAATAAAAATGAAACAAAATAATAAAAAGAGGGAAAGAGGAACAGAGGAAAGGGAAGGAAGAAGATGAGGGGAGACATATGGTAAGGAGGGAGGGAATCGAAAACAAAACAATACAACCAAAATGGAAGATCCGTAAGACACATTGAAAATAAAAAATGAACCTCACAGGACAAATAAAAGTATGTAAAGGAAAAACAGCTTTGTCAGAGTGGCGTAGGACAGAGTGGAGAACAGAACCAAAACAATGATGAGAAGTACGAGCGACGGCTGGAGGGTTGGGGGATGAGGGTGGGAGTGAAGGACAGTAAGAGGAGAGTGTAGGAGAGGGGATTAACATAATCAAAGGAGTGAAAGAAGAGAGAGGAAGAAAGGGAAAGGGAAACAAGTGAAGAAAGCGGTGGTCATGGTGCCCATGCAGTGAGAGGGGGGAGATGGAGGGACGGGGTGAGAGGGAGGGACGGGTTGAGAGAGGGAGAGACGGGGTGAGAGAGTGAGGGACGGGGTGAGAGAAGGAGAGACGGGGTGAGAGAGGGAGGGGTGAGGTGAGAGGGGGAGGGGGAGGGGGAGGAGAGTGGGGGGAGAGAGCGGATGGGGTTGGGACTCAGTAGGCCTCTAATGGAGCTTAACTCTAAGCATAGAACCAACTTTACTAGAGTGCATTTACTTGGATATGCAAATTGTATTTTGATGTGTGTAAATAGATGGTGGGTTATGGTTTCTATGATTTCTTTATCATTCTAGTTGTCATGCAGCACAGTGGTGGCTCCATTTGAGCCCTGAGCTCTATGTAGCATCTATAACAGGTTATAAGGCATCAAAGCAGCATGCGTGTCATGTCATGTGTGCCGGCAGCATTCTGTGCCAGGGAGAAACCATAGTGTGAGCTGGGAAGGGGTGGGAGCAAACGGAACAGAAATAATAGCCTTGCTACAAAAAAGGAGCATATGAAAGAAAAGGAAAGAAACATAATCAATAATAAATGAGTGGTGGGAAGAGGAGGAGGGTGTTCATTCTTACCTTCTGCCCTGCAGTGATCTCACCCGCCTGGTCGTCTGGAGGGCAGGGGTGTGAGGCAGAGTGCGCATCCACCACGGAGTCTCCAGCTTCGGACAGTAGAGGTAGGGGGGATGCCCCCTCCACCTGCTCCCTCCCAGGAGGGCCACTGCCAAGGCTCTCCACTCGCTTCACAAAGGCCTGGAGCTGGGTGTGCAGCGCTCGCAGCCTGCCCGTCAGAGCATCCACCAGGGGCAGGTCCTGGAGCTCCGAGGGTTGGGACTGCTGGCTCTTCTCTGGGACACAGGGCTCTGCAGTCTCCCCGGAGGAGTTGGAGGAGATCTTGCGGTAGAGGGAGAGGGAGGGGTAGTTGGAATCGGAAGCGGTCAGCAGCTGGATGGCTGTAGAGATGAGGCGGGCCTGGTCCCTCATTGCCAGCAGGGCCTCATGGTCCTTCAGCCCCAGGGGGACGTTACCGTGCAGGTGAATGGGAACCCCCGTGGACGTATTCTTCTCCTTCTCCTCCAGGGGCTTGTTCTCCCCTCCGATGGGGCCTTCCCGGCACGCTTGGCTGGGGAGGCACTCGGCCGAGTCCCCTGCCTCAGCGTCGGTCTCCAGGGCGGGCCTAGAAGAGCTGTGGTAGGAGGCCAGGTCGCAGCGCTGAAGGTTGGACAGCAACACACGGTTCTCGTACTGGAGCTTCTTCACTTTGCCGCTCAGCTCCCCGATCTGGAGCCTGGCGGCCTGCAGCAGCTCCTCATGGGGGGCCTCGGTGCTGATGAGAGCTCCCCCACCATGACCGTCCTCCAGGAGAGAGATGGACGAGGAGTCATCCTGGTTTGGCTCCAACGTCAGCGGCAGCTCCGACTTGTAGCGGTTGATCTCATTCATCAGCAGCTTGTTCTGCTCCTCCATCTCCAGCAGCGAGCGCCGTAGCAGCTCCGCTTCCTCCTCCACAAACTGCAGGTGCCTCTGGAGCTCCATCACGTTATCCAGACCTCCTCCTCCAGGGCCTCCCATGCCTCCCACCCCCAGCCCTGGAGGCAGTTCCTGGCCCTTCATGTCGTCCATCTCGGCCCGTAGGCCACGGTTCTCCACCTCCAGTTCCACGATGCGCCGGCTCAGCAGGTTGGCTTCCTCTTCCACCAGCTTCAGGTGAACTCTAACCTCGGCCTCGCGGGTGTGGGGTGAGTCGTTGACCTCCTCCACGGTGAGTGACGCGTCCACATCGCCGTAGACCGAGCGGTACTTGGCCAGCTCCTCCTGCATGGCCTCGCTGTCCTTGGCCATCTTGGTCAGCTTCTTGCACATGAGCACGGACTCCTCCTTGGCAAAATGGAGCTGGCACTTGAGGTCAGCGTTGTCCTCCTGCTGACCCCAGAGAGGCAGAGAGACAGGCTGTTAGGAACACTGACAACACACTGACTCACTCACACACATAATGACAATATATCCTCTCACATATCACAGAGAGAGAGACCGAGAGAGAAAGATTGTGAGGCCAAAATTACAAATAAAAAAAACCTAATTGTGTGGGAGTTTCTTTCTGGCTTGAACTCATCTGACATCCTCATATTAACCCCTTCAAATATTTAGAGCAATGCAAAGCTATGGATTCTTTGGGGGCAAAGTGGGATAGGTTGATGCAACACTGGGGAGTCATGCATACTATATTACAGTGTAATGTGTGCTAGCTGGGGCATTGAGGTACATTGGTGTATTTATAAAAGACATAAGCCATTTTGAATATTAAACACCCACTATTATTTAACCAACTGACTCAAAATGGTGAAGGCCCACTAAATAATGTGTTGTGTACTTTATTGGTGATGGGGCTATTTCCCAGAACATCAAACACAGTCTGGAGAGGGTTTACAACATTTACGGTATGTCACAGTAGCACTCCAATAATATGATATTAAGCATTAACCTCATGCCCACAGAAATGGAGGAAGAGAGAGCGAGAGACAGAGCGAGACAGAGCGAACACTGGGCACTATGGAACACACATTTTTTACTATCTCATTCTGGAATATAGGTCTGCCTTTGGATTAAAGAGCAGGAACCAAGACTTCATCAAATAAATTAGCATCCTACAAGAAACATGGTATAGAGGAGATGGACCCGCTGGTTGCCCTCTAAGTTACAGTGAGCTGTTAGTCCCATCCACCAAACTACCAGGTGTGAAACAAGAAAAAAGACTCAGGGGGTAAGCTAATTTGGTATAGAGAACACCTAACCCACTCTATCAAATTAATCAAAACAGGAACATTTTAGATTTGGCTAGAAATAAATAAGGAAATAATCTCAATAGAGGAAAATATACTCCTGTATTCTACCTAAGGTGCCTTCGGAAAGTATTCAGACCCCTTGACTTTTTCCACATTTTGTTAGGTTACAGCCTTATTCTAAAATTGATTAAATTGTTTCTGTTCCTCATCAATCTACACACAATACCCCATAATGACAAAGCAAAAACACATTTTTAGCCATGTTTGCTAATTTATGAAAAACAAAAAACTGAAATAACACATTTACATAAGTATTCAGACCCTTTACTCAGTACATCGTTGAAGCACCTTTGGCAGCGATTACAGCCTCGAGTCTCCTTGGGTATGATGCTACAAGCTTGGCACACCTGTACTTGGGGAGTTTCTCCCATTCTTCTCTGCAGATCCTCTCAAGCTCTGTCAGGTTGAATGGGGAGCGTTGCTGTACAGCTATTTTCAGGTCTCTCCAGAGATGTTCGATCGGGTTCAAGTCCGGGCTCTGGTTGGGCCACTCAAGGACATTCAGAGACGTGTCCCGAAGCCACTCCTGCATTGTCTTGGCTGTGTGCTTAGGGTCAATGTCCTGTTGGAAGGTGAACCTTTGCCCAGTCTGAGGTCCTGAGCACTCAGACTGGGTGCTCAAGGAGGAACTCTGGAGCTCTGTCAGAGTGACCATCGGGTTCTTGGTCACCTCCCTGACCAAGACCCTTTTCCCCCGATTGCTCAGTTTGGTTGGGCTGCCAGCTCTAAGAAGAGTCTTGGTGGTTCCACATTTCTTTAACTTAAGAATGATGGAGGTCACAGTGTTCATAGGGACCTTCAATGCTGCAGACATTTTTTGGTACCCTTCCCCAGATCTGTGCCTCGACACAATCCTGTCTCAGATCGCTACGGACAATTCCTTCGACATCATGGCTTAGGTTTTGCTCTGAGATGCACTGTCAACTGTGGGACCTTATATAGACAGGTGTGTGCCTTTCTAAATCATGTCTAATCAATTGAATTTACCACAGGTGGACTCCAATCAAATTGTAGATACATCTCAAGGATGATCAATGGAAACAGGATGCACCAATTTCGAGTCTCATAGCAAAGGGTCTGAATACTTATGTAAATAAGGTATTCATGTTTTTGTTTTTTTATAAATTTACCCCAAAAAAATCTCATTATGGGGTATTGTGTGTAGATTGATGATTAAAACAATATATTTTTACAATAAGGCTGTAACGTAACAACATTTGTAAAAAGGGAAGGGGTCTGAATACATTCCGAATGCACTGTATTTTCCCTTTCATACTTCTTTTAAAACTTTTGTGTGTAATGATTCATGTTCATTTTTGATTGTTCATTTCCCTTGTTTATTTCCCATTTGTTTATGGTCTATTTCACTTGCTTTGGCAATGTAAACATATGTTTCCCTTTGAATTGAGAGAGAGAGGAATGTGCACAGTCTGAGCTGGTTATGTCAAACTAGTAATACTGTATGTTGTGCTGTCTGTGAATCATCTCCCCCATCAACTGCCTCCCCAACTCCCACTATGGACTAAATTGTGAAAGCGAGAACAATCAGTGTAACTGTAATACTTTCGTACTGACTTTGGGTTCAATAGCTGAGGTAAGAATCAGAGGTGAGTGTCTGGCGACAAAATGCTGCAGCTGCAGTCTGTTTCTTTGGTTGATTCGTTTGCAAATCTATATGAGATTTTCCCTTTGACTGTTCAATGTAGAAAGAAATCGAAGGTCTTTGTTGGTCTAAGTTACCTGGACAGATGGCTTCTTCTCTGGCTTGTTGTTTGGCCGAGCGCCTCTCTTCTTCAGAGAGTTCTGGAAATAGAGAGAAACACATAAAATTGACAATAATTAGTGTCAATCAATCAATTAAATTATATTTCCATAGCCCTTTCAATAACAACGTTTGTCATAAAGTGCTTTTACAGTAACCCAACCTAATGTTAGGCCCTAGACCCCCAAAGAGCTAGCACCAGCACATTGGCCAAGGTGTTATACAACATAATAATACTACCCCCCCCCCCCACCCCACCCCACCCCACCCCCTCGGGCCTGCCCTTTCACCCAGTTTATCAACACCATGGAGATGTTTATCCCCACAGTGACACCAATAGGGGTGTGGAGCTACAGTTGACTGCATTTGTACTATGTAAACAGAGAGTATAAGATAAAGAGGGGGAGAGGGAGAGAAAAAAAGAAAGAGGGAGATGAGGGAGAGGGAAGGAGGATAGGGAGAGAAAGGGGGAAGGAGAGAGAGAGGAGTGTGAGAGACAAGGGAAAGGATAGAGAGAGAACGAGAGAGAGGAGAGAGAAAGATGAAAGAGTTGAAGAGAAAGAGAGGGAGAGGGCGGGATAGAGGAGAGAGAGAACGCGAGAGAGGGAAGGATAGAGAGAAAAAATGTGTGTAAACTGAGAGGAGACAATAAAGAGAACATGAGCACTGTTGCTAATGACAGCCAGCCCCTCCCCCTGGTCACCTGGGCTTCAGTACACTGAGTTAGATCCTAATAGATCCTCATTCCTACCAGAGTCCTGAGAGATCACACACACAACACGCACGCAGACAGACGAGCTGCAGAACAGGCTTATCTCAAGCTTATCTCGCTAAGGCGTTTCCATGGAAACTGACTACTTTCTCCGCACTGAGCTGACTGGTGAAAAAAGCAGGGATATCCAGTCCACTCTGCTGTGTCTTATTCAATCAAGCTGAAAACATACAAGACCCTGCTACCACAGGACAGTATATAGCCTTTATATATAGCACACACACACACACACACACACACACACACACACACACACACACACACACACACACACACACACACACACACACACACACACACACACACACAATCCAGAACCAATTCGCCCAGTGGAAAAAGCCATCTGGAGAGCAGCGTAACTAGACTGGATTTAAAGTGGTGCTGGTACAGCATAAAGAGCAGCATCCAGTCCAATCTCAGCCCCCATTTTGTGTTTGCTGACAGTGTCACACAGTTTAGCTGAGAACCTTTTTAATGGTGCTAAACTTCACTGTGGAATCAATGGTGTGGAGAGATAATGGAACTATTGATCTGGACACATATCGACCAACTTTGGGACACTTTTCCGTTTTGTTTCGACCATTGGTTTCATCAGGCCAGCTGTAACAGTCTCGCTATGACAAGTGACCGGGATGTAGAGGTGTCACTGTGACAGGCAAGTCAACACTATTCTAAAACAGAGCTAAACCACAATACCTATTCATCATCTATAAATCCCCTTTATGATACATCTCATAGATTTTTTTTCTGTCCCCTAAACCTATTTTGTTATCTGTATCAAATATCAATAACTTTCACACTTCCCCCTCATCCTCTCCTCCTCCCCTCCCACACTAAATCTCTCCCAGTGTGTCCCAAATGGCACCCAATTCCCCATGTTTCGCCCTATGGGCCCTGGTCAAAAGTAGTGCAATTTATAGGGGACAGGGTGGCATTTGGGACACTGCCCTGCTCTGCGATCTCACGTCCCGAAAAGAACCAGACAAAATTCCACCCACTCTGCCAAGTTGATGTAATCGTCCGGCTCTCTCTGTACAACAGCTACGTGTCATCCAGAACACAAGGTCACTCACACAAACAATGCAGTAAAACACTGAGAGAATACTGGGACAACGTTAGGGAGATGAGCTTTGAAATTAGGTTTCTGTATGTAAAATGGTGCCACCCTAGGCCTGCCTGTCTCATGCCTTTACACACTCATACACAGTGTACAGTTAAAGACACACACACACACACACACACACACACACACGCACAGAGATGCACACACGCACACGCACAGAGATGTACGCACGCACGCATGCACACACGCACACACACACAATGTACGCATGCACACACACCCTATCGTCAGCAAAAGAAGCATTGAAAAGCATGTGCCTGTGTTATCTGATGCCATGGTCCTGTGGGTGCATGTCAACAGGTTGTAACTCTAGATGTGTGGGCTGGGTAACCTGAGGCCTGGAGGGGGTATGTGGGTCAAATAATCCCTGGCTGGATGTCTCTCTCCTGGGAGAGGGAGGTAGAGATGTGTGGACCTGGCCATCATGCCGACACACGTATGCCTACTACAGCTCTGCTAGGTTCGGCTTGGCTTGGTTTGGCCCTATAGTGTAACTCAGCCATAAGTCATCTTCCCTCGACCTGACTGGACTTAGGAAATAATGCCTGGTGCACAGGAAATAACTGAGACGTTGTCATGCCTTTGTCATGGATGAGGAACCATGCCGGCATCCTTTCTTACACAACCTCTCAGTCCACAGCTGGGAAAGACATACTTGTGTAATGGGGCTCAACAATGATTGTTAAGAATGGACATCATCTCAACATTCCCGTGGGTTTGCTGGACTTGGTGGATATCTCATGGGTTTGTTATGGATCTGTGTGTGCGGAGCGGTTAACCTTTTACTGCAGTGGGCTAAATCAGGGTCACATCAGAGTGTTTCTTGGTAGTCTTAAGCAAATCTACTTTGAAACAAAAGTATACACCTCACACACATGGTTATGGGCTTAAAGAAAAAATATATATTTTCACATTTGAGTCATTTATCAGAGGCTCTTAACCAGAGCGACTTACAGGAGCAATTAGGGTGAAGTGCCTTGCTCAAGGGCACATCAACTGATTTTTCTAGTTGGCTCAGGGATTGGAACCAGCGACTTTCACCATCGACTCAACTAAGTGACAAGACACAGCAGCACAGTATTCCAATTTCTCCTTCCTTTGTTTCTGTGTCTGCCGTATCTAAACCGTTACAGGGTGTGAGACGAGGGAGTAAGAAAGGAGGGAGAAAAACCCAGGGAGAGAGGGGAGTGGAGAATGGGAGGGAGGTAAGGAGGAGTGGGAGAGAGTGAGAGAGAGTGGGGGATAGCGTTATGCTGGCTAGTTTAGAAAGGAGAGTAATAGTGTACCGGAGACCTTGGCATGCCTAGATAGATGAGGGGTCATGACCCTGGCGTGACCAGAGGAAAAATAGTCCCACACGCCCACTGATGAATCCGTCAGGCACTAAAACAATGGATCGCTCCGCCAGCCCAAAGCACAATCACAGAGGGGAACTACAACCAACACAGCATCACAAAATATGGCTTTATCATATTTCAATCAAATTCAATAAAACAGAAGCATGAAACAGACAAAGTAATAAAAGTGTAATGACATTAGAAATATGAATATCCAATCAGTAGGGTTATTAAAAACCAGTCGATGACATTCTTGCTGTAAGAATGGTGTTATTGCAGTAGCAGACGAGGCGAGTTCTAAATTCAATCTGCGTTCTAAATTCAATCTGCATTCTATCTGCATTGCAGAAAGAGAAGTGAGTAGAATAGTCTATTTGCATGACACTACCCAGACTGCAGTATGCAGAGCTGCAGGTGTGATATGATGTGAGTGGAGTTGACAACACCAGACAATACACACCCCCACTCTGTTTGCTTTTGGTCTTATCCACAGAACAATCAATAGTGTTCGGCTCAACCCAAGTTTGAGATCCAGCTGGTGAGATATTTGTCTCTTTGTTACCAAACTCACTGCTGCTCACTTTCAGCCATCGTGTGAAGGCTGTCAGAAAGAAGGCTGTTGATTGGTCTAACCCTGTGTGTCCACTGGTCGACTATGTTTCATCCATTTCAAGCAGAGCAGACGTAGAGTAATGTTTGAAATGTGTGTGTGTGTGGGTTTCTGTCTGTTGGTGTGTCAGTCTGTGTGTGGTGAGTGAAAGGCAACAATGAGTTGAGGAGAGAGAGAGGGGGGAGGGAGGGAAGGAAGGAGGGAGGAGGGGTCTCTAGACGTCCTCTAAAGCATGTCAGCACAGCACAATCCAGGGGAACAGACATCATGAACACTAGCCACCAGTCCCCTTTCTGTCTCAATCCCTCCTCTCCTCTCTTCAGGCTTCTATTGTCCCTGTACTGCACTCACAATGGTCCCAAACCCCAACCCTGCATTCACCCAGTCCCAGTGATGAAATGTAACCCCTGACTCTAAGAAAGGACCTCTGCAGGAGTAGAGAGAGAAAGAGAGAAGAGAGAGAGTGGGGGAGATTAAGCCAATCTGCATAGGAATGGAGAGTAAGAGTGAGAGATGGAAGGGGGGAGGGAGACAGGATACATATTTCATTTCCTAAACTACAGCGAGTCTTCGTTACAGAGATGGGGGGGATGGATGTGTCATCCATTATCCCACTGCCGCAGACCATCATGAGTTCCCATGACAAATGCTTGTGCACTCCCTCGTTGAGTTTCTGACAGTGGTGGCCAACGAAACAAATTGGTGAAAGGGGGAGGGTGGAATAGAGGTAGCCTCGCAAAGGATGTGAATCAGTCTGGTATTTACGAGAGGAAAGGAAGGGGTGGAAAAAAAACGGAGGACAGGAAATGAAGACCCTTGAAATCCATTTTGACACGAGACAGCTTCGCTCTTCAAAAACCAACGGAAATAACGACAAACACAATACCAAACCCCTCCTGCCCTCTCTTTCAGTTCCTGACGCGTCTATACATACAATTGGAAATGTGATGATTTGCATACGGATTACTCAGAGACGTTAACATGAACACATGTTGTTACACACACTATTTTTTTCCAATGGTGTATTTACCAAAACATACAGTACAGTAATACACATAGGCCTGAGAGATACACTATATACTATTACACAGATTGTCACGACTTCCGCCGAAGTCGGTCCCTCTCCTTGTTCGGGCGGTGTTCGGCGGTCGACGTTACCGACCTTCTAGCCATCACTGATCCATTTTTCATTGGCTTTGTCTTGTCTTCCTTCACAACTGGTTCCAATCCCATCAATTACATGTTGTGTATTTAACCCTCTGTTTCCCCTCATGTCCTTGTTGGAGATTGTTTTATTGTATGTAATTGTGCTAGTATGTGTTGGTGTGCCCACCTCTTTAAGGAATACCTAGGATAGGATAAAGTAATCCTTCTAACCCCCCCCCCCCCCCCCCCCCTTAAAAGATTTAGATGCACTATTGTAAAGTGGTTGTTCCACTGGATATCATAAGGTGAATGCACCATTTTGTAAGTCGCTCTGGATAAGAGCGTCTGCTAAATGACTTAAATGTAAATGTGTGCAACGGGTTTTGTACACACTTTGTTATTTTTATATATTTTGGTTTTTGGAGTTTGGTCAGCACTTATTAAACGACTCCGTTTATACCAAGTTCGTTCTCCTGCACCTGACTTCCCTGCCACCAACACGCACCCAATACACAGATGGAGAAAAATCTGTTCTGAATATCCAGAAAAGCCAAAGGATTTGAAGCAGTCTTTCACCTGCCCTTCACTTCATCCCCCCAGCTCACAGTGCCTCAGTCCTTCATCCCCCCAGCTCCCCATGCTTCAACTCTTCATTCCCCCAGCTCCCCGTGCCTCATTCCTTCATCCTCCCAGCTCCCCATGCTTCAACCCTTCATCCACCCAGCTACCCATGCTTCAACCCTTCATCCCCCCAGCTCCCCATGCTTCAACCCTTCATCCCCCCAGCTCCCCATGCTTCAACCCTTCATCCCCCCAGCTCCCCATGCTTCAACCCTTCATCCACCCAGCTTCACGTGCTTCAATTCTTCACCCCCCAGCTCCCCATGCTTCAACCCTTCATCCCCCCAGCTCCCCATGCTTCAACCCTTCATCCCCCCAGCTCCCCATGCTTCAACCCTTCATCCACCCAGCTTCACGTGCTTCAATTCTTCACCCCCAGCTTGCCGTGCTTCAATCCTTCATCCCCCCAGCTCCCCATGCTTCAACCCTTCATCCCCCCAGTTCCCTATGCTTCAACCCTTCAACCTTCCCAGCTTCACGTGCTTCAACCCTTCATTCCTCCAGCTTCCCGTGCCTCAACCCTTAATCCCCCAGCACCCCGTGCTTCAACCCTTCATACCCAGCTTCCCGTGCCTCAATCCTTCATCCCCCAGCTTCCCGTGCCTCAATCCTTCATCACCCAGCTTCCCGTGCTTCAAACCTTCATCCCCCCAGCTCCCCGTGCCTCACCCCTTCATGCCCAAGCTCCCCATGCCTCAAACCTTCATCCCCCAGCACCCCATGCCTCAACTCTTCATCCACCCCAGCGCCCCATGCCTCACCCCTTCATCCACTCCAGCGCCCCATGCCTCAAGCCTTCATGTCTCAAGCCTTCATCCCCCCAGCACCCCATGGCTCAACCCTTCATCCACCCCAGCTCCCCATGCCTCAAACCATCCCCCAGCTCTCCATGCCTCACCCCTTCATCCACCCAGCTCTCCATGCCTCATCCCTTCATCCACCCAGCTCCCCATGCCTCACCCCTTCATCCACCAAGCTCCCCATGCCTCAAAACCTCCATCCACCCAGCTCCCCATGCCTCACCCCTTCATCCACCAAGCTCCCCATGCCTCAAAACCTCCATCCACCCAGCTCCCCATGCCTCAAAACCTCCATCCACCCAGCTCCCCAGCTCCCCATGACCTCAAAACCTCCATCCACCCAGCTCCCCATGCCTCAAAACCTCCATCCACCCAGCTCCCCAGCTCCCCATACCTCAAAACCTCCATCCACCCAGCTCCCCATGCCTCAAACCTTCATCTATATAACACCTCTTACTCTACATTTCCATTGTCTGAGTAACACAAAGCTGATTGTCCAGAACCTGAAAGCCTGGCCATCCCTGCTGCAGGCAGCTCTCCCGCCCCCTCCTTCTCTTCCCTGTCCTCTCTCTCCCTTCTCCCTCACTTGAGGACACCTGAGCTGATAGCAACTGTTACCATGGCATCACAGAGAGAGCCCATATGTTAATGAGAAAACACACACACACACACACACACACACACACACACACACACACACACACACACACACACACACACACACACACACACACACACACACACACACACACACACACACAATCCCCAGCATTGAGACAACCCTACAGCTCTTCCCCAACCATCTGTCCAAGGGTATGTAACAGAGGGTGTCCCAAACACACACAGACCCTGTTACAACCCTAAAAATAGTCCCCCATCTTTGACAACAGAGCCCCATCGCCCCTCCGTATCCCTCCCTCTCCCCCCCCACAGCACCCACATAGAGCATCAGTGACACCTCCCAGAATATGCCTCTGTGATAGGGGTGACGGAGGGAGAGGAGCAGTGACTGGACTTATTTGTAATTAGCGCTGTGAAACAGTGTTATAATCGTGCCCTGAGCGGGGGAGTTCTTTCTGAGCTTGAGGGAACACAACATATTGTCTGGCCCTATCTATTTAGATTACGAGTCGACTCCAGAGTTGACTTCGGAGAGTGAAGAGGACAACAATAGAGGTCATTTCCAGGTCGTGATAGAATGACGTTGGACAGTGGAGGTGATGTATTTTGTTCTCTTGTTTTGACCTAGTCACGGTAACAATTATGCTATAAAAAATAGCCCATTATAATCCATGCACATGGAATAAAGTTTGAATAAAAGAAAGGGATGAAATCAAGATGTTATCCCTCCATCCGACCACCCTTTAGATGAGTGTCATTGTTTAAACAGCCACACAAATACTAGGATAAAACCTGCTGAGCTCCTGACGTTCACCCTTTCATCTCTCCCTTTAATGTGCTGAAACCAGCATCACTTCTAGGTTAAGTCCCAAATGGCACCCTATTCCCTATGGTGCCATTTGGGACAAACCCCTAGAATGGACTTGTCCTGCCTAGACTGCTCTCACTGCCATTTAACTACCATCACTGGCCCAAATGTCAGGGATTTGACTGTTTGTCTACTGAAATTAAACATCACACAAATCTCTCTGAAATCTCTTTTCATCAAACACCTTCCCGGAGACATGACTTGTGTAACCCAGGCGATCTCCCCTTTCTGACAGGACATCAGTGTTGGAACGTACGTACATACCCCACCAGAAGCCATGGATTACAGGCAACATCCGCACTGAGCTTAAGGCTAGAGCTGCCGCATTAAGGAGCGGCACTCTAACCTGGAAGTTTATAAGAAGGGCTTGCAAACCATTAGACTACAAAGGGAAGCACAGCCGAGAGCTGCCCAGTGACACGAGCCTACCAGATGAGCTAAACTATTTATATGCTCGTTTCAAGGCAAATAACACTGAAACATGCACGAGAGCACCAGCTGTTCCGGAAGAGCTGTTCCGGAAGACTGTGTGATCACGCTCTCCGCAGCCGATGTGAGTAAGACCTTTAAACAGGTCAACATTTACCAGGCCGCGGGGCCAGACGGATTACCAGGACGTGTACTGCGAGCATGCGTTGACCAACTGGCAAGTGTCTTCACTGACATTTTCAACCTCTCCCTGTCCGAGTCTGTAATACCAACATGTTTTAAGCAGACCACCATAGTGCCTGTGCCCAAAAACACTAAGGTAACCTGCCTAAATGACTACCGACCCGTAGCACTCATGTCCGTAGCCATGAAGCGATTTGAAAGGCTGGTCAGGGCTCACATCAACACCATTATCCCAGAAACCCTAGATCCACTCCATTTTGCATACCACCCCAACAGATCCACAGATGATGCAATCTCTATTGCACTCCCCACTGCCCTTTCCCACCTGGACAAAAGGAACACCTATGTGAGAATGCTATTCATTGACTACAGCTCAGCGTTCAACACCATAGCGCCCTAAAAGCTCATCAATAAGCTAAGGACCCTGGGACTAAACACCTCCCTCTGCAACTGGATCCTGGACTTCCTGACGGGCCACCCCCAGGTGGTAAGGGTAGGCAACAACACATCTGCCACGCTGATCCTCAACACAGGGGCCCCTCAGGGGTGCATGCTCAGTCCCCTCCTGTACTCCCTGTTCACTCACGACTGTACGGCCAGGCACGACTCCAACACCATCATTAAGTTTGCCAATGACGCAACAGTTGTAGGCCTGATCACCGACAATGACGAGACAGCCTATAGGGAGTGTGGTGTGGTGCCAGGACAACAACCTCTCCCTCAACGTGACCAAGACAAAGGAGATGATTGTGGACTACAGGATAAAGAGGACAGAGCACGCCCCCCATTCTCATCGACGGGGCTGCAGTGGAGCAGGTTGAGAGCTTCAAGTTCCTTGGTGTCCACCAACAAACTAACATGGTCAAAGCACACCAAGACAGTCGTGAAAATGGCACGACAAAACCTATTCCCCTCAGGAGACTGAAAAGATTTGGCATGGGTCCTCAGATCCTCAAAAGGTTCTACAGCTGCACCATTGAGAGCATCCTGACAGGTTGCAAGCCTGGTATGGCAACTGCTCGGCCTCCAACTGCAAGGCACTACAGACGGAAGTGCGAACGGCCTATGTACATCACTGGGGCCAAGCTTCCTGCCATCTAGGACCTCTATAAGAGGCGGTGTCAGAGGAAGGCCCTAAAAATTGTCAAAGACTCCAACCACCCTGGTCATAGACTGTTTTCTCTGCTACCGCACGGCAAGCGGTACCGGAGCGCCAAGTCCAGGTCCAAGAGGCTTCTAAACAGCTTCTACCTCCAAGCCATAAGACTCATGAACATCTAATCAAATGGCTACCCAGACTATTTGCATTGCCCCCTCCCCCTCTTTTACACCACTGCTACTCTCTGTTGTTATCATCTATGCATAGTCACTTTAATAACTCTACCTACATGTACATATTACCACAACTAACCGGTACCCCCGCACATTGACTCTGTACCAGTACCCCCCTGTATATAGTCTCGCTATTGTTATTTTACTGCTGCTCTTTAATTACTTGTTACTTTTATTTCTTATTCTTATCCGTATTTGTTTTTAAACCGCATTGTTGGTTATGAGCTCGTAAGTAAGCATTTCACTGTAAGGTCTACACCTGTTGTGTTCGGCGCATGTGACTAATAAATGATTCGATTTTGATTTGAATAGGAAATTGATTAAACATAATTAACGCAATCATGTCCTTCAGGGCACATTTCTGGCAGAAGAGCGAGAGACATTGACAGAGACACAGATATACACAGTAACAAAATAAAAGAAAACAAAGCCATCTGCATGTGCTCCTACAAAGACACAACAGGCCCAGCTGCAGTAAACACATGGTTAATTACACATAGGTGTGGGCCAATCATACTTAACCACCACAACATCATTACGCTAACCAAAATGGCCTCCACTGAGACAATACAGACTCTGTCCTGCTGATGGAACTATGGGGAAACAGAAATCTGATACCCTTGTGAATATGCATGGGGAGCAAGAAAACAAGAAATATGTTTGTGAGGCCTGACATTACACAGTTATGACACATAATTCTGGCAGCAGAGAAGTCAAAAAGGAAAATGTCATCCATTCCTATGCCACTCAGCTCAGAGAAGATTATACATTTTATTCAGAGGCAGATACTGGGAGGTGTGGAGTCTCTCTCTCTCTCGCTCTCTGAGAGATAATCAAATAAGGCCTTAAGAGTCAAATCCGAACTGGGAGATCAGTTTGACCCAGTTACCAGCAGATTCTCCCTCCCTCTCTCTCCCTTCCTTCTTTCCTCCCCACCTAGCACATCACCTGCTTTGTGATGTGTGTTTAACAGGGCTCTCCATCCAGTCCCTGTCTACGTTTACTTTCTATTAAGAATGACTGAGGACTAGAGGCAGGAGGAGACAAGACCAACAAAGTATATATCCCAACTGCCGCATAACAAATACTGTCTCCCTCTCTTCTCTTCTCCTTTTCTCTCCACTCTTCCTCTTTTCTTTCCTTTCTTCTCCTCTCCTCCATTCTCCACTCTCTTCAATGGAATTCAATCAAGGCGAAGGTGCCTCTTTCTCCCCCTCTCGTTAGGAGAATCTGGAGCACCTGACATTTACATTTACATTTAAGTCATTTAGCAGACGCTCTTATCCAGAGCGACTTACAAATTGGTGGATTCACCTTATGATATCCAGTGGAACAACCACTTTACAATAGTGCATCTAAATCTTTAGGGGGGGGGGGGGGGGCTCATTAAGCCGTAAGTCAGCTGGTTGCTAATGGAGACAGAGGCTCAGCCGATGGAGAGGGGCGTGAAGGTTCCCTGCATTCCTCCCATAGCTCACCTCATATCTTTATTAAGCCCGGCACAACAACAGTGGCGACAGGGCCTTCTCCCAGTTCTGTCCAGACTGAAGAAAGATGCAAATAGCAAATGGAATGGATTCAGTTTGAAACTGTAAGAGATGTGTGATTGTATCTCGGGGCTTTTTGTGTTGAGTGGGCAGGTGCACACTTCACAAATAAAGACACCCATGCAGCACTCAACATCACATGCACACACACACACACACATATACACACAAACTTACGCACACACACTCATGCATGCAGGCACATGCACACACAGATCCGCACCCCTCCTTCCCTCACACACACACACACACACACACACACACACACACACACACACACACACACACACACACACACACACACACACACACACACACACACACACACACACACACACACACACACACATACATGCGTGCACACACATACACTCACACCAATCATCCTCTTTTGACTAAACCCCTCACACCCTCAGCACAGAGGGGCTGCCAGCCAATTTATTTTCCTTTCTGCCACAAAATGAGTTTGGAGAGCTCTCCATGCCCCGGAGCTCAACTAACAAGCTCCCGTGAGTCCCGAGAGAGACAAGCACTGAACGCTACGCTGCTCTTATCAAATCACGGATAGCAGATAGGAGTATATACATTTATATACACCACGTCCTGTGTGACAGCTAGTCAGCCTTCTATGTGCTCTCATAACCAAGCAGGACCAAGTGGGAGCACTGAGGCTGAAACCTCACAGGCCATCAGCCCATCCAGAGCTGTGGTGGTGGTAGTTGAGGGGATTTGTGCCGGTCAATGGAGAGATAAAGAGAGGGATGAGATGAATATCCAGCTGGTATGGCAGACAGGGTGCTAAATACATCCAACAGCCACAGCCACACTTCAGAAGACAGATCCAGGAGAAGACAGGATGTCCAATAAAAAAAACACATTTTGACCAATGGGTAAAATAATATTTTAAAGGAAAACTTCACCGGTCACGCTGGCATAAATGGTTGGGAGACAGGCACAAGAATGCGTAATAGGGGGTTGTATTTCCCAAATTACAGTGTGCCATGTAAAGGCACGGGGACGAAGACCAAACAAACACATATACAAAATACAGGGTAGAAACCCAAACAAAAGAGCGAGGAGTGCCTTGAATAAATACACAATCGCACAATGATTATCACACGGGACGAGACCCGTAATCATCTGCACAATGTACGTGGCACGAAAGCCAAAACACAGCACAGGAACTCACACGACCAACGGACACTGGAACAATAATCGTCAGGACAATGGTGAACAAAGGGCACACTTATACAATTACTAATCAATGGGAATAGGGACCAGGTGTGCGTAAGGACAGTTCCGGACGGATCTGTGACATCACCATATTCATATTCATCTCCAGCACCACCCCAACATCAACATATGTGAAAAAGGTACGTTTCTACACTACCGTTAAAAAGTTTATTTGTCCATTAAAATAACATCAAATTGATCAGAAATACAGTGTAGACATGGTTAATGTTGTAAATGACTATTGTAGCTGGAAACGGCTGATTCTTTTATGGAATATCTACATAGGCGTACAGAGGCCCATTATCAGCAACCATCACTCCTGTGTTCCAATCAAATTAAATCAAATGTATTAGTCACATACACATGGTTAGCAGATGTTAATGTGAGTGTAGCAAAATGCTTGTGCTTCTAGTTCCGACTATGCAGTAATAGAAATGGCATGTTCCAAGTTTATCATTTTAAATGGCTAATTAGCTTTTTCTTTGGAAGTCTGCCTAGAAGGCCAGCATCCCGGAGTCGCCTCTTCACTGTTGACGTTGAGACTGGTGTTTTGCGGGTACTATTTAATGAAGCTGCCAGTTGACGACTTGTGAGGCGTATGTTTCTCCAACTAGACACTCTAATGTACTTGTCCTCTTGCCCAGTTGTGCACCGGGGCCTCCCACTCCTCTTTCTTTTCTGGTAAGAGCCAGTCTGCGCTGTCAATTGAAATAAATTCATTATGCCCTAATCTATGGATTTCACATGACTGGGCAGTGGCGCAGTCATGGGTAGCCCTAGGAGGGCATAGGCCCATCTACTTGGGAGCCAATCAGAATTAGTTTTTCCCCACAAAAGGGCTTTATTACAGACAAAAGAATACTTTTCAGTCTCATGAGCTGTCCGGGTGGCTAGTCTCAGATGATTCAGCAGGTGAAGAAGCCGGATGTGGAGGTCCTGAGTTGGTGTGGTTACAAGTGGTTGTAAGGCAGGTTGGAGGCGGCTTATGGTAGAGAAATGAACATTCAATTCTCTGGCAACAGCTCTGATGGACATTCCTGCAGTCAACATGCCAATAGCTTGCTCCCTCAAAATGTAGATATCTGTAGCATTGTGTTGTGTGCCAAAACTGCACATTTAAGAATGGCATTTTATTGTACCCAGCACAAGGTGCACCTGTGTAATGATCATGCTGTTTAATCAGATTCTTGATATGCCACACCTGTCATGTGGATGGATTATCTTGGTAGGGGAGAAATGCTCACTAACAGAGATGTAAACAAATTTGTGCACAATAATTTAGAGAAGTAAGTTTTTTGTGTGATTGGAACATTTCTGGGATATTTTATTCCAGCACATGAAACATGGGACCAACACTTTACATGTTGCGTTTATAGTTTTGTTCAGTAAAATGTTGCTTTTTGTGACCAGCGGAAACAACTTTGAAGACGACCACCATTACATGTAAAATCCTCAAAAGTTCCTGTGAGAAAGCGGCACCGCTCTGTCAACAGAGCTCAGTGATTAATATCGGATATATAAGTTTACAAGATCCGACTTTCTTGATATAACGTTAATGATAAGTTAGAGAAAGACCCCACTGAACAATTCAGAACATGAATAATCATATTTGTCTTGGTAAAATGTATGTAGTGATGCTTTGTCCAGTCCTATATAGCATTACTGATCATCTCACGAGCCATGTATATTTTTTATAAAGTTTGTATGAAGTTTATTTGGACAGGGACAAATACGTACACCAATGTACAACAAAAACATACCTCTCAGAAGTGAGAACTGTTGCATTTGCACCAGATTTTAGCTTACAGCTAATTTACATCTACGGTCCCAGAATGAACATCAAGAGGCGTGTAATGAATGTCAAGAGAGACTACATTACTACAATGTGCACTGTGCTAAATACAGATGAGTCCCCCTCTCAACATAGCAGACACAGAATGTTATGGTGTTTTAATTGCAGTCTTACTATGCTGCTGTTAGCAGTGCCAGGCATAGTAATCGATATGTAGGTGATAATTGATGAGTGCTTCATTTTACTGTGCTCATCCAGGGTCTTCTCTCTGATACTACTGTCTGCAGCTGCCTGGAAGTTAACTGATAATTAAAGAGGAGAAAGATGAGAGAAAAGTGTGTCACAGCACGGGGTGCTGAGCTCTAGGAGAGACGATAAGGGGATGGGTGTGTACAGCATATCACGCCACTGCAGCATGCTACTGCTTGCGTGCACACACACACATACACTCATGCACGCAGACACACACACAAGTATGCGCACACACACAGACAAGCATGTGCATGGACATAAACACAAACAAGTATGTGCACGCACACGCACAAGCGCACACACACACACACACACACACACACACACACACACACACACACACACACACACACACACACACACAGAGAGAGTGAGAGAAGCCTGCCCAGTTAAGCCACTGCATATTCTAAGCAGAGAGAAGATGATATAACAAGGACCCAAGCAGCAACCCAGGACATGTGCTAAGTTGACCAAACCCTCAGACCACGTTGCAAAGGTTAATGGTCTATACAAGGTGTAGGAGGAGAACATTTGATGATCTCACCATGTCCTCTAAAACCACATCAAATCTGGAGGAGATACACTTCACAAATTTTATGCCTGGGGGATCATTTTGTGTCTTCCTCCTCCTTCTCCCTCTCCCCCTCCTCTCCTCTCCCCCTCCCTCTCCTTATCTCTCTCTCTCTCAGGTCAGTGTACAGAGCACTAGTAATGGTACCTCCCAAAAGAGGGACCAATGAAGATGCAATTTTCCTTTTCCAATTGAGCAATCAATCTCACTTCTCATTCGATCCACTCAGCCTCATTACTAGGGCTGGGAATTGCCAGGGAACTCACGATACAATATTATCATGGTGAAATCCCTGAGAGGTTTCCTGAGTTATGAAGGACGCCTGTATCTTTGTAATTTCTGGGTGTATTGATACACCATTCAAAGTGTAATTATTAACTTCTACATGCTCAAAGGGATATAAAATGTCAGCTTTTTTTCTACCAATAGGTGCCCTTCTTTGCGAGGCATTGGAAAACTTCCCTGGTCTTTGTGGTTAAATCTGTGTTTGAAATTCACTGCTCAACTGAGGGACCTTACAGATAATTGTATGTGTGGGGTACAGGGATGGGTTAGTCATTCAAAAATCACCTTGACTTGGAAGAATTCTAGTGCTGGATAGTCATAGCCAGCTAGCTAACATAGAATCCCTCTCTGTTTGAGCTAGCTGCATTTGCTAGGTAAGTGAAAGTGAAAAAATACAACAAAATATAGCTAGCTCTCTCTCTCTCTCTCTCTCTTGCTTCTCCTTAATTTTTAAATACATGAATTTGTTCAAAACTGTTCAACTATTGTCTTTCTCTTTCTTTGAGTCAACTACTCACATTTTATGCACTGCAGTGCTAGCTTGCTGTAGTTTATGCTTTCAGATTCATTCATTCTCTGAGCCTTTGATTGCAGTTCATGCTGCAAGAGCACTGATAAGTTGGAGGACATCCTCCGGAAGTTGTCATAATTACTGTGTAAGTCTATGGAAGGGAGTGAGAACCATAAGCCTCCTAGGTTTTGTATGGAAGTCAATGTACGCAGACGAGGACGGAAACTAGCCTTCCTCCGGTTACACCATTGTGCTACCCTACAGAGTGCTGTTGATGCTACTGCAGACCTTCATTGCAAAAAAGTGTGTTTTAATAAATTATTTGGTGACGTGAATATATTTAGTATAGTTTTATCTAGAAAGGACAACTTTTTTAATGTTTCACAATTTTTTTTTAAATGAAATTCACTGAGGAGGATGGTTCTCCCCTTCCTCCTCTGAGGAGCATCCACTGTTTAAAACAGTTACAGTTTAATGGCTGTGAAAGGAGTAAACTGAGGATGGATCGACAACATTGGAAACTCAGCAAAAAAAAGAAACATCCCTTTTTCAGGACCCTGTCTTTCAAAGATAATTCGTAAAAATACAAATAACTTCACAGATCTTCATTGTAAAGGATTTAAACACTGTTTCCCATGCTTGTTCAATGAACCATAAACAATTAATGAACATGCACCTGTGGAACGGTCATTAAGACACTAACAGCTTACAGACGGTAGGCAATTAAGGTCACAGTTATGAAAACTTAGGACACTAAAGAGGCCTTTGTTCTGACTCTGAAAAACACCAAAAGAAAGATGCCCAGGGTCCCTGCTCATCTGAGTGAATGTGCCTTAGGCATGCTGCAAGGAGGCATGAGGACTGCAGATGTGGCCAGGGCAATAAATTGCAATGTCCGTACCGTGAGACGCCTAAGACAGCGTTACAGGGAGACAGGACAGACAGCTGGTTGTCCTCGCAGTGGCAGTGTAACAATGTAACAGTGTAACAACACCTGCACATGATTGGTACATCCAAACATCACAGCTGCGGGACAGGTACAGGATGGCAACAACAACTGCCCGAGTTACACCAGGAACGCACAATCCCTCCATCAGTGCTCAGACTGTCCGCAATAGGCTGAGAGAGGCTGGACTGAGGGCTTCTAGGCATGTTGTAAGGCAGGTCCTCACCAGACATTACTGGCAACAACGTCGCCTATGAGCACAAACCCACTGTCGCTAGACCAGACAGGACCGGCAAAAAGTGCTCTTCACTGACGAGTCGTGGTTTTGTCTCACCAGGGGTGATGGTCGGATTCACGTTTATCGTTGAAGGAATGAGTGTTACACCGAGGCCTGTACTCTGGAGCAGGATCGATTTGGAGGTGGAGGGTCCGTCATGGTCTGGGGCGGTGTGTCACAGCATCATCGGACTGAGCTTGTTGTCATTGCAGGCAATCTCAACGCTGTGCGTTACAGGGAAGACATCCTCCTCACTCATGTGGTACCCTTCTTGCAGGCTCATCCTGACATGACCCTCCAGCATGACAATGCCACCAGCCATACTGCTCGTTCTGTGCGTGACTTCCTGCAAGACAGGAATATCAGTGTTTTGCCATGCCCAGCGAAGAGCCCGGATCTCAATCCCATTGAGCACGTCTGGGAGCTGTTGGATCGGATGGTGAGGGCTAGGGCCATTCCCCCCAGAAATTTCCAGGAACTTGCAGGTGCCTTGGTGGAAGAGTGGGGTAACATCTCACAGCAAGAACTGGCAAATCTGGTGCAGTCCATGAGGAGGAGATGCACTGCAGTACTTAATGCAGCTGGTGGCCACACCAGATACTGACTGTTACTTTTGATTTTTACCCCCCTTTGTTCAGGGACACATTATTCAATTTCTGTTAGTCACATGTCTGTGGAACTTGTTCAGTTTATGTCTCAGTTGTTGAATCTTGTTATGTTCATACAAATATTTACACATGTTAAGTTTGCTGAAAATAAACGCAGTTGACAGTGAGAGGACATTTTTTTTGTTGCTGAGTTTAGTTACTCCTCAATACTAACCTAAATGACAGAGTGAAAAGAAGGAAGCCTGTACAGAATAAAATATTCCAAAACATGCATCCATTGCAATAAGGCATTAAAGTAAAACTGCAAAAAATGTGGACTATAAATTAACATTCTGTTTTGAATACAAAGCGCAACACAACACATCACTGAGTACCACTCTTCATATTTTCAAACATGGTGGCTGCATCATGTTATGGGTATGCTTGTCATCGGCAAGGACTAGGGAGTTTTTTAGGATAAAAATACATGGAATAGGCCTCCTGAGTGGCGCAGTGGTCTAAGGCGACACTACAAACCCGGATATGATCTCAGGCTGTGTCACAAACAGCCGTGACCTTGAGTCCCATAGGGCGGTACACAATTGGCCCAGTGTCGTCAGGTTTAGGGGTGGGTTTGGCCAGGGGGGGGGCGGCTTTACTTGGCTCATTGCACTCTAGTGACTCCTTGTGGTGGGCTGGGCGCCTGCAGACTGACTTTGGTCATCAGTTGAACGTCAGTCTCCTCCGACACATTGGTGCAGCTGGCTTCCGGGTAAAGCGGCGGGTTTTACGAAGCACGGTTTGGCAGGTCATGTTTCAGAGGACGCATGACTTGACCTTCGCCTCTCCCTAGCCCGTTGGGGAGTTGCAGCGATGAGACAAAATCGTAATTGGATCGCAATTGGATATCATGAAATTGGGGAGAAAAAAGGGGGTAAATAAAAAACTCCTAGAGGAAAACATGCTTCAATCTGCTTTCCAACAGACACAGGGAGACAAATTCATCTTTCAGCAGGATAATAACCTTAAACACAAGGCCAAATATACACTGGAGTTGCTTACCAAGATGACATTGAATATACCTGGCCTAGTTACAGGTTTGACTTAAATTGGCTTGAAAATCAATGGCAAGACTTGAAAATGGCTGTCTAGCAAAGATCAACAACCAACTTAACAGAGCATGAAGAATTTTTTTAATAATAATATGCAAATATTGTACAATTCAGGTTTTAAATCTCTTAGAGACTTACCCAGAAAGACTCACAGCTGTAATCACTTCCAAAGGTGACTCTAACATGTATTGACTCAGCAGTGTGAACACTCATGTGTAAATGAGATATTTCTGTATTTCATTTTCAATAAATTTTCACTTACAGTTACTGTCTTGTTGGAAAGGTGGCATCCTATGACCGTGCCACATTAAAAGTCTCTGAGCTCTTCAGTAAGGCCATTCTACTGCCAAGGTTTGTCTATGGAGGTTGCATGGCTGTGTGCTAGTACTGGTCGTCCATTTTGAGACGCCGTAGCCTGTATACACTTCCTCAAAATAGACTGAATTAATGTAAGATAACCTAAGAAACCTGTCATTCATTTTGACGTTTTTGACGAGAAGATCTTAGTGGTGCAATTTTACATCTAACTAAGATGTTTGATGCAGTATTTCTCAATGAAAACAGTTGCATGAAAACGAGTAATCTTTTGTTGAATGACGACAAAAACTTTATTGAAGAATCCCTACTGTTGACCAATCACTGACGAAGGGGTGTAGACTTCGGTTACCAAAAAAATGTGTGTGCCCGAACACCCGAAAAAACCCTCACTGAAGTCCAAAACGAACAGAAACATTACAAAATGTTGTCATAATAAATGCATCAACTCTTCCAAACTGTTTCGGCTGGGAAGCATGCGGATGCCTTAGGCTCTTATCCTGACCCTAGGCTCTTATCCTGACCCTAGGCTCTTATCCTGACCCTTTGCTGACCTACTGTCTGAACGGTCTCAACTCAACACTCCGACACCACTCCCACACAGAGTGATGGAGAGAGAGAGAGCAAGAGAGAGAGAGACAAACAGAGAGAAAGAAAAATAGAGACAGAGATCAAGTGGAGCTCAGATCCTTCTCAGTCTCCTAATGCAGACAGACATGTACATAACAGGGTGTTTTTAATACACACACACACACACACACACACACACACACACACACACACACACACACACACACACACACACACACACACAAAATATAGCCCCATAGTCTTTTCTTATTAGATAAGAATCTGATAAGGCCTGCCCTTCAGGAACCCATGAGAAGAGTGGGAGACTCTGCGAGAGTCAGATGTACTGATCCTCTGACAGTCAGAGAGACAGGAGCACTCTGACAGGAACTAACAAGGAGAACAGGGAACACAGAGAACCCTGGAGAACAGCTGTGGTTCAGACCAACAGCATGTCAGTGAATCTACAGTTGAAGTCGGAAGTTTACATACACCTTAGCCAAATACATTTAAACTCAGTTTTTCACAATTCCTGACATTTAATCCCAGTAAAAATTCCTTGTCTTAGGTCACCACTTTATTTTAAGAATGTGAAATGTCAGAACAAAGGTAGAGATAATGATTTATTTCAGCTTTTATTTCTTTCATCACATTCCCAGTGGGTCAGAAGTTTACATAAACTCAATTAGTATTTGGTAGCATTTCCTTTAAATTGTTTAACTTGGGTCAAAGGTTTCGGGTAGCCTTCCACAACCTTGCACAATAAGTTGGGTGAATTTTGGCCCATTCCTCCTGACAGAGCTGGTGTAACTGAGTCAGGTTTGTAGGCCTCCTTGCTCACACATGCCTTTTCAGTTCTGCCCACACATTTTTTATCGGATTGAGGTCAGGGCTTTGTGATGGCCACTCAAATACCTTGACTTTGTTGTCCGTAAGCCATTTTGCCACAACTTTGGAAGTATGCATGGGGTCATTGTCTGTTTGGAAGACCCGTTTGTGAACAAGCTTTAACTTCCTGACTGATGTCTTGAGATGTTGCTTCAATATATCCACGTCATTTTCTCTCCTCATGATGCCATCTATTTTGTGAAGTGCACCAGTCTCTCATGCAGCAAAGCACCCCCGCAACATGATGCACTTCCTAAGGCTTCCACTAGATGTCAACAGTCTTTAGAACCTTGTTTTATGCTTCTACTGTTACTGGGCAGAGAATAGGAGCTGATTCAAGCCTGGGACCAACGAGTTGTTTACTGCTCACTCACACAGGCGCGCCTTCCTTCTTTTTCCTCTGTAATGAATACTCTATTGTCCGGTTGGAATATTATCGAAGATTTATGTTAAAAAGACCCTAAGGATTGATTGTAAACATCGTTTGACATGTTTCTACGAGCGGTAATGGAACTATTTAAGTTTTCGTCTCTGGTTTTGTGCTCGCGCCTTTGGATTAGTGATCTGAACGCGCGAACAAAACGGAGGTATTTGGACATAAATATGTAGTTTATCGAACAAAACAAACATTTCTTGTGGAAGTGGGAGTCCTGGGAGTGCATTCCGATGAAGATCAGCAAAGATAAGTGAAGATTTATAATATTAATTCTGAGTTTAGTTGACTCCAGAACTTGGCGGGTAACTGTATAGCTTGCTTTGATGGCTGAGCTCTGTACTCAGAATATTGAAAAATGTGCTTTCGCCGTAAAGCTATTTTAAAATCTGACACAGCGGTTGCATTAAGGAGAAGTGTATCTATAATTCTTTCAATAACTGTTGTAAATTTTTAGCAATGTTTATGATGAGTATTTTTGTAAATTGATGTGCTCATTCACCGGTGGTTTTGGAGGGAATACATTTTCTGAACATCACGCGCCAATGTAAAATGGGGTTTATGGATGTAAATATGAACTTTATCAAACAAAACATACATGTATTGTGTAACATTGAGTCCTGGGAGTGTCATCTGATGAAGATCATCAAAGGTTAGTGATTCATTTTAGCTGTATTTCTGGTTTTTGTGAAGCCTCTCCTTGCTTGGAAAATGGCTGTGTGGTTTTTCTTGTTTAGGCTCTGTCCTAACATAATCTAATGTTATGCTTTCGCCGTAAAGCCTTTTTGAAATCGGACACTGTGGTTGGATTAAGGAGGATCTTATCTTTAAAATGGTGTATAATACTTGTATGTTTGAGAAATTTGAATTATGAGATTTTTGTTGTTTTGAATTTGCCGCCCTGCTATTTCACTGGCTGTTGATAGTGTGTACCGCGGGTGGGACGCTAGCGTCCCAGATGTCCCAGAGAGGTTTAACAAGAAATTTGTGGAGTGGTTGAAAAACAAGTTTTAATGACTCCAACCTAAGTGTATGTAAACTTCTGACTTCAACTGTACATGCCGTGATGGAAACAATTGGTGGTGACATTCTTTAGCTACTGACATTCTTTAACTACTGACATTGAGCCACTACACTAATAAATATTGATCCCCACTGTTCTATTCTACCAACTTGGCTGTGTTGTTTTCCTGTCTTAGGGATCTGTAATAGGCGTATTATAGGCTTTATACAGTAAGCCTCTCTGTAAAACCTATTCCAGTTTGAAGGGACAGAGAGGCTAATATGTCTAGCCAAACAGGTGTATGACTTTGGGTAACCATGGAAACCACGGCCCAGAGCAACAGCATAGCCAATAGCGTGTCAACAGCCAATTCCCATTACCTTGTTGCATATCACAGTAAACACAGGAGCTACTGGCAGCATGTTGATGATGTCACGGCCTCTGTCTGGTAGGAGGACAGGGACCTTATTTTAGCCACAGCTCCCAATAGGCGTCTGGTAAAAATATGAATAGTTAGGCCAACGCAGTCAGGTCAAATAAAATAAAAGGTTATTTGTTAAATGCTTCATAAACAAGAGGTGTAGACTAACAGTGAAATGCTTACTTATGGGCCTTTCCCAACAATGTAGAGAGAAAAATTGAAAAATAATAGAAAAATAATAACACAAGCAATAAATAGACGGGGTGTGGCGGCGGACTTTACAAATGACCTGCCAGGACAGGAGGCCTATCACCCATTCCAACATAATCACAGCTCGGTCTGATGGGCCCTGCTCCTCGTAGAGAATATAAATGTAACAAACATCATAAATGACACGACACATCCCTGGATCTGGGTTTCTTCCCCTGTCAAAATGTCCGACAGGGTCCCTTTGTGTCCTCCAATAAGGAAAGAATGAAAAGGAGCTGCATTCGAGATCTCTCAATGATTCCCTTCGGTCGTTTGCTTAGCTGGAAGCAGTATGTTAATTGAAGCGGAAACTTGCAGCTTTATGAAACACGGGCAATTTATGCCACAGTCTAGTGCGCAGATTACTCTGCCATAAGTATATATAATTCATGTGTAATTCTCCAATCAGGAGCTGTTTAGAATCACACACACACTAAAGCACACACTATCACACACACGCAAACACACACATGCACGCACATATGCACACCCACATACACACACTGGTATAGAACAGATGCACTCTGGAGAGCAATTAGTTTTCACCACTAAGTCTTAGTGAGGAAAGGTAAGGCTATCGATAAAACCGTCTATCGCCCCTAAGTCCCCCTTCACACCTGCTCGTCGAACATCTCATTCCAAAATCACAAGCGTTAATATGGTGTTGGTCCCCCTTTTTTTGCTATTCATTCATCCAGAATGTTATTGTGTGCTGTTGCGTTAAGATTTCCCTTCAATGGAACTAAGGGGCCTAGTCCGATCCATGAAACCCCCCAGACCATTATTCCTCCTACACCAGACTTAACAGTTGGCACTATGCATTAAGGCAGGTAGCGTTTTCCTGGCATCCGCCAAACCCAGATTTGTCCATCCGACTGCCAGATAATGAAGCGTGATTCATCACTCCAGAGAACGCGTTTCCACTGCTCCAGAGTCCAATGGCGGCGACCTTTACACCACTCAATCCGACACTTGGCATTGTGCTTGGTGATCTTAGGCTTGTGTGCGTCTGCTCAGCCATGGAAACCCATTTCATGAATCTCCCAACGAACAGTTATTGTGCCATTTTCAGCACTCAGCGGTCCCGTTCTGTGAGCTTGTGTGGCCTAACACTTCGCAGCTGAGTCGTTGTTGCTCCTAGATGTTTCCACTTCACAATAACAGCACTTACAGTTGACCGGGGCAGCTCTAGCAGGACAGAAATTTGATGAACTGACTTGTTGGAAAGGTGGCATCCTATGATGGTGCAATGTTGAAAGTCACTACACTCTTCAGTCCAGGCCATTCTACTGTCAATGTTTGTCTATGGAGATTGCATGGCTGAGTGGTCAATTTTATACACCTGTCAGCAACGGATGTGGCTGAAATAGCTGAATCCACTCATTTGAAGGGTTGTCCACATACTTTTGGCCATGTAGTGTATAACCTTAACCTTTTAACATTAAAAACATTTGAATGTCTATAAAACAGGATGAAAGAGAGGGGGGGGGAAGAAAGGAGAGCGACATAAAAAACAGCTAGAAGACGTTTGGCCCAGGGGGGTGATAAACAGAGCAATGGTTTTTGATAGAGAGAGGGAGGGGGGAGAGCGAGAGAACTCTCTCTCTCTCCTCCCTGCAGACTGGTACAGGTGTGGATAGGCTGGCTGGGGATGGAGAGACTAGCAGGAGATGGATAATGGAAATAAAGTTTCTTTCATCTAACCTGTCAGGTCTCCAGCGCTCTGCATTGTTTCTGTCTGCTGGTTGTGTTTCTATGTCCACAGTGTTTTCACTCTGTAATGAGGAGGAGTAGGAGCCTAGAGCCTCCAGTCGCTGTGTAAGGATCCATTCCACACTTGACATGACTCTTCTCAATTTTCATGTGTATTTTTATTGGAGCATGAAATTACCTTGCGATCCCTTAGGGGGGAAATGTGTGTGTTTGAAAAATTCAACACAGAGTTTGGTTGGCTGTGCCTTACTCATACATGAGGAAATGGTCCGTGCAGCTCCAAGATGTGTTACATGGATACATGTGTATATGTGTTTTGTGACACAGTCTGTTCTGTATGAGTTTATTTTGTAGTGAGATGTGTGTGTGTCCACCTGGGTGCATGAGCGTGCACGTGTCTGATGGTCTGATGTGACATCATTGGCCTTCACCCTTGCTTGCGGAACCAATAGAGGACAAAAGAAGAAAGGCCTACTGTAAACTGGTGAATCGCCAAGGAGGACTTTGCAGAGGTGTGGAACGTGAGAGCGGTTCTATATACAGTGGACAAAGAGGGGGGCTTGGTTTTAACATTAGCATGAAGTAAACCAGCAGCATACCACTCTGCATCCCACTACTGGCGTACCTCTGAAGTTAAGCAGGGGTAGTCCCTGGATGGGAGACCAGATGCTGCTGGAAGTGGTGTTGGAGGGCCAGCAGGAGGCACTCTTTCATCTGGTCAAAAAAGTATAATAATGCCCCAGGGCAGTGATTGGGGACACTGCCCTGTGTAGGGTGCTGTCTTTCGAATGGGATGTTAAACAGGTGTCCTGACTCTCTGGGGTCACTAAAGATCCCATGGCACTTATTGTAAGAGTAGGGGTGTTAACCCTGGTGTCCTGACTAAATTCCCAATCTGGTCTTCATACCATCATGGCCACCTAATCATCCCTAGCTTCCAATTGGCTAATTCATCTCCTCTCCCCTGTAACTATTCCCCAGGTCATTGCTGTAAATGAGAATGTGTTCTCAGTCAACTTACCTGGTAAAATAAAAGATTGTGCCTGAAATGATGTAACTATTGGGCCAATAAAGGTATTTTCTGTCTCTCTCCTTCTGCCATTAGACTAAGAAAAAGTCTCTATATTTACATCCTATATAGTACTGCAAGTCGAAGAAATGCCTCTAGTCTGTCTGTCCTGAGACAGTGATGTCCTGATCAATAACAATGACCCAGAAAAACAACCATCCATCCAGGGCCTCTTTAACACATCTACTTTGATTCCATGATGGCCCATAACAGGTTTGTTTGTATTTGGCAGAATCCTGGAACACACCCAGCGCAGGGCGCTCCTCATCAAATACAGCTGGCCAGCTACATCGTTATTAGGCTAGGAGAGGTTTAGACCAGGGGTAAGCAGCTCTGATTTTATAAGCCAGGCAGTCATTATCAGGGAAGGCTCTGTTACGACCTGGAGTTCTGCAGGTCTGCCGGTCTGCAGGTCTAGCAGTCTACAGGTCTGCTGGTCTGCAGGTCTAGCAGTCTACAGGTCTGTCGGTCTGCAGGTCTAGCAGTCTACAGGTCTGCCGGTCTGCAGGTCTAGCAGTCTACAGATCTGCCGGTCTGCAGGTCTAGCAGTCTACAGGTCTGTCGGTCTGCAGGTCTAGCAGTCTACAGGTCTGTCGGTCTGCAGGTCTAGCAGTCTACAGGTCTGTCGGTCTGCAGGTCTAGCAGTCTACAGATCTGCTGGTCTGCAGGTCTAGCAGTCTACAGGTCTGTCGGTCTGCAGGTCTAGCAGTCTACAGATCTGCAGCACGGTGGGACCCAGTTCAGCCCAATCTACTTTGGCCGCTAGCAGGCAGGTGAGGAGTTCTAATCAGAGCACACAGCACGCACAGACAGACAGACAGACAGACAGACAGACAGACAGACAGACAGACAGACAGACAGACAGACAGACAGACAGACAGACAGACAGACAGACAGACAGACAGACAGACAGACAGACAGACAGACAGACAGTGATTGCCCACAGCGACCTGATTGGTTGGCAGGAGCTGAGCACAGAATCCCAGATTAAACCTGTCAGCTTGACCCACGGAGGAGAAGCACTCAGGACCCACCTAATGCAGCGGAACAGGGTGTGTACTACTGTATGTGTGCCTGTGGTGTCATTTCTGACCCATTTCACTGTAACCTAACTGAATAACACCACCACTGCGTGAGAACTAAAGTGGGCCACAGTGCCATACAGAAGATGGAATATTGTCCAAGGTACCAAAGAAAACACACTGTTGTTCACTGTCCTAGTCCTAACGGTCCACTATTCATCCCATGAATACACCCTTCAGCAGCTCATCTGCATGTTGTGAAATACTGAATAATCAATGGCTCAAGCCCAGAACATAATCATTCATTCATTGGGAGAAACAACCATGTGACTGATAAGGACGTAGCTCACGAACACATGTCCTTTAGCTCCACAGACCTTCCCTTTGACTCTCTTAGGCTCCTCCCCTTCTCTAGCTCAAGGACATGCTTCCCCCAGCCCCCTACAAACAAAGGACAACAGCCCTTCCTGAAATTCAGAAATACAATGGGGGCAGGCTCGGTGTTGTGTTTCCTTGAAAAGTAGTGGCAAAATGAGCGGTTGCAAAACAAAGGGAGTGCATTAGGCCCTGTTGGGATTGACTGCTAAAGAGGTCTGTTTCCCTAAGCAGCCCACAGCCTTGTTCCAACAAAATCACACTGTTCTGGGGTAATGAGAGCCCAGAAAATCACATTGTTCTGGGGTAATGAGAGCCCAGAAAATCACACTGTTCTGGGGTAATGAGAGCCCAGAAAATCACACTGTTCTGGGGTAATGAGAGCCCAGAAAATCACACTGTTCTGGGGTGATGAGAGCCCAGAAAATCACACTGTTCTGGGGTAATAAGAGCCCACAAATCACACTGTTCTGGGGTGATGAGAGCCCACAAATCACACTGTTCTGGGTTGATGAGAACCCACAAATCACACTGTTCTGGGGTGATGAGAGCCCACAAATCACACTGTTCTGGGGTGATGAGTGCCCAGAAAATCACACTGTTCTGGGGTAATAAGAGCCCACAAATCACACTGTTCTGGGGTGATGAGAGCCCACAAATCACACTGTTCTGGGGTGATGAGAACCCACAAATCACACTGTTCTGGGGTGATGAGAGCCCACAAATCACACTGTTCTGGGGTGATGAGAGCCCAGAAAATCACACTGTTCTGGGGTAATAAGAGCCCACAAATCACACTGTTCTGGGGTGATGAGAGCCCACAAATCACACTGTTCTGGGGTGATGAGAGCCCACAAATCACACTGTTCTGGGGTGATGAGAGCCCACAAATCACACTGTTCTGGGGTGATGAGAGCCCACAAATAAACACAACAGTAAACAGAAAACACTGCCCAGTCTGCCCACAACCTCCAAGAAAGAGAGAGAGACTGGTGGAGAACAAGAGAGAGAGACTAGGAGTGAAAGTGAGAGGTAGTGAGAATGAGAAAAAGAAACAGAGGGAAAACAAGTGAAAGAGAGAGAAAGAGAGAGAGAGAGAGAGAGAGAGAGAGAGAGAGAGAAAGGAGGGAAAGATGCCCTGTGGAATTTTTCTTTGCCTTCTCACCATTGAGGTTTCCAATTAAGGGCAGTATCTTCCCTGATTTCCTTCCCCCTGCAAGGACCCCATACATTTAGGCCCACCTCTGTCTCCATTCATCTCAGTTTGAGCTGCTGCAGGACCCAACCCCACAACGCCATCCCCTTCCCTCCCTATCCCAAACCCCCCTCCATCAAATCCAGCTTCATCACCTTCAGAGGGTCAAAACAGCTAGAATGGGAATCAATGCTCTTGGAATGAGAGGGGGAATGAGGAGGGATAGGAGATAATAACTTCATCAGCAGTGATCTGTGTCTCTTCTGGAAAGGGAAGGGGTTGCAATGATTCCACTTTCCTTTGTCCATTTTTGTGCAATCTCTGCTTATCAAACATGTGTCTGGTTAACAATAGAGGACAGTGCAGTAGAACCAGGCAGACAAAACCTCTCAAATGTATCTAATCACTGAGAGAGAGAGAGAGCTGTCCTTACTTAGCCTCAGCGCTTCCCAGACTCCCCTACTCTTGACCCAAAACTGTTTCAATTGGTTTAGAAGTGTGGATGGTGGATGCATCATAGTCCATTAACATGATGAAACACTGAGAGCCTAAGATGGGTTTTCAACAGATTGTCTTAGGAGACATATCAGAAATAGTCAGCAGCCAATCTGGATTTAACTTAGGCCCAATGGTTAACGCATCCTAAATATGGACTCAAATGTGGCTGACCAAATCTTTCAATCCAACTAAGGGTATAAACATTGAAATAGAAAGGAAGTTGGGACAGAGAAAATGTTCAGAAAACATTGCAAATACTGTATATTTTCTTTCCTTCCTTCTCTCTCTCTTCTCCTCAACCTGGCCAGAATCATCAGCCTGTCTAATATCACAGGAGGCAGATCAACTAGCAGCAGAATCCAATGGGCTAGCCAGGCAAAGCAGCTTGTCGAGCTCAATACTACAGCAGCATCACTTACACACCCAGACAGGAGCCACAGAATACCAATCAATTATTTACAAACCTCCTTTTATTACCTTTATACACACGCCTGTGATTCTCTCGCTCTCTCTCTCTCTCTCTCTCTCTCTCTCTCTAATGCTGTTCTTAACAACAGAGACGGACACATTCCTAACTGACTGAGAACAGACACAGAGTGGGCAGTGAAGCAGTGAAGCCAGGGATAGACAGGCACACATAACAGTCCTGGATCAGAAGTGTCAGCTATGCAAAGAATTCTCTTTTCCATGGGGCAAGCACAATACAGCAGCAGTACCCCATTTAGCATAGCCTGCCAACCACACAGCTAGCCAACCAACCAGCCAGCCAGCCAGCCAAACAGCCAGTCAGTCAGTCAGCCATCCAGTGAGAGAGTGAGTTTGTTTCGCAGTCAGCTAGACAGCCAGCTCCCCAGCCACCCAGCCCCGGTTCTGAAAGCTTGGCCAAGGCTACGGTCAGTCATCAGCCCCCCTCCCTGCTCTCCTCTCATCCATAAAGGGACGGCAGGAGAGAGAGGGGCCTCCTTTTGTCCACTCCAGATTAGTCAACACAGAGGGAGGGCAGAGATTGAGAGAAGAGGACATTTGATTTCTCCTGAGAGCATTAACTGAGCATAACGCAATATCTGTAGAGAGTAAAGAGTGTTTTTAACGGAAGCTTTTATGAGGATAGAAAGACTTGCACAAAGCAGCTTCCTCCCATGGTTTTCTATTCAACTCTGTCCAGTAAACATACAGCCAAATGGCTAGCAGTCCAAACAAAAACACAACCCTCTATGAAAAAAACAAAAATCGCCCACTTCTTCATTCTACACAACATACTGGACAACATATCATTGTGGTTCAGTCTGACCATGTACAGTGAGGAAAAAAAGTATTTGATCCCCTGCTGATTTTGTACGTTTGCCCACTGACAAAGAAATTATCAGTCTATAATTTGAATGGTAGGTTTATTTGAACAGTGAGAGACAGAATAACAACAAACAAATCCAGAAAAATGCATGTCAAAAATGTTCTAAATTGATTTGCATTTTAATGAGGGAAATAAGTATTTGACCCCCTCTCAATCAGAAAGATTTCTGGCTCCCAGGTGTCTTTTATACAGGTAACGAGCTGAGATTAGGAGCACACTCTTAAAGGGAGTGCTCCTAATCTCAGTTTGTTACCTGTATAAAAGACACCTGTTTACAGAAGCAATCAATCAATCAGATTCCAAACTCTCCACCCTGGCCAAGACCAAAGAGCTCTCCAAGGATGTCAGGGACAAGATTGTAGACCTACACAAGGCTGGAATGGGCTACAAGGCCATCGCCAAGCAGCTTGGTGAGAAGGTGACAACAGTTGGTGCGATTATTCGCAAATGGAAGAAACACAAAAGAACTGTCAATCTCCCTCGGCCTGGGGCTCCATGCAAGATCTCACCTCGTGGAGTTACAATGATCATGAGAACGGTGAGGAATCAGCCCAGAACTACACGGGAGGATCTTGTCAATGATCTCAAGGCAGCTGGGACCATAGTCACCAAGAAAACAATTGGTAACAGACTACGCCGTGAAGGACTGAAATCCTGCAGCGCCCACAAGGTCCCCCTGCTCAAGAAAGCACATATACATGCCTGTTTGAAGTTTGCCAATGAACATCTGAATGATTTAAAGGACAACTGGGTGAAAGTGTTGTGGTCAGATGAGACCAAAATGGAGCTCTTTGGCATCAACTCAACTCGCCGTTTTTGGAGGAGGAGGAATGCTGCCTATGACCCCAAGAACACCATCCCCACCGTCAAACATGGAGGTGGAAACATTATGCTTTGGGGGTGTTTTTCTGTTAAGGGTACAGGACAACTTCACCACATCAAAGGGACGATGGACGGGGCCATATACCATCAAATCTTGGGTGATAACCTCCTTCCCTCAGCCAGGGCATTGAAAATGGGTCGTGGATGGGTATTCCAGCATGACAATGACACAAAACACACGACCAAGGCAACAAAGGAGTGGCTCAAGAAGAAGCACATTAAGGTCCTGGAGTAGCCTAGCCAGTCTCCAGACCTTAATCCCATAGAAAATCTGTGGAGGGAGCTGAAGGTTCGAGTTGCCAAACGTCAGCCTCAAAACCTTAATGACTTGGGGAAGATCTGCAAAGAGGAGTGGGACAAAATCCCTCCTGAGATGTGTGCAAACCTGGTGGCCAACTACAAGAAACGTCTGACCTCTGTGATTGCCAACAAGGGTTTTGCCACCAAGTACTAAGTCATGTTTTGCAGAGGGGTCAAATACTTATTTCCCTCATTAAAATGCAAATCACTTTATAACATTTTTGACATGCGGTTTTCTGGATTTTTTTGTTGTTATTCTGTCTCTCACTGTTCAAATAAACCTACCATTACAATTATAGACTGATCATTTCTTTGTCAGTGGGCAAATGTACAAAATCAGCAGGGGATCAAATACTTTTTTCCCTCACTGTATGAGGTCCTTCAACGTTTTTATTCCAAGCCCGGTGAATTTATATGGACCCTTGAAGAAAGCCTGTTAACCTAGCCAACTCAACACAGCGTAACCTAGAGCCAAACCCAGCTAAACCCAGTCCAGCTCAGCCCAGCTAGACAAAGCTGTGGTCAACCCAACCGAGCCCAGTCAAACCAAACTCAGCCCGGCAGTACACCATGGCTTACCTCTCAACACGGCCCGACCATAGTAAACCCAGCTCAGCCCAATCCCACCCCTCCCAGCCTGCCAGTACACCATGTCTTACCTCTCAACACGGCCCAACCATAGTGAACCCAGCTCAGCCCAATCCCACCCCTCCCAGCCTGCCAGTACACCATGGCTTACCTCTCAACACGGCCCGACCATAGTAAACCCAGCTCAGCCCAATCCCACCCCTCCCAGCCTGCCAGTACACCATGTCTTACCTCTCAACACGGCCCGACCATAGTAAACCCAGCTCAGCCCAATCCCACCCCTCCCAGCCTGCCAGTACACCATGTCTTACCTCTCAACACGGCCCGACCATAGTAAACCCAGCTCAGCCCAATCCCACCCCTCCCAGCCTGCCAGTACACCATGTCTTACCTCTCAACACGGCCCGACCATAGTGAACCCAGCTCAGCCCAATCCCACCTCTCCCAGTCTGCCAGTACACCATGTCTTACCTCTCAACACGGCCCGACCATAGTGAACCCAGCTCAGACCAATCCCACCCCTCCCAGCCTGCCAGTACACCATGTCTTACCTCTCGCTGCTTCTCCATCTCAGCCTGCAGGACCTGCTTCGCCACCTCTAGGTCCTGGAGCCTGACCCTCATCTCCTCGTTCTCCTGCTCCAGACGGCCCCTCTTCTTCTCCACAGAGTCCAACTCGTTGTGCAGCCGGATGGACACGTCTTTAGCCACCTGGCGTCCAAAGGAGGAGAGAAGAGAGAAGACATCAGGGAGGGTGGTCAACATCAGTGAGATGTATGATCCACATGCCATGGTCCAGAGTCATACTAAATGACTGAATGAGTCATACTATAAATGCCCTATAAAGCCTTTATACTGTAAATTGTCATTTGTTTATAGTATGACCACATATATATGCCTAAGGAATGTATGGCTCTCTGCTGATGGTGTATTCACAGCACAGTAATAAATCGCACCATACTGTAGCTTATCAATAATGTGTTACAGTAGTAAGTAACACGTTATTTGGATAGTATGACCCAGTATTATCACTAATATGTGTAGGAGTGGAGCAGAGATCAGCTCTGAGATAATCATGTGTTGACATGTTGCTACAGAACAAGACTGTTATAACCGGCTGATCTTCTTAAAGGTCCAATGCAGCCGTTTCTAACTCAATATCAAATCATTTCTGGGTAACAATAAGTACCTCACTGGGATTGTTTTCAATGAAAAGGTGTCAAAATGAAACAAAAAATGCTTCTTAGCAAAGGGAATTTCTCAAGCAAGAATTTGGCTAAGACTGTCTGGTAGTGGTCTGAGTGGAGAGGGACAAACTGAAAACTAGCTGTTATTGGAACTCTCTTTCTTATTGGTCTGTTAACTAATTTACCGCCTGGCGATGTCACCAGGCAGGCCAAAACTCCTTCCCACCAAAACAGGTTGAAATTTCAGGCAGTCTTTTCAAACAGCTGAAAAGGCATTATCTGAAAGGGCATTATCATCATTTTCACAATTTCACATTATTACTCCAACTTCATAGTGTGAAAATATATATAAAACCCAGGAAAATCACATTTTTGACTGCACTGGACCTTTAAAGTTATGTTCCTCTGAGTGGTTGGAAGGCCATTAAACACAGTTGGGGATAAACACAGACCCTATCCAGATGAGTGTATGATGTTCTGTTGGGCCAACAACAACATAAAGTGCAGATTTTATCATAACAAAGAACCGTGTGTGTGTGACTGTATATCACAGGGCACTAACAGGTTGTTCAATCCAAAAGCAAACCCAACTGCCTGGTTCTAATTGTTTATATGGAAAGGAGGTGACATGTCAATGGTGGATATTTATACGATAGATGGGAAACATACCCAAAACATTTGAATGGATTGTCATCTTTATGTCAAATGTTCTGAAAACAGTGTATCATTGAAAAGGTAAACATAATGATACAAGGCACATTATTATTATTTTATTTTCACCCTCAATCTATATTTATCTCCCTCTTTGCAACATCATAGCATGAGATGGGAGTCTATTGGTATAGGGTGGTACAGTGCTGATCTCATTGAATTAGGAAGGGGGTGACAGGAAACAGGGCCTCTGTGTGTGTGTGTGCGTGCGTGCGTGCGTGCGTGTGTGTGTGTGTGTGTGTGTGTGTGTGTGTGTGTGTGTGTGTGTGTGTGTGTGTGTGTGTGTGTGTGTGTGTGTGTGTGTGTGTGTGTGTGTGTGTGTGTGTGTGTGTGTGTGTGTGTGTGTGTGTGTGTGAGCATTGGGGGATTCTCTCTGTCCCTGAACCAGAGCCAATGTGCAGCTGGGAACCACAATGCCCCTCTGTGCTGCCCACTCTGAGCTGGACCAACTGCCCAGTTCACCACCACGCTCTAATTCATTTCTCTCTCTCTCTCTCTCTCTCTCTCTCTCTCTCTCTCTCTCCCCTCTCTACCTCCCTCTCTCTCCCCCTCTCTCTCTCCCTCTCTCTCTCCCTCTCTCTCCCTCTCTCTCTCCCTCTCCTACGTATCTCCCTTTGTGTGTTGCTTGGCTGTTTTTAATGCTGTCCTTAACTTATCCTTTTAAGGAAGGAAAACAACAGAGACAGAGACAATATATTATTTACAAACCACATTTTATTCACCTTTATACACATACAAGTCTGTGATTCTCTTTCTCTCCCTCCTTCCCTCTCTTTCTCTCTCTTTCCTTATACGTATTTTGCCTGTCCCTCTCTGCCCTCTCCTCTCCATACTGTAGAAGGGAGAAGGGGCACAGGCTGGGAGACGGACTGCATGGTCAAATCAATGCCTCTTTCATTAGCGTTCTGGGAGGTTTCCAGGCTATGTTTTTAGACTTTGATGCTTTATGGTGATTGGGCCCCATTGGCAGTAAACAACAGCCTTTATTAATGGCCTGTTAACTTAACACACATTCATCGAGAGGACTCTCCTTCTCACAGTTCAGCTCCTTTCCATACACTGCTTTGTCTGCCTGCACCTCCCAATAAATATAATGCTTTGATATGTAAAGAGAAAAAAAACCTTGAGTTTCCCCTAGGTACAGATCTAGGATCAGCTTGCTCTCTCCCAATCCTAACCTTAACCAATAGTTGGGAAAAATGAAAGACTCACCCAAGATCAGTGTCTAAGGTCACCCAACGAGCGGTGAGCGAGAGGGGCCCCAGCTGGAACTAGAGGACGTGACAGGCATACAGTCAGTGTGTATGTAGGGGGGAGTGACTGGTACATTATGGTCAAGTCCCAGCCTTCAAACATCTATCAGCCTCCCTCCTACCTAAACACTTGAGATTCCCTCTATTCTCTGTGGTCCACTGGACAGAGTCATACAGAATCAAAAGGAGACCTTTAACCATCAAAAGGGTGTCTTTCATGTATGTGTGTGTGTGTGTGTGTGTGTGTGTGTGTGTGTGTGTGTGTGTGTGTGTGTGTGTGTGTGTGTGTGTGTGTGTGTGTGTGTGTGTGTGTGTGTGTGTGTGGCCTGCATGCGCGTATGTGTATTTGCATGCATGCGTGCATTGGAGTGTGTGTGTGTGCGTGCTGAAGCAGATCCCTGTTCGCTATCTGATCCTGCCTGTCAGCACTGTCACAGCTCTAACTGTTCCTCACACTGCCGTTTTCTCAAGACTTCCCTGTACATTTTATCATCAGGGTTTTGCATGTTGGCAGTAAGCGCAGGATGGGGAGTGTGTAAAGCATTGGCCATGGCTACGTCACGAAATGGCAGCCTATTCCGTATGTAGTGAACTACTTTAGAACAGGGCCCATAGGGTTCTGCTCAAAAGTAGAGCACTCTTTATGGAATAGGCTGCCATTTGCAATGTTGCCAACTTGATTAGCCGATGCCTTACTGAGTATGTCTTGAAGAGATATTGTATTTTCTACTTTGATGAGCTAAGAAAGCGCTTACAAAGGAGAGCATACTCTATGAAAGCATTGAGTATATACTATAGAGAGTATATACTATAAATCTTAGCTATTTAAATCATGATGGGATCCAGTATTGCAGTATCAGCTAACAGGCTCACTCAACTGGTGCACTTTTATGTACCAATCATCTAGTTGTTATCGTTCCTGTTGCAGCATCTAGAAACAGAGAATAGTCATCTTTTTCCCTTCTGTGTATATATAAAAAGGCTCCCCAGCTGTTAAAGAGCCAACCTCTGCACGACAGTTGTTTAGTGGTTACAGTATAATCCACATTGTGGGCATCCACACACGCTCCTGCTAGTGCCGTGCTGAGCAGGCAGCAGGCACAGAGATCAACAACACTTCCTGGAACTCCATGAGCAAGCCAATCGGCTCTCTGAACCGGGCCTGCCTGGCTGACACATGGAGACGGTTTCTATGTGTATAGTATCCCCAGGATGCTGCTCTTACTGCTGCCCAGCTGTTATCTGCAGTCCTTTGTAGCTCAGTTGGTAGAGCATAGCGCTTGTAACATCAGGGTAGTATGTTTGATTCCCGGGACCACCCATATGTAAAACCCATGCAAGCATGACTCTAAGTTGTTTTGGATAAAAACGTCTGCTAAATGGCATATATGATTTATTATATCTGCTGCTGAGAGAGGGATGGAGAGAGGGAGAGAGGAGAGAGAGAGGGAATCCACCCTCTATCTCCCTATCTCACTAACCTCTCCTTTCCCTCCCTATATGCTAAGCAATATTGTGCTGCTATTTTTATTGACTTGGCCAAAGCTTTTGATACAGTAGACCAGTCCATTCTTGTGGACCGGCTAAGGAGTATTGGTGTCTCTGAGGGGTCTTTGGGCTGGTTCGCTAACTACCTCTCTCAAAGAGCGCAGTGTATAAAGTCAGAAAATCTGCTGTCTCAGTCACTGCCTGTCACCAAGGGAGTACCCCAAGGCTCGGTCGTAGGCCCCACGCTCTTTTCAATTTACATCAACAGCATAGCTCAGGCATTAGGAAGCTATCTCATCCATTTATATGCAGATGATAGTCTTATACTCAGCTGGTACCTCCCCGGATTTTGTGTTAAATGCTCTACAACAAAGTTTTCTTAGTGTCCAACAAGCTTATTCTGCCCTTAACCTTGTTCTGAACACCTCCAGAACAAAGGTCATGTGGTTTGGTAAGAATAATGCCCCTCTTCCTACAGGTGTTATTACTACCTCTGAGGTTTTAGAGCTTGAGGTAGTTACCTCATACAAGTACTTGGGAGTATGGCTAGATGGTGCACTGTCCTTCTCTCAGCACATATCAAAGCTGCAGGCTAAAGTTACATCTAGACTTGGTTTCCTCTATTGTAATTGCTCCTCTTTCACCCCAGCTGCCAAACTAACCCTGATTCAGATGACCATCCTACCCATGCTAGATTACGGAGACATCATTTATAGATCGGCAGGTAAGGGTGCTCTCGAGCGGCTAGATGTTCTTTACCATTTGGCCATCAGATTTGCCACCAATGCTCCTTATAGGACACATCACTGCACTCTATACTCCTCTGTAAACTGGTCATCTCTGTATACACGTCGCAAGACCCACTGGTTGATTCTTATTTATAAAACCCTCTTAAGCCTCACTCCCCCCTATCTGAGATACCTAGTGCAGCCCTCATCCTCCACACACAACACCCGTTCTGCCAGTCACATTCTGTTAAAGGTCCCCAAAGCACACACATCCCTGGGTCGCTCATCTTTTCAGTTCGCTGCAGCTAGCGACTGGAACGAGCTGCAACAAACTCTCAAACTGGACAGTTTTATCTCAATCTCTTCATTCAAAGACTCAATCATGGACACTCTTACTGACAGTTGTGGCTGCTTTGTGTGATGTATTGTTGTCTCTACCTTTGTACTGTTGTCTGTGCCCAATAATGTTTGTACCATGTTTTGTGCTGCTACCATGTTGTGTTGCTACTATACCGTGTTGTTGTTATGTTGTGTTGCTACCATGCTGTGTTTCTGCCTTGCTATGTTGTTGTCTTAGGTCTCTCTTTATGTAGTGTTGTGTTGTCTCTCTTGTTGTGATGTGTGTTTTGTCCTACATTTATATTGTATTTATTTTACATTTTTAATCCCAAGCCCCCGTCCCCGCGGGAGGCCTTTTGCCTTTTGGTAGGCCGTCATTGTAAATAAGAATTTGTTCTTAACAGACTTGCCTAGTTAAATAAAGGTTAAATAAAAAATGTAATTCAAATAAAATATGCAACTGGTGGTCTATTGCTATGAGTACATGGAAGCTCAGCCCACACATCCTGTATATGTGAAGCCCAGAAGGGAAGGATATGGTATCTTTCACACCTGAGCCAAGTAAACAGTGAAGACCACTGATCACAGACAGCGTGAAGAGACCGTAGTTTATGACTATAAATAAAATACCTCAGTCGGTTTCCCCAGCAAAAAATGACAATAGCGTCATAGCATCCAGGCTGGGAGAGAATGGTTTGATGTGAATGCATTAAGCTAGCTAGCTGCCTTGAAGAAAAACCACTGACCCAGACAGTGTAATGCAAGACTAATTCCATATCCTACTGGACATTCTTGGAGCAAATACTGTATTTCCCTTAGTGTACATCCATTGACATTGTGGTAGACCTCACTGTTTTCTATTTTCTGTATCAGACCCAGATGTTTCATAGCTCTGGAATTAGGACAGTGGGTCAGAGAGGCCAGAAAATGACCAGGGGTATCCCATGACCATCTCCAGATATCACACACACGTGAAAACGTTATGCATGCAAGGGTACACACCCCTCCCCCCGCAGAGCGCTGCAGGGCAGGATGTAACAGGAAAAAGGCAACAGCTCAGCGTGTGACTCAGGGAACAAGGACTTAAAACAATTACCTTAAGCCACTTTAAGTGTAGCCCTACTACTACAGCCCTATCAACTAAACAGTATGTTATTTTATGTGATGTTGGTTGAGTACTATGTGACTAATAAAGACTGAGTATTTTGTTGGTCTAAAGAACCATCCCCAATGTGTTGAAACAACTTGTATCCACTGAATGTAACATAGCGTACTAGTGTTCAAGTTAAAGAGGGTTTACAGTGGCTGGTACAGGACAGGTCTCAAATATCACTAGGAATACATATAGCCCAAATCCTCTAAAACATGTGACACACATTTCCTTTCCCAGTGCTTGGTTTGATGCTTGATTAACCCCTACTGTCAGAGAACAAAGCCGGCCTCACTGTTCAGATGAACTCAGTTTGGAGTGAGTCAGGAGGGCAAGGGAGTGTTTAAACCCAATTTGAGGGAACAAGAAGGGAACATTTGACCTGGTGTAGTTGGTAGCTAGAGGAAGCAATCAGGTATGTGTTGAGAGACTGGGCCTGGCTGTTTAGGAATACGGAGAGAGAGAGATGGCGGAGAGCAGAGGCTGCCGGGGTCACATCCCTGTGGTTTGTTTTTGGTTTCCTGTGTTAACAGCCTTTTTTGACTGGCTTCCCCCTTCCCCCGCTGTCAGACCAATTCCTTATCCCCCAGAGTCAGCACAGAAACACCGCTCAGAGGCATAATATTAGATTGCCAGAAAGAAGGGGTGCTTTTCTTCCCGTTTCTTTCTCTCTCTTTTTTTAAGATATACAACTGGAGCGTTTTTAATGAGGGACAGCGGCCGGCCTTCAGGGGATGACATCATCACCCTCCTCTCTCCTCTCCCCCTCTCTTCCCTCCTTCCTTGATTTCTGAGAAAGACCTCATTGTGCTTCTGTCACATGGAAATGGTTCACAAACAGCTGTGAATTTTGGATGTGTAACCATAGCCTCAGGTCAGTAGGAAGACCCACAACCAGAAATGTCTCTCCTGACAAGAAATCCCATCAATGGTTTGTGAATGGATGCATTTAAAGCCAAATGTAACTTTTGTCCTATGATCTGTTATCCCCCTATCTTTGAAGTTTCTAGAAGTCTGTGAACACCTAAATGCTAGCAATTACCCAATGTTCAGTATCTCTTCAAGTTTCTGTTTGTGTTGCTAACATATGAATTGGCCTGCACACACGCATACACACACACATGCACACACACACCACCGTAGCTGTCCATCGAAGTCGATGATGACAGACACACTCCACCCTTACAAACACAGTTCCATCCAGATTCTCTCCTTCTCCCCTCACCTTGACGTCCTGCTCCAGGGTTCGGATGAGCTCCCCGTCTACCTGTCCCGTCTGGGCCACGCGGAGGCTGCGCCTCTCGGCCTTGCGGAGGCGGTACTGCAGGATGCGGCAGGTCTTGTTGGCCTGCTCAAACTGCTGCCTCAGCTCCTGCAGCTGGTACACATCCTCCTCCATGTACATGTCCCTCATCTCCAACATCTCAGAGCGCAGCTCCTCCATCTCATCCTGGGGAGAGAGGATGGGGGAAGGATGGAGGAGAGAGGATGGTAGAAGGATGTAGGAGAGAGGATGGGGGAAGGATGGAGGAGAGGATGGTAGAAGGATGGTGGAGAGAGGATGGGGGAAGGATGGAGGAGAGAGGATGGGGGAAGGATGGAGGAGAGAGGATGGTGGAAGGATGGTGGAAAGAGGATGGGGGAAGAATGGAGGAGAGAGGATGGTGGAAGGATGGTGGAGAGAGGATGGGGAAGGATGGAGGAGAGAGGATGGGGGAAGGATGGAGGAGAGAGGATGGGGGAAGGATGGAGGACAGAGGGGGGAAGGATGGAGGAGAGAGGATGGGGGAATGATGGAGGACAGAGGAGGGGGGAAGGATGGAGGAGACAGGATGGGGGAAGGATGGAGGAGAGAGGATGGGGGAACGATGGAGGAGAGAGGATGGGGGAACGATGGAGGAGAGAGGATGGGGAAGGATGTAGGAGAGAGGATGAGGGAAGGATGGAGGAGAGAGGATGGTAGAAGGATGGTGGAGAGAGGATGGGGGAAGGATGGAGGAGAGAGGATGGGGGAAGGATGGAGGAGAGAGGATGGTGGAAGGATGGTGGAGAGAGGATGGGGGAAGAATGGAGGAGAGAGGATGGTGGAAGGATGGTGGAGAGAGGATGGGGGAAGGATGGAGGAGAGAGGATGGGGGAAGGATGGAGGAGAGAGGATGGGGGAAGGATGGAGGACAGAGGAGGGGGGAAGGATGGAGGAGAGAGGATGGGGGAATGATGGAGGACAGAGGAGGGGGGAAGGATGGAGGAGACAGGATGGGGGAAGGATGGAGGACAGAGGGGGAAGGATGGAGGAGAGAGGATGGGGGAACGATGGAGGAGAGAGGAGGGGGGAAGGATGGAGGAGACAGGATGGGGGAAGGATGGAGGACAGAGGAGGGGGAAGGATGGAGGAGAGAGGATGGGGAAGGATGTAGGAGAGAGGATGGGGGAAGGATGGAGGAGAGAGGATGGGGGAATGATGGAGGACAGAGGAAGGATGGAGGAGAGAGGATGGTGGAAGGATGGTGGAGAGAGGATGGGGGAAGGATGGAGGAGAGAGGATGGGGGAAGGATGAAGGAGAGAGGATGGAGGAATGATGGAGGACAGAGGAGGGGGGAAGGATGGAGGAGAGAGGATGGGGGAAGGATGGAGGAGAGAGGAGGGGGAAGGATGGAGGACAGAGGGGGAAGGATGGAGGAGAGAGGATGGGGGAAGGATGGAGGAGAGGGGAAGGATGGAGGAGAGAGGAGGGGGAAGGATGGAGGAGAGGGGAAGGATGGAGGAGAGGGGATGGGGAAGGATGGAGGAGAGAGGAGGGGGAAGGATGGAGGAGAGAGGATGGGGAAGGATGGAAGAGAGAGGATGGGGAAGGATGGAGGAGAGAGTATGGGGGAAGGATGGAGGAGAGAGGATGGGGAAGGATGGAGGAGAGAGGATGGGGGAAGGATGGAGGAGAGAGGAGGGGGGAAGGATGGAAGAGAGAGGATGGGGGAAGGATGGAGGAGAGGGGATGGGGAAGGATGGAGGAGAGAGGAGGGGGAAGGATGGAGGAGAGAGGATGGGGAAGGATGGAGGAGAGAGGATGGGGAAGGATGGGGGAAGCATGGAGGAGAGAAGAGGGGTGAGAATAATTGGAAATGCTTACCTACCATATACAGGGTCTTGATGAGCCAATCATTATACTCATTCTAATCATTAATGTACAGTATATGTCAGCATCAGATCAGTCATCAACACCATCATTGTCACTGTCTCCTTAGCAGGATGTGTATCTTCCTCTCAGAATCATTAACAATGTATATATCATTAACAACCCCATCATAACTGGTAGTCTACATAACCAGTAAACTACTACAGAACACTGAGATTAATACAGAACTGAACTTTTCCCAGCTGACATATACCTGAATAATAACAATGTTATGATTTAAATGATTTATGATTTAAATCAAACACAAAAAGCCTTAAGGGCTTAACCTGGCATTACCTACTACTACTTACATAACAACACAGTGTGCAGTTTGAGAGGCATTAGCCCAAATCCTACAATCCCCCTGACAACGGGATAGTAATTGTAATATTCATATCAAAGCGTGCAAAACAAGACAGAAATAAGGCAGATCAAATATTTATAAGGGTGGTGGTGGATGAAATGTGTAGTAGTAGTAGTAGTAGTAGTAGTAGTAAATATAAGCATTTTATCGCATGGCTGTGCGGAGGGCTGCAGTGCAGCGCACGCTGATAGAAGACAGGGGAATGTGGGTCAACCATTGCAGAGCTCGTCACTAGTGCAGCCCGGTACAAACAATGATGTGTGGAATGAGGACGGTAGGCACACTCGACTGCAGCATCTGCACGAGGCAGGCTACCCCCAGAAAACAGCTGCAATAGTCAGACAGATGTGTAGAGGACCTAAGAGCGAAAGCACGGGATGAATAAATAAAGCTGTGGAGCTCTGGTACTACTATGGCTGCACGCATGACCTGATTTTTACGCTTAATTAGACTGACTAATAAAATGTGGCTCCCCATGGCTGTCTGTGGTAATCGGCAGGTAGCCTAGTGGTTAGAGCCTAGTGGTTAGAGGCAGGTAGCCTAGTGGTTAGAGCCTAGTGGTTAGAGGCAGGTAGCCTAGTGGTTAGTGCCTAGTGGTTAGAGGCAGGTAGCCTAGTGGTTAGAGCCTAGTGGTTAGAGGCAGGTAGCCTAGTGGTTAGGGCCTAGTGGTTAGAGGCAGGTAGCCTAGTGGTTAGAGCCTGGTGGTTAGAGGCAGGTAGCCTAGTGGTTAGAGCGTTGGACTAGTAACCGAAAGGTTACAAGATGGAATCCCCGAACAGACAAGGTAAAAATCTGTCGTTCTACCCCTGAACAAGGCAGTTAACCCACTGTTCCAAGGCCGTCATTGAAAATAAAAATGTGTTCTTGAAATAAATAAAAATCAATCAGTCAGATGGATTTGATGATTATGGTCAGCAATCAATCAAAAACCTAGCATGATTGTGGAAGTGTGCATGATGCCTTCATGCAAATGACTGTCCTAGTGAACCTTTGGTGGACTTTTGATCTTAGATGGCCACCACATAGTAGCCTAGGGAGGCCTATGTATACCATAATAATCATCATTCTAAATCGAATAATTACAAAGAAAGAAAATGTGCTTAAGGTAACCTAGAAGTTGATTGGATAACCCGTTGTCATGGTGCGCCTCTGCACACAGGCCTGTAGGATAATTCTATTAATTATTAAGCCCCCCCACTGAGGCAGTCTCCGTGACGTGTGGCAATGATATTTGATGATAAAACACAATTAGTCAAGCTGTCTTAACCATGCCACTGTAATCATCTCGTGCGTAACAGATGAGCGCCCTGCAACCACCTCCAACCACCTCTGATGTTTTGGGAATTCACTAACCACCTGACCATCATCAGCTGAGAAACATTGGGTTTATATTCTGAGATAACACTGACCACTCTAAGTCTCTGTGCCTACAAATGGTGGTAGTTCTTGTTGTTTTTGAACAAGAGTGAGGATGAGTTAACAATCATGCACTTAAGAAGTTGTTGGCTATGTGACCAATTTGGGTTTGCCCTGATTTTTTTAACTTCAAGTTCAGAACAGTGATTATGCGTGAATATTTTATGCAAACGTATTTAGTTATTTTGGTGATCCAATGAAAACAGTAGTTCTGGCTCCATCTCTTAAAGCGACATTCAGCCGTTGAAACAACAACAAAGTGAATTCCCGCCCCTATTTCAGTAAAAACTGAAGGTTGGGGCTGGACAATGTAACCACTCTCAAATTCACAGACAAAGATATGGTTGCAAGTACTGACCATCCATTATATCAAAATGATCGTTTGGACCATGCATAGACCATGTTTTAAACATGTTTTGAGGCCATATAGTGATTGTTTACAAACACTGGAGTAAAACAAGCTTATATTTTGGGTTGTCTGTGGGACTATGACAGTTGAACTAAGCTCATGGGGCATTTCTAAGTTATTTTCTTCAAGAATCAATGGGTACAATATCATTCATTTTTAAGTAGAAAATGTAGGTAGCAACTACAGATTGCCCCTTGAACAGAACCGTTCTTGGAGAGTAGGGTTTTGTTGTTGTTTTCTTTCACAAATGAGAGCAATCTGAGGGAGGAATTTCTGTAAAAATATGCTTACTTTTAGGTAATCGTTTTCTGATCTCAGTTCCTCGATTTCTCTGACAAATTCTTCATGCATGCCATCCATGAACTCTTCCGTCAGGTCGGAGAAAGCTAGGGATGTGCTGGCAGGAACCCGGCTGTCGAACGAGGTGAGAGACCGTTCATCCCCGGGAGAAATGCTCCCCCCTACGGTCTCCACTCCCAGGGAGATTCGGTCCTTATCCACTGGGGTCTTGGCGTGATGGTCACCACGACTACCCCTATCCGGTGGCCCATGTCCGCAGTCACTGCTTGGTTTATCGCCATCAAGACCCCCGCCTCGGCTGTTGGATTCGGTGTCACTACTCAGAGCGTCGGTGGATAGTTTATTCTCCTCCGAGGCACAATCGGAGAGCTCGGAACTGCTATCCGTTGACGATCGTTTGCCCGCAGCGCAACCGGAGTCTTTGCTCTGGTCGTCGGAGGCGTTGCTCGCATCGGACACCTTCCTCCGACCACCTTTCATCGATTTACTGCTGCTCTTCTGGGCACTGGCTACCGATTCCGTGGATTTTCCCGTCAGTTTTCCTTTCTCTGATTTCGTCTCTTTCCCGCTAACCGGACTACGCCTGGACACCCGGCTGCCTAAATGTATGGATCCTGGTTTAACGCTCAGTGTTGGTGTACCGATTCCTCCACGGATCTTGGTGAGGGACCATCCAGGCACATCCTTGGGTCTGGCGGGTGATGGAGCCCGATTCATTTTTTTCTTTGCGTTGACTTGAATGGGCTGCACTACCGGCTGTTGCTCGAACTGGTGCTGTTGTTGAGGCTTCGCCTGCCCGCTGTCGGCGCTCTCCGTTCCGCTTTCCATTTTGTGCCTGTGTCTCCTTTCCTTCGGCGAGACAAAGTGAGTTGGCGAATTAACATCAGCCTTTGTCTTTGTCATTCATTCCGCTTTGACAACTACAGAAAAACAGAAATGAAACCCCTATCAGATTAGGCAGAAGAAGTCGAGCTTTTATCTCACAACTGCAAACAAATAAACTGAAGCAATCCCTAATAAACCGCATTTAACAGCGCATAGAGATGGAAACGGCAAATTAGGCTACAATAACATAACACGCTGTAGGCCTAATGATGTTTTATGGTTAATTCCGTTTAGGTTTTGGCACATCTTCTACTCATATTGCACTAACATATGCAACTCTATCTCGCCGGAGTGGTTCGAAGTGGTAACAGAGTGGACGTGTGCTCGCGAGTTTCTTTCTCCGCCCAGCTTTAGCGGTTCTGTCTGTGGCGAAGCGCTGTCTGGAAACTCAGCATCACTTAGAGCTCTCTGCTGCCACCCAGACTTGTAGATCGTTTCAAGAAGCACAAGTAAAAAATACATAAATAGGTAGAGGATGCATAGGCCTACTAGAAACATAGGCTATATGCTATTAAATTCAGACGTAAACAATATTTGGACACTATAGGCCGGCTGGTGCAAAGCTGACCATTGCAGGGAATGGATGACACGAATATAATTAATTCAGCCCAAATGTACTGGTAAACAATTAGGCAATGTTTCATATGAAACCCCTGCTTTTCTTAGCTGGCCAAATCAATAAAATAACATATACAGTTCTGCTTATAGAACATATTTACCAGGGGGGGTTCTAGGATTTCAGGACAGTGGGGGTTTAGCCCAAAGCCAGAGGTGGAATTTCAACAGCTAAATGCATCAGTCTGGTGAACTGTGAGATGAACATAGAGATATTAGATCTACTAAGAATTTTGTTAAACATGAATTCATGTGGGTGAACTATCCCTTTAAAATAGGGCTTGAAGAAAGTATTGCAGGGGGTATGTTCCCCAAGTGCAGGGGGTTTGAAAATGTTCCTGCTATAACAATTCATTTCTCCAAGTCGCCCCACCTTCACAACAAATCTAAAGGTGGTTGAGGCCGACTAGTTGCAGATACTTATCATCTTACAATACATAGGCAAGATCTTTTGTGTTTCTGAGCTATTGAGAGTCCCCTTACCATCTCTGCCTAGCAGCTTTCACGCTACTAAAATGAATAAATAATTGAGGTAACAGTCATTTCAATATAGCTTATTCTCGTTTTCATGACTTACAATCACTAACATAGCCTACCTACATGAATGCCGATAAAGATGCATAGCCTCTTGTCATTTATTTTCAAACACCCAAGTAGGCATATTAGATTTCAAATAAGTAGTAACATCATCAAAATTGGGAAGAAGTGGAATTATAAAATACTAAAAGGAATAACAGTACTGTTCTTACTGACAAGCACACTAATTATCCTATAATATGATAGCCCATCATAAGGAATAGGCTTTGTTCCACTGACTTACACCAGCTAATGTGAAATAAATAAATTAAACAGAACATCTCAAGAAGACAACATGCCATAGCCTAAATCTACCCAGGACTACACCCTAATCAAATGATGTATTTTTTTCCCACTCTCTCCACTAGGATAAAACGTATACTTTGGGGATTTAAGGTAGAATGACTGAACAAGCTTGTTATTGAACAGAATAAGCTAATTAGCAGTCCATGAGTAGACTAGTTTTAAAACGGGCCAGGACATGGTTTATTTATCAAATGCTTCCCTCAAATTCATAATAGAATAAAAACATACACTACCGTTCAAAAGTTTGGGGTCACTTAGAAATGTCATGGTTTTAGAAAGAAAAACATATTATTTGTCCATTAAAATAACATCAACTTGATCAGAAATACTGTGTAGACATGGTTAATGTTGTAAATGACTATTGTAGCTGGAAACGGCAGATTTGTTATGGAATATCTACATAGGCGTACAGAGGCCCATTATCAGCAACCATCACTCCTGTGTTCCAATGGCACGTTGTGTTAGCTAATCCAAGTGTATCATTTTAAAAGGCTAATTGATCATTAGAAAACCCTTTTGCAATTATGTTAGCACAGTTGAAAACTATTGTCCTGATTAAAGAAGCAATAAAACTGGCCTTCTTTAGACTAGTTGAGTATCTGGAGCATCAGCATTTGTGGGTTCGATTACAGGCTCAAAATGGCCAGAAATAATGAACTTTCTTCTGAAACTCGTCAGTCTATTCTTGTTCTGAGAAATGAAGGCTATTCCAAGCGAGAAATTGCCAAGAAACGGAATATCTCGTACAATACTGTGAACTACTCCCTTCACAGAACAGCGCAAACTGTCTCTAACCATAACAGAAAGAGGAGTGGGAGGCCCCGGTGCACACCTGAGCAAGAGGACAAGTACATTAGTGTCTAGTTTGAGAAACAGACACCTCACAAGTCCTCAACTGGCAGCTTCATTAAATAGTACCCGTAAAACACCAGTCTCAACATCAACATTGAAGAGGCGACTCCGGGATGCTGGCCTACTAGGCAGAGTTGCAAAGAAAAAAACATATCTCAGACTGGCCAATAAAAATAAAAGATTAAGATGGGAAAAAGAACACAGACACTGGACAGAGGAACTCTGCCTAGAAGGCCAGAATCCCATGAAGCTGCCAGTTGAGGACTTGTGAGGTGTCTGTTTCTCAAACTAGACACTAATGTACTTGTCCTCTTGCTTAGGTGTGCACCGGGGCCTTTGTCTGTCTGTCTGTCTGTCTGTCTGTCTGTCTGTCTGTCTGTCTGTCTGTCTGTCTGTCTGTCTGTCTGTCTGTCTGTCTGTCTGTCTGTCTGTCTGTCTGTCTGTCTGTCTGTCTGTCTGTCTGTCTGTCTGTCTGTCTGTTCTTTGTTTACTGTTTGAAGATGGGCATTTCTGCAAGGTATGCCATCTGCTAGGTTGGGCATAGTGCAAACAAGGCACTTTGTGGTGCCAGGGCTACCATGGCTGCATCCTTGGCAGAGCCAGGATATGGCACGGAATCACAGGCGGCACCGTGGCCCAGCGTTTTATCGTTCACAGAGCTGGAACAGGGAGGGAGAGAACCAACACTCACTAAACATGGAGATAGTCCTTAATGATCTAACACCTTTTTCTTTCCCTTCCAGTTTAGATATTTGAAGTCCACCCACTCTGGATATACAGGATCAAAGACTATTACCCATATAGAAAAACTGCTGTCCAAGCAAGTCTTTACCATACAATAATTGGAATCCAGTCATCCTCAACATAAGTTTTGAGAACTTGTAATGGCTATTAACTATTAGCAGTGCTATTACATAAGTATGCCAGCATTCTCAGAGACAGATTTAAACCATAATTTAACTGCTGGTGGGATATAAAGTAACATTATTTTATAGTATGAATAACAAGCATTTCCTCTGCTTTCGTCCCAGAATAACTGTAATAATGATATCAATATTAGGACCCTCTACTGCTCTGTTGTCCCTCCAGAGGCCAAGATGAACACTGTTTCTGGGGCCCTCTGGCGGTGCACTGCCACCAAGTCTCCAGAGTGATGGTTGGGATGCCAACAATGATGATAATTGTATGCTCATCTTTCATCTGGCCTTGTTATTTTTTTCCTCTGCTTGTTGTGTGTTGACATGGTGAGTGACACAAAGGAATATAACTAGTAAAAAGATGTGATACAAATCACAGCAAATTATATTTACATTGATACAGTATGTGACCTTTGTATGCACTGGAAATCATCATTCAATTTGAGCTGTCTTTTGGTCAAATGGGCAAATAATAATGTTCTCACAACATCTGGATTGCCTTCAACTGAACTCTCAAAATAGTTACAGATTTCACTCATTAACATATTTAATCTAGGGAGACAGCATATCATGAAAACTGAATAGATTTCTGATCGAACTGATTGTGGAAGATCAATAAAATGTATCACAGTTCTCTACCTCTATCTAGTGGGGATATGAGGAACAGCCAGTAAGGACATTGCAAGGGAAATCAGGGCGTCAGCAAGAAGTAACAATACATATGACTTACCCCGAAACAATGAATATGACTACTCCTTGAAGTAAACAACATATCCTCACAAAAAAATAAGTCTGTGATAAGTAATTTGTGAAAAGCCTATTTGATTATAAAATATTTGGCACATCATTTTCAATGTTTCCTACGCTCAAAGACTTCGTTCAATCCAAATTCCATAAGAATAAAATCGTTTTGGACCCATAATTGTGATATGCCAAGAGAGAAAGAATATATTTTTTTTCTCTGAAGCACTTGAACAAAACTAGTCTGTGGCATTCTCCAGCCCTGGTTATCTGTGTAATTACCGTACATAATGCTGAATGAATGACTCTCTCTCTGAAGCTGGCTCAACAACTTCTCTTGGGTTGCCGTGAACCATCAGAGCGATGCCGCTTCAACAATGGCCATAATTATCCACTCTCACTCTGTACATTCTCCCTGGTTTTTAGGGGGGTGTGAGTAGACAAACAGGTCCGTGTTTTATTGAAGAGCCCAGAACTGGGCAGTGCTAGAATGGAGAAAACAACTCCCTCACTCATCAAATCATCAGACTTATGCAACACAAGTTGGCAAAGATCCTGTCTGATCCACCCAACATCTCATCTGCTCTCAGCGAATGATCGAAGTTGATTGTTATGCTCTCTCTCCCTCCTCTTCCGTGTCTCTCGCTTATCTGAAACACACACACACACACACACACACACACACACACACACACACACACACACACACACACACACACACACACACACACAAAATCATCTGCAGTGAGTGCATATTTGTGACAGGGTCACTGCAGGTCATGGCAGCAGCCAGTAGTCATTGCTTTATGATGATCTAAGGACAGGTGGGTGTATCAGTCACTGCTGCCACCATTATCGATGCGCAGAATAATACATGGCAACCAAACTTATTCCTCATTAATAATGCACTGCCTCCTGATTACTGCTATAGATCTACTCCCATCCCTCCCAGCTTTATCTTTGGTGCAGGACATGCTGGAAGTAGGTAGACTGGGAATGAAACATACTCTCCCTGTCAGTTGCTGTATTTGATTGCCTAATGTGTCTACAATTGTCTGTCAATGTGATATCATTCACTTTAGAACACAGTTTGACATATTTGTAGAGGAGGTGTCTCTACTACAGTCCCATGGTTTTCTCTCATCTTCACCAGCATCATCAGTAAAGCATTATCAACTTCAATACAACCAACAATTACCATTCACCATTCACTGAGCCTTCATGCAGACATGCTTGTGCACCTGGCTTTGGCAGTGTCCATGAGAGCAGACAGAATGTGTTCGCTGTTGATGTTGTGTAGTAATGCCATGCGATTAGGACATTTCAGAAATAAATGATCAAAATGAAAAACAACACGGTGGCATGGTAAGAAAATCGACCAAGTATTTTCCATAATCATTAATGATTTCCTCTGTCCTCTGGAAATTGATTGTTGGGTCACATATCACTTTGATAGTAATTCGATATTTTGCCATACACCTTATCCCTAATGTGGATAAAACATGTTTTTGTATCCTAATACAGAGTACAGTGTGTAATGTTATTTACAGTAGTAGTACACTCTGTTCTTCTTCCAGCCTGTCAGCATGTGTTTATGTGGATCAGGCGGTCCCATTCACGGATGCCCGATTGGCCGGTTGGCTTGTCATGAGACCGCCCCTGTGGTCAAGCATTTCCGCTTCTGTGTCAATTCACACGGAGCGTTTGGTCACTCTGTCAAATTAAGTCAAGCGTCACCAGGTGTCCCAAATCTTCAGGTACAGTAATTATTTAACACTATATGTGACAGTTCTCTGAGTTTTGTGCATGGAATGTAATGTAATGGCATGTAATGTGAAGAAGCGCAAACTTGTGCTTAATCTTTGTTTTGATGCTAGCTAACAAGCTTTTCTCGACGAGCTCTCGGGACCAGCTAGCTAACTTTCTAGCTAAAACAAGACACCACTTCCATAGTTTGTTTGATTTATTTTATGTAGTAAGTAAATTCAGGTTGGTGTCGCACTGATGTAATGTTAGCTCCCTAGCCAGCCCAATCGATTTTATAACGTTAACACTTACTAGTTAGTTACTGTAACATAGCTAACTTAGCTAATGTCTCCCTCCTAATCATTTCCTACTATATCTAGTCCCATGCCTAGTTAGCAAGCTAATCTAGCTTTGAACTATAAGATGCATTTACTTTCACTGCCATCCCTGTCTACTACCGACATCGGAGACTTGTTCAGTGAATGCAGTACATGGGTATAATTTAACAGACACTATTATCCAGAGCGACTTACATTACAGGAGAAATTAGGGCCTTGCTCAAGGGTACATAGACAAAATCGTTGATTTGAAACAGCAACCTTTTTTTTAACTGGCCGAACGTTGTTAACCGCTAGGCTACCTGTCGCCCTAAAGGTGTGGAGTATGACAGACTAGCTGCTACCTCCGGGTGAGATCAAATTTGATTTGTCACATGCACCGAATACAACAGGTGTAGACCTTACCGTGAAATACTTACAAACCCTTAACCAACAATGCAGGTCAAGAAAAAGTTGAGAGAATATTTACCAAATAAACTGAAGTAAAAAATTAAATAACGAGCCAATATACATGGGGTACCGAGAAATGGTATGCCTGTCTGTGTCAATGCTACATCTGTCAAGATGCGGAGAGCCATCTGCTCCATCAGCTAATGTTAGAAGATAACACAGTATGGGAATGTTATTCTGACCGCTGTTGACCTCTGTCTGCGTCTTTGATGCTGGAAATGGGCCACTGTGACACTAGGCAGCTTTATGTTATTTCAAGTACCAGCATCTTGACAGAAATCAACAAATGGTGAGTCCTAGAGATGTAGTGTGAATCCCCTTCCCATTTACATGATGCACAATTAGTGTAAAGATTCAACTTTGTTGACAGATAAATCCCCATGGGAATAGCCTGCTTAAGGTGACTTTCTCCTGACGACCCAGTCAGGACTGTAATTGCCCGCACCAATCAATTAGCAGCATCCATTTAAACCCAATCATCTCTCATACTTACACAATCCTCAGGGGCCCTAGGTGTGTCAGCACTCATGACAAATTAGGATTATGCCTGTAAATTAGTCATTACCATTGAGGAGTATGGAAAGGTCTCTGACATGGTTGGTGCTTCAGGTATACAATTTAAAGCACATCTCTCCTCTTGATGTTTTTGAGTTCCAGGGAGGATGCAGGAGAAGTTTTGGGGCAGGATCCTCCTAGGTAGTAGTGTGTGTGACTGTTCTCCCAGGTTTCAGGTGACACTGCATTTTGCTGACTCACTCTCTAGCTAGTGCTAAGTGGGTGTGTATCTGCAGACACCTGCAGTAGTGTCTTGCCCTGCCATTGGTTGCCTCATTATCAGTGTCAAAGGTTTTAAGGTTACATTCCTCAAGGCTTCCCTGAGGGACACCAGGCCAGAACATGGAAACTCCTCAATGTTTGTCTTTTATACATTGTCAATGTTATCACAGGCGTGACGTGTGTTGGTGGTTTTCTTTTGTCAGTTACAGTTTGATTCACAGAGTACCAGATAAAGCCCCACATTTCCTAGAATTTCCCACACCCGGAGCAATATAAACCCATGGCCCTGTGCCCAACTATTAGTACCTACCTTTTAATCAAATCATAGTTTATTGGTCACATACACATGTTTAGCATATGTTATTGTGGGTGTAGTGAAATGCTTGTGTTTCTAGCTCCAACAGTGCAGTAATATCTAACAAGTAATATCTAACAATTTCACAACAATACACACAAATTTAAAGTAAAGGAAGGGAATTAAGACTATATAAATGTTTGGACGAGCAATGTCGGAGCGGCGTAGACAAATACAGTAGAATGGAATACAGTATATACATATGAGATGAGTAGTGCAAAATATGTAAACATTATTGAGGTGACTAGTGTGCCAATTATTAGTGGCCAGTGATTACAAGTCTGTATGTAGGCAGCAGCCTCTAAGGTGCTAGTGATGGCTGTTTAACAGTCTGATGACCTTGCGATAGAAGCTGTTTTTCAGTCTCTCAGTCTCAGCTTTGATGCACCTGTACTGGCCTCGCCTTCTGGATGTTAGCGGGGTGAACCGGCAGTAGCTCGGGTGGGTTGTTGTCCTTGATGATCTTTTTGGCCTTCCTGTGACATCGGGTGCTGTAGGTGTCCTGGAGGGCAGGTAGTTTGCCCCCGGTGATGCATTGGACAGACCGCACCACCCTCTGAAGAGCCCTGTGGTTCGGGGGGTGCAGCTGCTGTACCAGGCGGTGATACAGCCGGACAGGATGCTCTCAATTGTGCATCTGTAAAAGTCTGTGAGGGTTTTCGGTGCCAAGACAAATTTCTTCAGCTTCCTGAGGTTGAAGAGACACTGTCTGTGTGGGTGGACCACTTCAGTTTGTCAGTGATGTGTACGCCGAGGAACTTGAAGCTTTCAACCTTCTCTGCTGCGGCCCCGTCTGTGGATAGGTGGGTGTTCCCTCTGCTGTTTCCTGAAGTCCACGGTCAGCTTTATTAACTCAGTGTGTTTTCTCTATCCTGTCTCAATATGATTTACTTTTCTACCAGTTGTCCTTTTCCAAGTTTGACTCATCGCTTACGCTATAAGTCACTCCCATTCTCAATAATCACCATGTGGATTCATTTTTGTAGACACTCACGCTTACCTTTCCACCACTACAGCTGTCGATGGCATTTATTCAGAGATTAGCGGTGAAGGCCTGGCTTTCAACCCTTTCTCTTGATTTCACACAGTCATTATGCCTAGTCTAGCCTATTGATTGACTGCTTTCTACTATGGGCCTGTGATAGTAGAAATCAACCATCATTCTAAAGAGAGTAGACCACTTTCTGCATTTTGAGTATGTTTCAAAGGCATTGTTACTAACATGTTGGGGACAGGTTTAGGGTATGTAATGGGCGATTCCATGCCAGTGGGTGCGCAAAATATTTTTGGTATCTGATTGTTCTGGCAATTCTCACATAGAAACTTCATTGGGAGGAAGGATGTTTGACATGCTTTTTACAAAATGTTTTTAGAAAATCATGAAGAAAGTGGCCATTTTAGGCCCTTTTTAGCCCTAGACACACCTCCTGTAAGACCTTATGATCCGTGAGCCATACATGATACAGACATCTTAGTGTCATTATACTCCAAAATATGGAGTATGTCTAGATCCTGAAATACACATTTTGACGTAAATAAAAAATAGGAATATCTCAACTACTCTTTAAGATTTAGTTAATTTTAAGACATTGTTTGGAACTAAATACTCTACAACTGCATACAATTTCCAGAGTGGGCTCTGCTAATTTTGAAGTTCTGATAAACGTTATGACATCACCAACACAGTGTAATGGTAAATGGATTCCAAGGAAACTCCCTCTGCTGGTGATTTCCTGAATGTGCAATCCTAAAGGAGGGCTGTGATTGGTTATTGAGCTACAACTTCAATTTCTATGTATAAAATGGGTCATATCAAAAGTACCAGAGTTTACTCTGGAAATTCAATGTGTCTTAAAATAAGCTAAATAAAAAATGGTCGTTTTGAGTTATTGATATTAAAGGCCCACCTCAGGAAGTTGCCGCACCGATTTCGAGTAATTCCTGTCGTAGACCGGAAATTCTCATTTAGATTCCACCTCGAAAACTGACACAGGCTGCTAATACATACATATTCAGGAATTCAGGGTGGAAACGTTGTGGTGATTTCCACGTGTAGCAGAGAAATAACAACAAATAGTGCATTCACTGACAGATGCCTGTGTAACTAGCTAGGATGCTAACCAAAGCCAGCTAATGAAAGTTATGTGAGCACCATTTCAGTTAAGACAGGCATACTGTAAGACAGACATACTGTACTAGCCGACCTGTTGAGATGAATGTCAGCTTAACCATGCCTATATGAGCTGTTGAGGGTTGATAATTCCAGTGAAACCGTGTGGGATTTCAGAAGTCATTAATATTTGGATATGCACACAGACATGATCAAACACCTATATTCATAGTTCGCTCTGTTATTTCAGCAAGCTAGCTTGAGGCTGCTAATGTTTAGTATACTCAGTGTATATCAATGCATTATCTAAATTGCGGTCAAGAATCTGCCGTAGAAATAGGTTGAATATAAGCTCCGGTAATATGGATAGCCTAACTATTGAACGGTTTGGAGTGTGTGTTGAAGTAATGGAAGGGTTCGATACTGCTACCAAAAGAGTCACAAAACCTGAAAAAACTTTGCCGTGGTATAGTTTCGGTATCCATGGCCAAGCAGCCATACACAAGCCTTAGATCACCATGCGCAATGCCAAGTGTTGGCTGGAGTGGTGTAAAGCTCGCCACAATTGGACTCTAGAGCAGTGGAAACGCTTTCTCTGGAGTGATGAAACACGCTTCCCCATCTGGTAGTCCGATGGACAAATCTGGTTTTGGTGACTATCAGGAGAACGCTAACTGCCTCAATGCATAGTGCCAACTGTAAAGTCTGGTGGAGCAGGAATAATGGTCTGGGGCTGTGTTTCATGGTTCGGGCTAGGCCCCTTAGTTCCAGTGAAGGGAAATATTAACGCTACAGCATACAATGACATTTCAGATGATTCTGTGCTTCCAACTTTGTGGCAGCAGTTTGAGGAAGGCCTTTTCCTGTTTCAGCATGACAATGCCCCCGTGCACAAAGCGAGGTCCAAACAGAAATGGTTTTTGAGATTGGTGTGGAAGAACTTGATTGGCCTGCACAGAGGCCAGACCTCAACCCCATCGAACACCTTTTGGATGAATTGGAACGATTCTGCGAGCCAGGCCTAATCGCCCATCATCAGTGCCCAACCTAACTAATGCTCTTGTATTATCCTCAACTTAAATTAAGACCAAAAAGCACATTTTTGTTTTCATTCATTTGTATGATAAAGAACTTTTTGACTTTGACTGTTTTATCTAGTGGAAACAGGAAACCCAAGTGTAGGCTACATAGAAAAGTGGGTTGGCTCTCAAATGACTGACTCATGAAGAACTAATAAATGAAAAGAGCCCTGAAACTAAACATAGGCTGGAAATATTTTTTTATGTCATCTGATAAGAAAAGATACTGAAGACTCACGAAACATCCGAAGTCACACATTAGGATTTGGCACTTCAAGCCCAAATATATCATTTGAGATTTATCCTGAAGCCACGCTTGCGTTGTCTTGGCTGTGTGCTTAGGGTTGTTGTCCTGTTAGGACCTCAGACTGGGGCGAAGGTTCACCTGAGTGCTCCGGAACAGATTTTCATCAAGTATATCTCTGTACTTTGCTCCGTTCATCTTTCCCTTGATCCTGACAAGTCTCCCAGTCCCTGCCACTGATTAACATCCCCACAGCATGATGCTGCCACCACCATGCTTCCCAGTAGGGATGGTGCCAGGTTTCCTCCAGATGTGACGCTTGGCATTCAGGCCAAGGAGTTCAATCTTGGTTTTATCAGACCAGAGAATCTTGTTTCTCATGGTCTGAGAGTCTTTTAAGGTGCCTTTTGTCAAACTCCAAGCATGCTGTTATGTACTCTTTACTGAGGAGTGGCTTCCGCCGGCCACTCTGCCATCAAGGCCTGATTGGTGGAGTGCTGCAGAGATGGTTGTCCTAGCTCTGTCAGAGTGGCCATCGGGTTCTTGGTCACCTCTCTGACCAGGGCCCTTCTCCCCCGATTGCTCAGTTTGGCCGGGCGGCCATCGCTAGGATGTGTCTTGGTGGTTCCAAACGTCTTCCATTTAAGAATGATGGAGGCCACTGTGTTCTTGGGGGACCTTCAATGCTGCAGACATTTTCTGGTACCCTTCCCCAGATCTGTGCCTTGACACAATCCTGTCTCTGAGCTCTACGGACAATTCCTTCGACCTCATGGCTTGGTTTTTGCTCTCACATGCAATGTCAAATGTTGGACCTTTTTAAATAGACATGTGTGATTTGATTTGATGTGTGCCTTTCCAAATCTTGTCCAATCAATTGAACTTGCCACAGGTGGACTCCAATGAAGTTGTAGAAACATCTCAAGGATGATCAATGGCAACATGATTCACCTGAGCTCAATTTCTAGTCTCATAGCAAAGGGTCTGAATAGTTATGTATATAATGTTTTTCAGGTTTTTTATTTTAATGTGAAAAAGTGTCAACCTGTTTATGCTTTGTCATTATGGGGTATTGTGTGTAGGTGAGGAAAAATAACAATTTAATCAATTTTACAATAAAGCTGTAACGTAACTGTAGAAAAAGAGAAGGGGTCTGAATACTTTTCAAATGCACTGTACATATGTTGGTTACTCACAGATACCTTAATAAAAATAAGGTAGGGGCTTGGATCAGAAAACTAGTCAGTATCTGGTGTGACCACCATTTTCCTCCTGCAGCGTGACACATCTCCTTCGCATCGAGTTGATCAGGCTGTTGATTGTGGAATGTTGTCCTGTGGAATGTTGTCAACATCTCTTCAATGGCTGTGCAAAATTGTTGGAACTTGAACACGTTGTCATACACATCGATCCAGAGCATCCCAAACATGCTCAATGGGTGACATGTCTGGTGAGTATGCAGGCCATGGAAGAACTGGGACATTTTCGTCTTCCTGCAATTGTGTACAGATCCTTTGCTTCCATGGGGCAGTGCATTATCATGCTGAAACATGAGGTGATGGCAGCGAATGAATGGCATGACAATGTGCCTTAAGTAGAGGTTGACCGATTAATCGGAATGGCCGATTAATTAGGGCCGATTTCAAGTTTTCATAACAGTCGGTAATCGGCATTTTTGGACAACGATCATGGTCGATTACATTGCACTCCACGAGGAGACTGTGGCAGGCTGACTCCCTGTTATGCGAGTGCAGCAAGGAGCCAAGGTAAGGTGCTAGCTAGCATTAAACGTATCTTATAAAAAACAATCAATCTTAACTAATCACTAGTTAACTACACATGGTTGATGATATTACTAGTTTATCTAGCTTGTCCTGCGTTGCATATAATAGATGCGGTGCCTGTTAATTTATCATTGAATCACAGCCTACTTCTCCAAACGGGTGATTTAACAAGCGCATTCGCGAAAAAAGCATTGTCGTTGCTCCAATGTGTACCTAACCATAAACATCAACGCCTTTCTTAAAATCAATATACAAGTATATATTTTTAAACCTGCATATTTAGTTAATATTGCCTGCTAACATTAATTTGTTTTAACTAGGGAAATTGTGTCACTTCTTTTGCGTTCTGTGCAACAGAGTCAGGGTATATGCAGCAGTTTGGGCCGCCTGGCTCGTTGCGAACTGTGAAGACTATTTATTCCTAGCAAAGACAGCCGACTTCGCCAAACGGGGGATGATTTAACAAAAGCGCATTTGTGAAAAAAGCACAATCGTTGCACGAATTTACCTAACCATAAACATCAATGCCTTTCTTAAAATCAATACACAGAAGTATATTTTCTTAAACCTGCATATTTAGTTAAAAGAAATCCAGGTTAGCAGGCAATATTAAACTTGGGAAATTGTCACTTCTCTTGCGTTCATTGCACGCAGAGTCAGGGTATATGCAACAGTTTGGGCCGCCTGGCATGTTGCGAACTAATTTGCCAGAATTTTACGTAATCATGACATAACGTTGAAGGTTGTGCAATGTAACAGGAATATTTAGACTTATGGATGCCACCCGTTAGATAAAATACGGAACGGTTCCGTATTTCACTGAAAAAATAAACGTTTTGTTTTTGAAACGATAGTTTCCGGATTTTACCATATTAATGACCTAAGGCTCGTAATTTCTGTGTGTTATTATGTTATAATTAAGTCTATGATTTGATAGAGCAGTCTGACTGAGCAATAGTAGGCAGCAGCAGGCTCGTAAGCATTCATTCAAACAGCACTTTCGTGCGTTTGCCAGCAGCTCTTCGCTGTGCTTCAAGCATTGTGCTGTTTATGACTTGAAGCCTATCAACTCCCGAGATTAGGCTGGTGTAACCGATGTGACATGGCTAGCTAGTTAGCGGGGTGCGCGCTAATAGCGTTTCAATCAGTGACGTCACTCACTCTGAGACCTTGAAGTAGTTGTTCCCCTTGCTCTGCAAGGGCCGCGTCTTTTGTGGAGCGATGGGTAACGATGCTTCGAGGGTGGCTGTTGTCGATGTGTTCCTGGTTCGAGCCCAGGTAGGGGCGAGGAGAGGGGCGGAAGCTATACTGTTACACTGGCAATACTAAAGTGCCTATAAGAAAATCCAATAGTCAAAGGTATATGAAATACAAATGTTATAGAGAGAAATAGTCCTATAATTCCTATAATAACTACAACCTAAAACTTATTACCTGGGAATATTGAAGACTCATGTTAAAAGGAACCACCAGCTTTCATATGTTCTCATGTTCTGAGCAAGGAACTTAAACGTTAGCTTTTTTACATAGCACATATTGCACTTTTACTTTCTTCTCCAACACTGTTTTTGCATTATTTATACCAAATTGAACATGTTTCATTATTTATTTGAGGATAAATTGATTTTATTGATGTATTATATTAAGTTAAAATAAGTGTTCATTCAGTATTGTTGTAATTGTCATTATTACAAATACTTTTATTTTTAAATCGGCTGATTTTTTTAAATCGGCTGATTTTTAAACGCTATCGTTTTTTTTTGGTCCTCCAATAATCGCTATCTGCGTTGAAAAACCATAATCGGTCGACCTCTAGCCTTAAGATCTCGTCATGGTATCTCTGTGCATTCAAACTGCCATCGGTAAAATGCAATTGTGTTCATTGTCCGTAGCTTATGCCTGCCAATACCATAAACCACCACCAAAAATGGAGCACTCTGTTCACAGCATTTACATCAGCAAACCGCTCGCCCACACGACGCTATACGCTCTGTCTGGCATCTGCCCGGTACAGTTAAACTGGGATTAATCCGTGAAGAGCACACTTCTCCAGCGTGCCAGTGGCCATCGAAGGTGAGCATTTGCCCACTCAAGTCGGTTACGACCCCGAACTCCAGTCAGGTCAAGACCCTGGTGAGGACGACGAACACTCAGATGAGCTTCCCTGAGACGGTTTTTGACAGTTTGTGTAGAAATTCTTGCATGGTTACACGTGGTCTGCGCTTGTGAGGCCGGTTGGAAGTACTGCCAAATTCTCTAAAATGACGTTGGAAGTGGCTTATGCTAGAGAAATTATGATTGAATTCGCTGGCAACAATTCTGGTGGGCATTCCTGCAGTCAGCATGCCAATTGTACAGTCCCTCAGCTTGAGATATGTGGCATTGTGTTGTGACACTGCACATTTTTGAGTGGCCTTTTATTGTCCCCAACACAAGGTGCACCTGTGTAATGATCATGCTGTTTAATCGGCTTCTTGATATGCACTCCTGTCAGGTGGATGTATTATCAATGGAGAAATGCTCACTAACAGGGATATAAACTCATTTGTGCACAACATTTTTGAGGGTATGGAACATTTCTGTGATCTTTTTATTTCAGCTCATGAAACATGGGACCAACACTTTACATGTTACGTTGTATATTTTGATTCCAACGGTTTCCCCACTTTAACTAGGCCTAGATGTTTTTGCCCGTATCATGCAGCCATGCATGGCACAGTGTGGAAATAACAAAAGTGCAGGAAATGCAGAAATGAATGAATATGCTGAAAATGATTTTTGTTTGCAGTTGGATTGAACAGTAAAAAAACATCAGAATAGAGAGAGCCCCATTTTTAAATCGCTTATGTGTTGCCACCCTAGGGTCATAAAGTATCATAAAAAATATTTCAAACTTTTATTATTCAAAAACAAATACTGTCATACAGTCCAAAAATGTAATAAATATGGTGATATGATAATTTGGCCATATCACCCATCCCTACTTAGCACTGCCACTGGTGATCTTGGCCAATCATATGACTGGATCTATGAAATTAGTGATGTCTTGGGGTTCTTCTGTCCTTGTACTGTACTGATCTGACCATAGATTGTACTCGGTATGCTGGTTAGGCTTCATCAATAGGTCTGTGAATGGGTCTGTTCATTGTCATTACATGGATCCCTAATCCCATTTTGTGATTCACCATTGCATAAAATAGAAACATTTTGAACGGTTGTATTACATACATTACGCATAGTATTGTTTTCATTAGTTGTTAAAATGTTTAAAAATGTTGGACTGGAACGTTGCCACCATGTGCTTACTAACAATAGCGTTTCTGTGCACACACACACTGTTATTTATTTAGTTAACGCTCACGCTAGCTTTACACACACACACACGGACTCTCCAGGCTTTGTGTTATCTCTTAATGGGGCTCCTGGGTGTGTTGGTCCCATTTGTTATTTTGCTCTCAGCTAACCCCTAAGAAGCCACTCTGCTTGCCAAACGGGATTCTATTCAATTTACTCAGGTCGTTGCTGTAGCTACCATTCCTCAAAGTCCATGTCCTCACAGGCACACAGAGGTATGTGTGTGTGCGCCAAATTTCTCTGTGTGTCTGTGCCTCTCGCATGGTGACAGCTCTCCATGGCCGAGGCTCTCTTCCCTTTCTCTCTCTCGTCTCTGACTCCCGCTGGTTTTGGATGTTGTTTACCAACCACACAGGACCGTACTAGGAGCAGCATAGAGAATTTGAATGGCATAATGGGTTGGTGACGGCTCTGTCTCCATTATTACTGTCTGCAGCAGTAGCCTCAGACAATCTGATGGGTTGCTAGTCTCTCATTAGCCTGTCAAGTGTTCTTCCCACGTCGTTTAAGGAGTCAGGGACGTCTGTCAGTTAGGTTGTGTTGCTCTTGTTGGTTTAAGTGACAATTTTGCTCATGGCAGTCAAGGCTTCGGATGTGTGTATTGTATTTGCACCTGTCGTGTCCGAAGGAAAGCGATCGGTTGGACCTTAGACTGTGTTGATTGATGAAATGACAGTTTGGACGTTAGATTTGTCCCATTTAGGTAAATGATGGTTAGGCCTATTTGTTCTCATGACTGTTAAGCGATTTGGGCTGCCAACTGTATGAAATGTTCAGTCAGTAAGATGGCCAAAGGAATGTAGAGTAACAACAGTTGAGTTGTGTGTAAGTTACCTTAAGAAACCCTTGTCCCTCCTCCCCTGTTGACCCAGTCTCTAGCTATCAGACTGAATGTAGCGTTATCCTCTGGGTCATACTGCGCTCTTTTTCATCACACTAAATAGACTTATGAGTGAGCGAGTAGTTAGTGTGAGTACGTATTGTTTATCTATGATGCATATGGCATGATATGGTGCAATGTCTCTAACACTTACATAATCCTTAATGAGAGGTCGATGGAGTGACATGACCTGAGAGATGGTAACAGCCAATCAGATGGCACACACGGGGAACGGGGGGAGAGCAAGGTATCAGATGGGAGGTCGCTACAGTTGTCTGTTCCTGATGCCTCTGTCTGCTGATGGACTTAGTTACGCCAACAGCCTAGAACTTTCAAAGGCCAAGGATGGGGTCAGCAGCGGGAGGTCATAGTTGCTCCTCAAGCATTTTATCTAAATATTGGTCAATGTCTGCTTTCTTAAGCCATAGGCCTACTTCAACTCTCCTCACCCCTTAGTTCTAGCATAGATAGGCAAAACCATAATCATCGATTCATTTGACACATGATGAATGCAATAAAGTGTCATAAAAGTTGCCTAAACACTTTCTTGTGTGAGGTGACTAGTGTTGAAGAAACGTCAACTTTTTCGATCCTAGAATATGAAAAACTTTTGGTACTTCTGTCAAATGTCTGGCGTTGTCTACTGATTGAGCGTACCGTGCCTGCTCCTGTTAGTCAATGCCAGCTCTAGCCTGTCCTAAGGAACCCGTGCACTCACTGGCAGTCTGGGCTGTATCACCACTTATGCTACACAGAAGTTAACACACTTGAATAATACATGTACAATTTTTTATAACTGTCCATTACAGGCTACAACTCTTCACATTGCAAGAAGATACCGGTAGCTTCCAGCTTTGTGGGCTAACTTTCCGTGCTAGCTTACAGCTGAAGCTAACATCAATTCACTACCCTAGTACCGTGTTTGTCATAATATGCAAACCATAACGCAAAATATTGCTCATTTCAAATCTGATTGTCCCAAAAAATCTATTAATTCCCCTTATCTCCCCCACGTCTCTCCCAGTCAAGATCATCTTTGCTCCAACCTTGAATGGACTCTGTGTGAATGACATATTGGGTCTTAAAAGAGACAGCGCACACTTTTATAAAAGAAGAGATTGCTTCATCTATGCAAATGTTGTGAATCAGTGTTGTGACTTGGCTAATTAATGCTCCAGATAATTTACTGATTAATTACTGGAATATTTAATTGATCTGATTTTGTTTGGTTAATTTGGTTATCCTATCCAAATCTGAGAGGCACCATTTAAGGTTTCAATATAGAGAAACCCTTGACTGAACTCTATCACGAGTTCTCATTAACTGTTATAGTGTTAGTAACATCAACAAAATACAGGGCATTCGGAAAGTATTCAGACCCCTTGACTTGTTCCACATTGTTACCTTACAGGCTTATTCTAAAATGGATTAAATAAAATGTTTTCCTTATCAATCTACACACAATATCCCATAATGACAAAGCCAAAACAGGTTTTTAGAAATTTTTGCAAATGTCCCAAAAAAATAAAGTAAACATACCTTATTTACATAAGTATTCAGACCCTTTGCTATGGGACTTGAAATTGAGCTCAGGTACATCCTGTTTCCATTGATCATCCATGAGATGTTTCTACAACTTGATTGGAGTCCATCTGTGGTAAATTCAATTGATTGGACATGATTTGGAAAGGCACACGCCTGTCTATTTAAGGTCCCACAGTTGACAGTGCAAGTCAGAGCAAATATCCAAGATGGCGTAGCAGTCAGACGTCTTTGTCCTGTCGTGTCCCTTGTATATATATTTTTCTAAGCATATCTTTTAAAAATATTTTCCTAAACCTCAACTTCTAAATACTCTCCTGCAACCCGCCTCACCCAATGTGGCGTGGATCTGTTTTTTTCTAAAGTATTTCTATTTACTTCGGATCTGGAATCCCTCAACTGAAGCTAGCCATCTAACTACCTACCAGCTATCAGTCAGCAAACCATTGCTAGCGGTCATCAGCTAACCTTTAGCTCGGAAAGCTATCGCCAGTTCGAACAACGCGACTCAAACTAGAGCATGACGGAACTATTATTATTTACATTTTTTCCCCCCGGATTCCTACCGCAAACTCTGAACATTTTCATCTGGATCTTCGCAACTAGCTAACCGCAATCCCAGGTGACTACTCCTGGCTAGCGTTTCCATCCCGGAGCAAGCACCAATTAGCCTGAAGCTAGCCCGGCCAGGGCTCCTGTGCTACCACCGAAGCCCACTCCTGGGCTACAATATCCGGACCCCTTCGACTGCCGGTACGGGGCACGGAACCCCCGCCGATCCTCTACGACTGGAATACTGACATAATCTGCCCAAGGATTCCAACAGGCCCCTCAGGCGCGACGTCCGCTGAAGGCCCATTCTTCTAACCGCGGCCTACTAGCTACCTAGAGCTACTTGGAACCCTACTAATTCCACGACTGGTCTATCGACGTCCCTGCATGAAGAGGCAAAAACAGACTTACCCCCATCGCGACATCCCCCAAGGCTAGCTTGCTAGCCCCAGTCTGCCAACTGCTAGCCCCGGTCTGCCAACTGCTAGCCCCACGCGCTCCAGCAGGTATATCTCACTGGTCACCCCCAAAGCCAATTCCTCCTTTGGTTGTCTTTCCTTCCAGTTCTCTGCTGCCAATGACTGGAACGAACTGCAAAAATCTCTGAAGCTGGAGACTCATATCTCCCTCACTAGCTTTAATCACCAGCTGTCAGAGCAGCTCACAGATCACTGCACCTGTACATAGGCTGTTTACAGATGGGCTATCTACTTACCTCATCCCCATAATGTATTTATTTATTTATTTATTTATTTATTTATCTTGCTCGTTTGCACCCCAGTATCTCTACTTGCACATTCATCTTCTGCACATCTACCATTCCAGTGTTTAATTGCTATATTGTAATTACTTCGCCACCATGGCCTATTTATTGCCTTAACTTACCTCATTTGGACTCACTATATAGACTTTTTGTTTTCTTTTGTTCTACTCTATTATTGACTGTATGTTTTGTTTATTCCATGTGTATCTCTGTGTTGTATGTGTCGAATTGATATGCTTTATCTTGGCCAGGTCTCGGTTGCAAATGAGAACTTGTTCTCAACTAGCCTACCTGGTTAAATAAAGGTGAAATACATTTTTTAAAAAGCCTTGAGATTGAAAGAATTGTCTGTGGAGCTCCAAGACAGGATTGTGTCGAGGCACAGATCTGAGGAAGGGTACCAATAAATGTATGCAGCATTGAAGGTCCTCAATAACACAGTGGCCTCCATCATTCTTAAATAGAAGACGTTTGGAACCACCAATGCTCTTGCTAGAGCTGGCCTCCCGGTCAAACTGAGCAATCAGGGGAGAAGGGCCTTGGTCAGGAACCATACCTATTGTGAAGCATGGTGGGGGCAGCATCATGCTGTGGGGCTGTTTTTCAACGGCAGGCACTGGGAGACTAGTCAGGATTGGAGGAGACCTGTTGGTGAGTAAGCCCTATGTATTCAGTTCCACAGAGGATTGGTCACATCTAAGCGCCATATGAAAGTTAATAAAAAATACCCCCCCCCCCAAATATATCAATGTTTTTCACTTTTTTGACTTCATGGTGGTATTTGACTATATTTTGGTTCTAATCTTTATATAAAACAATTGCTTTGTTATTATGGAGTATTGTGAGTAGATAAGTGGGGGGAAAAAACTATTTAATCAATTATAGAATAACAAAATGTGGAAAAAGTCGAGGGATCTGAATACTTTCCAAATGCGCTGTGTGTGTTGCCACACTAGGGTCACGAGACGCTCAGAAAGAATATTTAGAACATTCATTATTAAAAACCGTAAAATACTGTAAAAGGTATTGTGATATGATATTTTGTCCATATCGCCCAGCCCTAGCATCCGGTGTGGACAATGCCGAGACATTATTGATCTTTACAACACTCAAGGAAAACCATCACTTTATATACACACACAGGGACTTTCAGAGGAAATTAATAATGAAATGGGGCAATTTACTTGTATTTTGATGTTGCCTACCCAGCTGGATTCTGCTAGGATGGGAGGAAGCCTGGATGGATTGCGAGTAAAAACCTGTTGTCCCCGTCTCTCTTGCTCTCTTTCAGTTCCCCCGTTCTTAGTCCAGGAAAGAAAAGCCTGTTAGTTATTTTTGTACTCTATTTTTCTCTCTGCATTGTTGGGAAGGGCCCGTAAGTAATAATTTCACTGTTAGTCTACAACTGTTTATGAAGCATGTGAAAAATAAAATTGGATTTGATGTACTGCATCATTCATGCACAGGAAAATGCACGTAGATACTGCTTATCGTGAATGTAGGGGATATTTTTGAATGAACACTCCCCTACTGTAGGAGCTAGTTTCTCTTATACAGGTGTAAGCCCTATCATAGATATTTCGTATTGTTAAGGTAGCCTATACTGGTAGGGATCCACATACCAGCTGTGTCGATACGGTGCTAAATAAAGGAAGTTCTACAAATTGTACTAATTCACTGTCAGTTTTGTCCTAGTTTGCTTTAGTATAAAACAAATCAGAATGGAAAAAGCCCATTTAAAGCCACTTAGAATGTTTGTGTTGCCATCCTAGGGTCATGCACTACTCATGAAACATATTTAGAACTTTTATTATTCAACAACATAAAATACTGTCAGATACCACTATACAGTCAACAGTGAAATACATTGATATATTTGGGCTATAACGCCCAGTCCTAAGGGGGGGGGTATTTTATTAACTTTAATATGGAGCTTAGATGTGACCAATCCTCTGTGCAGAACTGAATAAATAGGGCTTGTGCACCAACCGGTCTCCTCCTCGCTTATCGATCGTGGTACAGTCCAAAGTTCACCAGTGAGTTTGTTTGAGGCGTTCCAGGTACTGGGTAAGTAAAGACTAAGGACACAAATAGAGAACAGTCAGTCAGTCACCCTCCCTAGTCCTCCTCCACCCAGAAAAACCTCCTAGACCACCACAGGCTAGGTCTGAATAGAGAGACGAACAGACAGCAGAACAGCAGGTAAGGCTAACGCACAGAGAGAAAGTTCAGGATCAGGCTAACACCAGACCGACAGACTGACAAAGAGCCACAGCAAATGGCAGCCATTTTGCTTCTGTGTTTGGTTATGTAATTTGAGCACTGTTTGTTTGGGCTCAGTGGACCATACAGGCCACCACTCACTGGGTCCACTCCAAACCAGAAACCACAGCTACTAGACTAGAGGGACAGCACGGAGAAGAGTTCATATAGTCTACTGGTGAATGAGTGTGTTGTGAAATTAATAGGAGTTTCATGGACAGATTGCCTAGTTGTATTACTGTTGTTGATGTGTGATCGTTAATGGTGGTCTGTCATGGTCTGGGTCATATTCATTCGACACCAAATGGAAGAAAACGGACTGAAACAGGGAGGGACTACCTGGACTTGTCTAATAAGAACAGCTCGTTTTTGTTTTCTGTTGCAAAACGTTTCGCTACAGTGTGCATTAATGAATACAACCCTGACCTGATTGTCTTTGTCCAGCAGGTTTGCTGTGTGAGCCGCAGCCTGTCCTGACGTGGAGGAGGAGGAATTTGAAGTGCCAGTGACCAGTGAGGTTCACTAGAGGGACCATGCTTTAGAGACTCACCTCCCCCTCCGCTAGCACCTGGAGGTTTGACTTCGACCCTGTACAATGAACAACGATGATGAGTTCTACGATGCAGTCACAGGTGGGTGTCCCTGTCTGCACAGGGGGTGGGCGGCCGTAGATAATACAATTACTTACAAGAACTTCAAATGTTAAAACATAGTTGTAGGAGAATAGAATACAAACACAGAGACAGAACATTGACAGTGACTCAGTTATTTATCATCACTCTTGTCATGGTCACGTTCAGCAGGTTCAAAATGGGAGTTTTGAAACAGGAGGGGGTACCAGGAAATTATCATTTTTCTTTTTTGCTAAATTCTCAAATACATTGTCTCCTTTTTATACCTACTGAACATGACCTTGTTGTGGTCTTGACATTTAATGGCTCTTGCCCTTTTGGACTGTTGCGCTTGACACACTGTTATGGACTCAGGAGTTAGAGATGTGTCTTTGTACTTTAGCTCACACAGTGGCCCAGTGCCACACAGTATACTGTAACTTTAGCAGTGGAACTGATAGCTTCAACAATGCAGCGAAGCACCGCTGCAACGCATGATATTTCACAGCCAAGACTCCAGCAGAAGCAAACTCCTTTGTCGGCTACTTTTGTCCGTGTGCGATTGGCTGGGGAACTTCGCGCGTGCGATTGGCTGGGGAACTTCGCGCGTGCGATTGGCTGGGGAACATCGCGCGTGCGATTGGCTGGGGAACATCGCGTGTGCGCTGGTGGCTCCTTGGCTCTGTGGGGAAACAAACTTGCGGAGGCGTGCGAGGGGATGAAAGGATGGACAAAGGGAGCGCCTGCTGAACGTGGGGTGAAGATCACACAGTGTCATCAAGTTATTATTTATGTCTATCAGATATTCTTATGAATCCCAGATCAGATTTCTTTGGGTGTTCCGGGTTGACAAAGCTAATTATTTATTACTTCATTATTTATAGCACATTTTAATAGGGCTCTACACCTTTCTCTTTTACACCTCTTAAATGCTTCGTTCAGAGTCGGTGTATGTTATGTGTCAATTTGTATCACATCATAGTTCATTAGTTCTGTGGCTTCCTCCCATGTAGTCATTTCTTTCACCTGTAGCGTAATTATAAGACTGGCAAATGTCAGATTGTTTACTTTGTTATTATACAGTGCATTCGTAAAGTATTCGGACCCCTTCACTTTTTCCACATTTGATTACGTTACAGCCTTATTCTAAAATTGATTAAATACATTTTTTTCCTCAAATCTACACACAATAACCCATAATGAAAAAGCGAAAACATGTTTGTGAATTTATTAAAAACAAACATATACATTATTTACATAAGTATTCAGACCCTTTGCCATGAGACTCGAAATTGAGCTCAGGTACATCCTGTTTCCATTGATCATCCTTGATGTTTCTACAACTTGATTGGAGTTCACATGTGGTAAATTCAATTGATTGGACATGATTTGGAAAGGTACACACCTGTCTATATAAGGTCCCACAGTTGACAGTGCGTCAGAGCAAAAACCAAGCCTTGAGGTCAAAGAATTGTCCGTAGAGCTCTGAGACAGGATTGTGTTGAGGCACAGATCTGGGGAAGGGTACCAAAACATGTCTGCAGCATTGAAGGTCCCCAACAACACAGTGGCCTCTTAGAGCTGGCCGCCCGGCCAAACCGAGTCATTGGGGGAGAAGGGCCTTGGTCAGGGAGGTGACCAAGAACCCGACTCTTCCACTCTTCTGTGGAGATGAGACAACCATCTCTGCAGCACTCCACCAATCAGGCCTTTATGCTCAGCAAAAGGCACATGATAGCACGCTTGGAGTTTGCCAAAAGGCATCTAAAGGACTCTCGAACCATGATAAACAGGATTCTCTGGTCTTATGAAACCAAGATTGAACTCTTTGGCCTGAATGCCAAGCGTCACGTCTGGAGGAAACCTGGCACCATCTCTACGGTGAAGCATGGTGGTGGCAGCATCATGCTGTGGGGATGTTTTTCAGGGACTGGGAGACTCGTCAGGATCGAAGGAAAGCTGAACGGAGCAAAGTACAGAGAGATCATTGATTAAACCTGCTCCAAAGCGCTCAGGACCTCAGACTGGGGCGAAGGTTCACTTTTTAACGGGACAACGACCCTAAGCACACAGCCAAGACAACGCATATAAATTATTGGAACAAAGACTTAAAAATAACTGTTGGCTCAAGATGGAGGGAAAGTTGGAGCATAACTAATGCAATTACAGTTAACGAAAATGTACGCTTAATACAGTATAACTAATGTATAGAATTTATTTATAAAATTCACAAATTCTACAACACAATGGCAGTCGTGTCTTAAGTATAAAACTATCAATGATTCAATAATCCATGCTTTCCGGGAATGCTATAAAGTGATGACTGCTTTGCACACTCATGGCATTCTCTCAACCAGCTTCATGAGGTAGTCACCTGGAATGCATTTCAATTAACAGGTGTGCCTTGTTAAGTTAATTTGTGGGATTTCTTTCCTTCTTAATGCGTTTGAGCCAATCAGTTGTGTTGTGACAAGGTAGGGTTGGTATACAGAAGATAGCCCTATTTGGTAAAAGACCAAGTCCATATTATGCCAATAACAACTCAAATAAGCAAAGAGAAACGACAGTCCATCATTACTTTAAGACATGAAGGTCAGTCAATCCGGAACATTTTCAAGAACTTTGAAAGTTTCTTCAAGAGCTGTCGCAAAAACCATCAAGCGCTATGATGAAACTGGCTCTCATGAGGACCACCACAGGAAGGGAAGACCCAGAGTTACCTCTGCTACAGAGGATAAGTTCATTAGAGTTACCAGTCCCAGAAATTGCAGCCCATTAATCGTTAACGCAATGGAAAAATCATTTTTTAAAATTGAAATAGCATGGGCGACCGATAATAAACAATTGGTACAACGTAAGTCCATGTGGCAAACAATAATGCAGGCACTAGGGTTGGAGGTGTGAGCCATGCATGTCTGGGCAGAGGATATGTAGTTGGGGTTTGTGTGCGTCTCTATTTGTTATTGTTCGTGTGTGTGTGTATTTCTGGTGTGAAGAAAATAAAATATTATAATAAAAAAAGTTAGATTATATAATTCTATATTAGGTAACCTTGTCAGGCTAGGTGAGTTATGTAATGTAAAGACCCATTTCCCTAAAACTGTTGATTTATTTTTTTGTTGTTGACCAAATACAATACTATTTCTCTGTAAACAAATTTAACCAGACTTTCAGCATGCTTATAGAGAAAGGCACTCAACATGTACTGCACTGACACAAATGACTAATGATTGGTTGAAAGAAATTGCACCGGCCCCAGAACAGAGCGGAATATTTCGCTTTTCATCAGAGTGAGCGCTAATATCAATACTAGTCTCTCTTGGCTAAGCATTGATGAAAGACTGAATCCATCACTTCTTGTTTTTATAAGAAACATTGTGTTAAAATCCTAATTGTTTGCAGAGTCAACTTACACACAGCACTGACACACACCTACCCCACCAGACATGCCACCAGGGGTCTTTTCACAGTCCCCAGGTCCAGAACAAATTCAAGGAAACGTATAGTATTATACAGAGCCATGATTGCATGGAACTCCCATCTCGTATAGCGTAAGTGAACAGCAAACCTGGTTTAAAAAACAAATAAACAACACTTGTGTGCTCGAGCATTGCAAAATAAATGTACACACGTTATTCAATAATTTCATCCAAACTGCTCGCGCGCCTCAACCAGCTTCTGTGTAGAACTTGGTTCTATTTTTGATGCCTGACGCACTGCAAGTCCCACCTCTCCCATCCCTTATTGTTTTTTAGGAGCATAACATCATGTATAGCATGTTACTGTATAGCCACTGCATCCAATTTAGGCGTTCATCAATGACAAAATCTGCCATTTTCAACCTGTATACGGGATGACCGGAGCTGGGAGTGGAAAGGCTACCAAACACGTAATCAGATGGTTATCGTCTACAACATCACTATGCCATCAGAGGGTGATTACCTAAGGGCTAGCAAGGCAAAGTCAAATATCACAAATAGAGCTAGATAAAGCCAGAAGAATAATATACTTGTTGGACATAGCCATCAGTCTTGCATGTTTTCACGGTAATCAATCACTGTTAAGTTTGTCAATGTCCCGAACATCCGTTAGCTATCCTGCTACAGATGCACGTGCATCACTCAACATGACTGATGGTAAACAGAAAATGTCTCTATAGCCTTTCCCTAATTTGTGTGTGTTTGTCTGTGTTAGGCTTGGACTCTGATGAGTCGTATGAAGGCACGTCGGAGGCCAGTTTTAAAGATGCCGTGGTGTATGATGGCACCCAGAGGAACAATGGTTCCTTGCCACAGGAGAACGGAATCAGGAAACACAGGTACGCTAAGATTCCTGCTGTGTCCTCCTCTCCGGGTCTTCTCTTTCTTTCTCTTCATCTCTTTTTCTTTTCGGTCTTTCTCACACTATCGTAATCTGTCTCTTTCTGACTGTGTTGCTCTCCCTCTACTGCCCCCCCTCCCTGCCTCTCTTTCTCCCACATTGTTAATAGCTTTAACCCTGCTAGAAGACTGGCCAGTCCACATGCTCCATTTATCTCTAACCCAGTTAGTATAGGATAACATCCAACAGGTCAGCCTCTACAGTCACATACCTTAGTATTGATAGTCATCATCGTGATACTCACCTTCTCTGATTCTCTACAAGACACTAATTGTCTTTGTGTGTGTCGTCTGTCTTATCCCTACATCTTTCAGAACTACACTACCCGCCCCAATGTTTTCCAGAAACAACTTCAGTGTGTGGGGCATTCTAAAGAAATGCATTGGACTGGTAAGGGCTACAGACCATATCTAGGAATCACTTCATGATCACATCTATTTATAGACAATGACATTCTCTAGGTTTCTACACTAAAGAGTTTGAATTCATCTCACTTCTGTGAAGGTATTTGGCATTATAATCTTGCTTCTTTTCTCTGGTGTGTGTGTGTGTGTGTGTGTGGGGCGTGCGCACGTGTGTAGGAGCTGTCCAAGATCACCATGCCCATTGTGTTCAACGAGCCCCTGAGCTTCCTCCAGCGGATCACTGAGTACATGGAGCACACATACCTCATCAACAAAGCATGCTCGCTGTCCGACTCCATAGAGCGCATGCAGGTGAGAGCACACACACATACACACACCGTAACAACAAAGGAAGCTTCCCATAACCCAGTTGGATGACTAAACAGTAAGAGCCAGTGAATCCTCCCCTCTTGTCTTCCCAGGCGGTAGCTGCTTTTGCCGTGTCGGCCGTAGCGTCACAGTGGGACAGAACTGGAAAGCCCTTCAACCCTCTGCTCGGAGAGACCTACGAGCTGACACGGTGAGGGGACAGGACATACAAAGTTGCATAGAGAGGTGTTGTAAAAAGCCGTGTAGCTCTGGACTGTGCCTCCCTGTCTCTGACTAGACTGCACACTGTATTGGTCTTCAATCCTTCTAATAGGACATCTTTACCTGCTTCCACCCATGAATTTAACAATAATACTTACACTACCGTTCAAAAGTTTGGGCTCACTTAGAAATGTCAATTTTTTTATTGTCCATTAAAATAATATCAAATTGATCAGAAATAGTGTAGACATTGTTAATGTTGTAAATAACTATTGTAGCTGGAAACGGCAGATTTTTAATGAAATATCTACATTTATCAGCAACCATCACTCCTGTGTTCCAATGGCACGTTGTGTTAGCTAATCCAAGTTACTCAACTAGTCTAAAGAAGGCCAGTTTTATTGCTTCTTTAATCAAGACAACAGTTTTCAGCTGTACTAACATAATTGCAAAAGGGTTTTCTAATGATCAATTAACCTTTTAAAATGATAAACTTGGATTAGCTAACACAACGTGCCATTGGAACACAGGAGTGAGTGATAGTTGCTGATAATGGGCCTCTGTACGACTATGTAGATATTCCATAACAAATCATTTACAACATTAACAATGTCTACACTGTATTTCTGATCAATTTGATGTTGTTTTAATGGACACATTTTTTTTGCTTTTCTTTCAAAAACAAGGACATTTCTAAGTGACCCCAAACTTTTGAACGGTAGTGTATGTTCCTCTGTTGACATTATTTTCAATGTGCTATGATAACAATCTTTGTCTTTTTTCCTCCTCCTGTCCTGCCTATATTTTCTTTTTCTTCCCGTCTTTCTCATGCTGCCTTTGTCTTCTCTTTTCTCTCTCTCCTCTCTCTTGCTCTCTCTGTCTCTTTCTCCCTCGCTCTTGTTCTCTCTCTTCTCCCTCTCTTTCTTGCTCTCTCTGTCTCTTTCTCCCTCTCTCTCTTGTTCTCTCTTTTCTCTCTCCCTCTCTCTTGTTCTCTTTTCTCTGTCTCTCTCTCTCTCTCTCTCTCTCTCTCTCTCTCTCTCTCTCTCTCTCCTCTCTCTCTCTCTCTCCCCCAGAGAGGACCATGGCTACAGGCTGATCTCGGAGCAGGTCAGCCACCACCCCCCCATCAGTGCCTTCCACGCTGAAAGCCTAGTCGGGGACTTCGTCTTCCACGGCTCCATCTACCCCAAACTAAAGTTCTGGGGCAAGAGTGTGGAGGCCGAGCCCAAGGGAACCATCACTCTAGAACTCCTCAAGTGAGTCAAATCAGTTCAATCAAATGTTATTTATCACATGTGCCGAATACAACAGGTGTAGACTTTACCATGAAATGCTTACTTAAGTGCCCTTTCCCAACAATGCAGAGTTAAAAAGAACAACATTTTCCTTCTCAAAAATAAGAAAAAATAACAAGGCTATATACAAGGACTACCAGTACGGAGTGAATGTGCAGGGGTACGAGGTAGAGGTAATATGTACCTGTAAGTATGGTTAAAAGTGACTAGGCATTCAGGATAGATGATAAACAGTAGCAGCAGCGTATGTGAGTGTGTCTATGTGAGTAGCGTCAATATGCATGCGTGAGCGTATGTAGTGTTTGTGTGTGAGCGTATGTCGTGTTTGTGCGTGAGCGTATGTCGTGTGTGTGCGTGAGCGTATGTCGTGTGTGTGCGTGAGCGTATGTCGTGTTTGTGTGTGAGCGTATGTCGTGTTTGTGTGTGAGCGTATGTCGTGTTTGTGTGTGAGCGTATGTCGTGTTTGTGTGTGAGCGTATGTCGTGTTTGTGCGTGAGCGTATGTAGTGTTTGTGCGTGAGCGTATGTCGTGTTTGTGCGTGAGCGTATGTCGTGTTTGTGCGTGAGCGTATGTCGTGTTTGTGCGTGAGCGTATGTCGTGTTTGTGCGTGAGCGTATGTCGTGTTTGTGCGTGAGCGTATATGTCGTGTTTTTGTGCGTGAGCGTATATGTCGTGTTTGTGCGTGAGCGTATATGTCGTGTTTGTGCGTGAGCGTATATGTCGTGTTTGTGCGTGAGCGTATGTAGTGTTTGTGCGTGAGCGTATGTAGTGTTTGTGCGTGAGCGTATGTAGTGTTTGTGTGTGAGCGTATGTAGTGTTTGTGTGTGAGCGTATGTAGTGTTTGTGCGTGAGCGTATGTAGTGTGTGTGCGTGAGCGTATGTAGTGTGTGTGCGTGAGCGTATGTAGTGTTTGTGCGTGAGCGTATGTAGTGTTTGTGCGTGAGCGTATGTAGTGTGCTAAATGACGTAAATGTAGTGTGTGTCAGTGCAGTATGTGTAGAGTACAGTGAATGTGCACAGCCAATGCAAATAGTCCGGATAGCCATTTGATTAACTGTTCAGCAAACGGGTGTGTGAGAATCCATTGTACTGAGGCTTTGTTTGCTCCCCTTCTCCCCAGGCATGGTGAGGTCTATACATGGACCAACCCTTTCTGCTGTGTACACAATGTCATCCTGGGTAAACTGTGGATCGAGCAGTATGGCACTGTGGAGATCCTCAACCACAGGTGAATATAGGAATGGCTTTTTTGTTTACCTTCAATTCTTGGTTTGGAAGCATATAAATGTGTTAATATCCACTACTTTCAGTAGAACAGACATAGGATTTGCCCCAAACTTCCACTTCAATACAATGTTCATTTAATCATGCATTAATGTCAGTGGGTTAAGTCTTGTTCACACTGGCAGTTTGAAGTGACTCGGATCCAATTTTTTTGCGTTTCCTTTTCGAATCTGATCTTTTTCCTGCAGACTGAACAGCCAAGAAGCACATGGAATCAGATATTCTCAAGTCAAATTCAAACCACATTTATAGGTGATTTTAAATCAGATACAAATTTGATTCCTGGTCATGTGACTTGTCTGAATGATTAAATCTGATTTATTGACCCTTAAGTGTTTTTTAGACTTATTTGGCGTATCTTGTTACTTGCAAGCTACTCTGTTGACAGTTTGATAAAAACATGACGTGGTAGCTAACTAGCTTATTAATTGTTTACAAACAAATGAGTGAATATGCTAGCAAGCGGAACATCTAGCTAGTTAGTTGACTCTTGTGGTTAGTAAAAAAAATTACTAGTTTTGAAGTTGAAAGTTGGATCCTCTTATCCTTTTGAGGCTTAAAGTGTTCATATACTGATTTCGAACAGTCAAAGCAACTGGGGAAACGTCTATGGTAGGCGTTGTTGTCACCTTCGCTTGCGACACAAGAACTGCTGAGCAAGAGGAAACCCGAGAACCACCACCAGTCAGCCTACACCACTGTATACACACCCCCGTCATTACCATGACAACTAGCGTAACCATGTCAGCAAATGACTACACTTGTAACTTGTTGTTTGGACAGTCAGTATCCCAAAACGGATTTGTAAAACAAAACTGATTTGTGCGTTAAGGTCTGCATTGTGAACAAAGCTTAAGTGAAAATGTGACTTTAGTGGTAGTTAAGATTTGCCCATGAAGTCAGTACTTGAGCCATAATGGTCTGGAAATGAATGATTGTTTCTTTTCTCCTCATTCTTCTGGTCTCTGTCTGTCCTGAACAGTACTGGAGATAAGTGTGTGCTGAACTTCAAGCCATGTGGCATGTTTGGGAAGGAGCTACACAGAGTAGAGGGCTACATTCAGGATAAGAGGTACAGAATGTGGAAGTATTGGCACTCTGATACACCAACTACTTCTCTGGTCCTGAATTCACTGGTCCAGTTTTAGTGTTTTTGTGACACACTGCAACAAAAGTTTTTACAACGGAAAGCATAATCTGTGTTCTTATTGGGCAGAGTTGATCAGGGTCACACAGTGTTTCTGGGTAGTCTTAAACAAATCTATTTTGAATTAAAAGTATACACCTCACACATGGCTATGGGCTTACATAAAGAAGACGCCTGTACTATGTCAGATATACAGTGGTTTCTTTTTTTAAAGTTTTGAGCTTATGCTGCGACCGTTTTGTGGTAGATGGTGGCAGATTGTGATAATTCAATCATTCTGGCAACAATGGCTGACACTTAAATAACGTGTAGAATTCTGCGGCACCCCGCAAGCTGTGCTGCAATACGCCACAATTTTTAAAGGAAGAACCACTGTAGAGTTGAAATCTATAACATTTTGAGTTCCAATATTAATCTTTATATACATCACAAAAGACTGAAATATAATATAACTGTTTAATCAAATGTGCCGAATACAACAGGACCTTACCGTGAAATGTTTACTTACAAGCCCTTAACCAACAATGCAGTTCAAGAAATAAAGTTAAGAAGATTGACTAAATAAACTAAAGTAATTTTTTTAATAAAATAGTAACACAATAAAATAGTGGGTGTGTGTGTGTATATAAATATATGTATATGTATATGTGAGTATGTGTATGTGTGTACCGGTACCAAGTCAATATGCGGGGGTATAGTTTAGTTGAGGTAATTTGTACATGTAGGTAGGGGGAAAGTGACTATGCGTAGATAATAAACAGCGAGTAGCAGCAGTGTAAAAACAAAAGGGGGTGGAGGTTGTCTTATGGCTTGGGGGTAGAAGCTGTTAAGGAGCCTTTTGGTCCTAGACTTGTCGCTCCGGTACCACTTGCCGTGCGGTAGCAGAGAGAACAGTGACTTTGGTGACTGGAGTCTTTGACAATTTTTTGGGCCTTCCTCTCACACCTATATAGGTCCTGGATGGCAGGAAGCTTGGACCCAGTGATGTACTTGGGCGTGCGCGCACTGCACACTAGCGCCTTACGGTCAGATGCTGAGCAGTTGCCATACCAGGCGATGATGCAATCGGTCAGGGTGTTCTCGATGGTGCAGCTGTAGAACTTTTTGAGGATCTGGGGGCCCATGCCAAATCTTTTCAGTCTCCTGAGGGGGAAAATGTGCTGTCGTGCCCTCTTCACGACTGTATTGGTGTATTTGGACCATGACAGTTTGTTGGTGGAACTTAACTCTTGACCCGCTCCACTTCAGCCCCGTCAATGTTAATGGGGGCCTGTTCGGCCCTCCTTTTCCTGTAGTCAACCATCAGCTCCTTTGTGTTGCTCACATTGAGGGAGAGGTTGTTGTCCTGGCACCACACTGCCAGGTCTCTGACCTCCTCCCTATCGTCTGTCTCATCGTCGGTGATCAGGCCTACAACTGTTGTGTCGTCAACAAACTTTTGATGGTGTTGGAGTCGTGCTTGGCCACGCAGTCGTGGGTGAACAGGGAGTAAAGGAGGGGACTAAGCACGCACCCCTAAGGGGCCCCAGTGTTGAGGATCAGCGTGGCAGATGTTGTTGCCTACCCTCACCACCTGGAGCCGGCCCATCAGGAAGTCCAGGATCCAGTTGCAGAGGGAGGTGTTTAGTTCCAGGATTCTTAGCTTAGTGATGAGCTTTGTGGGCACTATGGTGTTGAACGCTGAGCTGTAGTAAATGAACAGCATTCTCATGTAGGTGTTCCTTTTGTCCAGGTGGGAAAGGGCAGTGTGGTGTTCAATTGTGTCTTACAAAGCACTTCATGGCTACCGACGTGAGTGCTACGGGATGGTAGTCATTTAGGCAGGTTACCTTCGCTTTCTTGGGCACAGGGGCTATGGTGGTCTGCTTGAAACGTGGGTATTACAGACTCGGTCAGGGAGAGGTTGAAAATGTCAGTGGAAGACACTTGCCAGTTGGTGCATGTCCTGGTAATCCGTCTGGCCCCGCAGCCTTGAATGTTGACCTGTTTAACCTCTATGGGCTAGGTGGGACGCTAGCGTGCCACCCGTGGTGCACTCCATCAACAGCAGGTGCATTTCAAGAGCGGCAAATTTGAATCCAAATAAATGTCAAAATTCAAATTTTTCAAAAATACAACTATTTTACACCATTTGAAAGATAAACATCTCCTTAATCTAACCACGTTTTACGATTTCAAAAAGGTTTTACGGCGAAAGCATAAATTTAGAGTATGTTAGGACAGTACATTTACAAGAGTTGTGTGTAATGTTTTGTCAAGTCAAAGACAGGGTCACCAAAACCATAAAACCAGCTAAAATGATGCACTAACCTTTTACAATCTCCATCAGATGACACTCCTAGGACATTATGTTAGACAATGCATGCATTTTTAGTTCTATCAAGTTCATATTTATATCCAAAAACAGCGTTTTACTATGGCATTGATGTTGAGGAAATCGTTTCCCTCCAATAACCGGCAGTCAAGTCAGCGTCACAAATTAAATAATTAAAATTAGAAAACATTGGTAAAATATTATATTGTCATTTAAAGAATTATAGATTTACATCTCTTGAACGCAATCAACTTGCCAGATTTAAAAATAACCTTACTGGGAAATCACACTTTGCAATAATCTGAGCACTGCGCCCAGAAAAATACGCGTTGCGATACAGACTAGACGTCATGTTGGGGAGATCTAAAATCGAAAATACTATGTAAATAATCCATTACCTTTGATTCTCTTCATCAGATGTCACTTCCAGGTATCACAGGTCCATAACGAATGTAGTTTTGTTCAAAAAAGCTCATCATTTATGTCCAAAAATCTCCGTCTTGTTAGCACATGATCTAAGCCAGCCGGACTTCTCGTCATGAACGAGGGGAAAAAATATATTTACGTTCGTTCAAACATGTCAAACGTTGTATAGCATAAATCATTAGGGCCTTTTTTAACCAGAACATGAATAATATTCAAGGTGGACGAATGCATACTCTTTTATAACGTATTGGAACGAGGGTACCCAACATGAACTCGCGCGCCAGGTGTCTAATGGGACATCATCGTTCCATGGCTCTTGTTCGGTCAGATCTCCCTCCAGAAGACTCAAAACACTTTGTAAAGGCTGGTGACATCTAGTGGAAGCAATAGGAAGTGCCAAAATAATCCTCAGCCCCTGTGTTTTTCAATGGGATAGGTTTAAAGTCAATACAACACATCAGGTATCCACTTCCTGTCAGAAAATGTCTCAGGGTTTTGCCTGCCAAATGAGTTCTGTTATACTCACAGACACCATTCAAACAGTTTTAGAAACTTTAGAGTGTTTTCTATCCATATATAATAAGTATATGCATATTCTAGTTACTGGGTAGGATTAGTAACCAGATTAAATCGGGTACATTTTTTTATCCAGACGTGCAAATGCTGCCCCCTAGCCCTAACAGGTTAAAGGTCTTCCTCACATCGGCTACGGTAAGCATCATCGCACCGTCGTCAGGAACACCTGGTGCTGTCATGCATGCTTCAGTGTTGCTTGCCTCGACGCAAGCATAAATGGCATTTAGCTCGTCTGGTAGGCTCGCGTCACTGGGAAGCTCGCGGCTGGCCTTCCCTTTGTAGTCCGTAATAGTTTGCAAGCCCTGCCACATCCAACGAGTGACAGAGCTGGTGTAATAGGATTCAATCTTAGTCCTGTATTGATGCTTTGCCTCTTTAATTGGTTAGTTTGAGGGCATTGCGGAATTTGTTATAATCGTCCGGATTAGTGTCCCACTTCTTAAGAGCGGCAGCTCTAGCCTTTAGCTCGGTGCGGATGTTGCCTGTAATCCATGGCTTCTGGTTGGGATATATACGTATACGACGTCGTAGATGCACTTATTGATGAAGCCACTGACTGAGGTGGTATACTCCTCAATACCATTGGATGTTTACGCTACAGCAAAACAGTCCTGTAGCATCTGCGTCATCTGACCACTTCCGTATTGAGCGAGTCACTGTTACTTCCTGCTTTAGTTTATGCTTGTAAGCAGGAATCAGGAGGATAGAATTATGGTCAGAGTTGCCAAATTGGGAGACCTTTGTATGCGCCTCCGTGTGTGGAGTAAAGGTGGTCTAGAGTTGTTTTTTCTTTCTCTTTTCTCCTCTGGTTGCACGTGACATGCTAGTAGAAATGAGGTAAAACGGATTTAAGTTTGCCTGCATTAACCTCTTACATCTAGATGTTCCGCTAGCGGAACACCGCTCCAATATCCAATGATAGGGCGTGGCGCGAAATACAAACTCCTCGAAAATCCGAAAACTTCCATTTTTCAAACATATGACTATTTTACACCATTTTTAAAGACCAGACTCTCCTTTATCTAACCACACTGTCCGATTTCAAAAAGGCTTTACAACGAAAGCAAAACATTAGATTATGTCAGGAGAGTACCCAGCCAGAAATAATCAGACACCCATTTTTCAAGCTAGCATATAATGTCACAACAACCAAAACCACAGCTAAATGAAGGACTAACCTTTGATCTTCATCAGATGACACTCCTAGGACATTATGTTATACAATACATGCATGTTTTGTTCAATCAAGTTCATATTTATATCAAATAACAGCTTTTTACATTAGCATGTGACGTTCAGAACTAGCATTCCCACCGAACACTTCCGGTGAATTTACTAAATTACTCACGATAAACGTTCACAAAAAAACATAATTATTTTAAGAATTATAGATACAGAACTCCTTTATGCAATCGCGGTGTCCGATTTTAAAATAGCTTTTCGGTGAAAGCACATTTTGCAATATTCTGAGTAGATAGCCCGGCCATCACAGGCTAGCTATTTTGACACCCACCAAGTTTGGTACTCACCAAACTCAGATTTACTATAAGAAAAATGTGATTACCTTTGCTGTTCTTCGTCAGAATGCACTCCCAGGACTTCTACTTCAACAACAAATGTTGGTTTGGTTCCAAATAATCCATAGTTATATCCAAATAGCAGCGTTTTGTTCGTGCGTTCAAGACACTATCCGAAGGGTGACGCGCCGGCGCGTTTCATGACAAAAAAATTCAAAATATTCCATTACCTTACTTCGAAGCATGTCAAACGCTTTTTAAAATCAATTTTTATGCGATTTTTCTCGTAAAATAGCGATAATATTCCGACCGGGAGTCGTTGTTTTCATTCAAAGACTGAAAATGTAAAATGGACTCTTCACGTGCACGCGCGCACCCGTCTCATTGTTCTCAGATCGACCACTATCCAAATGCGTTACTGTTTTTCAGCCAGAGACTGCAGAGTCATCATTCAACGTTCTGGCGCCTTCTGAGATCCTATGGGAGCCTTAGAAAGTGTCACGTTACAGCAGAGATCCTCTGTTTTGGATAGAGATGACAAAGAAGGCCAAGAAATGGTCAGACAGGGTACTTCCTGTACAGAATCTTCTCAGGTTTTGGCCTGCCATTTGAGTTCTGTTATACTCACAGACACCATTCAAACAGTTTTAGAAACTTTGGAGTGTTTTCTATCCAAAGCTACTAATTATATGCATATTCTAGTTTCTGGGCAGGAGTAATAACCAGATTAAATCGGGTATGTTTTTTATCCGGCCGTGAAAATACTGCCCCCTATCCATAACAAGTTAAAGACCCCGGCCGCTAGGAGTGCCGCTTCTGGATGAGCATTTTCTTGTTTTCTTCTGGCCTTATACAGCTCAGCTCGTTAAGTGCGGTCTTAGTGCCAGCATCGGTTTGTGGTGGTAGACGGCGATGAATAATATAGATAAACTCTCTGGGTAGACAAGGTCTACAGCTTATCATGAGGTACTCTTACTCGAGCAATACCTCGACTTTAATATTAGACATTGCGCCCCAGCTGTTACTGACAAATAGACCAGACATAGCTGCTCTGTCCAGCCAAGGCACAGACAACCCAGCCGGCTCTATATTATCTGCCACGACTTGGTGGAACAAGATATATTAGTTTTTAACGTCCCGTTGGTAGGATAGTCTCGATCGTATATCATCCAGTTTATTTTCCAGTGATTGCACGTTGACCAATAGAACGGATGGTAAAGGCGGCTTACCCAGTCGCCGACGACGGCCCACTGAAATTCCGTCATTTCTTCACGCTAAATTAAGGACAAAATAAGTTACAAACAATGCATTTTTTTTTTTAAATAGCACAGTTGGTTAGGAGCCCGTAAAACGGCAGCCTCCCCTCTTGCACGATTATCATCAAAATAGAAACACCGTGTTTTCGGTGAAAAATATTAACAACGTTCTACCCATGAGTCAACTAGGTCATTTGACTGCAGGAAAGGGTAGTACCTTCCCGTGTCAAATGGTTTTGAAGCGTTTCTCCCGACTGAACTCACCCCTGGTGGGAGACACACAATGATAACACGCCGTCATTCTCTGTCAGTGCTGCAGTATTTGGCTGCTGATGTCTCCTCTCCTCTCTGTCCCTGGCAGTAAAAAGAAGCATTGTGTGATCTATGGGAAGTGGACTGAGTGCATGTGGAGCGTGGACCCCCACACATACGAGGCCAACAAGAAGGCTGAGAAGAAAGGAGACTCTAAGAAACCGAAGAGTCAGGTGAGTGAGTGTCTCACAACATGAGTGTCCTTTTCTAGAGTAAAGTTAATTTTGAAGCAGATTGGGACTTGTAGTGTACATATTGTGTGTGTTTTTTAATGTTTGTTGACTCATTGTAATACAACATTGACTTCTCTTGATAACTGTCCTCTGATTTTTGATTTCCTGATGATTCTGGCAGCATGCCATGACGTAATGTCATGGTAAAAATGAGACAAGAAGTCTAGGTCTCTGTAGTAGTATGTATGTAGTATGTGTGGTGAACCAGTGAGAACAGTATAGTGTAGTTCATTTCATAGTGGATATGGTATATTCATGGTACATGAAGTATACATACAGGGCATTGGGAAAGTATTCAGACCCCTTGACTTTTTCTACATTTTGTTACGTTACAGCCTTATTCTAAAATTGATTAAATTGTTTTTCCCCTCAATCTACACGCATTAAGCCATAATAACTAAGCAAAAAAAAAGTTAAGACATTTTTGCAAATGTTATAAATAAACTTATATCACATTTACATAATTATTCAGACCCTTTACTCAGTACTTTGAAGCACCTTTGGCTGCAATTACAGCCTAGAGTCTTCTTGGGTATGACGCTACAAGCTTGGCACACCTTTATTTGGGGAGTTTCTCCCATTCTTCTCTGCAGATCCTCTCAAGCTCTGTCAGGTTGGATGGGGAGCGTCGCAGCACAGCTATTTTCAGGTCTCTCCAGAGATGTTCGATCGGGTTCAAGTCCGGGCTATGGCTGGGCCACTCAAGGACATTCAGAGACTTGTCCCGAAGCCACTCCTGCGTTGTCTTGGCTGTGTGCTTAGGGTCGTTGTCCTTTTGGAAGGTGAATCTTCGCCCCAGTCTGCGGTCCTGAGCGCTCTGGAGCAGGTTTTCATCAAGGATCTCTCTTTGTTCCGTTCATCTTTCCCTCGATCCTGATTAGTTTCCCAGTCCCTGCCGCTGAAAAACATCCCCACTGCATGATGCTGCCACCACCATGCTTCACCGTAGGGATGGTTCCAGGTTTCCTCCAGACCTGACGCTTGGCATTCAGGCCAAAGAGTTCAATTTTGGTTTCATCAGACCAGATAATCCTGTTTCTCATGGTCCAAGAGTCCTTTAGGTGCCATAAAGGCCTGATTGGTGGAGCTCTGCAGAAATGGTTGTCCTTCTGGAAGGTTCTTCATCTCCAGTGGAACTCTGGAGCTCTGTCAGTGACTATCGGGTTCTTGGTCACCTCCCTGACCAAGGCCCTTCTCCCCCGATTGCTCAGTTTAGCTGGGCGGCTCTAGGAAGAGTCTTTGTTCCAAACTTCTTCCATTTAAGAATGATGGAGGCCACTGTGTTCTTGGGGACCTTCGATGCTTTCTGGTACCCTTCCCCAGATCTGTGCCTCGACACAATCCTGTCTCGAACCTCATGGCTTGGTTTTTGCTCTGACATGCACTGTCAACTGTGGGACCTTATATAGACATGTGTGTGCCTTTCCAAATCATGTCCAATCAATTGAATTTACCACAGGTGGACTCCAAGTTGTAGAAACATCTGAAGGATGATCAATGGAAGTCTCATAGCAAACGTTCTGAATACTTATGTAATTAAGGTATTTCTGTTTTTTTATTTGTAAAACATTTTCAGAAATGTCTAAACCTGTTTTTGCTTTGTCATTATGGGGTATTGTGTATAGATTGATGAGGGGGGAAAAATTTAATCAAATCAAATGTATTTATATAGCCCTTCGTACATCAGCTGATATCTCAAAGTGCTGTACAGAAACCCAGCCTAAAACCCCAAACAGCAAGCAATGCATGTGAAAGAAGCACGGTGGCTAGGAAAAACTCCCTAGGAAAAACTCCCTAGGAAGGCCAAAAACCTAGTAAGAAACCTAGAGAGGAACCAGGCTATGAGGGGTGGCCAGTCCTCTTCTGGCTGTGCAGGGTGGATATTATAACAGAACATTGTCAAGATGTTAAAATGTTTATTTATTTATAAATGTTTATTATTTAATCCATTTTAGAAAATGAGGCTGTAACAAAATGAGGGAAATGTCAAGGGGGTCTGAATACTTTCATAATGCACTGTATCCCTTGCTGAAGTCATTTCTGATTTTATTGCTTTATTCAGAAGGAAAATACACATCTCATTTGATTTTTGTAAGCATTGCTAGTTTTTATATAGACTTGCATACGTGTGTGTGTGTGTGTGTGTGTGTGTGTGTGTGTGTGTGTGTGCGTGCGTGCAGGAGGAGCCTGAGGGGGCAGAAAACGATGATGCAGATGACATGCCTGAGGTCCAGGAGACCGTAGCTATGATCCCTGGCAGCACCCTGCTCTGGAGGATATCATCACGACCCCAACACTCTGCTAAGGTAACACACACACAGCTTAGCATATAACCCAACAGCTTACACACACACATACATACATTTTGGTATTAATTATGTATAATCTTATTTTTTACAGATGTATAACTTCACTAACTTTGCCATGTCGCTGAATGAGCTGGAGCCTGGCATGCAGGACCGCCTGGCCCCCACAGACTGCCGCCTGCGTCCCGACATCAGAGCCATGGAGAACGGAGACATGGGTAATGAAGTTTTTCTATTACATCCCCACACCCTACATGATGCTGCCCTCTACCGTTCCTTTGGGGTGGTGCATTCACATGTCTTTTTTGTGTTCAGATTCCATTGTTGTTTTTTGAGAGAGGTTAACCTGTCTGGGCTAGGTGGGACGTTTGCGTCCCACCCTAGTCAACAGCCAGTGGAATCGCGTGGCGCGAAGTACAAATACCTAAAAAATGCTATAACTTCAATTTCTCAAACATATGACTATTTTACACCATTTTAAAGACAAGACTCTCGTTAATCTAACCACATTGTCCGATTTAAAAAAAGGCTTTACAGTGAAAACAAAACATTAGATTATGTCAGGAGAGTACCTTGCCAAAAAATAATCACACAGCCATTTTCAAAGCAAGCATGTATGTCACAAAAACCAAAACCACAGCTAAATGCAGCACTAACCTTTGATCTTCATCAGATGACACTCCTCGGACATTATGTTATACAATACATGCATGTTTTGTTCAATCAAGTTCATATTTATATCAATAACCAGCTTTTTACATTAGCATGTGATGTTCAGAACTAGCATACCCACCGCAAACTTCCGGTGAATTTACTAAATTACTCATGATAAACGTTGACAAAATACATAACAATTATTTTAAGAATTATAGATATAGAACTCCTTTATGCAATCACGGTGTCAGATTTTAAAATAGCTTTTCGGCGAAAGCACATTTTGCAATATTCTGAGTAGATAGTTCGGCCATCACGGCTAGCTATTTTGACACCCACCAAGTTTGGGGCTCACTAAACTCAGAATTACTATTAGAAAAATTGGATTACCTTTGCTGTTCTTCGTTAGAATACACTCCCAGGACTTCTGCTTCAACAACAAATGTTGTTTTGGTTCCAAATAATCCATAGTTATATTCAAATTGCTCCGTTTTGTTCGTGCGTTCAGGTCACTATCCGAAGGGTGACGCGCGAGGCATTTCGTGACAAAACATTTCAAAATATTCCATTACCGTACTTAGAAGCATGTCAAACGCTGTTTAAAATCTATTTTTATGATATTTTTCTCGTAAAATAGCGATAATATTCCAACCCGGGCAACGTTGTATTCATTCAAAGGCTAAAAGAAAAAAATGGAGTAGTCTCGTGAACGTGCATCTCAGTCTCACTGTCCCCAGGCTGACCACTTACAAATTCTGCTGCTGTTCTTTGCCCAGAGACAGCAGACACCCCATTCCACTTTCTGGTGGCTTTAGAGAGCCAATGGAAGCCTTAGAAAATGCCACGTTACAGCACAGATGCTGTATTTTCAATAGAGATGCAACAGAAGGACAACAAATTGTCAGACAGGGCACTTCCTGTATGGAATCTTCTCAGGTTTTGCCCTGCCATATGAGTTCTGTTATACTCAGACACCATTCAAACAGTTTTAAAAACTTTAGAGTGTTTTCTATCCAAATCTGCATATTCTTGTTTCTGGGCAAGAGTAGTAACCAGCTTAAATCGGGTACGTTTTTTTATCCGGCCGTGCAAATACTGCCCCCTAGCCCCAACAGGTTAAGTATGTCAGTGCATGCCACATATCCACACAGCCAAAGTATTAGAGGCTGGTTTATTGAAACTAGTGTTAAGTTTGTGTTTCAGCTTCTAAGTACAGAATAGGTCATTTAAGATCCACTGTTCTTGTATGTGCAGATGAAGCCAGTCGAGAGAAGGAGAGGCTGGAGGAGAAACAGAGGTTGGCGCGGAAAGACCGTTCCAAGGACGAGGAGGAATGGTCCACTAGGTGACAACTGAGTGTCCTCACATTTTAAGATTTGTATTTATTCATATGACGTACTTGTAGAACATAAAGATCAATGGTGTTATATCATTGAAAGTAAACCATAATAACCATTATCGTGTCTTCCAGATGGTTCCAGTCAGGCACAAACCCCTACACGTCATCCCAGGACTGGCTCTACACAGGGGGCTACTTCGATAGAAATTACTCTGACCTCCCTGTTATCTACTGATCCAGGTGGACTCCATGGGAACACCCACCAACATCCCCTCAGCCTCCCTTTCACTCCTGCCAGTCCCCCGACACTCTCCTGTTCTAAGCACCACACAGTCTCCCATTGGAACTCTGAAGTGGCGATAGACACGTGTTATACAAGGAGAGGCTATGTGTTGTTAACACAACCCTCCCCCGTCTTCTAACAGTAATGGAACAAACAGTCAACGGTGAAATCAGGAATGTGAATGTGCCTTTTGATCATTGGAGGCATCAAAGGTGAAAGCAGAAAGGAACTGAGACTGTAGGAGACTGTTTTGTTCCTGAACAGGAGTGCTTTGTGGGTACCCCTCCCCTTCCTCCCTGTCAGAAATAGGTCGAATACCTATTTAAAATATTGGAAATATTTTAGTTTTATTTAACTTGCTTTGCGTGGCGAGTTTGCACATTTGGGACTATTCCTTTGGTCCCATTGCTCCTGACAAAATAAACCAAGCGCACCTGGACTATTCCAACCAGGTCATACAATTGTCATACTTGAGTAAAAGTAAAGATACCTTAATAGAAAAGGACTCAAGTTGAAGTGAAAGTCACCCAGTAAAATACCTCTTGAGTAAAAGTCAAAGTAATTGTTTTTAAATATACTGAACTATCAAAGGTAATTGTAATTGCTAAAATATATCAAAAGTATCAAAAGTTAAAGTATAAATAATTTCACATTTCTTATATTAAGCAAATCAGATGGCACCATTTTCTTTTTTTATTATGGGTATCCAGGGGCACACTCCAACACTCACACATCATTTACAAACTATGCGTTTGTGTTTAGTGAGTCAGCCAGATCAAAGGCAGTAGGAATGACCAGGGATGTTCTCTTGATAAATGTGTCAATTGGACCATTTTCCTATCATTCGAAATGTAGTACTTTCGGGTGTCAGGGAAAATGTATGGAGTAAAAAGTACATTATTTTCTTTAGGAATGTAGTGTAGTAGAAGTTGTAAAAAATATAACGAGTAAAGTACAGATACCCCAAAAAATGACTTAAGGAGTACTTTAAAGTATTTTTACTGAAGTACTTTATACCACTGCCCCTATATACGTCCAGAGGTTGAGCTTCTCATCATTACCTGTCACGTAATGTAAGTTATATGTATAGATAAGAGTAATGACCATTTGCTGTATAGGCCAATCACACATGTATCTATCCACATTGGCCAGTGCTCAGTCTGTGAATACAGACCGTCAGTCAGTCATTCCCCCAGCACAAAATATTCCTCTCTTACTCTTCTGCATGGCTATTGGCTCGCTAGCTAACAGCCTTAGTGACCCCTAGCTTTGTGGCAGTAGCCTACAGTACATTCAGCTCCCACTGTTTACCTAGTTAGTCAACTTAGAGTGTTAAAGTAATCATGAGTCATGAAAATAACAATTGCAGTTAGTAAGATTATAAGAAGAGTAATTTGTCTGTTTGCTAGTGTGTATACATTTCTAGTGATTTGTACAGAATCTGAAGCCATATGGTTCCTTTTAACTACAGGTATGACTGGCGTGGGGTGTTTTGCTGTTCAGTCATTGGCTATGATTAAATGAATTGATTATTGTAACATGATAAAGCATGTAAGATATACATGTATGTAAATACCTACTTTATCAAATATAGCTAGCTAATCACCGTAAAACTGACCTACCAGCTCAAAGTAAATTTGGAATTGATGGGATTATAACCGATACACAGTAGAAGTCATTGTATAATAATATCAGCTTCCCTTGTAAGCATATTGTTGCCTTCCTTGTGTTAGGAACACTGGCTTTATAACCACACTCTTTTATAGTGGTCAGCCATTATGTGTAAGTTCTTATTTATAAAAGACTGGCATCAAATAGTTTTTTAACAGAAATATAATATATTTTGGGGGATTAATGTGCAGTTAATTGTACTCTGGTAAACATTACATAACATTGAAGCCTTGTAGATTAAGCCTACATGCATGAATCAAAGTGTAAACCAATGTGCTTCTGCTCTGGAGGTCTTTTTAAAAGCAGCAAACAAGTTTAGTAAAACATGCCATGTTGACCATTGGGAATGCTGTTCACTCTTCATAGGAATCCAAACATAATCTCTTGAAGTGACACAATAGTGAAACGTAGGGGGATTCAGTTTGGTTTCCCAGGATCCACTTCATTCCCTGCACTACAAACTGGCCTACTCTCCTGAACCACACTGCATTTGAAATGGCCGCCAAAATCTATGCATCCAACCAATAGCTCTGAGTGTCTCGGCGTACCTTTACATGTATAGTAATACACGTACTGGCAGCCAAACCCATATTTAGATGACCGTGTTGTCAGCTTGTTTGACTGTAGATGAACCCAAAGTGATTGTGTGAATTTGGTCTGTGGATCACCATGCTAGTCAGTAAGAAAGTATTATAAAGATGAATTCCCAGCTTAGAGCAATTTGATCTTGACTGAATATTGCTTTCACACATGTCTTAGTTTTTGTGGAATTGCTGGTGGTTGGAGAAATGGGCAATGCATTGTGGCAAAAAGACATGACAAACCAAGAAGCCTTTGATCATGTCTTGATTGATAGTTTTTCCCCATGGTTATACTTAGTGCCTGAATTTAAGGCCTAGATTCAATCAGAGCAAGCGTTAACCGGCGATAGCCGACACCCACATAGCTGATGTTTTGTTGGTGTCGGAGGTGTAACTGCGTTGGTGCTGTCAAATCGGTGAGCAGCTGCTCTTGTGATCATTGTCACGAAGCCACACCGTCCCCCTCGTGTTAGAAATTCAGAATGAGAACGCGTAGGCTATATAGAAATAATGACACTCAAATTGAAATTTATTTAACAAAAAGTATGATTTTGATTTATATAAGCCTAATTCGAGGTGTAGGCTATTTCTCACATTCCAGTGTTTTGAACTTGTAAACATGGCTGGATGGGATTTCTCTTAATGTGACTCCATGCAGCTAATGGCAAGGTCCGCTTTAGGTTTAATGCCAGTAGCCACTTGTGGATTTGACAGCTCTCACGCAGTTCCACGAAAACAACCACAATACGGATGTTGGATAAAGCGGATCTAGTTGAACAGAGCCCTAAGTAAACAGATTTTCCTGTATTTCATACATTTTTTACCTGTATTTCATTTAATATTTAAGATGTTTTTAGTTTTATCAGTCAAATGTTTTTGACGTATGTTTTTCAAACCCATCTCTATGCTGTGCTTTATTGTCAGTAACACTTTGAAATGTTTAGGTCTCAGCAGACGTGTATGTACAGGAAATGTATGTAAAACAGACAACCAGAAGCGGTGTGATATCTACACACTTCATCACTGTTTCATCAAATGCTAATTTGTTAACTAGCATCTTAAGATTAATGTACCAACATTAAAAAAGTAGATTTTTCTCTTGCTTTGTGTGTGTCTTCATAATAATAGCTTATATAAGTTGCGTATTCAACATTTTGAAAATCCTCTTGACTGTGGTTGTCAATGTAAATATATGTTTAGTACAGTAGAATCACTAGCCAATAGCATATTATTTCTAAATATATCTTTAGTACAGTAGAATCACAAGCCAATAGCATATTATTTCTAAATATATCTTTAGTACAGTAGAATCACAAGCCAATAGCATATTATTTCTAAATGTATGTTTAGTACAGTAGAATCACAAGCCAATAGCATATTATTTCTAAATGTATGTTTAGTACAGTAGAATCACAAGCCAATAGCATATTATTTCGTGCAATTGATTTATTAGTATTTAAACAAACTTTTGGGGATAACGTTATTCCAGATGTTTTATTTTGAGGTGGAAGTTTTAATGGGTCATTTCTGTAATTTGGGCAGCTTGCAAGTTTATGGGTAAAATCTAATGAAATCATATAGTTTAACTATATACTATATATGTACATGCTTTTTTTCTTAAAGAAAATCTTGTTGAACATTGTGGTTTCTAATTAAAGTTCACTTAGGGCTGGATTCAATCTGTGTTGCGGAAAAAACCCGCGTTATAGCTTGATTTAAATTTAAAGGCAATGTTCGCGGATACTGCATTCAGGGTTAACGCTGTATGTCGGCTCAATCGGAAATTACCTTTACATTTTTACGCGGATCTTCCGCGATACGGTTTGAATCCAGACCTTTTATTCTTATAAAAAAAAATCTTTTCATATGAAAAATTATGATCATGGTGGTACAGTATGGAGGAAAGGAAAGCTTTTCTCCAAAAAATGGCCGGTATGATTTTTATGGACTACCTCACTCCATACAGTAGCATTTATACTGTACACCACCAGCTCAGTCTGACAGTGTGTGCGTTTGTCTATGGAGAAGCAGCAGAAACAGTGACTGTGATACACGTTCTCTCACTTATAAGCCCTGTTTATACCTGCCGCTAACATGCATCCTTTGTCCTGATCCTGTCCACATTTTCAGAAATATGTCTATACATTGTATTAAAATGGGCCTCCTATCCGTCTGCATTGTGACCAGATCTACTGGCCCCTCCCTGTATGCAAATTATTTAAGTGTTCTATCTTTAAAATATATATATTTTTTAAATGACACATTAATGCCATAAGTCATTGGTGCCACCTGTCAATGATTTTAGAAGGTGGGATAATTATGATTTAAATTGTTTTTCTGTCCAGATCTGTCTAGGCTGTTTACGCAGGCAGCCCAATTCTGATATTATTTCCACTAATTGGTCTTTCGGCCAATCAGATATCTTTTCACATCAGTGAAAAATGTTTTCAATTAGTGAAAAAAATATCAGAATTTGGCTTACTGTGTAAACGCAGCCCATTGTGCCTGACTACCTCCGGAGGTGGTGAAGAAGATCTGATCACAATGCAGCTTTTAATCATCTACACCGGTCTGAAAATATGGGCACAATCAGGACAAAGGATGCAAGTTAAGAGGCAGGTATAAACAGGGCTATAGAATGCTCACTATAATGATCTGACTGTATTGCTTGTAATTCTAGAAAGATTACTACAGACAACAGTATTTTTTTTGTATTTGTCTTTTATTCTTTTCCTGATTGAAATGTATTGTAAGGTCATTATTTCATTCATCACATTACATGACATGATGCACCAAGTCTACTACAACTGTTTACAGGAATACACTGAAACATACACAAGGTTTGCAAATGGATACATGAAGTATAGCTCATTGCACTTACAACAGTGAATGTAATATCTTATTCATTTAGGCTCTCTGTCTTTATTTTCTGTTGCTTTTTTCAATTAGATGTTCTTTTTTACAAACCTCCATCCAGTTAATGGAAGCCAGGATATCCCTTTTGAGGAAGGAGTTTTTTCTTCTCGTTTTACAAACACAACATGTATAGAAACTCTACACAGACCAATATGTTTCCGAATACAACTTTTTGTTTTGAATTAAACAGTCTGCACAAGCCAGCCACATACACAATGCTTTTTTGTCATTTTTATTCACAAAAGCACAAGTTTGGCGAGGTCAGCCTGCGTGGCTTTCCATGCCTGTGATAGTGTTTAGTATGACATTTACATGTTGTACAGAGCAGTCTATGGCCCTGACTGGTATTTACAGTGAATATGTCTGCCTGCCTGTCAGATGTAAGGAGAGGCTTTATGCTGCATTAGCTCATGCACTTGTTACTTTTCACTAAGGTGAAAGATGACTGCTCCCTGATGGTTGAGAAAGATTTTTTGTAGCTTTTTTACCGGCATTCCCTTGTCTGTCACCCTATTCTGTTCATCCATAGTAATGTCCTGTTGTTCACTGTGCATAGCCATCCACAATGATCCACAGCAAGGGCAGGTAGTCGCAGTTGCTATGCTACTTTAAAAGCACAATTTTTGGTTGACGTAAAAAAAAGACATGGGTGTTTTAATTGTCCCTGGCAAAATGCTGTGGTCCAAAGCCCATGCAATCCAGAGTAGATTTAGGACTGGATGGGACAGTAATAAGATGGCTTTCTTGATTGACCAGTATTGTAATAATAAGCCCTTACTACTATGCATATTAACGTCCCATTTCATTTCACCACGGTGCATTTTGTGTGTGCTTTCCTGAGGCAAAGTGATTGAACACAGTTACAAACTATTTTGAACATAAACAAGTCATAATTGGATTTTCATCAGTATTGGTTCTCTTCTTTTTGAACAACTTCATTATTATCTCTATCTCATTTATATATCTGATAATCCATCCACTGACAGTGACTTTATCTGTCACTAGTTTGTTCTAACAGCCTGTGAGGTGCTTTCCATGCCAGTCTATCTACTGTAAGGAGGCCTTTGTAACAGTAAGACAATATTGATATGATCATCATTCTATTCCATGAACTTCATAGGGATTTCGCCAGTGTACCAATGACTATCTGTATGATACAATAATATTTGTGTATAGATATTCCATTAAAGTATGCTATAAAAATATCTCCACTTTTTTACATTGAAATAATCACCCAGACTTGAAACAGCAGTTACTGTACCGAGTGAGTTGTGGGTTAAGGGATTTTCACACTAAAGCCTTTCAAGCCAAATTAATGGTGAGTGGGTTTAGCTTACAATGGTTTTCGGGGGACAACTGAAAGGAAAAAAGCTCTGTTGTGCTGCCAGCCTCCCATCAACGTTCAAACTTCTTGAATATCATAGTATGTTAATAGGTAGTGGCAGTGTACACACACCAGGTCATTCCCTTCGATCATGAAAAGTGCCTGTCATTTCTCAAATATGTGTTATATATATTTATCATATAGTATTTGTTTTACATATTTATATATTTAATCTCTTCATATAATTGGCTTAAGTCTTTAGCAGCTTCATTCTATTCTATGGAATAACAAGTGCACAAACTAGCAGCCAAATATTGGAATCTATGGCCGTCCAACAAAAATGGGGTCTTCAGCACTGTATGTACAAGACCATTCGCTGTACCCAGCAACCCATGCTTGAAGCAATAAGATGGCAGACTTTATTGACACTATTCTGCATCGAAAATGGCACCTTATTCCCTATAGCCAGCCTATAGTACACTAATTGGAATAGTGTGCCATTTTAGGGTGCCTATGTAGTTAACCAGTTGGCAACCGGTTCCAATTTTCAGTGAAGGGACTGAAACATGCCACTAAAAAGAAATGTAAAAAAACATTGAATCAAATTCCTGACGTACACATATTGTAGCTATTTACAAAGTCAATCCATTTTTGTAGCAGGAATGCTAAAAGGAAGCAGTATTTGTCTCAGCCATGACAATGATAGTGTTCGGTTTCTTCCCTATTATTTCCCCCAAATATGATTCATTGCATAGAACGTTTGAAATGTAAAAGTTGCTGTCGACCACACACTTGTTTTATTTGCCAGATAATGGTTTGTTTTTTAGTAGGATGGTGAGAAACACACGCATACAGTACTCACACACATACAAACATCAGGAACGTAACGTTACAGAAGTGACTGTTACTGAGGTTTTGCCAGAGCATGCTTGATTCCAGCAACCACAGAAAGAGAAAGAGAGAGAGAATATACATCACGTTTGGGCTCCCATCAGTAGGCCTCTAGTGTCTCAGCGTATGACCAGTAACACTACTACACACGCTGCACTGCAAAGAACAGCAGGAAGAACACTGACCTGAGAGGTTTCTGTGACAATCGTCAACATTTTGGGGTTTGCAGTTTGGTCGCAAAAACAAAGGCAAAAAAACGGAACCAACTGTGCTGTATCTTTGACACTTCAGTGTCTAATCCACCAAACACCTTTTGCTACCTCGCACATAACTCATACATCACTGTTGCCCGCAGCCATATGTGAGTGTATGCAGAGTAGGTGTCTCTCCAGTCGTAACATTCTCAGTCTGTTTGAAACACATAGCCAATATGTACTACATGTCTGTAAGGTGTTTCTCTTTCCCCTGTGATGGTGTTTTGGATGTTAAAAGTCTGTAGTAAGCCAGAAAACATGAAAACCCAATAATTATGACAGTCAACAAAAGAATGCTAAACTACTTCAAGTCAGATACAATGGTGATTTGCACTGGTTTGTATTCAGTGCCTCTCTGCTGTTTTGCAGTGCTCACATATCATAATGGGCAGATATGATATGCCTTGACTGGGCAGTACCAAACTACCAGACTGGATTTCCAAGGTTGTATTTATTAGAGCACTCCGTAGCAATACGTTTTGCAACAGAAAACAAAAACGATAATTTCTTATTGGACAATTTCAGGTAGTTCCTCCCTGTTTGTCAGTTTTTTATTTTGTTTGGTGCCTAATGAATACAACCCAGGTGTGGCCCTGTTAAGATGTGATAGTAGAATATCGCACAGAGGCAACACATTCCTGACTAACGATTTGTAAATTGACACAAGATTGTGCTCTTTACTGACTTTCTTCCACATACTATTGCTTTTTCGTTATTAATAATCATAAATACATTACGTAATCAATGATTATGGCAACCATAAACACAAAAATGTATGAGAAAATACACAATATAAAGGATTACAAATTTAAAAGTGAAACAAAATCCCACAATATAAATTAATCTCACAGCCAGTGTTCCAGCGGACATCATTATTACATAAAAAAGTCTGCAATTAAAATAAGCTTTATGGACAGAACATGGAGTAAAAAAATAAGATGTAACTTTACTCTAAATAAAAAATAATGCAATGATTAAGGCGAATCCAGAAAATCAGGCAAATACAGAACGAGAACAAAAAAACTGAGTCGTAAAAAAAAACACAACCACCAGAGACCCAAACGTTGTGGGAAGGTTCAGAAACACCAGGAACCCAAACGTTCTGGGGATGTTTTTTCTTACTAATGGCTTTGCAATGGCTAAAAAACAAACCTGGCCACATTCGGCTCTCATGGTGCAATGGAAACCTCCCGAATGATGATTCTCCCATCCTGTGGCCAGATTCAGTGTTGTGTCCTCCTCATCTTCTTTTGGATACATTTTACTCAAATGTTTTATTATTATTATTATTATTAACCAATGTCTTATGGCCTCTGTGACTGAAATGGTGAACAGTGTAAGGTCTTGGATATAAAGTTCCATGCATTTCCAAATCCTAAATCCACAATCCACTTCTTAGACACATTGCAAGAGGGGAAAAAATGAATCCATCGAATCAGCATTAAAAAAAACGGGGCTTTTTTCCATTCTGGAATGTAGAGAAAAAAACTGAGCAAACTGTGGAGACTTCCTCCTAGCTTCTGTCAACCAAGTCATCCTTATTGTCTTTTCTTCTTCTTTCCTAAATTATCAGCATCCAAATTAAACAGGAGGTCTTTAGTACCAGAAAAACCTGTTCTTCTCTTTTCTTTTTAAGAGATGAGAGGAGAGTGTGTCTGTGTGTTTTTTAATCTGAGCACAGGCTTACGGAATCAAGGATCCTACCATGCCACCACGGCCACGTCTGTTACGAACCCCAGCAGGCAGCAGCACAACAGCCCACAGACTAGAGGATAGCATCATTAGACTAGAGGATAGCCCACAGACTAGAGGATAGCATCATTAGACTAGAGGATAGCCCACAGACTAGAGGATAGCATCATTAGACTAGAGGACAGCCTACAGACTAGAGGATAGCATCATTAGCGTGTTGTGGGGTCACAGTACTGTGGTCCCTTCCCATCATCCTACAGAGCAGCTGGGTGGAGTATTCCTTAGTATAGCGCCCATTCCCCAAAGGATAATGGCTGTTTGGGAGGTGATGGTCCTTGAGGAGTGACATCCTGGTGACACCCAGATAGTGGCAGGAATCAGGCTCTCTATCCAGCTAGGCTCTCTCTGGAGGGATCCTCAGGGCTTGTGATCCGATGGCTTAGGTGTTCAGGGGGGCTCAGGGGTCAGTGTCCTTGTTCTTTGGCTAGGGGCATTGCAGTCTGGGGGCCTCAAATCGTTCTGGAGAAGGAAAACAAAGTCAGGTGACTAGTTTCCTATGAGTAGCTCACTACAGGCTAAATGACAGAGTAAATAAATAAAATGGAGCCCCAATGAATAACAGAGGAACAAATCACTGATGTCATTCTGTGGCGATGAGATTTCTAAATCAACCCTTCCATTACAATGCACATGTGAACACAAGATTAGAACAGAGTGAAATTCTATGATTCAACAATAGATGGCAGAAGAGCAGAAGAAAAGCAGGACTGAACTGAACTGAGGTCTGTGCAGGTTATGTAATTATACTGCATCTCCATGTCATTACACTCAATTTATCCTCAGTGAAACGTATTTAACAAAATAGTAACAGTAATAATCAGTGAATATTGTGATTATAAGCGCATGGAAGCCTGTCGTCTCTCACTGAATCTGGCATAAACACTGCAGAACACTCCATTTCACAGATATACAGTAGCTTGATGCAAGATGGTCTACGGTACATGAGAGTCCATTCATTCAGTTAGCAGCACCAATGTCTGTATGTGAGAATGCTATGCTGAGAGAGACAGACAGACTGGTCACATGAGGCGGTTAGTCATCATGACCACCTTGCACTACAGACGCAGCATGGGTCTCTGTCTCAGGCAGCACACTGCCATTGCTGACAACTGAACCTGATGGATATACAGTATGTTATCGATGTATAACGGATCAGTTACACACTCGTTTCAAATGAATCATCTCTAGTAGAAAATCAACCACGCTTAAATGTATTAGTAGGGAGACATTATGTTAGCTTCAGGAACATATTTACTAAGACAACAACATGATACCTGCTGTACATCTCTCTCTCTCTCTCTCTCCACTGCTGTCCCACTGTGGTAGAAGGAAGCCTCTGTGAGCATAGTGGGGCGGCAGGGTAGCCTAGTGGTTAGAGCGTTGGACTAGTTACTAAAAGGTTGCAAGTTCAAATCCCTGTAGCTGACAAGGTACAAATCTGTTGTTCTGAACAGGCAGTTAACCCACTGTTCCTAGGCTGTCATTGAAAATAAGAAGTGTGTGGGACATTCCTGTGAGTCTTAGATGTCAGGTGATCCACACAGTCCAAAAACAGCCATTTCATTCTTACAGGAAGATCAGATAGAAACATATTGTTTGGAACTGACAGGGAGAACAGGGAATGTGTTAGCTGTATTCCTCACATTTCTATCTCAGTGAATACAGCCCAGGTGACCCCGTGACCTCACTAGGCACCATGGGAGAGCAGGGCTCAGATGTCACCAAGTACTGCTCTGCTCTACAGTCCACTTGTGATAACTGCTCTTTGGATGAGTGCAAACTATGTCTAAGTGCAATAAAGTTTTCTTGCCTCATTTCAACATGTTTGATGATCTGTGCTTTAGTGCACCCTGTCACAATAGTCCCAAGCAGTTGCATTTATCAGGACTCAACTCTTCTCCAGAAGAGCTGATCATGTAAACATTTGCCCAGATAAAGGATCTGATTACCACCGATCTGATCCTCAAAATGAACAACTTCACAACACAATGAAAACCAATCAGGAACGCGTTCTTCTAAACAACCATAGCGTCTCTCTGATCACTGACACAAAGATAAACAAATGCTGCTGTTGCTCTGTTTTCTCCTCCATTATGTCTCTGTGTGTTGTGGTTCATCGCTCTAGCCTTGGGCCTAGTCAATTACGCTGGCATTTTCAATGTAGGAAAGCAATCATGCATTACTACTGCATGATGTGAAGTCTATTAGGCACCATGGGGGGGGGGGGGGGGAGGATGAGGAGGTAGAGAGAGAAGAAGGTAGAGAAAAGAGGAGGAGGCGGGGGTAGAAAGAGGAGAAGGTAGTATATTATGTGGTGGAGCATAGTCCCTGGTTGAACTCCAGTTAAAACTGCTGCTAGGCCTAGTGGTGTATTTGACATGGTTACTTGACCAAACAGGTCAACTATAGCCAACTGCACATTTAGTGGAGGAACAGTGACGAGTTGAGAGGTGTATAGTCTGTACTGTATGTTGGCTGGGGAGGGGGGAAGAAGGGCTCCCAGGGGAGGTTGATGGATACACAATCTTATGGTAAACATTCCCCTGTCACTGAACCTCATATCCATCCACGGATACTGTTACTGGCCAAAGAGCCTATCTATAATCCGAGAGCGTGCTCTCTGTTCTCTGTGAATATGATCAGTCCAGTTCATAACCGGATAACCGGTTGCATTATTAAAAACAGGGGCCTAGCCAGAAGGTAACAATACCCTAACTATACATGTTTGAGGGTAGAGAATTTTGTGTCTTCTAATGCTTTGTGATCTAAAAGGACTGCAGTTGAGCCACAAGAGAAGTCTGCTGTTCGGGTACAAACAGCAAACAGATACTAGCATCAAATCGGTTGTTTTCTACAATCTCTATAAACTGATGAAAGAGGTACAAGATAACAAATGGTGCTAACTGCCAAAAACAATGATACAATGCCATAGACAAGCATAGGTAGAATTTGCCCTAGATTACATGCTATCTCTAATAAAAATCATCTATTAATGGGCCTTATGTTAACCCTCTGAGGTAAGATCAACACTCTTCATGAGGGTTGTATTACATACACTGGACATTGGATATGTTAACCCTCTGAGGTAAGATCAACACTCTTCATGAGGGTTGTATTACATACACTGGACATTGGATATGTTAACCCTCTGAGGTAAGATCAACACTCTTCATGAGGGTTGTATTACATACACTGGACATCGGATATGTTAACCCTCTGAGGTAAGATCAACACTCTTCATGAGGGTTGTATTACATACAAACAGACATTGAGCCCTTCTCACTCTTCTCTAGCCCTGGTTTCCCATTGAAACATGACCTAGAGCTGGCAGTTCCACTGCCTGTATTGCTGTCACAGTAGTATGGCTGTAACTCATGCCGAGGCTGACAGAGAGCCAAGGGGTCAAGGGTCAGTGTTCATGGCAAGGTTAGCACAAGATGCAGTATTGTTTTGCTGTAAACAGGATAGGCCTACTATATGCAAACAATAGCAGGAGCGACTTAACTGCAACATGTTATGGAGATGTATCTAATATCTACCTTGGCTGTGACCTAAACCTTTACCATAACATAACTTCATAATTGACTATAATGGTAAATAATGATCATTGTTTTGTTATGATTATTGTGTCAGTAGTGTATTACTAAGGTATACACCGGGCAGTTGTGTTTGATGTGTCTGTGTGTATTACTTACTGTCTGGCCGGCCAGAGAAATCAGCATTGTTTCTCTGCCATTGTGTGCGTAGACCTGGGACATGCAGCATCCATTGATTCCTGCCCTCGTTGGCTGAATGAGAGTGGGAAAAACCAAAATCTATCAATCTTGAGCTGGTCGATCATGTCAGGTTTTCTCACCTTTTCCAGTTGTATTTTAAAATGCTGCAACTTGAAATATTCACTGTATGTGTTTACAAGTTCAGCAGAAAATAGAGATTTTGGACTCACCAGTGCGCTCAGATATCTTCTCTTGGTCGCTGTATTTCTCCCTCCCTCTCTCTCTCTCACAGTAAAACAAAGCGGGGGTCTTCCTAGGTTTTTCTGGTACGAAGCCTCACGACATCCTCCATAACATTTACAGACACCTGAAATCACGCGACGGTGAGTCACCTACTTGTTACTTACTGAGGTGAGCTGTCATGCTGTTATAAAATCCTAGTTCAGGACTCAGGAGAGACACTCAAACCTGCACAAAGTGCACTTAAGACCTCCAAAAATGTCACAAAGTGGTTTGGGGAAAAAACCGAACCACCCACATACAGTGGGGAAAGGAATATATCATGAGGTACAGTGGTTCTGTCTATAGCCAAGCACACTGTCATCTCCCAGGCTGTGTTAAGGCTTTCTACTCGGTAGTGCCAGGTGAACACTTACCCTCATCTCAACACCTCACCACAACGAGGTGAACTTCTTGCCGAAACCGGAGATAGCTGATGGATGAAGATAGACAGATGGAGGAAGATAGATAGACAAATGGATAAACAGAGAGAGAGAGAGAGAGAGACAGGTGTGATTAAGCACAATGTAACAATTAGAATGCATTAGAGTCTGAGTAACAACATGGAGTCTGAACTCTAGCAGGGCACCTTCTCCTAGTTTTCCTGCTGCCTCCGCAGGGTTTCCTGGTAGGACCTTGGAGAGGAGACTCTCCCCCTCCATCCCAGGTTGACCCGCTGCCGCGCTCCCGATGCCACCGGGTCTAGGGGCGGCCTTGGAGCCTGCAGGATGGAGGGAGAGGGGAGGAAGAGGAAGAAGGATGATGATTAGAAAGACATTCTTTATAATCCAGTTGATGCCATACTCTGTTTTCGTGCACACTATCACAACAGTTTGAAGCCAGTGTATTTATCAGGAGATGAATTTACACCTCAATCTGATACCCCGTGGTGCTTCAAAGGCCACACAGGTTTACACACTGACTCTGACCCTGGTGTCTATTTCTGCAACACAACTGTCTATGCAGCTGTCAGTGAGGTGAAGGTGATGGGACTGTATAGACTACTAGAGCATGTGAGCACAGACCCAATTGAGCCATGACATGGAAATGAACCTTCCCTCTCTGTTTCCTGAGTTAAAATTATCCATCAGCTTCCCAGGGCCTTCTCAGGATTAATCGCTGGGATTAGACAGGACACCCGTGATACCTGATTACGTAACACTCTGATCGTTTGCATGTGTGCGTCTGTCTGTCTGTCTAATGCAAGGGTGTCAAACTCATCCCAAGTAGGGCCCGAGTGACTGCAGGTTTTGTTTTTTCCTTTCAATTAAGACCTAGACAACCAGGTGAGGCGAGTTCCTTACTAATTAGTGACCTTAATTCATCAATCAAGTGCAAGGGAGGAACGAAAACCTGCGCACACTCGGCCCTCCTTGGACTGAGTTTGACATGTGTTCTAATGCCGAGGAGAGTACAAGTGTACTAATCCCTCTCAGTGAAATGTTCAGTGGGTGGAGCAGTGTGGATGCAGGCAGGCATACTTACCTATTCCTGTGAGTGGGGGTTGAGGTGTTTTTGCAGGCTGGGCCGCCCCTCCTATGACAGCTTTGGCCCCTATGGCAGTCACAGGGGGTGTGTTTGCAACAGGTGCCTGTTGGAAGAGGGAGACAGAGCGATGAGGAACACGGATGGTTAAAGGTGGAAACAGACTGTATACCATTTATTTTGTTCTGATGCACTTAAAGATTAGCCTTATATCATGGCGACCCCTGCTAATATCCCATGCCAAAACGTCATTTGACAGACATATTGAGAATGATGAGTATTAGCAATTAGCCAGAGATCGTTTCCTCCCTGCCAACCAACCAGCTGTGCATCTAAATGTGCATCGTGATTTACAAACTGGGAATATGATCTCTGTAATGGGTTATTGGAAAAAAATATAACGTATTTAATTAGCTTAGCATTGTGGACGTTTGACAAATAATCAAACATGATCTGTTTTGCATTCACTCTACCCTGTGAGAGGATGCAATGCTCCACAATTTAGCATTTTTAATCAATGATTTTTAATCACTCAATGGGCCATTCAGAGAGAACAGGCACCGTTGACAGTTCAAATCAATGTGGGACAGGATGAATGTGATTGAATTAATATGATTTCCTAACAACTGCATTTCCATTTCACATAATAATAATCATACAAACTCTGTGTCCAATCTTCCCACTGTTTGTCCCACCTGCCTGTATTCCCCTCTGATTTCCATAATGCCTCAATATAAGTGTCAAAATACCCTAAAGATGTATATAAAACACAATACCAAGTATGTCGTCAGTTTAGGCTACAGCATAAAGATCCTAGAATTCCTATAATACAGGATTTCTATGGGCTACAGTACAGCATTATATGTAAAACACAACACATAGCCGAAAGACTTTGCACATTGTATAGTTGTGTATATTAAAAACAAGGTGCTGTATTCAGAGACATAACTAAACAAACAGGGAATGGAAGGCTTGAGAATGATTTGCAGCGGAAGACATTTTGGGGGATGAATCTCTCTCCTCCATTTGAGTGGAATAGACAGAGGCTGTTACACTGCCACTATCTTCAGCCACAGTGCTAATCACAATACTAGATAAGGTCTTCCAACAGGGTTTCACACACTGAAATAAAACCTCCTCTCAGAGTGATGTGCTAGGCCTTATCAGAGAGACAGAGGGAGAGAGGGGGTGGAGAGGGAGATGGAGAGGGCGGCATAGAAATGGGGGGGATGTAGAAGAGAGAGGAAGGGGAGGGAGACAGAAGAAAAGAGGTAAGAAAGAGATGAGAGGAGAGGGAGAGAGGCCACCAAACACCTCTAATGATGTTAAATAACGCGTTAAATAATCATCTACATACATTTACAGTGATTCTCATTATAGTTCATACATTTCCAATCTAGTGTCACTGACTGTAACCACACTTATATTGTACTAAGTCATAATCGGGTACTCACCACAGTTGTTGGCAGTTGCCCCATTGTGCCTCCTGCCTGTGGCTGGCGACTGGCCTGACCAGGACCAAGCTGACCAGGCTTCGCCTGTAGACCCTGCTGGGCTTGGCCCGGGCCCAGAGGCTGCTGGCCCCCAGGAGTGGTGCCTGCAGGGATGGTGCCTGTCTGCCGTGCCGCCGAGGTCTGGGGCTGCTGCTGCAGTTGGGTGCGTTGGCCTGGCTGCAGCCCATCCTGCTGGGAGGTAGGACCCTGTCCCCTGGAGCCTGGAGGCCCACTGGTGGAGCCCTGCCCACGTCCAGAGCTGCCCTGGCCCCTGGAGGTAGAGGAAGGGTGACCCTGGAGGTCCTGCTGCTTCCTGGAGGAAGTCCGCCCATCGTGAGAGGACGAGGACTTGGAAGAGCGACCCTGGCTGTGGTGGTGGCCCGACGGGTCCCTGGAGTAGTCCGATGAGTGATACCCCCCCTGGGAGCGGGAGTCGCCCCTCTTTCCCGACGAGGACAACTGGCGGGAGTCGTGGCGCATGGACGGGTCTTTGGGATGTCCCTTGGAGGAGCGAGAGGAGCGGGGCTCGTCCAAGTGGCGGGACGTAGAGGAGTGTCTCCCGGAGCTGCCGCTGCCATGGGGGCGGTGGTCCCGCGAGGAGGAGGAGTGACGGGCTTGGCCATACTCGTCCTGGGGCCACAGGTCCTCCTCTGGGGGCTCGTCGTAGTCGTGGTAGGTGTGCTTGACGTGGCGGCTGCGGCCGGACGAGGAGTGGCCTCCACTGCCGTAGTGACGGGAGCCGGAGCGCAGGTCCCTGGGCTTCTCAAACCAGTCTGTCTCCTCTTGGCCAAGATTGTAGGCTTTGGAAACCAAGAGCAGATCACAGTCAATCTCCAAGTCCGACGGCGACAGAGGCATGCAGACTGAGGCCATGCAAAAGAAGAACGGGAAGGAGAGAAAAAAAAAGAAGAGAAGTCGATATTTACCCCCATGCATAATATGAAAACACGGCACACATAAAAAAAGACAACAAATGTAAAACACTGATAAGTTAATCACAACAAGAAACAAAACCTAACTTTTACAAGACAACAACAACATTGTGTAAAAGAAAATGATGCACCTCAGAAGAACATGCGAGAGAAAGTGATGAACAAAGTGAAGAAACTGGACACGCGGATCATGCAGATTTGGCACAGGGGGACAGCACAGACAGCAGTCAGTCAGTCGGGACGAGAACTGCCAGTATAGCCCTCAAGACGCAACACCAGGGAATCATGCAACGACTCTCTCTCTTTCTCTCATCTAGCCTTATCTGTGGGTGGGTGGGTGGGGGATGTTTATACGTGGGCAGAGACTGGCATTCAGCACCCATTTACCTTCGCTGTCTGAAACAGCGCAATGCATATCGTCTATAATGTAAGAATCGTCTGGTTTGTAGACGTGAGTCCGGGGCAAGTCTCTCATGTGGTCTTGCACATCAGGCAGGGAGTGGCTGGAACCGTACTGGCCATAATACTGATTACTACGGCTGTCGTACAGCTCTGGGCCCAGGGAGGAGGCCCGCACATGAACACCCATGGAGCTCAGCAGGTTCTCCTCCTCCGAATACTGGGAGCGCATGGGGGGTCTGCCCCGACTGTATCCCGCCCTGTACGACGAGCGATCCCTGTCCCCATCTCTCTCATAGGAGCGGCTGCGGTAGCCGGCATAGTCCCGGGACGAGATCTTGTCCATGCCATAGCCTGTGGAGCGTGAACGGCCCGAGGTGTAGTACATGCGCTCGTCCTCCTCGGGATAGGAGTATCGCTTCTGCTCATAGGCACTCTTCCTCAGGCCGTAGGCCATGTCGTCCTGCAGTTTCCTGGCCCGGGACACTACGGTGCAGCTGCCACCGCCCGACATGCTCATGGTGTACGAGGCCAGGTCAGCCTCCACGTCGCGTGCCTCCTCGATGGGGGAGAACTTGGAGATCTTCTGCTCCATGCCTTGCTTGCGGTGCTTGCTGCGCTTGGAGGACATGACGGCCGGAGCCAGGCTCTTGGAGGCCTGCTTCTGGACCCCGGTGCGCTGTGCGCCGTGTTTGGTGTAGTCATCATAGTAATAGGCGGATCCCCCACCCATGCTAGTGCTGCTGCTGCCCACTACTCGGCCATATGTGTCTGACCCTCGTGGGTGGTAGCTGCTCTTACCCCTGCTGTGGTGGTCGTACAGGTCTTCCTCCCTGGTCAGCTCGTCCTCCGGCCTGCCGTAGGAACTCCCTCCTCTCGCCGGGCCGCTCTCCCCCATGTAGCGTCCACCATGACCGTCGCTTCGATGCATGTCTGCCACCATGCCGCCCAGGCCGTCCTTTGTCAGCTCACTGATGTCGTCGCACATGACGTAGTTCCTTGGGATGTTCTGCTCCAGGCTGGCTGGGCCGTAGAGACTGTCCTGTGCGTAGGTGGACGGGCTGTCAACCGAGTGCAGACGGTCAGATGGAGTGCCGTGGCCGTAGCTGTTGGCCACTGTGGTGGTGTACTGGCCGTAGGAGCTGGCTGTAGTGGTGGTATAGCAGTAGGTGTTAGCTGTGGTGGTGGTATACTGGCCGTATGTACTGGCCAGGGTGGAAGTGTACTGCTGTCCATATGTGTTGGCAACTGTCGTGGTGTACTGGCCATATGTACTAGAGGCTGTAGAAGAGTATGGCCCATAAGTGTTGGCCATAGTGGTACCACCAGTATACTGTCCGTATGGGGGCGCCCCACTGGAGGAAGAGTAGATGGCATCTTGGGCTGTGGTGGTCACCACTACAGTGGGGTTGCTTATGACCTCATAGTTAGTGGGCATCTTGTGCTCCAGGTCAGCCAGAGAGGTCTGTCTGGGTCTCTGATGAACAGTGAGGATGTCTGCCTGGGGCTGGTAAGGAGTGGTCTGGCTAGGGCCAGCTGGGTAGGACACCTGGCTGGGGTATGGAGAGGTGTGGGTGGGGTAGGGAGGTTGGCCAGGCTGGGCAGGCTGGAACCCATGGTGGCTTGGCTGTTGCTGTTGCTGGAGCAGTGGCTGCACCCCCTGCTCTGTCGGGTAGGGGGGCTGGCTCTGGGGGTATGTGTGGGAGGGGAAGGACCCCTGGGTCTGGTAGGATGGGGGAAGATGTTGGGTCTGCAGGGGGGTGGGCTGGGGAAGAGCTGCTGCCTGGGACACTGAAGGGTAGGGGGGCTGGTTGAAGGCTGCGGTCTGGTAAGGGGTGCCAGGCTGGGGTGCTGGAGCTGGCTGGCTCTGGGGGTGGTATGACTGGTAGGAGACGAAGGAGGAGATGGGAGGGAACTGGGCGGCTGTATTGAGGTCGCTGGTGTACTGGCTCAGTGGTGCTGTGCTCGGTCTGGTCAGCACCCCGTTGCTCTCGTAGGAAGCTACCGCCGCCGCCAGCCGCAGGTTATTCAGCTCGCTGTCTGACATGTAGTCTCGCGGGTCGCCCATGCAGCGCAGGTAGGCCATATCCCTCCTCTCCCGCTCCTTCACCAGGGTCTCCTTGCGCTGATGAATGCCCAGCTCCAGGTAGCGCAGCTTGGCATCAATCTCCTTCTCCTCCTCCTCCAGCTCCTGCTGCTGCTTGCGGAGCTTGGTGGACTCCTGCTCCACGGCCTTCAGCTCGTGGGTGAGGTCCTTCAGCAGGCTGGCTTTGGCTGCCAGACCTGGCCTGGACCCGGCCCTCATGGAGGGCACAGCGGGCATGTACATTTGGGGAAGGGCCGGGGTGATGATGGGGAGGTGGCTCTCCTCTGGAGGGGGGCTGGGCAGGGTCCTCTTCACCTTCCTCAGAGCGCTCTGCTGCAGGGCAGCAAGCTGCAGTGAGACGGGACAGGGCCGTGAGAGCAGGGGGTTAGGGTTAGCTAGCACAACAAAGCACTGCACATGTGACATAGATATGAATTGATTCTCAAGGACGATACTAAAAACTAAAGTACATTCTTATGGTGTGATTGTACATTTTTTAAGGTGCCTGTGCAAAATAGAAAAGCAATAAACAAATTGCTGTAAACTGAAGCTTGGTAAATATCAATATGTTTGCTAGCTTAAATGGTATTGCTTCAGTTACTTTGCAATACAAAGTAATACAAATGTCTATAATCTAACATGTCCACTAACATTTCTCTATTATGTTAGATCCTCAGACACGCCACAACTGTGTAGGCAGCACAATGTGAGTGTGTAATAGTTAATTACTTCATAGTTTAATTGTGGTAATTAAGCTTGGATTTCCATTGGGGGTTAAATTAATCACAGCCTCAGTCTCCAGAAAGGTTGGGGAAGATAGCCCCAGTATCTGTCAGCAACATTACTGTTTAATTATGACAAACTCATGAAGATGCTCCCACAGCAGTTCTACATAATCTCAGTAAATGTTTTACAACCATACACCTCTCTTCAGAAATTCTAGTAGGGTGTCAAATAAGCCCAATTAATACCCAATAATATTGGAGGTCTTAGAGAGACAAGCTATATTCAGTCATGCCATTTCTGACAGTCGTGCCAGTTCTGACAGTCGTGCCAGTTCTGACAGTCGTGCCAGTTCTGACAGTCGTGCCAGTCATGACTCCACGTATTCATCTCCTTCAAATCCTCAATATTTATGAAATCAACCAATTTCAAGTCTGTTTGTTTGTCTTCCAATTAAAAATGTATCTACTCCCTGTTTCTTTTCAAATGCTATTCAAATGTAATACTCAGGTTCATCATTACTCTACAAGAACTGCCACTGAATTCCACACAACTTTTTTCGGTACAAGATTAGGTCAGTTCGCCATCACCCACATTACAGAGGTCAGTCATTTTTTGTTAAGTCTCCCTGACCCCCTGACCCCCTGACCCCCTCAAACACTGCAACAGCTCCTTCAACAACTCCTTCAAATACAAAATGAAAAATATCTACTGGACATTCCACTCAATGACTCATCCCAATATTTTCCTGCCTATCTGTCACTTACTTTGATTATGCATTTTAATAATGCATCATCCACCCCAAATCATAATTTTTTCCTTTTTCTTTGTGTAAATCTCAAATTATTTATTAATTGGTCTTAAAAATCTGGATACTTTTTTTCTATGGTTTTATACATATTTGAAAGAGGGAGGTGCCTTACAAGCCTCTCAGTTTTTTTTGGCCTGTCCTGCACACGCTTCCATTTGCCTTTTAAATTCTTATCATACTGTTTTGTATGTTATTGTGTGCAAATGAATAAAGAAATAATAAAAAAAATCACAAAAGAAAGCATTGTTTACAAATACGGCGGACGGTTCACTTAAATTTCAGAATTCTTTCAGCATTTTCTTCCCTTCATAGTAATCTGTATATAAGGGGGACAAACGTCAATCTTTAATTTGCCATTTAAGCAAGAGTAACAAACAGTTGGAGTTAGTATTGGATGAATGGAGATATCATTGTCAGGTTTTGCCTGTAATGATGATAACAATTTCTTGCCAAAAATATCAACTTTAATGTAGAGATACTTTGATAGTGTTCACTTAGGAAGTTGTGCATTAGTAAGATGTTGGAGGACATGCCTCAATGGTGTTTTTTTAAACTAGAGATCTGTCAGTGTTAAATGTGTGTAAATTGTCTTGTGTGTTATATGTATAGTATAACATTGTATGTTAATGTACTGTATGTTTATGGGGCCACATTTCAATATCAGTCTGTCAATTCGATACATACTGTACTACAGTAGAATTCATACTCAACATTAAAAAGACAACTGTCTATGTGATGCTACGATTTAAATAAGACTCTTTGCTCTCTTTCAGTCTCTGCATGTGTACAGAAATAGCTGTTGAGGACAAAAGGATTGACCTTGTGACCTACCTGGCTCTGAAGAGCTTGTTGCTGGTACAGGTTTAACCTGGCCTTAGTGTGCTCGTCAGTGGTGGGGCTCAGCAACTTGGGGTCAGACATGGACCTCTGTGTGTTCCTAATAGGGCGGGGCATGCTGGGGTGGCGCTGGGGTGACTCGGCTGTGTAGGCCTTCTGCTGGGGAGTGACATGGGCCTTGTTCAGCCCACCGCTGGAAAGGGAGGTCTCCAGCAGGCGGTGGGGGGAGACAGGGGACACAGGGGAGTAAAGCACCTGGGGGGACTTGGGGGGCTGACGGATCAGGCTGGAGAGGGACTCGTTGTGGAGGTGGTTCATGGACTGGGTCTGGGTCTGGTAGCTGATCTCCATGGGGTCAGACCTCCTCCTGTTCTGCTGCCGCGGGTCGGCGGAGCCAACCAGCTGGATACCCGTAGAGTAGGGGCTGATGGTGGTGGGCACGCTGAGCTGTGGCACCACCACGCCCTGAGACTGGGCCTCCACATCTGTTTGGCAGGCTAGGCTTTGGCCCTTCTGGGTCCTTTCAGGGCCTGAGATGTAGTGGACAATCTCCACTTTGTTCGGGTCTGGCACAGTGACGTGGATGGCCGGGGACACCTTCCCCAGCTGGTCTGTTTCAGTCTGGCAGGAGCAGTCTCGGATGGTCTGAATGGCGATGCTGGATGAGGCGGCCGTCTTGGAGGCTGCGTCAGTCTTGTGGTCGGCCCCGGGATCCGAGTGCCTGGAGAAGCGTGAGCGTCTGCGTCTCACAGGCTGCTCCCACTCTACTTTCTCCTCATCGTCGTCGGTCTGGACGCTGCGGTCCACGCTGCGCCTGTTGCGTCTGCGCCTAGACATGATGTACCTCTCCTCGCCGTCCTCTTCGTCTGTCTGAACGCAACTGTCCACGATCCTCCGGGCTCCGTAGAACTCAACGCTCTCGCCCTCCATTCCATCCCTCAGTCGGGGCATGGAGGTGGAGTTCTGCTTTCTCATGTTGGTCCTGGTCTCCATCTGCTCCTCGTTGTTCCTTAGACACATGTCTGAGGAGGAGTTGGGCAGGGACCTGAAGCCCATTTGGTTTCCATAGGGCTGCAGCGTCTGGCCGCTCTGGTCCAACTGAGCGGCTGCGGTGGCTGCAGCAGCAGCTGCAGCAGTCTTCTGCCTCTTCTGCTCCTCGAGCTGCTGCTGGAGCTGCTGCTGCAGCGACTGGATCTGGTCAAGCTGGGCTTTCTGCTGGGCCAACTGCTCCTTCTGCATCACCAGCTGGTTCTCCCTCTCAGCCTGCTGCTGCTGCAGGACCTGTTCCTTGATGTTCTGCAGCTCCTGGATCTCCCTGTGCACCAGCATCTGCTCTTTCTCACGGTGCCGCTGCAGCTCCATGCGCTCCCTCTCCAGCTCCTCCTGCAGACGCAGCTGACGCAGCTTCTCCAACTCCACGCGTTCCCGCTCCATTTGCAGAAGCTGTTCCTGCTGGCGGTGCATCCTCTCCTCCTCAGTCTCTGTCTCCGGGTTGACAGGGCCGCTGGAGGGTGGGGTTGGGTGATGGGGCTGGGTGCTGCTCTGGGGCCCAGTGTAGCTTTGTGTTGGCGGGTAAGCATGGGCTGGAGGTGGCTGGCTCTGGGGTGGATGCTGGCCCTGAGGGTGGAATTGAGGTTGCATGTGCTGGGGCTGGGCTGGGGGCTGGTTCTGAGGCTGGACCTGGGGCTGCCCTGGGGCCTGAGTGTGGAGGTGAGCCTGGGTCAGGTTTATGGGCTGCTGCTCGGACTCCGTTGGCAAGCTCACTGAGGCTGATGTATGGGCAACAGGAGATTGATACGGGGGATCAGATCCACTTGATGTCACAGAGGGCTTCCCTAGGTAGATTGGGGTATCCTGAGTGGTGGTGATGGCGGCAGGCATGCTCACAGGGGCCAACGTCGTAGATGGGAAGACGTTGGGAGCCGGATAACGGTATGGGGCCTGTCCAGACATAGGCATCCGTGGGTTCACAGGCATCCTTGTGAGGCTGGCCAGAGGCACAGGTGTCATATTGGCTGTGGGTAAAGGCCTGTACACTCCACTTAATAGCGGGCGCAGCACTGAGGCAGGCTGGGTAGTGATTGGCAAGGTGGAGGCGATGGGTGTGTTGATGGTAGAATAGGTCATCCCATCGGCAGACCTCATGGCAGACGGGTACATGGCTCGGAGGCTGGCTTGCCTGGCATTGATCATGTTGGTGAGCGCTTGGGTGTGAGAGATTGGCTTCCCGTCAGGTCCATAGAGCATATTTTGTCTCATAGAGTTAAGCCTGCCACCTGGACCTGTTCCTCTGCCTACACCGTATTGCACAAGCTCCGGGTTGCTCCCATAGCGGTCCATTGAGTTGAGGGCAGCGCACATTCGACTGATCTCTCTGGCAGTTGTGGCACTGTACTGGGCTAGGTTGGACTCCTGGAAGTTAGCGAGGTCTCGGGGGGAGTAGCCGTAGTCAGAGCTGATGTTTGACAGGGAGTTGAATCTGCGTATGGGCAGGGCAGTTACAGTGATGTCTCCTCCATGGCGTAGGTCAGTGTAGGAGCCATACTGCATGCCCAGTCCGAGGAAGCCTCCCTCATAGGTGTGTTTCATGGTGCTGAGGTCCACAGCTAGCTCTCCAGAGGTCTGGAAGTGTGGGTCCATCTTGGAGTGGTAGGACTGGAGTCCGGCCTCTGCTAGGTTAGTGTCAGACATCGAGGGCTGTAGCCGGCCAGGGAATGGTAATGTGTAGGCTTTACGCCCGTCCATAGAAAACTCCTGATACTGGCCCTCCTGGTCCGACTCATAAGAGAGTGGTGGCACAGAGTGTGGTCTTGGCTCTTGAGTGGCCACTTTCTCATCAACATTTGGCTTTTGGGAGAATGGTCCACCAACGCAGCTACCTCCAAATGGGAGGCGGTACACTACATCACAGCAAGCTGGTTGGTTCTCAGCTTTGATCTGCCCCCCTGTGAGGTCCACGGCATCCTGGCCCTCCTCTGTCTTCACCAGCTGGGTCACTGGTCCTCCCTGTGGGGCTCCATCCATTTGGACCATCATGCCATGAGGCCCACCCCCAGCCAGGTTCATCACACCTGCCGGGGTTGGTTTGCTCTTCAGCTCCAGGGGACCTCCAGTGCCGTAGATATCAGGGGCAACGGCAGGGGATATAGTACTGACCACGGCTGGGGTATTGCTGGTTTGGCTGACCAGAAGGTCTTTCTTGAGCAGCGTCATCTGGCCTGATAGGTTGAACCGAGCTACGGAGGACTGCTGCTGCATCTGGTGGTGTTGCTGGAGCTGTTGCTCCAAGAGCTGCTGTTGCTGTTGAAGCTTTTGCTGCTGCTGGAGAAGCTGCTGCTGCTGGATGCTCAGGTCCTCCAGCTTGGCGTCGATCTTGGGGATGGATGGGTCAATGGGAGGTGGTTTGTTCTGTGACAGGCACATAGCTGAGCCCATGCCCTGACCGAGGTCAACTCTGTTTTGTAGAGGGTCCCCATAGACCATGGGCTGTTGGGGCTGTTGGGGCTGTGATATGAACATGGAAGCGGCCACCGTGACGCTCATCGTGGTTGCAGTGGATACCATTACGTGGGGCTGCTGCTGGGTGTTCAGGTTCATGATGAGGGGCTGGATGATAGTGGAGGGGTGGCTCCTCTCGGGCCCGCTGGTGTATTTGCGTGTTTCTGTGGCCAGGGAGGTAAGATCCATGCCATGGGCGGTCATGATAATGGGAGCTGCGTTAGTGGCTGTTCTCAGATCTACTGTTCTCAGATCCACCACACTCCCACCATGGATCATCTGGCCTGGCTCGACACTCGAGGTCCCCGGGATGCTGGAGATCCTGCAGAGAGAGATGTTGTCCATAGACATGGAACCACGGCTGTAGGTGCTAGCTGTGGTGACCATGCTGGTTCCAACACTGACCTTCTCCAGCTTCTGCATCCTATAGAAGCTGTGCTGAGGAGACTGGTGGTATGGAGGGGTGTCTGGCGGACTGGCCTGTGGAGAGTAGCTGTCAAATGTCGACTGTCGGATGAATCTGGTGGGCGAGGATAAAGGTGACGTGGCGGTGTTGACCGTCATTGGTTTGGCAGGGCTTGTGGGCTCTGCGACCATGTAGGGGGCATGCTGGGAGGATTGCTGTCTGAAGAGACGTGGGGATAGGGCCCTTTGAGATGTCTGTGTCCCCTGGGCCATCACTGGGGAGGTGGGCCCCGAACCAGCCGACAGAGCCCCTATGTCTGGGCTGAATGTCTGAGTGGATATCTCGGCCCTCCTGGAGGGTGAGGGACTTGGGCTCTCGGTGGGCGAGGCTGAGGGAGACAGAGGGGGGCTGGAGCTCTTGTAGTACGAGTACATCTTTGGCGAGCGGGGCTCCATGACATGCTCTGAAGATGTCGCACTCTCTCTAGCTTGGACCCCTCGGCACTCGCCCACCCTCCTCGCAACCACCTCTCTTTGGCTGTATGCCTGTGTTATCGCCGCTATCTTGCTGCACACATTTGAGACGGTTGTGGTTGAAGTGGCAGGTCCTCCAGTTTGTCGACCATACATGATGGTTTGGGTGGTCGTCATCGTTTGACTAGCACTTGTGTGAGAGATGGTCACTGCATCCCGTGAATAAACCCCGTAGGCTGCTATTGTGGTGGCGGCCGCCACTGGAGTAATGCCATTTTTACCCGTCTGGCTCTTCATCCCGGCTTTATGGACATCTTTGGAGTAGTGTTGTGTCACCCGTACATCAGGGATCCTTCCTCCGGTCTCAGAGAAAGTCACAGGTGCAGAGAGCTGAGTGGGGCTGTTGCCAGGAGTCAATAGGTCATTGGTCTGCTCAAGCAGCTTAGCGAAGGCCGACCCTGTATCTAAAAGCTGCTTATCTGGATAGGTGCTGTCGTCTATTTCCACCTGCTCGTCTGCCTGCTGCTGTAACTCCAGGGCTGAGGATTGATGCATCTTAGTGATGTTTTGGGAAGTCTGGCGGATCTCTTCGTAGATGTCTCCTGTCTCTGCCGCCTCGTTTTCATAACTAGTCTCAGCCTGCTCGTACTCATACTCATCTTCATACTGTTGGCCATTCGTGTCATCCTCATATGCACTGTTGTGTCTCCCTTGTTGCTGCTGCTGTTGCTGTTTTTGTTGTTTCTGCAGCAACTCGGCTTTCCTCATCATTTCCTCATACACCTCCTCAGCACTCTTCAGGGGCTTGCTGCTGGAGGGCGTGGTGGTGGTTGAGGTCGTCGACGACTTCTCAGTAGGAGAGTACAGAGACATGAACGTGGGCAAGTTATACTCGCTGCCAGACTTGTAGAGTTTAGACTCGTATCCCTCAGCCTCTGAGTCAAGGCTCTGGGGGGAGTATTCTGAGGCAGAGGATCGGTGGAGCTCCTCCATCTCAGCAGCTTGTCGTAGCTCCTCAGTAGGGGAGGCATCCTCGATGGGGGAGAGGTTGCTGGGGGGCGTCTTGGATCTCTCCCTGCGTCTCTGGGCCCTCAGCTCCTCCTTATCTCTTTTGGTCTTCCTGGCCGTGCTGCGGATCCTCTGTTGCTCCAGGTCCCTCATCTTCTCCTGCTCCCGCAGCAGCTCCTCCTCCTCCCTCAGCTCGTCCTCCTCCGAGGAGTCCTCAATGGTGGGCAGCAGGGGGCCGTGGGAGCGGTGGCGGGCCTTCCTCTGCTGCTTGGCGTCCTCCAGTCTCTGCCTGCGACTGGGACTGCTGTCGCTGTCTTCCTCCATGGAGGAGATGGAGGTGGGGGAGGTGCCAGAGTTGTAGCTGGAGGTGGTGGGTGGTAGGGTGGAGGAGTACTCACCCCTGGAGCGCTCCTCGGGAGACCCAGTCAGGCTCTCCATCTCCAGCTCGGGCTCTCGGTCCAGGCTGAGGTCATTCTCGTTGTTGAGCTCCATGTCGCGGCTGTAGCTGTTGGTGTTGTTGAGCTCGATTGTCTTGAAGCGGCGCAGGCCCCCCAGACCCCCCTCCTCTCCTTCCTCCGCAGAACATTTGTAGATGTCGCTGGAGCTTTTGGTGTCCTCCTCAAAGCTGCTGGACTGGTGAGAGAGGCGGCGCTTCTCTTTCGACAACTCTGAGATGTGCTTGTGTGTTTTTTTAGGTTTTTGGTAGCCGTAGCCTTCGTCCTCCTCGTCCTCCTCCTCCATGTCCTCCTCCTCTTCCTCGTTGTCCTCGTCAGCGCTCATCTCCATGATCTGCCTCCTCATGAACTCCTCATCTGTCATCGGCTCCGGCTCGGCCACTTTCTTCTCCTCTTTGGGAGCGGCACTGCTCTTGTGCTCCTGTTTGGACTCCCAGTCCCCTCCGTCCTCCTCTTCCTCTTCCACAATGTCCTCCAGCTCCTCGTCAGAGTCATAGGCCTCCGGGGTGATGGACAGCGACCGGGGTCTCTGCTCTCGGTGGTGCCGGCCTCTGCCCCTTTCGCGCTCCCTCTCCTCAACTGGCAGGGTCTTGCACTCCAGCAGGGGCCTCATGGAGCTCTCCAGCTTGGTGATCTCGGAGGGGCTGGGGGGGCTGCCACGCCCGCTGATGCCCCTCTCGCTCAGCTTCATCTCCTCCTCCTGGATGAGGCCGATGATCTCGCTGTGGGAGCTGGAGATGCCGTCGGAGGAGTAGCCTGTGTCACTCAGGCTTTGGGGGCTCCGCGACAGGTCCTGAGTGCTGTTCTTGGTCTCCTAAGGGGATAGACAGAGAAAGACAAAAGAACTAATAAGTAAGACATAAGAAATCAGCCAAAAACAATACATCCGACCAGGAAAAATACCTGAAAAAGACCTGAAAACCCCCGAAATGATCTTATGCAATGACTATTCTAACCATTTTATTCGTAATGTTCTGCTCCTCATAGAATTCCACCCATACTCACAGTGAACATTAGAGAACAGTGGGGATTAGAGTGGAGCACTTTGGTATTCACATCAGCACTAATTCAGAACCACTAACTAAGGCCTTGATGGCTTTGCATATTCATGGTTGTACCAATCTTAATGCTTTATATTTCAAGAGGAGCGATGGCTAAAATGAAAAACATAAATTTTCTCTGTGTGGAGTAAATTCGTCAGTGCTATGGCTGGCGCCTGCTTCATCAGCATTATTTTCTAGACGTCAATAACAAGGTGCAGAGGAAGAGGGAAGGCACAGAAAAGATTGGATCCCATTTTCTAATCAATTGCTATACTGTGGCTATAAACTAGCAATACATTATCCCATTTCAAATCCACTGAATGTCCTACAACCAACATCTTGCTTTAATATATAACAACACAGCCTTATCAAAATGTATTTCTGGGACACCTAAAAGGTGACTTACATCATATCTTGACTTCTTTATCTCTTTTATTGGTGTGATTGGCTCTCCCTTCTTCTGAGTCGGTTTGGTGTCTATGGCGGGTTCCACCAACTTGTCTGGTTTTGGTGTAGTCTCTTCCGTGGCCTTTGGTTGTTTCAGGGGCTCGATTGCAGGTGTAGGTGTGGCCTGGACAGGGGCCTTTGTGTCTCCAGGTTGCTTCGCTGCAGTTGGTTCGAAAGGTCCGCTCCCCAGGGCTGTCTGGGGCTTCTGCTGCTGCGGCTGCATCTGTCTCGTCCCTTCCTGCTGCTGATTGGTCAATTTTTGGAAGGGTGGCTGCTGAACAGGCTGCTGACTGGCCAGTGCCTGGTGGCGTGGAGAACCCATTGGTTGGTGCTTTGGAGACGGATGAGATACAGGAGAGGGATCCCGGAGCCCTCCAGACATCAGTCGCTGGGTCTGGCAGTTCAGACAGAGCCATTCTTTCTTCTGCAAAACAAATCAGAAAAACAAGAGAGAGAAAGTGAGGAAGTGAAGGGGCTACAGAGAGTAGGTACTGAAGAATATGACAAGAGTAGAACATCACTCCCACATTTCATGTTCATCTCCACTGTGATTCAGTGGATAAGGACAAGAGTGACAGCATGACTTCACTGTGATTAAGTCTGTGGGTCTCAGAGGAGAAAGTAGTACTGTCTATCGGCAGACTGCTACCAGATCAAGAGATATCACGCTTCTTTCTACAACACATCTGGGGAGCCGGCACACATAGCAATGATGTTCCCATAACAAGGGGACTGAGTGGCGGCCCAGGTCCACTACTACAGTATACTCCGAGAAGTTAGCCTCTTAAAACTATGAAGCATAAAAGCCTCCCTGCAAGAGCTGCCAAGCTGTTTAATAGTTTATCTCAAGTAGTAGTGTTTAGTTTTTTCTTTCTCTTAAGTGTGATTAGCACTGGTGGACTCATAACAGCGATTGCTCTTAATACAGAAAGCAATACTGTGGTCCACTCCTCTATATTGATCTGACCACAGTGCAGAGATGTTTTTTTGCCCACACTGAAGACGTCTATATCAGTCCACTAATACAGGCCCAGTGGAGGTAAGGAGAGGGTTTGGCCGGCAGGCTGGGCGTGTCCTTGTCCCATTGGGCACTAGCGACTCCTGTGGCAGGCCAGGCGCAGTGCAAACTGACACGGTCACCAGGTGTACGGTGTTTCCTACGACACATTGGTGTGGCTCGTTTCCAAGTGGGCATTGTGTCAAGAAGCAGTGTGGCTTGGTTGGGTTGTGTTTCGGAGGAGGCACGCCTCTTCGAAGACTGTATGGGGGTTGCAGCAATGAGACAAGACTGTAACTACCAATTGGATACCACGAAATTGGGTAGAAAATAAATGTATATATATTTTTTTAAGTTTATTGAAATACCTTGCAAATACAACTTATTTCTATGTGAAAACTGAAAAGGTCTATTCATTATTTTTCATTAGACACTGTTACCCAGAGTAACTGGAGTGCTTACATTTTCATACTGGTCCCCTGTTGGAATCGAACCCACAACCCTAGCATTGCAAGCACCATGCGCTACCAACTGAGCCACATCATCACAAACCATTTGATGTTTCAATGTACTCAATTACTGTATTGTGCATAGTTTTTCTTCATGGTGATGGAAAGTCTACAGGTACAAACCTAACTGACCAACCTTTAGGCTACAATACAGTAATGTACACTTAAATTAAGTGGTTTGTAAGTATGGTAAATTAATACTGCACAAAAACTGGTTGTTTTCCATGTGATTTGATCATGAAAAATATGTAATTTGATGTTTTGTGTCTTTGCCCATAACTTTGCCCATTTTGATGTAAATGTTTGAGGACAAGGTTTTGTCCTTTCTGGAATCCATTATAATGACAATCACAGAGAACGGGACAGGGCAACAAATCTTACAATTCCAACTATTGAATCCTGCAAGATACTGTTCTAAATTATTTTTTAAAAATTGCCGAAGCTGATATTTCTCTATTAATATACGTTTTTAATTCAGATTTTTCAGCACCCCTACTCCCCCCCCCCCCCTATGTAGTGCATTATACATCTGCATATACTGTAGACTACTCAATCCCCCTCTCTTTGTACTGTATATAGCGCAGCAAGCAGCCCCCCCCCCCTGCCCCTCTCAAGTTGGAAGAGAGCTATTTTTACCCAGGGTACCATTGTTCTGCTCTAGCGCACACTTTCATCCCCTCCCCAGTTCTACTGCTGCTACTGCTGATTCTCCAGACCAGGCAGCACTACCCTACACTACACTACACTACACTGCATTACACTGTACTACACTACACTACACTACACTACACTACACTACACTACACTGCATTACACTATACTACACTACGCTACACTACACTGCATCACACTATACTACACTACTCTACCCTACCCTACACTACACTACACTACACTACACTACACTATACTATACTACACTACTCTACCCAACACTACCCTACTCTTCTACCCTACACTACTCCACCCTACACTACACTACTCTACCCTACACTACTCTACACTATACTACACCACACTACACTACACTACACTACTCTACTCTACCCTACCCTACACTACACTACACTACACTACACTACACTACACTATACTACACTATACTATACTACACTACTCGACCCTACAATACACTACACTACCCTACCCTACACTACCCTACCCTACAATACACTACACTACACTATACTATACTACACTATACTATACTACACTACTCTACCCTACACTACCCTACCCTTCTACCCTACACTACTCCACCCTACACTACACTACACTACTCTACTCTACTCTACCCTACACTACACTACACTACTCTACTCTACTCTACCCTACACTACACTACCCTACCCTTCTACCCTACACTACTCCACCCTACACTACATTACCCTACCCTACCCTACACTACACTACACTATACTATACTACACTATACTACACTACTCTACCCTACACTACTCTACCCTACACTACCCTACCCTTCTACCCTACACTACTCCACCCTACACTACACTACACTACACTACACTACTCTACTCTACCCTACACTACTCTACACTATACTACACTACACTACTCTACACTACACTACCCTACACTACACTACCCTACCCTACACCACACTAGGCCTACACTATACTACACTGAACTACACTGCACTACACTACCCTACACAATACTACACTAGACTATAGCACACTCTCCTTCACTACAGCACACTACACAACAGTACATCGAACTACACTCCACTACAGCACAATACACTACACTACACTAAACTACAGCACACTACAAGACACTACACTACAGCACACTACAATCCAGTACACTACATCACACCACACTACACTACAAGACACTCCACTACAGCACACTACACTACCCTACACTAAACTACAATACACTACACTATCCTACACTCCACTACAGCACAATACACTACACAACACTAAACTACAGCACACTACACTACACTAAACTACAGCACACTACAATCCACTACAGTACACTACAATCCACCACAGTACACTACATCACACCACATTACACTACACTAAAGAACACTACACGACAGCACACTACACTACACTGCAATCCACTACACTACACTACAGCAGACTACTCTACAATCCACTACACTACCCACCAATACAGCTGACTACACTGCAATCCACTACAGCAGACTACTCTAGAATCCACTACAACACCCACCAATACAGCATACTACACTGCAATCCACTACACTACACTACACTACAGCACACTACACTACACTACAGCTCACAACACTACAGCCCACTACTACACACTATACTACACTAAAATCCACTCCACTCCACTAAACTACAGCACAATACACTCCACTACACTACCCTACACTCCACTACAGCACAATACGCTACACTACACTACCCTACACTCCACTACAGCACAATATGCTACACTACAATCCACTATAGCACACTACACTACACTACAGCACAATCCACTACAGCACACTACACTACACTACAGCACAATACACTACAACACACTACACTACAGCACAATACACTACAACACACTACACTACAGCACAATACACTACAACACACTACACTACAGCACAATACACTACAATACAGCACAATACACTACACTACCCTACACTACACTACAGCACAATACACTACACTAGACTACCCTACACTCCACTACAGCACACTACACTACAGCACACTACACTACACTACAGCACACTACACTACACTAAACCACACTACACTACAATCCACTACATCACACTACACAACACTACAGCACACTACACTACACTACAATCCACTACACTACACTTCAGCACACTACACTAAACTACAGCTCACTACACTACAGCTCACTACACGACAGCACACTACACTACACTAAAATCCACTCCACTACACTACACTACAGCATACTACACAACAGCACACTACACGACAATCCACTACACTACAGCACAACGCCACAAAAATGAGGACCAGTCAGCACAGAGCCGACCAGAGGAAGAAGAAGAGAACCGGAGAGGCCCAACGGGCAAAGACGAAGAGAAGGAAGAGAAGGAATGACAGAAAAGATGGGAGAGAAGTGGTGGAGGGTGAGGAGAAAGGACAAAATAGAGCAAGAGTGATGAGAAGAATAAAGGAAGATGGACAGACAAATGAGAAGGAAGAAATGAGGGAGATGGGCCCTAGTCAAAAGTAGTGCACTATTGGGAATATGGTGCCATTTGGGACGCAGTCTAGAAAGTAAATCAGTGTCTTATGACAGCAGAAGTAAAATCCCAGTGGGATTGCTTCCTTCTACCCAGCCAAGCTCTTGATGAACCTCTTGATGAGCTTCTCAGAGCCAGAGTGAGTTATTGACTTCCATCCACACTGCCTCTCCACTCTGTGGAAGGTAACCACAGCCCAGTTTCCCACAGCTACTGTACCACCATCCATCAAACCTCATCTTCTAGAAGCACGTCCTCCATCCTATTGACACGACTACTCATTATCAATCCCCCTGTCGAGCACAATTGTAAAGTGGACCAGAGCAGAGTGTAGAGGGTCTCATGCGGTGTTACAGTAATGCAGAACCCATCTCTTCATGTGTCCCCCTCTTTGCGCCCCTCCCTCTGTCCTATTTCCCTGTAAATGCTCATCTGGGATATAGTTACATGGCTATCTGGGCTAGTTATCAGCTAGCGTTGCCTGCTACTAGAGGCAGCTCCAGTGGACCAGCTCCAGAGGACCGGTCCCTGAGTGGCATGCTGGTCTCTGGGAGGGAGGAAGGCAGGGAGGAATGAAATGAAATGAAGGAAGGAAGGAAGGAGGGAGAGAGGGAGGGAGATCCATAGAGAGGAACAGTGGAACATCCCTATGCATATTAGAGCTGTAAAGACATTTCGCAGATCACTGCTCCTCCCTCTCCTGCCATGCTAGGGTTTAAGGTTACCTCCTTCGACATCTCTCTATAGCTCTCCTTCTCTCTCTCTCTCTTCTCCTCTATCCTTTTCCCTAAAAGCCCCATTCCCTTTTGGTGCATTTTCTATTCCTGTCTTTCCCCGGATTTGTTCACCCTCTCTCAGTCTCTCTCCTATTTTTATTATCCTCTACTTCCCAATTTCAATTCTATTGTTTATTTTTCTTCTTCAGATTTTCTCTTTTCTTCCTTACCTCTCTAATGCTCTCTTCACCTATATTAACCCCTGGTCGGGCTCATGGACATCCAGCGAAAAATCCTATCGCCATTAGCATAACAATGTTTTTTTTTTTTTTTTTTTCAAATATAGGACTATGTTATATCGTTTTATAGATACACCTCTCCTGAATCGAACCACGTTGTCCGATTTCAAAAAGGCTTTACAGCAAAAGCAAAACATTAGATTATGTTAGAGGAGTATATCGTAAAAGTAGCCACATAGCCATTTTCCGACCAACCACATGCATCACAAATAACCAAAAAACAGCTAAATGCAGCACTAACCTTTGACAATCTTCATCAGATGACACACCTAGGACATCATGTTACACAATACATGCATTCTTTTGTTCGATAAAGTTCATATTTATATATAAAAACAGCATTTTACATCGGCGCGTGACGTTGACTAAATATTTTCCCTCAAATGCATCCGGTGAAACAGCGCTACAATTTACTAAATTACTATTCGAAAACATTTTTAAAATGTAATATTGTCATTCTAAGATTTATAGATGAATATCTCTTGAAAGCACCTGTAATGCCAGATTTAAAAATAACTTTACTGGGTAATCACACTTTGTGATAAAAGGGGATGCGATACTCAGAAAAATAGGCTACCGTTACAGGTCAGCGCCATCTTGGAACAATCGCATATCAAATCTACTCTTGTATACTATTGTCAATAATCCCTTACCTTTGATTATCTTTATCAGAAAGCACTTCCAGGAATCCCAGGTCCACAACAAATGTATTTTCGTTCGAAAAAGTTAATCCTTTACGTCCCAATAGCTTGTTCTTGTTAGCACGTTCTGAAGGCTGCTCCAAAACTTCCGTCGGCTGCGGGACTTCTCTCTCAACAAAATGTATTTTTTATAAATTTAGGTTCGTTCAAACATGTCAAACGTTGTATAACATAAATCTTTAGGGCCTTTTTCAACCAGAGCTCCAATAAGATTCAAGGGGGACGATTGCATTGTGTTTCAAATCGTTTCGAAAGGGGAGGGTAGCCAGGGGCGCCGGCGTCATCATGGTGATGGCCCTCTCCGTGTGACCACGTTCCACTGCGTCTCATTCATTCAGTTTTCACAGTAGAAGGCTCAAATCACTTTGTAAAGACTGGGGACATCTAGTGGAAGCAATAGGAAGTGCTCAATGAACCATTGCTCATGGTGTGACTTATAGGCAAGGTGCTGAAGTTGAGTCCGCAATTCAGAATTCCACATCCTGTTACGATCGGTCTCGGGGTTTTGACTGCCATATGAGTTCTGTTATACACACAGACACCATTCAAACAGTTTTAGAAACTTTGGGGTGTTTTCTATCCACAAGTATTAATTATATGCATATCCTAGCTTCTGAGTTTGAGTAGGAGGCCGTTTAAAATGGGCACGAATTTTTTTCAAAAATCGCTGTAGCGCCCCCTATCCTAGGCAACCGTCAAGAGGTTATCTTGACCATCCACGGTGCAATATCCTCGACGCAACTACCGTTGAATTGCTCCACTTGAACTTCTACCAAATCATGATCTTATAAAGACTGTTCTCAGAGAAAGGAGGTGAAAGAGTCTGTCTTTGTAATCACTGGTGGTGGTAACCCAAGGTGAGGGCAGTATTTCTGATCCTAGAGAAAGGAGGCCCTATAAACGTAATGCCGTACGAAAGGAACGCACACACACGCACACACACACCTCTCCCTTACCCTCAATCTTTCTTTTTTGCTCTTACTCTCTCACCCTTGTTCGCTCTTTCTCTCACACACTCACTCTCTCTTCTGCTAAGGGTTGTAGTGTCACTAATGCAGTTACCCACAAAGAGCTTGTCTTCCCACTCCAGTGGTTGACTGAGACGACAATCTGCCTGATTGAAAGGCTTCAGAACTGGCTGCCTGTGACCCGCTTCATTGAGTGGTGGGCGTCTATGGTCCTGAGAGAGGAACATAAATATACACTTCTGATCTGGCACCAGGACTCTACTGTATTCTCTATAGTTAGGACAAGGAGTAGGACTATGAATGTGGTTCCATGCCAAGCAGAGAATAAATCTGTTTCTCTCATATAGGTGGCCTATGCTCTGACTCTCAGTCCTCTTGAGTATGTAATACCATAGTGAGAGTTAAGTCAGTGTGTAAGTTAGGTTAGAAAAGCTACTGAGGTCAAACTATCTTATTTGCCTAGGACATACACCTCAAATAAAAGCACACCCAGCATTTCTATAGTGGTGTGTACGACACGTCTCGTAGGCCTTCTGTTGGAGAGAGTTGCCAGCAGCGACATGGGACAAACTTAATCTCCTCTCCCTCCCTCCCTCCCTCCCTCCCTCGTCTCCTCTCCCCTCTCCCTCCATCTCCTCTCCCTCTCCCCCTCCCCTCTCCCCATCTCCTCTCCTCTCTCCCCCGTCTCCTCTCCCCTCTCCCCTCCCCTCTCTCCTCTCCGTCTCCCCTCTCCCTCTCCCCCCTCCCCTCCCCTCTCCCTCCTTCCCTCCATCTCCTCCCTCCTTCCCTCCGTCTCCTCTCCCCTCCCCTCTCCCTCCCCCCTCCCTCTGTCTCCTCTCCCTCTCTCCTCTCCCTCTCCCCCCTCTGTCCCCTCTCCCTCTTCCCTCTCCTCTCCCCTTCTCCCTCTCTCCCCTCTCCTATCTCCTCTCCCTTCTCCTCTCTCCTCTCTCCCCTCTCCCCTCTCCTCTCCCTTCTCCTCTCTCCTCTCTCCCCTCTCCTCTCCCTCTCCTCTCCCTCTCCTCTCTCCTGTCTCCCCTCTCCCTCTCCCCCCTCCGTCTCCTCTCCCCTCTCCCCTCTCCCTCTCCTCTCCCTCTCCCCTCTCCCCTCTCCTCTCCCCTCCCCTCTCACCTCTCACCTCTCCTCTCTCCTCTCTCCTCTCCCTCTCCCCTCTCACCTCTCCTCTCCCTCTCACCTCTAACCTCTCCTCTCCCCCCTCTCCCCTCTTCCCTCTTCTCTCCCTCTCCCCTCTCCCCTCTCCCCTCTCCCCTCTCCCCTCTCCCCTCTCCCCTCCCTACACTGCACTCCATCAAAGGGTTTAGCTGAGGCCAGCAGATCTGTACTGAAGCACAGTGCTGCTGCTAGAGCGGATACTGGACACCACCATTTCATGATTCATCACATTTGTACAGCTGCTCTCATCAGACCTTAGAAGCATTAGTCACAGAGAATAGAGAGAGAGAGAGAGAGAGAGAGAGAGAGAGAGAGAGAGAGAGAGAGAAAGAGATGCAGGAGACTTAGAGGAAGTTGGTACAGCAAAGAAGTGGTAACCACAGATGGTGCCAGACAGTGAGAGTGAGAATGAGGAAGTGAAAGAGAGATAAAAAGAGAGGATTATACACTAATGACACAGTAACGACACAGTAAAGCTCCAGCTCTGGAAGGAAACTAAACCACATGCGACGGCCATGATTGACCAGAACCCAGTCTGGAAAGCTATACACTGACAACATGGGATGTCTGATGCTAAATACTGCACATGCACACACATGCTGTAAAAACACACAGGTCCAGAGACTGATGCTAGCCCAACATTGCTGTACTGTAATGCTGATAGACTTGAGGCAGCCCAGCCAGGGAGACTAGTGTGCTCTGAGCCTGCTGGTCCATGTGACTGACTAGCCCACAAGGATGTGTCGCAAATGGCACCCTACGCTTTATATAGTGCACAGAGCCCTATGGGCCCTGGTCAAAAGTAGTGCACTACATAGGGTACAATTTGAGACACAACCACACAATAAAATGCAGAGGGATTTATGGAATTTCAGAGACAGCGTGTAATCTTAATCCTGTTGCCAGCATCAGGCAGCTGGAGAGACGAGAACAGGGTGTCGATGACGTCCCTAGCCCCCCTCTCGCCCTTCTCTCGCACCCCTCTTGCACCCCTCTTGCACCCCTCACGCCACTCCACACAGTGACTAATGTCTGGATCAGGAGTGAAGGATTTCATCCAACACCTCCTTCACCTCCTGGAGGGAAAGGGGAGGAACAGAGGAGAGAGAGGGAGGGAACAGTGACAATCTCCAGTCTGTTGTGACAACATGTTTACCGTATGTAGAGGCTTGTCCTAATCATTTGTGAAACATCAGCAAAACCATACAACAACCAAATCATGGTAATTCAAGCTAAAAGCACTACTATTCCATGCAAGCCGTAGAGGAACAAAAGAAGTAATAACAAAAGACTGTGTCTGTGTCTGAAATTGCACCCTATTACTTAGTGCACTACTTATGAGCAGGGACCGGGTCAAAAGTAGTGCACCATATAGGGAATAGGACGTCATTTCGGATCCACACAGTGGCCTATCTCAGCGCCGAGGCAGAATGGTGACTGAGGTGAGACAGAAGACATGTAGTCCTGGACAGAAATAGTGAAGAGCCAATCCTCCTTGAAGTTCAACCACAATCTCCGAACAACAACTCCTTCTCTCTTATCTCCCACTTTCCCTTCTTCCGGAAAAACTAGATTTTTCAATTAACCTTACCACAACACACACACACACACACATCAATACCAGTATTACAGTGTTATCAGCAAGGCTGCAAGACTGTTTTCCTGATTTATACAGTGCCTTCAGAAAGTATTCATACCCCTTAACTTAGTCCACATTTTGTTGTGTTACAGCCTGAATTCTAAATGGATTAAATATATGTTTTCTCCCCCACCCAATACCCCATAACAACAAAGTGAAAACATGTTTTTAGAAATGTTTGCAAAATTGTTGAAAATCTAAAACTAGAAATACACTACATGACCAAAAGTATGTGGACACCTGCTCGTCAAACATCTCATTTTAAAACCATGGGCATTAATAAGGAGTTGGTCCCTCCTTTGCTGCTATAACAGCCTCCCCTCTTCTGTGAAGGCTTTCCACTGGATGTTGGAACATTGCTGCGAGGCTTGCTTCCATTCAGCCACAAGAGCATTAGGGAGGTCGGGCACTGATGTTGGGCGATTAGGCCTGGCTCGCATTCGGCATTCTAATTAATCCCAAAAGTATTCGATGGGGTTGAGGTCAAGAATCTGTGCAGGTCAGTCAAGTTCTTCCACACTGATCTCGACAAACCATTTCTGTATGGACCTCGCTTTATGCACAGCGGCATTGTCATGCTGAAAAAGGAAAGGGCCTTCCCCAAATTGCAAGGAAGAATGGGAGAAAATCCCTAAATCCAGATGTGCAAAGCTGATACAGACATAGACACGACGACTCAAAGCTGTAATCGCCGCCAAAGGTGCTTCTACAAAGTATTGATCCAGGGTTGTGAATACTTACGTAAATTAATATTTCAGTATTTCTGGCTAATCTGGCTGACCAGTTCAGGAGGTGGTCAGGGATGCACTATGTGCTGATTTCTCCTCAGTCTGGATGTAATCAGGCGACCGAAAGCGCATACATTAGGTGACTTCATCAGCACTCCTCCCACAAGTTTCCAGAAAAAGTGTGTTTTGAGACTGAGGCACCTTTTCATTATAACGTTGGAGGAAATACAGTACATTCCTAGTGGGTGAGGAACGTGTTTGCTTGCCTCATAACTTTTAGCCAGCTAGGTAATATTTACAAAAACAATGTTTTGTTTTACTAAAGTTATGCTAACTCGTTTGCAATCCCTTTAGCGTTGCTGGCTAGCTACAGAGATTAGCTGGACCGTTATCTACAGTAATTAGCTAATGCCATCAGTTGTTGTTGTGTTATTATCATACATTACATGACCAAAAGTATGTGGACACCTCCAGATTCCAACATCTCATTTCAAAATCAAGGGCATTAATATGGAGTTGGTCCCCCCTTTGCTGCTATAACAGCCTCCACTCTTCTGGGAAGGCTTTCAACAACATTTTGGAACATTGCTGCGGGGACTTGCTCCCATTCAGTCACAAGAGCATTAGTGAGGTCGGTTTAACCTGGCTCATAATCGGAGTTCCAATTCATCCCAAAGGTGTTCGATGGGGTTGAGGTCAGGGCTTTGTGCAGGCCAGTAAAGTTCTTCCACACTTCCATCTCAACAAACCATTTCTGTATGGACCTCACTTTGTGCACGGGGGCATTGTCATTGTCATGCTGAAACAGTAAAGGGCTTTCACCAAACTGTTGCCACAAATTGGAAGCACAGAATCGTCTACAAAGTGATTGTATGCTGTAGCGTTAAGATTTCCCTTCACTAGAACTGAGAGGCTTAGCCTGAACCATGAAAAACAGCCCCAGACCATTATTCCTCCCCCAACAAACTTTACAGTTGGCACTATGCATTGGGGCAGGTAGCGTTCTCCTGGCATCTGCCAAACCTAGATTCGTCCATCGGACTGCCAGATGGTGAAGCGTGATTGGTCATTTCAGAGAACGCATTTCCACTGCTCCAGAGTCCAATGGCTGTGAGCTTTACAAAACTAACTAGTTAAGCATTTCACTGTACTTGTGCATGTGACAAATAAAACATTTCCCCAATAACAGACTACAAGTCATGTTGAAAACAGTGGTATGGGACATCACTGAATTCAAACACTCATTGCCTGCTCTCTACAACAGTGACAGCGTGGGAGCAGGATGATACAGAATAAATAGAGAGGAACAGCGGTGGGGAGAAAGAGTGAATGAAATAGAGAGCGTGTGAGTAAGAAGTGAATATTTAGAAAAAGAAAAGGAGAAACAGAGTGAGACTAAGAGGAGTTTATTTGCTCCAGGGGAGGTGGCAGTGATGACAGTGTGGATAGACTCAAGAGAGAGCCCAGCCCCCTCTCTCTCCCTCTCCATCCATCCCTCCATCCTGGGAGCAGTAGCAGCTAGTGGGTGGTGTGCTGCGGGCTGGGTGGGGCTGGCCTGGGCCGTGTTGCATATCTCAGCACCACACATGTCTGGCATTAGGACTCCCTTTAATAGGATTCCCCTTAGCCACAGACCACGGCCATCTAAAGCAGGAAGTGACAGCAAAGAGGGGGTTGATCAAAGCCCCAGTGGTGCTGTAATGACATTTGTCAAGGAATACAAAATCAAAACTAAAATGTCTTATGTGACCAGCCTAATGAAAAAAGAACAGCAGAAGACAGAGTAAAGAACACCAGGGTCTGTATGTATCGAACGTTCCAGAGTAGGAGGGCTGATCTAGAATCAGTTTAGCCTTTTTGATAATGAACAAGAAGGACAGGAGGGACCTGATCCTAGGTCAGCAGTCCTACTCTAAGACGCTTGATACATACAGTCGCAAATCTACCAAACTGTGAAGTGCAGAGAAAGAGAGAAAGTGAGACTGAAGGACAGGGAGAGAGAGAGCGAGAGAGAGAGAGAGAGAGACGGGGAGAGAGACAAAGAGAAAAATAAAGAAAAAGGATTGTGTTTGAGAGAGAGAGAGAGCAATAGAAAGTGAGAGAGAGAAAAAGGGAGGAGGATATTAGTGTGAGATAGAGTTGGAGGAAGAGAGAAAATAGAGTGCCTTCCAAAAATGTACAGTGAATTAGTTCCGCCTCATCAAATTGGCAGCATTCTGCTCCTGGCGGGGATATGCTTTGGGTGAGGATCCTCGTTCATCATGCTATGGATCTGTCCCAAATGGCACCCTATTCCTCCCTATGGGCCCTGGTCAAAAGTATATAGGCTACCATTTGGGACGCAGGCTGTGTTTAAAGAGCATCATTGCTGGACAAAAGACAGCAGCAGCAATGCTACTGACATCTAAATCAGTCCAGTTTTGAGGGCTTTAAATAGCAAAGCACTGAAAGCAAACTGTGGGAACACAGGGTGACATGAGAATGATGTAAGTGGGTGTAAAGTGCTGTTGTGTTGTTCCTCTGGTGTACATCAGCCCAGACACACCCTAACTCTAACCTGCCAGCACAAATACACACGCACATACAGGGTTGTAATCCATTACATGTAATCTGATTACAAAAAAACTGTAACTGTAATCAGTTATGTTACCAGCAAAAATATTGTATTATATATAATTATCAGATTATAGATACTTATGAAAAACTAGATAATTACTACATTCAATTCAGCAAAAAAAGCACACGTTTAAGTTTGTTCCACCTGATGGAGTCTGACCACACATCAGAGACCACTATGACGACACACCAAAAGCATTTGATGAATCCTTTTTCTCTATTACTGACTTTGGGGAATACAAAAGTTACCTTACTGATTACAATTTTGGACAAGTAACTAACTAGTAACTGCAACAGATTACATTTAGAAAGTAACTACCCAACTCTGAGCACATACACACAAACATGCACACATTCACACACACACTCAAACCTGGGATGAACCTACTGGTATGTTAAACTGTGCTTTAGTTTAGAGAACTGTGTTTTGGACACAGTGCTGAACAAGCATTACATCCAGGACTGTATGAGTGACAGACTGAACCAAAACAGCACTATCATCACTATCCACTGACCACACAAAACCACTCACACATAAAACTGTTGACATAATCAGGCAAACTGGGGACCTGTCCACACCAACTACCGGGTTCTACTACCGGGTTCTACTACGATTTCTGACAACCGCGTTTCTGAATGTTCAGTACATCCAAGCTAGTGCATCCAGATACAGCTTGCGGTTGCGGTCAAGTGCCTGAGTTGGAATACTATGGATAGAATGATTTGATAAAGGTATGTCACCTAAAACAATTAATTAGTGTGATTAATAGAGTTTAGCACTCCCTCCCTGGGATAAGCTGAATACACACACGCATATGCACACTCCCACAGATCTAGCCCAGGAGAGATCCCTGGGAGGAACCCACTGAGCACACAGTGGTTGAATCAACATTGTTTCCACGTCACTTCAATGAAATTACGTTGAACCAACGTGGAATAGACGTTGAATTGACGTCTGTGTCCAGTGGGAAGGAAGGAAGTGTTGTCAGGGAGACAGAGACAAGGCCTTTAATCGTTGGTGCCTTTAATCCATTATTGATTTCCCCCACAAACACACAGACAGACCATAACAAACAATCAATCCCTGCACACGCTGCACTAACAAACAAACCTGCTCGCTAAAGACCATCTGAAAGGAAACAGAACTTTACATTCAAATGAATGCAATTCACTTTCCACGCTTTCTAGGCACTACAACCTAAACTTTATATATTCACAACAAACACAATTTCATTAACACAATGAGTGGTTTGTGTCCTTCAAGCATAATGGATCTACATCCTGTGTGTGTGTATGTGTGTGTGTGTGTGTGTGTGTGTGTGTGTGTGTGTGTGTGTGTGTGTGTGTGTGTGCGTGTGTGTGTGTGTGTGTGTGTGTGTGTGTGTGTGTGTGTGTGTGTGTGTGTGTGTGTGTGTGTACACATACATGTGGACATGTTGAACTATTCTTGAATATTAAACAAACTAAAATTTGTCCAACTGGGGACATTTTGTTAGTCAACACGATGTCAAATGCTATTTCTAGGGGGTTTAGGGCTAAGGTTAGATTTAGTGTTAGAATTACGTTAAGGGTTAGGGCTAGGAGCTTGGGTTAGTTTTAGGGTTAGGACCTAGGGTTAGGGTTAGGGTTAGGGTAATAGTGCGGGTTAGGGTTTACGGAAAATAGGATTTTGAATAGGACTGAATTGTGTGTCCCCCACAAGGTTAGCTGTACAAGACTGTGTGTGTGTGAGCACATACGTGTGTGTGTGCGTACGTGTGTTTTTGTGTGTGCGTGTGTGTGTGTCTACGCCTGCAGGGAGATGTTTCTGCAGCAATTGACTCAGACACCCCACATCCCCCATTACACTGCATCATACTGAGCTCTCAGATTGTCAGCCAATCAGCATGGCTCTTAGGAGCACACTCACACTGGGCCTGTGGAATTGTCTATTTGCACTCAGGCAGAGAGGGGGAATTTAGATGATTAATTCTGGCTGGTTTGATTGTGTTTGTGTGTTTGTGTGTGTGTGTGTGTGTGTGTGCGAGAGCAAGAGCGAGAGCGAGAGAGAAAGAAAAAGCAGGAGAGAGACTGCTGTTTATAGCTACTAGGCATAGGAGTTTGGTTGCACCTTAATTGGGGCGGACGGGCTCGTGGTAATGGCTGAAGTGTAATGAGTGGAATGGTATCAAACACACGGTTTCTGCACAATAGCATCTCTTCAACCTCAAGAGGCTGAAGAAATGTGTCTTGTCACCTAAAACCCTCACAAACTTCTACAGATGCACAATCGAGAGCATCCTGTCGGGCTGTATCACCGCCTGGTACGGCAACTGCACCGCCTTCAACTGCAAGGCTCTCTAGAGGGTAGTGAGGTCTACACAACGCATCATCAGGGGCAAACTACCTGCCCTCCAGGACACCTACAGCACCCGATATCACAGGAAGGCCAAAAAGATCATCAAGTACAACAACCACCCTAGCCACGGCCTGTTCACCCCGCTATCATCCAAAAGGTGAGGTCAGCACAGGTGCATCAAAGCTGGGACCGAGAGACTGAAAAACGGCTTCTATTTCAAGGTCATCAGACTGTTAAACAGCCATCACTAACACAGAGAGGCTGCTTTCAACATACAGACTCAAATCACTGGCCACTTTAATAAATGGATTTAATAATGGTATCACTAGTCACTTTAAATAATGCCACTTTAATAATGTTTACATATCCTACATTACTAAAGTGTATTTTATACCATCTATTGCATCTTGCCTATGCCACACGGCCATCGCGCATCCATATATTTATAAGTACATATTCTTATTCCATCCCCTTATATTGTGTGCATAAGGTAGTCGGCTGTCTGAATCGCCATGACCGCAACCGACCTCACTACTCACTGGACCCTTTTGATCACTTGGCTAAGCATGCCTCTCCTTAATGTCAATATGCCTTGTCCATTGCTGTTCTGGTTAGTGTTTATTGGCTTATTTCACTGTAGAGCCTCTAGCCCTGCTCATTATACCTTATCCAACCTCTCAGTTCCACCACCCACACATGCGATGACATCACCTGGTTTCAATTATGTTTCTAGAGACAATATCTCTCTCATCATCACTCAATGCCTAGGTTAACCTCCACTGTATTCACATCCTACCATACCTTTGTCTGTACATTATACCTTGAAGCTATTTTATTGCCCCCAGAAACCTGCTCCTTTTACTCTCTGTTCCGGACATCCTAGACGACTAATTCTCATAGCTTTTAGCCGTACCCTTATCCTACGCCGCCTCTGTTCCTCTGGCGATGTCGAGGTGAATCCAGGCCCTGCAGTGCCTAGCTCCACTCCTATTCCCCAGGCGCTCTCTTTTGATGACTTCTGTAACCGTAATAGCCTTGGTTTCATGCATGTCAACATTAGAAGCCTCCTCCCTAAGTTTGTTTTATTCACTGCTTTAGCACACTCTGCCAACCCGGATATCCTAGCCGTGTCTGAATCCTGGCTTAGGAAGACCACCAAAAACTCAGAAATCTCCATCCCTAACTAAAACATTTTCAGACAAGATAGAACGGCCAAAGGGGGCGGTGTTGCAATCTACTGCAGAGATAGCCTGCAGAGTTCTGTCCTACTATCCAGGTCTGTACCCAAACAATTTGAACTTCTTCTTTTAAAAATCCACCTCTCTAAAAACAAGTCTCTCACCGTTGCCGCCTGCTATAGACCACCCTCTGCCCCCAGCTGTGCTCTGGATACCATATATGAACTGATTGCCCCCATCTATCTTCAGAGCTCGTGCTGCTAGGTGACCTAAACTGGGACATGCTTAACACCCCAGCCATCCTACAATCTAAGCTTGATGCCCTCAATCTCACACAAATTATCAATGAACCTACCAGGTACCACCCCAAAGTCGTAAACACGGGCACCCTCATAGATATCCTCCTAACCAACTTGCCCTCTAAATACACCTCTGCTGTTTTCAACCAAGATCTCAGCGATCACTGCCTCATTGCCTGCATCCGTAATGGGTCAGCGGTCAAACGACCTCCACTCATCACTGGCAAACGCTCCCTGAAACACTTCAGCGAGCAGGCCTTTCTAATCGACCTGGCCGGGGTATCCTGGAAGGATATTGACCTCATCCCTTCAGTAGAGGATGCCTGGTCATTTTTTTAAATGCCTTCCTCACCATCTTAAATAAGCATGCCCCATTCAAGAAATTTAGAACCAGGAACAGATATAGCCCTTGGTTCTCTCAAGACCTGACTGCCCTTAACCAACCCAAAAACATCCTGCGGCGTTCTGCATTAGCATCGAACAGCCCCCGTGATATGCAACTTTTCAGGGAAGTTAGAAACCAATATACACAGGCAGTTAGAAAAGCCAAGGCTAGCTTTTTCAAGCAAAAATTTGCTTCCTGCAACACAAACTCAAAAAAGTTCTGGGACACTGTAAAGTCCTTGGAGAATAAGAGCACCTCCTCCCAGCTGCCCACTGCACTGAGGATAGGAAACTCTGTCACCACCGATAAATCCACTATAATTGAGAATTTCAATAAGCGTTTTCTACGGCAGGCCATGCTTTCCACCTGGATACCCCTACCCCGGTCAACAGCACTGCACCCCCCACAGCAACTCGCCCAAGCCTTCCCCATTTCACCTTCTCCCAAATCCAGTCAGCTGATGTTCTGAAAGAGCTGCAAAATCTGGACCCCTACAAATCAGCCGGGCTAGACAATCTGGACCCTTTCTTTCTAAAAGTATCTGCCGAAATTGTTGCAACCCCTATTACTAGCCTGTTCAACCTCTCTTTCGTGTCGTCTGAGATTCGCAAAGATTGGAAAGCAGCTGCGGTCATCCCCCTCTTCAAAGGGGGACACACTCTTGACCCAAACTGCTACAGACCTATATCTATCCTACCCTGCCTCTCTAAAGTCTTCGAAAGCCAAGTCAACAAACAGATTACCGATCATTTTGTCACGGCTGTCTGAAGGATCGGACCAAAATGCAGCGTGTTCGTAGTTCCACATATTTATTTATTCCGTGAAACTAAATGCAATACATTAAATACTTGAAACACAAAAAACAACAAACCGTGACGCAGAGAGGAAAACACACTACTCAAAATTAATCACCCACAAAAACAGGTGGGACAAACATCAACTTAAATATGACCTCCAATTAGAGGTAACGAGGATCAGCTGCCTCCAACTGGAGACCAACCCAAACAACACCAACATAGAAATACAAAACTAGAAACTGAACATAGAAATACAAAAACAGACAAACACCCCCTGTCATGCCCTGACCTACTCTACCATTGAAAATAACAACTTACTATGGTCGGGACGTGACACATTTCGAATCCCACCGCACCTTCTCCGCTATGCAATCTGGTGTCAGAGCTGGTCATGGGTGCACCTCAGCCACGCTCAAGGTCCTAAATGATATCTTAACCGCCATCGATAAGATACAATACTGTGCAGCCGTATTCATTGACCTGGCCAAGGCTTTCGACTCTGTCAATCACCACATCCTCATCGGCAGACTCAACAGCCTTGGTTTCTAAAATGATTGCCTCGCCTGGTTCACCAACTACTTCTCTGATAGAGTTCAGTGTGTCAAGTCGGAGGGCCTGTTGCCCGGGCCTCTGGCATTCTCTATGGGGGTGCCAAAGGGTTCAATTCTTGGGCCAACTCTTTTCTCTGTATACATCAATGATGTCGCTCTTGCTGCTGGTGAGTCTCTGATCCACCTCTATGCAGACGACACCATTCTGTATACGTCTGGCCCCTTTTTGGACACTGTGTTAACTACCCTCCAGACAAGCTTCAATGCCATACAACTCTCCTTCCGTGGCCTCCAACTGCTCTTAAATACAAGTAAAACTAAATGCATGCTCTTCAACCGATCGCTGTCTGCACCTGCCCGCCCGTCCAGTATCACTGTTCTGGACGGTTCTGACAGAATATGTGGACAACTACAACTACCTAGGTGTCTGGTTAGACTGTAAACTCTCTTTCCAGACTCACATCAAACATCTCCAATCCAAAGTTAAATCTAGAATTGGCTTCCTATTTCGCAACATAGCATCTTTCACTCATGCTGCTAAACATACCCTCGTAAAACTGATCATCCTACCAATCTTCGACTTCGGCGATGTCATTTACAAAATAGCCTCCAATACCCTACTCAATAAATTGGATGCAGTCTATCACAGTGCCATCCGTTTTGTCACCAAAGCCCCATATACTACCCACCACTGCGACCTGTACGCTCTCGTTGGCTGGCCCTCGCTTCATACTCGTCGCCAAACCCACTGGCTCCAGGTAATCTACAAGACACGGCTAGATAAAGTTCCCCCTTATCTCAGCTCGCTGGTCACCATAGCAGCACCCACCTGTAGCACACGCTCCAGCAGGTATATCTCTCTGGCTACCCCCAAAGCCAATTCCTCCTGCGGCCGCCTCTCCTTCCAGTTCTCTGCTGCCAATGACTGGAACGAACTACAAAAATCTCTAAAACTGGAAACACTTATCTCCCTCACTAGCTTTAAGCACCAGCTGTCAGAGCAGCTCACAGATTACTGCACCTGTACATAGCCCATCTATAATTTAGCCCAAACAACTACCTCTTCCCCTACTGTATTTATTTATTTATTTATTTTGCTCCTTTGCACCCCATTATTTATATTTTGCACTTTCTTCCACTGCAAATCTACCATTCCAGTGTTTTACTTGCTATATTGTATTTACTTCGCCACTATGGCCTTTTTTGCCTTTACCTCCCTTAACTCACCTCATTTGCTCACTTTGTATATAGACTTATTTTTCTACTATATTATTGACTGTATGTTTGTTTTACTCCATGTGTAATCTGTGTTGTTGTATGTGTCAAACTGCTTGCTTTATCTTGGCCAGGTCGCAATTGTAAATGAGAACTTGTTCTCAACTTGCCTAGCTGGTTAAATAAAGGTGAAATAAAATAAATACAAATAAATAAACACTCGCATTAACATCTGCTAACCATATGTATGTGACCAATACAATTTGATATGATTTGGATTGTGAAGACTATGTAAAATTCACCGTATGGCAATAACCTGTGTACATTTGGCGTCACAGTGAATGAGACACTGTGTGAGTCCCAAATGGCACCCTATTCCCTACATAGTGTGCTTCTTTTGACCAGGGCCCACAAGTGTTTAGCTGGCTTTAGCTGTAATCATGGCTGCGAAGGTATCAGCACACTCGGGAGGGATTACACTTGATCTTAGGGACTGAGGATCTTTAGAAAGCTGCTCAAGAATCAACAGACAATAAGCAGGAATCGTACCGCCATGGCTGCTGAAGAGATGTTACAAGTAATCAACTGCTAGCTGTTGAACACAGAAAATGCATTAGAGGAAATCTACTGAGGAAGAAGGGAAATAGTACTTTCTCCCTCTGGGTAGAGAGTCCATTTCTTCTGTGTATTGTGGGAGTGTCGTTTGGAGAGGACTGAGGGGCGTTCAGCAGTGCTCTATGTTGTGTTACATAGAACCAACATGCCTTTCTGACATTTAGAATAAGAAATCATGTCAGCTCAACATTTCTAATAAAAGAGGACCACTGCGCTCTCACAAAAGTTTGATTGGTGCCTAAAACCCATCAATTCAGATATGCAAAGATCTACATTTCTACCTGCAATGTTCAACAACGTTTGAATAGTGAATGTGGCTCTGCTGTGGTAGTGATGTGTTGTGGGGTGAGGGAGGTGAGGTTGTGTCAGGGATGGGGGATGGATGGGGGAGGTTGGAGGGGGAGGGTGATGAGAAGGGGAGGGAAGAGGGGGGGAGGGGTCATCAAGGTACTGACCCGGATTGCATGCAAAACAGCAGCTGTCCAATGCCAACGGTTATGTAATCAAATGCACACACACACACACACACACACACACACACACACACACACACACACACACACACACACACACACACACACACACACACACACACACACACACACACACACACACACACACACAAAACTACAGCTCAGCCTAGTCACAGTTGCATTAAAACACTGTTGCCATTATGTACAGCAAATAGTTTTTTCTCTCTGGGTAGGTTATAAGAGCAGCTCTTTATCTCAGTCAGTGCCAGTGTTGTGTATTCTGCCTGTCTCTGTGTGTTTCAGTCTCACCACAGCCAGTAATGGAGGCCTGACAGCAGCTCTTTGGCTGGCTCCTACTGCACTGAACAACACCGTGCTGCAACCACTACTCGTAAAATCAACAAGATCTCACGGTTTTACCAATTTGACTTCAGATTCTGACATGTTTCCCAAACGTCAATTTTTGAAGTTCCTCCAAACGTCAAATTTAAAAGTTAAGGGGTTAAGGTTTTGGATAGGGTTAACCCTTTACACTCGTGGGATTGGCCTATATGGATAGGGCTAAATTAAAATGTTTCTTGCATATGCAAAACAATGGTAGCAATTGAAAGGGAACAGTTAGGAGATTATGGGAAAATTATTAGACCAAAGGTGAGAGGACACAAAAGTTCACCAATAACAAGACTGAATCCAAACATTACACTGTTGTAACGGCTGTCGTCGCAAGAAAACCAAGATGCAGCGGAGGTTGTGGATTCATTATAAATATTTAATAAAATGAACCACTATAAACAAAACATCAAACAGCAACGAAAGCTAACAGTCCTGTCTGGTCAAAAACGAACAAGACAGAAAACAATCCCCCACAAAACCCAAAGGAAAAACCTGCACCTTATGTGTGACTCCCAATCAGCAACAACGAACTTCAGCTGTGCCTGATTGGGAGTCACACACTGCCCAAAACAAAGAAATACAAAAAACCTAGAAAAAGAACATAGAACGCCCACCCAATGTAACACCCTGGCCTAACCAAAATAAAGAACAAAAAACCCCTCTCTATGGCCAGGGCGTTACAACTGTTGATTTTATGTGCATTTTACATTTACTGTACTTTCGCTGCTTTTGTTGATAACGAAATATGAAAATACTCTGGATACATTAAGTAACATGAGACAAAGAAATTACAAGGGTTTAAGTGAGAAGGCTGACTGGTGTCTACAAGTGGCCGCACACCTCTCCAAAGTGTGTACCGTTCCTAAGTAATTTCAATGCACTTTCATGACTCAAAGAGCCTTCACCTATAAGGTGCTTTTTTGAGCTCTCCTAGCTGTGCCGTTGAGGAACTAGAGCAAGCACAGTTATTTTGTTTGGAATACAACTATGCATCCTCGCCATCACACAGTTACTGTTGTTGTTTCCACAATCCAAAAATGGTTCATCATAAATTGCAATCTGATTCAGGTGGGTATCATTTTAAAGCTTGTTCTACTGCCAACATGACTAGTTAAGTTATAAAATAGGATATTACAGTGTTAGGCTTTCACAATGCAATACACTACCGGACAGAAGATAGCCCTATTTGGTAAAAGACCAAGTCCATTTTACGGCAAGAACAGCTCAAATAAGCAAAGAGAAACGACAGTCCATCATTACTTTAAGACATGAAGGTCAATCAAAATGGAAAATGGAAAGAACTTTGAAAGTTTCTTCAAGTGCAGTCGCAAAAACCATCAAGCGCTATGATGAAACTGGCTCTAATGAGGACCGGCACAGGAAAGGAAGACCCAGAGTTACCTCTCCTGCAGAGGATAACTTCATTAGAGTTACCAGCCTTAGAAAATACAGCCCAAATAAATGCTTCACAGAGTTTAAGTAACAGACACAACTCAACATCAATTGTTCAGAGGAAATCAGGCCTTCATGGTCGAATTGCTACAAAGAAACCACTACTAAAGGACACCAATAAGAAGAAGAGACTTGCTTGGGCCAAGAAACATGAGCAATGGATATTAGACCAGTGGAAATTTGTCCTTTGGTCTGATGAGTCCAAATTGGTCTGGAGTCCAACTGCCGTGTCTTTGTGAGACGCGGTGTGGGTGAACGGATGATCACACTTAACCAGCATGGCTACCAGAAAATTCTGCAGTGATACGCCATAAATGGCGCCGACAGAGATGGTCGTCTCGCTTTGCATTCTTAGGAAACTATGCAGTATTTCGTTTTTTTATGTATTATTTCTTACACTGTTACCCCAGGAAATCTTAAGTCTTATTACATACAGCCGGGAAGAACTATTGGACATAAGAGCAACGTCAACTTACCAACATTACGACCAGGAATACGACTTTCTCGAAGCGGATCCTCTGTTTGGACTACCACCCAGGACAATGGATCGGATCCCAGTAGGCGACCCAAAACAACGGCGCCGCAGAAGGAGCAGACGGAGCGGTCTTCTGGTCAGGCTCCGTAGACGGGCACATCGCGCACCGCTCCCGAGTATACTACTCGCCAATGTCCAGTCTTTTGACAACAAGGTAGACGAAATTCGAACAAGGGTTGCCTTCCAGAGAGACATCAGAGATTGTAATATTCTCTGTTTCATGGAAACATGGCTCACTCGGGATTCGTTATCAGAGTCGGTACAGCCACCCGGTTTCTTCACGCATCGCGCCGACAGAAACAAACATCTCTCTGGTAAGAAGAAGTGCGGGGGTGTATTCCTTATGATTAACGAGTCATGGTGAGATCATAACAACATACAGGAACTCAAGTCCCTTTGTTCACCTGACCTAGAATTCCTTACAATCAAATGCCGACCGCATTATCTACCAAGAGAATTCTCTTCGATTATAATCACAGCCGTGTATACCCCCCCCCCCCCCCCCCCCCCAAGCAGACACTTTGACGGCCCTGAAAGAACTTCATTGGACTATGTCAACTGGAAACCACAGGCTCAGAATTTAATACCATAGTACCCTCCAAACTCGTCATTAAGCTCGAGACCCTGGGTCTCGACCCCGCCCTGTGCAACTGGTCCTAGACTTTCTGACGGGTCGCCCCCAGGTGGTGAGGGTAGGAAACAACATCTCCACCCCGCTGATGCTCAACACTGGGGCTCCACAAGGGTGCGTTCTCAGCCCTCTCCTGTACTCCCCTGTTCACCTATGATTGCGTGGCCATGCACGCCTCCAACTCAATCATCAAGTTTGCAGACAACACTACAGTGGTAGGCTTGATTACTAACAATGCTGAGACAGCCTACAGGGAGGAGGTGAGAGCTCTGGGAGTATGGTGTCAGGAAAATAACCTCACACTCAACATCAACAAAGCAAAGGAGATGATCGTGGACTTCAGGGAGCAGCAGAGGGAGCACCCTCTGGTGGAAAGTTTTAAGTTCCTCGGTGTACACATCACAGACAAACTGAAATGGTCCATGCACACAGACAGCGTGGTGAAGAAGGTGCCTCAGGAGGCTGAAGAAATTTGGCTTGTCACTGAAAACACTCACAAACTTTTACAGATGCACAATCGAAAGCATCCTGTCAGGCTGTATCATCGCCTGGTACGGCAACTGCTCCGCCCACAACCGTAAGGCTCTCCAGAGGGTAGTGAGGTCTACACAACGCATCACGGGGGAAAACTACCTGCCCTCCAGGACACCTACACCACCTGATGTCACAGGAAGGCCAAAAAGATCATCAAGGACAACAACCACCTGAGCCACGGCCTGTTCACCCCGCTATCATCCAGAAGGCGAGGTCAGTGAAGGTCCATCAAAGCTGGAACGAGAGACTGAAAAACAGCTTCTATCTCAAGGCCATCAGACTGTTAAACAGCCATCACTAACATTGAGTGGCTGCTGCCAACATACTGACTCAAATCTCTAGCCACGTTAATAACTTAAAATTGGATGTGTCGTGTCTTTGGCTATTGGCTATTAAGTGAGATGACATGCTATTCTATAAAATCATTTCTCTGTAATTAATATTACCTGATTAAGCTAATCATGTAAATGTAAAAAGCTAGAAAGTCGGGGCACCACGAAAGAATGTTTATAGAGCTGTTATCTTCCGAATAAACTCTTAAAGACCTGGTCATCTTTTACCTCACCTTATTTCAGTCTCATCTGAACATCGTAGAATTCTTGGTTATCTTCACGAACCCTGGCTAACAAGTTGAATCAGCAATACAAACTTTGGTTGAATTATTTATTTACTAAATACCTAAATAATCACACAGAATTACATAAACACAGAATGGAACAAACATCGATTACTAATTATGTCCTACAAGAAAATGTCCCTGGGGGATGGAACCTGTATGACGGCTGGTTACACAAAGAGAGGGGGTTGGGCTTGAATGAAAGAGTGGGAAGACTGAGTAACAAAGGGAGAAGCTATGCTATTGTAAATACAGAATCTTATGCATTCTAAATAACCGCCCATTTGGAAAAGGAAAATGCAATAAATATTTACTCTGAGCTGCGCTTCAATAGGTTGGTTGTAGATGGAAGGCCGTGTTGCCCAACAGAGATCTTCCTTGTCCTTTGAAGAGTGTCTCTGGTGGTAAACTGGATACGTTGTAGTATCGTCGTTGTGTGGTAGACTGGATACGTCGTCTGTCCTTTCCTAGCCCACGTTTACAGCGGCCGCTGCTAACTCAACGGCTAGGAGGTATCACTTCTGGAGTGAATAAGAGTTACAAGTTCATACCAAGTTGCCATACTTTTAGCTCATGCTATATTCTGGCTGGTATAGTCGAAATTCATCCTTTCGGCGTGTTGATCGTCATCTTCACATTGAAATTCGATGCTAATTTCGTTAGGTTATTATCTGAGCCCTTTCAATGTGGGGACCGTCGTCCTCACGTCCTCGGAACACAAAGTTACATTTTCGTCAAGGGCTTTATATAGGAGAGGAGAGAAGGGCGTGTTTCATAGTTTATAACCAATGTCTGTTCACATGGGCAGGGCCACTGAGTTGAGCATAGTTCACTCATAAAAACCCAATTCTCTCATTTGGAAGCTGAAATTACATTTAATCTTTTCACAAATAGTTTCATATTTATACATTTAAATTGCACAACAATTCCATGTGAATCTGATAACTATAATGTGTAGACTTTCCAAGATACAGTTTATGTCATCCTATCATTTGTAATAATAAGTACCAACGCATACTTTCAGCTGGTTGGATTACCGAAATGTGGTTCCTTTCCCCACACCTTTTGATGTTCCCAGACTCTCTATGTTTAACAAAGGCTTTTCAAGAGTCATTCTGTAGAGTCAAGAGAGAGGAAAGGGAGAAAGGTATTTATGGGGGGGTCATAACCTTCACCCACAGGCTAATGTCATGACAGATGTAATAAATGTATCACTAGTCACTTTAAACAATGCCACTTCATATAATGTTTTCATAACCTACATTACTCATCTCATATGTATATACTGTACTCTATACCATCTACTGCATCTTGCCTATGCCGCACGGCCATCGCGCATCCATATATTTATATGTACTTATTCTTATTCATTCCTTTACACTTGTGTGTATAAAGTAGTTGTTGTGAAATTGTTAGATTACTTGTTAGATATTACTGCACGGTCGGAACTAGAAGCACAAGCATTTTGCTACACTTGCATTAACATCTGCTAACCATGTGTATGTGACCAATACAATTTGATTTGATTTGATTTCAACTGGTTTGGCCTTAGTGGGACTATCATTTGTTTTTCAACAGCACAATGACCCAACACACCTCCAGGCTGTGTAAGGGCTATTTGACCAAGAAGGAGAATGATGGAGTGCTGCATCATGGCCTCCACAATCACCCGACCTCAACCAAATTGAGATGGTTTGGGCTTAGTCGGATCGCAGAGTGAAGGAAAAGCAGCCAACAAGTGCTCAGCATTTGTGGGAACTCTCAAGACTGATGGAAAAGCATTCCAAGTGAAGCTGGTTGAGAGAATGCCAAGAGTGTGCAAAGCTGTCATCAAGGCAAAGGGTGTCTACTTTGAAGAATCTCAAATATAAAATATATTTAGATTTGTTTAACACTTTTTTTGGTTACTACATGATTCCATATGTGTTATTTCATAGTTTTGATGTCTTCACTATTATTGTACAATGTAGAAAATAGTAAAAATAAAGAAAAACCCTTGAATGAGTAGGTGTTCTAAAACTTTTGACCGGTAGTGTACATAGCATACATACTGGAATAACACCAAACAGATACTGTATAGGCCTATATCCAATACTATACAGCCCAACTTCCCTTGGACCATTCAAGGTGAAACCCAAGCAGTCAGCCTTAAGGGAAATATACAGCCTCTCCGTGCTCCACTGCACACAGGCATAAACAGCCCCTCAGCACACCCACCCACCCGCGCACCAGCGCACCCGCACATACATACACAAGCGCACATGCACACACTCACTCACGCACACACACACACACCACACGACTCCACCCAATCAAACCACACCAGTGGGTTGTATCAATAAGAAGTCCAGTGTTGGAGAGTGAATCTGCAGATCTAGTAGAGGACCATCAATTTTCCCAGGGTCCCTGGGAGTACTATGCCTTCTATCTGAGGGCAGATTCTCCAATACTCTGGATTTGTACTGTACTGCGCTTGGCTGTGAGACTGTGGACAGTTGTGGATAGATGACTGCTTCTCACTCCTGGTGTAGTATACAGTAATGGTGAGGAAGAGGAGGGGAATGAGGAAGAAGAGGAGGAGAAGGGAGAAGAGGAAGAAGAGGAGGAAGAAGATGAGGAGGAAGAGGAGGGGGAGGAGGGGGAGAAGTAAGAATAGGAGGAGGGGTAGGAGGGATAAAAGGAGGAGGGGAGGAGGTTGAGGAGGAAGAAGAAGAGGAGGAAGAGGAGGAGTTCAGGTAGACTTGTAGCCAACTCCTTTGTCATTCATTATCATGTTGTCATGGCATTTGTTTGGTATGACATGATATAGGAATTGAAGAAAGCAAAAACATCTCTGCTTCTAGTCTAGAGGTCAGGCTCTGTGTATACATACATTTTGGGGTTGGATGTTGAATAGAGATGTCTCATTGGGCCAAATCAGTTTCAGTGGCTCTGATTGGCTGAGGACACCGACAGTATGCCAGGTAGGCAGGTGCAGTGTAGTCCTGATGACAAACTCTTGATCACTCATCACCTCATCATGCAGTAGTGGGCCTAGCTTGAGGCTAGCTCCAGGCTAACTGGTGCTCGCTTTGGGACTTAGATGTTAGCCAGGAGAAGACACTAGTGTAGCAGCTAGCTAGCTGCGATGATCCTGTGTAAATGTTCAGAGCTTGCGGTAGGAATCTAGAGATGTGGAAGAGAAAGAGTAGTCCGATATGCTCTGGGTTGATATTGCGCTGTGCAGACTGGCAGGAATTGATCGGGTTGAGGCTGGTTGATGTCCAAGTTAACGGTGAGGACTGCTAGCAGTGGCTAACTGACTACTAGCTAGTAGCTAGTTAGCTGGCTAGCTTCTGATAGGGGTTCCGGTTCTAAAGTATAAAAATAGCAGATCCGTACCACATTGGGTGAGGCGGGTTGCAGGAGAGTATATTCAGTCCGTAGATGGAAAGTGAGATTAAAATATATACGAAGAAAATGATATATACACGGGACAGGACGGGACAAGACAAAAACACACGTCCGACTGCTACGCCATCTTGGAGTCGGAGACTGTGTTAGGTTTGGCCACAGGACCCATAGGGCGGGTGGATGGCAGTTTTGTGCACCCACCCACCCGCACGCATGCACGCACGCACGCACGCACACACACACACACACACACACACACACACACACACACACACACACACAGATATATACCCAAGGACTGGATGAATCTCAACGCATCTCCTTCTCATTTTTTCTCTTTCTGGATTTCTACATCCTTCTCTCACATTTATCCTCTCAAACCTCGCCTTTCTTGTTTTCTCTTTTTATTTCTCCCCTTCTGCTTTCTGTGTATGGCAAACATGCCTGAAATTCATCCATAAGGCTCATAGAATGTTGTGACAACATAAGAGACTGTTTAAGGTCCTATAAGTGATGAGTTAGCACTAAACATGTAAAATGTTACCATTTGAATGGAAACTGAATAAAAGATCCATCAGTAATAACTGTCTTCCTTTATACAACCCCCAGATCAAACAAAGGATGTTTCTCAAGGCTCCAACTAAATTAACATAATACAGTTTGAGAAAATTCAGTGGCCATCCCCCTCTGAAAGCTGTAATTTTAGCTTCTGACCTAAATATTGTTCTGGGTGGAAATGACAGTGTTTGAAGAGAAGTGTCAGTCTATATTATCATTACAGTACAATGGAGATTACTGAGTTTTTTTAATGTTTTTTATGTGAACTCCCACTGCGCTCTAGATAGAACCCACTCTTTCTCTCTCTGATGCCCACTCCAACATTTACATTCTTTGTCTGCCTTTCCCTCTCTCATCCACAGTCATAAGGATCCCTAGCTGGTCACAGGTCACCTTGCAGCTTGAATGACCACTGAAACTAAGTGGTCTGACTGACTGACTAATACAAGATAGGTAAAGATTATGTGACTGGTAGAAAAAACAGATGAATGACAGGAGGATTGGATAACTGACTAACTCGCTGAATAATTTACTGACAGAAAGACCCACAGACAGACTAAAACACTAACTGAGTGACTGACTGTCTAGCTAACTGACTGACTGTATGGCTGAAACACTGACTGACTATCTGGCTGACTGACCGTTGACTAACTATATGGCTGAAGCACTGACTTAGGCCATACTGACTGACTGACTATCGGACTAACTGACTGACTAACTAACAGAGTAACTGACAGACTGACTGACTGGCTGTGGTTTCTCCCGTGCAGCCTACAGTAAGGCAGCACTGGAATATAAAGCACTGTGCTGGCTGCAGCTGGATTTTTCTAGTTCTCCCCATCCGCGCTGTGGCTCTTCCCATCTCTCTCTCTCTCACACACACACACACACACACACACACACACACTAGCACAGTACACGCCCCCTCGTTTTTCGGCTCTCTTCTTTCGCTCCCTCCTCCTTCATGGTATATCCTTCTGCCTCCACCTTCTTATCCTCCTCTCATCCATCCCTTCTTTCTCCGCATCTCTCTGTACCTCTCCCCCTCTCTCTGACCTTCCCCTCCCTCTCCCCCCAATCCCTCTCTCCTCACCCCCCTCTCTGCGTTTATATGAGGGTCATTATTGTTTAAGGGAGGGGAACATTCCTTGCACATCACGGTAACATTCCTATGAAAACGTTAGTTAATGACTTAATAAGACTCTTAAGGAAACGTTCTCTAAAGTAGTGGAAATGTTTATTGTTAGCTGGGGTGTTGTGTGGCTGCTGTTGGGTCCACCCCTGAGACCAGGGCCTGACTTTCTGGTCCATTACATCCCAACCCCTCCGGGAGTTCCAGTTCTTTATCATCTCCCTCTCTCCATCTTCATCCTTTTATTAGCTGCTTTCTCTCTGTTGGGAAACGGTTTTGGCCGTGCGCAAACGGGTGATGGAGCCCATCTTTTTGTGTAAAGCTTCCCTTATACCCAGCAGCAGAGTGATGTGAGAGGCAGAGAGAGAGAGATAAAGAGAAAGAGAAAGAGCAAGAAAGAGAAAGAGAAAGAGAAAAAGAGAGAGAGAGAGAGAGAGAGAGAGAGAAAGAAAGAAAGAAAGAAAGAAAGAAAGAAAGAGAGAAAGAGAGAGAGAGAGAGAGGAAGAGAGAGAGAGAAAGCAACCTTTAGATTTCCTTATTTGTCCACAGCATCACACAACAAAAATCTTAGGAGAGACATGCTACATCAAAAAAATGCATAGCTCATCCCTCTTTGTCAAACATAGGACGGTAAGCTTTGTGTCATGTCGGGATGAACGACATGCTGATGTCAGGAGGTTGTTGCTTTGGCTGTTGTCCCTCTCTCTTGTAGAGAAAAACAGACAGAAGGGATTGCTAATGGAAAATGGATGCTTGGTCTGTTTCGCTTTGTGTGTTGTTTATTTTGCTGTGTTTCTGCAAGGAGCCGTTCAGTGTTTAATTGTGGTTTCTAAAAATCATTTGTCTAGAAAGACCTGTGTGTTATAGCCCGGGGGTGATCTGCCTCACCCTCCATCTTACTATGGAGAGAGGAACAGATTTAATACTTAAGAATCTAAGCCGGTGGGGATTTAGCATGGTCAAACCAAAGATCATTCAGCTATTTGATTTAGAATTTTATGACCTTTTAGGTATCAAATGAGTCTTGTGAAGCTTGTGGGCATCCTAGAGTAAAACAACCGACATATAGGTGAGAGTCTCACCTTTCCATAGAGGGGTCATATTAGTGTGTAGCCCAAACTGTTGGGACGCTACAGACAGAAGTTGGCATCATCGTGAACATCATCGTGTTCATGAGAGTCGTATCTTTCCGTAGAGTGGTAACCATTCGGACTCTACAGACATGTTGGGATGTCTCATGCAGTGGCGGTTCTAGACCATTTCAACTGGGGGGGCCAAGCTGGGGCCAGTTGTACTGTTAGAGGGGCCAGTTACATTAGACGTTATTGTTGTCATATCGTTTTCTTCACTGCATTGCAGGCATTAACAGGCAAAAGACCATGTTCAGAATCATCATCGTTGCCACTGTCTAATAACGGATGTAAAAAAAAGAACGATAGCAAAAATTAGTTATGTAAAAATGATTTCATACTCCACATTTAGGGGGGCCACAAGGGGGTCCAAAATTGTTGTCACAGGGGCACTGGCCCCCCCTGGCCCCCCAGAACCGCTAGTGGTCTCATGGTCTGACAAACACCGCTGTAGCTCTGCCAACTTTCACCGCAGATGCAGAAGGCTGCTATCAGCAGATGCGGTGGATTGAGACGCAGCCCAAGTAAAAAGATATGTAATCAGATATTTCTAGCTTAAACAGACTGATGTTTATGGGCATTATTTTATTATCATTAGGTGTCTCCTAAAAAATTCATTACACATCACCGAGCCAGTTAAGGACCTGATTGGTGAACCACTGATCCATTCACAGCTTCCTGTCTGTTGGCAAGGTTAGGAACACTCACAGTGTTTTCAAGATACAGTGTCCTCAACTTACACATTTGACACACCTTGACATACGTAATTACATTGTGCATGTTCAATTACTCAGTAATTATTACTCAACATATCCTCACGTGGGATTTGAACTTACAACCTCTTGGTTCACAGTACTTCAATCTTCCTGCTACTCCACCATGTCCATGTAAGATAGGCTCAGTTAATCTGACTATTCTCTTATCATTGATTTTATTTACTTATTTAAGCAATTTATGGGCTTTCTGTATAGTTGTCTAATGTTGGTGGGGCATATTAACCTGTTTTAATTAAAGTCATTTTTATTACATCAGATAGGTGTTATAACTGTTACTAAATAATGGCATTAACATATATTGCTAAGAATGTGAGTAGAACCCAGAACACCCTAACCACTATCGCAATAAGGGCTATCTCTAGGCCATGTGCTTACTGGGGCAGTATAGTTAGGCCCTGTACAGAAGAAGCCCTAACCCCTCATCCCTAAGCATCCTTAGGCACCAGATCTGAAACAACTTCATACAGTATGTTTCAAATTTCAAGTTTTTGCCACATGCACAAGTACAGTGAAATGTCTTTCTTGCTTGCACTTTCCCAACAATGCAGTAACCAATATCAGTAGTACAAAAACAAAAAAAGTCAAGTACAACAAAAACATAATAGACGAACACGAGAAAGTAAGTAAGCTGCAGTGCATTCGGAAAGTATTCAGACCCCTTGACTTTTTCCACATTTTGTTACATTACAGCCTTATTTTAAAATTGATTAAATAAAACAAAATCCTCATCAATCTACACACAATAACCCAAAATGACAAATGTAATGTATTAAAAATTAAAAACAGAAATACCTTATTTACATAAGTACATAAGACCCTTTGCTATGAGAGTCGAAATTGAGCTCAGGTGCATCCTGTTTCCATTGATCATCCTTGAGATGTTTCTACAACTTGATTGGAGTCCACCTGTGTTAAATTCAATTGATTGGACATGATTTGGAAAGGCACGCACCTGTCTATATAAGGTCCTACAGTAGACAGTGTATGTCAGAGCAAAAACAAAGCCATGACGTCTAAGGAATTGTCCATAGATCTCAGAGACAGGATTGTGTCGAGGCACAGATCTGGGGAAGGGTACAACACATTTCTGCAGCATTGAAGGTCCCCAAGAACGCAGTGGCCTCCATCATTCTTAAATGGAAGAAGTTTGGAACCACCAAGAGTCTTCCTAGAGCTGGCCGTCTGGCCAAACTGAGCAATCGGGGGAGAAGGGCCTTGATCAGGGAGGTGACCAAGAACCCGATGGTCACTCTGACAGAGCTCCAGAGTTCCTCTGTGGAGATGGGAGAACCTTCCAGAACGACAACCATCTCTGCAGCACTCCACCAATCCGGCCTTTATGGTAGAGTGGCCAGATGGAAGCAATTCCTCAGTAAAAGGCACATGACAGCCCGCTTTGAGTTTGCCAAAATAAGAAACAAGATAAGAAACAAGATTCTCTGGTCTGATGAAACCAAGATTAGTTGACCAACTCTTTGGCCTGAATACCAAGCGTCATGTCTGGAGGAAACCGGGCACCATCCTTACGGTGAAGCATGGTGGTGGCTCAGTTGGTAGAGCATGGTGTTTGCAACGCCAGGGTTGTGGGTTCAATTCCCACGGGGGACCAGTACGAAAAAAAAATAATAAATAAATAAAATACAAAAAAACATTTATGAAATGGATGCATTCACTACTGTAAGTCACTCTGGATAAAAGCATCTGCTAAATGATGTAAATGTAATCATGCAGTGGGGATGTTTTTCGGCGGCAGGTACTGGGTGACTAGTTAGGATTGAGCGAAAAATGAACGGAGCAAACTACAGAGAGAGATCCTGCTCCAGAGCACTCAGGACCTCAGACTGGGGTGAAGGTTCACCTTCCAACAGTACAACGACCCTAAGCACACAGCCAAGACAACGCAGGAGTGGCTTCGGGACAAGTCCCTGAATATCCTTGAGTGGCGCAGCCAGAGCCCGGACTTGAACCCAATTGAACATCTCTGGAGAGAACTGAAAATAGCTGTGCAGCGACGCTCCCCATCCAAACTGACAGAGGTTGAGAGGTTCTGCAGAGAAGAATGGGAGAAACTCCCCGAAGTACAGGTATGCCACGCTTGTAGGGTCATACGCAAGAAAACTCGAGGCTGTAATCGCTGCCAAAGGTACTTCAACAAATGTGAAAATGTTTTTAAAAAACTGTTTTTGCTTTGTCATTATGGGGTATTGTGTGTAGATTGATGAGGGAAAAAAACAATTTAATACATTTTAGAATAAGGCTGTAACATAACAAAATGTGGAAAAGTCACGGGGTCTGAATACTTTCAGAATGCACTGTATTTACAGGGTCAGTTCCAGGGTCAGTGCCAATACCATATTTATAATGTGTATGCAATAGGGTTAATGAACTTTGTAAATCTCAGCCCTGTCGATCATAGTGATTGAGAAGTATCATTAAAAAGGGTTAATATGCACCACCAACATAACAATACAGAAAGCCCTTAAATTGTTGAAATAAGTAAATCAAATCAATGATGAGAGAATATTCAAATGAACTGCTGGCACAGACATGGAAGTGTAGCAGAAAGATCTGAATGCCGTGAACCAAGAGGTTGTGAGTTCAAATCCCAGGTGAGGACATGTTGAATTATAATTAGTGTATAAATAACCTTGCACAATGTAATCATGTGTGTCAAATATGTGAATTGAAAAAACAATGTTAAAAGCACTGTGTGTGAGAGTATCCCTACCCTTGCCAACAGACAACATGAGCTATGAATGGATCAGTGGTTCACCAATCAGGGCCTTGATGGGCTTGGCAACAGTAAGAAGGTGTGACGTGTAATGATTTTTGTTTTTTGGAGAACATTTCTTTGGGACACAGAAATGTTCTACAACATTAATGTCTAGAACATTAATATCTTACCTTCTGAGAACATGTTCTGCGTATGTTTGGTGGGACGTTGATGGAATATTCTCAGAAAACCTTCAGAAAACTCAAAACAGGAATGTTTTTGCAAAATTCTCATGAAACGTGTCTAGAACATTCAGATATTTTATTCTGAGAACATGGCAACCATGTCCTGTGTATGTTTGGTGGAACGTTTACAGAAAATGATCCTAACAATCAGAAAACTGGACACATGAATGTTCTTGCAACGTCCCATGAAATGTGTCTAGAACATGAATATTTTATATTCTGAGCAGTGGCGGTCAGTGCCATTTAAGATGAGGGAGGATGATACATATTTTTTATGAACATGGCCTTATTTCTATTACAACATATTGGATGACTGTCATTCATATTCCATTCACCCAGCTCAATGTAACAGCGATAGGTTTAGGCTATTACAAATTTTCCCTGTACCCATCATGAGATTGCTACAACCTACAGTAGCCTATGAATTAAAGTTTACAACGTACTGTAGGTGCACAGGTCAAGAGAATTCTGAGTAATCAAGGTGACAGACAGTGAAACATTCAATACCGCCTTGCACACTCTTGCCTGCATCTAGCTGATCTTGGGTGTAACATTTTTCAACAGAATCGGCGCAATGAAGACACCCCTGATCACACGCAAAAACAGTTCACATTCATACCAGACACATACAAACAGCTTGTTGTATATATAATTCCTTCTCGCATCTATGTGATCTCCTCCTCTCACCTTTTCCCTTCACTAGCTCTCGCTCCCCCCTCTCTCTCTTGCTTCCCCTTAATTTCGGAAGAAATTAATTTGTTCAAAACTGTTTAACTATTGTCTTTCTCACTCTTTGAGTCAACTACCACATTTTATGCACTGCAGTGCTAGCTAGCTGTAGCTTATGCTTTCAGTACTAGATTCATTCTGTGATCCTTTGATTGGTTGGACAACATGTCAGTTCATGCTGAAAGAGCTCTGATAGGTTGGAGGACGTCCACAGGAAGTTGTCATAATTACTGTGTAAGTGTATGGAAGGGGATGAGAACCATGAACCTCCTAGGTTTTGTATTGAAGTTAATGTACCCAGAGGAGGACAGAAGCTAGCTGTCCTCCGGCTAAACCATGGTGGTGCTACCCTACAGAGTGCTGCTGAGGCTACTGTAGACCTTCATTTCAAAACAGTGTGTTTTAATAAATTATTTGGTGACATGAATATATTTAGTATAGTTTTATCTAAACAAATGAGAACTTTTTCAGATATTCACTGAGGATCCTCCCCTTCCTCCTCTGAGGAGCCTCCACTGATTCTGAGAACATGGCAACCACGTTCTAGATAAGTTCTGTTTGACATTAAGGGAAGTAAGGGAATATCAAACATTAAGGAAATGTCAAACTTTAACACCAAACATTTTAGCAAACATGCTAAAATGGTTCTCAGAAGGTTTTTGCTAGCATAGATAGAATGCTCCCCTAACTAGTGGAAAACTAGACACTCAAACATTAGGGTAACATTACAAAAATGTTCTCTTCCTCTAGAATTGTTAGCTGGGACAACACACCCCCACAAACATGAAAACAGTGGTGCAAATTATCTCTCTCTCTCTCTCTCACACACACACTCTGAGTTCCTCCCTCTCTTTTTAGCATCTGTCCAACATTCTGCTTAAAAGGTCAGTATGCCTGCTGTAGACCAACAATATGTGGGGATATCCAAATAATAGCATTACCATCACCAAGTAGCTAAGTCTGTAGAGCAGGATAACAAAGCATGTATACACACCCACACACACACACACGCACACACACACGCACGCACGCACGCACACACACACACACACACACACAAGTACAAGCACATACCTGAGCCCACACACACATACACACACACACCAACTTATCCAGTGACTAACAGTCAGACTAGTGTAGAGGAAATATAATCCCTCCACTGATCAAACCCTGTACATGGTCTGACCTCCTGTCTATGTTGTCACAGAGGTTAGAAGAGAATTCCGCCGCGCTGCATCTCTGCGTGTCTGTGCCACAACAAATCTAATAAGCTTACAGTCCAGTGTTCATTTAATCACTGGTTCTCATGTACAGCTCACAACTTCTTGGTGTTCCAGCCAAGTGATAATGACACAGGCCATTTCTTTTCCTCACTAAAATGCATGAATGAAACACACTCATGGGGTGTTTTATGTGGAGTGAGTCAGTGTTGAGAAACATGAACACAACTGCTCCAACAATTGCTCTTGAACTTCTTGATCTTAAATAAAAGACAATGTCAAAGCTGTCTTTTAACCAAACAAAAGGTCTGGATTCTATGGTGATGGAGGTTTTGGGTGCAGTAACAACTGATAAAAAGACATGGGCAGCCAAACTGTATGGACGTGTCCTAAACGACACCATATTCTCTGGCCTATATTGTGCACTACTTTTGACTAGGGCCCATAGGGCGCTGGTCAAAAGTAGCGCACTATATAGGGAATATGTTGCAATTTCGTACACAGTTCAGGTACTCTACTCTAACTATTATTTCATAATGTATGGAACCAAACAGTGGAGTAAACAGTAGGATGACATAGCATGTACAGTGTAGTGACAGGAAGAAGGGAGGTGGTGCTGAGGCTGACAGTGAGTGAGATAGAAATCCAGGAATATAGGACCTGACAGATGATTGACAGATAGGTGGCTACCTGTCATTCCATCATAGACCTGTATGAAAAGCCTGAGTGTCGCTGGATGTTCACCCCTCTGTAGAAACACCAGAGTAGTCTATGCAGATATTTTTTTTTTAACCCTTATTTTACTAGGTAAGTTGACTGAGAACACATTCTCATTTACAGAAATGACCTGGGGAATAGTTACAGGGGAGAAGAAGGGGATGAATGAGCCAATTGTAAACTGGGGATGATTAGGTGCCCTAATGGTATGAAGGCCAGATTGGGAATTTAGTCAGGACACCAGGGTTAACACCCCTACTCTTACAATAAGTGCCAAGGGATCTTTAGTGAACACAGAGAGTCAGGACACCCGTTTAACATCCCATCCAAAAGACAGCACCCTACACAGGGTATTTCCAGCAGCATCTGGTCACCCATCCAGGGACCAACCAGGCCCAACCCTACTTAGCTTCAGGAGCAAGCCAGTAGTGGGATGAAGGGTGGTATGGTGCTGGCCTCAGTCAAGATATAGCTTGACAGGTGTTGTTACAAAGATACACATTTGCACACACACACAATCCTTCTAAAGACCAGAGGCAAATTAAATGGAAGCAGGAAATTGAGATGGCTCTGGTGTGACGATTCGCTGCCTTGTCTGAGAACCTTTGTTTCTCAGAAGACACAGTAAAAACAGAGGAAGTGGAGGGTAAATATCTTCCTGCTTCCTACAGGGGGGGTTGAATGCTGTCAACTGGAACTAAAAGAAACTGTCACACACTTCCAGGGCAGTACATGAAGCTGTATGGAGGTGGGGTTGTGGAGGACAGCATACTCACTGACACTACGTATCCCACAGTTCCCCCTGTTCTCTCCCAAACAATCACAGGAAGACTAACAGAGAGAGGTTAACAGCTTGTCAGAGAAGGCGCTGTGCAGAATCACTGATCTACAAATCACCTGGCATCCCAAATAACTACCCCTTATGTGAATGAGATTAAACAATCTGTGCTGAGCCAGACACTATTGAATGAGCGGAAAACCAACAAAACAAATAATAATTAGCATGAAATGATTGATCTAATCTGCCTGTGTAAATGACTATGAATGAGTCTACTGTATAAACTAAAGTAAAATGTGGTTAAAACATTTTTCACTGGAGTAGTTTCTCCCTCACGGTTCAAGGTAACTGGCGTCTGACACATTAGAGCATAGAATCACTGAGTGCACAGAGGAGGGAAGAAGGGAACAAAGTAAGTCTGAAAAGAAAGGAGGGAAAACCCACAATTGACTCGGTTCCCCTCCAAAGGAATAAGAGTAAACGTGTGAATCAATGCTCTGTCTCTCTGTGACAAAAACCCAACATCACACACTTCCCTGTCTTGTTCAGAGACAGACAAAAGAGAGAGAGAGAAAGGAGGATAACAGAGGCAGTGAAGGAGGGACCGGGGGAGGCGTGGAAAGAAAGAAAGAGTGGTGAAATATAGGGAGAATTTTCTTTTTAATGTCTGCAACTCTTGTATGCTCCCATGTGATTTAAATCAGACGCACAAAAAATACAACATTTCGATCCAAGTTGGATCTGTCACGGCTGTTTAAAGGATCGGGCCAAGGCGCAGCGTGTTTGTAGTTCCACATATTTATTAATCCGTGAAAAGTAATGCAATACACCAAATACTTGAAATAACAAAACAACAAACCGTGACGCAGAGAGAAAACACACTACTCAAAATAACAACCCACAAAACCAAATGGCAAAACCCCCTACATAAATATGATCTCCAATTAGAGACAACGAGAACCGGCTGCCTCTAATTGGAGATCATCCCAACAACCCCAACATAGAAATAGAAACCTAGAAAAACAACATAGAAACAGAAAACAAGAAAACCACCCAAAAACACCCCGTCACGCCCTGACCACTCTTCTATAGAAAATGACATCTTACAAGGGTCAGGACATGACAGGATCTTTGCCAGGTCATACACCACTATGAAACACACCTACTTAAATAGCCTCTAGAGCAGGGGTGGGCAATTCCAGTCCTCAAGGGCCTGATTGGTTATCTTGGCCAGGTCGCAGTTGTAAATGAGAACTTGTTCTCAACTAGCTTACCTGGTTAAATAAAGGTGATATACATTTTTTAAATAAAAATTAAATTGGTGTCACAGTTTTGCCCCAGCCCCAGCTAACACACCTGACTCCAATAATCACCTAATCATGATCTTCAGTTTAGAATGCAATTTGATTAACCAGCTGTGTTTCATAGGGATGGAGAAAAAGTGTGACACCAAATCAGGCCTTCGAGGACTGGAGTTGCCCACCAATAATCTAGAGGCATGTACATCCAGTCAATTGAATACACATAATACATTAACATCACAATAAATAGTGAGGCTTCGGATGTGCGCACACCACCGACCGCTTCCAAGTCTATTACAAATCTCCCGCTGTTGAAAATGAAATATTATTCTAAAAGAAATGTGAGATAATGTCTAGATGCTTTTTATAGTGGAGATCAAGTTAACCTCCCTGGGCGAGGTGGGACGCAAGCGCAACCTAGTCAACAGCCAGTGGAATCGTGTGGCGCGAAATACAAATACCTCATAAATGCTATAACATCAATTTCTCAAACATATGACTATTTTACACCATTTTAAAGACAAGACTCTCGTTAATCTAACCACACTGTCCGATTTCAAAAAGGCATTACAGTGAAAGCAAAACATTAGATTATGTCAGGAGAGTACCCTGCCAAAAATAATCACACAGCCATTTTCAAAGCATGCATATATGCCACAAAAACCAAAACCACAGCTAAATGCAGCACTAACCTTTGATGATCTTCATCAGATGACACTCCTAGGACATTATGTTATACAATACATGCATGTTTTGTTCAATCAAGTTCATATTTATATCAAAAAACAGCTTTTTACATTAGCATGTGATGTTCAGAACTAGCATACCCACCGCAAACTTCCGGTGAATTTACTAAATTTCTCACGGTTAACATTCACAAAATACATAACAATTATTTTAAGAATTATAGATACAGAACTCCTTTATGATTTTAAAATAGCTTTTTCGGCGAAAGCACATTTTGCAATATTCTGAGTAGATAGCCCGGCCATCATGGCTAGCTAATTTGACACCCACCAAGTTTGGCCCTCACCAAACTCAGATTTACTATAAGAAAAATTGGATTACCTTTGCTGTTCTTCGTCAGAATGCACTCCCAGGACATCTACTTCAACAACAAATGTTGTTTTGGTTCGAAATAATCCATAGTTTTCATTCAAATAGCTCCGTTTTGTTCGTGCGTTGAGGTCAGTATCCAAAGGGTGACGCGCGGGCGCATTTCGTGACAAAAAAATTCAAAATATTCCATTACCGTACTTCGAAGCATGTCAAACGCTGTTTAAAATACATTTTTATGCGATTTTTCTCGTAAAATAGCGATAATATTCCAACCGGGCGACGTTGTATTCATGGAGTCCTCTCGTGCATGCGCACTCCAGTGTCAGTGTTCCCTGCCTGACCACTCACAAACACTCCTGCTGTTTTTCGCCCAGAGACTGCAGAGCTCTCATTCCACTTTCTGGCGCCTTCTGAGAGCCAATGAAAGCCTTAGAAAATGTCACGTTACAGCAGAGATGCTGTATTTTTTATAGAGATGCCCTAGAAGGACAACAAATTGTCAGACAGGGCACTTCATGCATGGAATCTTCTCAGGTTTTGGCCTGCCATATGAGTTCTGTTATACTCACAGACACCATTCAAACAGTTTTAGAAACTTTAGAGTGTTTTCTATCAAAATCTACTAATTATATGCATATTCTCGTTTCTGGGTAAGAGTAGTAACCAGTTTAAATCGGGTATGTTTTTTTATCCGGCCGTGAAAATACTGCCCCCTAGCCCCAACAGGTTAATAAATTGCCTGGCTGAGCTGATGAGACAGTGGATTACGCAGTCAGATAGAACAAAGTAAATAGGCATTTTTACGTCAATATTTAGCCAGTGGTAACTTGTGGAATAGACACCGGCTAGAATGCGGTTTTAACCAATCAGCCTTCAGGATTAGACCCACCCGTTGTATAAGAACTACAGTCAGTGTCCAGATTTCAGTTTCCATTTAACTCATCTGAACAGTATCAAATCAAATCAAATTTTATTGGTCACATACACATGGTTAGAAGATGTTATTGCGAGTGTAGCGAAATGCTTATGCTTTTAGATCCGACAGTGCAGCAGTATCTAACAGTTAATATCTCACAATTCCACAACAAAACCTAATACACATAATCTAGAAAATTAATGGGATAGGAATATATCAGTATAAAATATATGGATGAGCAGTGACAGAGCAGCTAAGATGCAATAGATAGTAAAGAATAGATAGTGAAGGATACAGTATACAGTATATACATATGAGATGAGTAATGCGAGATATGTAAACCATTCTTAAAGTGGCATAATTAAAGTGACTCGTGTTCCATTTATTAAAGTGGCCAATGATATCAAGTCTGTAGGTAGGCAGCCGCCTCTCTGTGCTAGTGGTGGCTGTTTAACAATCTGATGGCCTTGAGATAAAAGCTGTTTTTCTATCTCTCTGTCCCAACTTTGATCCACCTGTACTGACCTCGCCTTCTGGATGGAAGCGGGGTGAACAGGCAGTGGCTCGGGTGGTTATTGTCCTTGATGATCTTTTTTGCCTTCCTGTGACATCGGGTGTTTAAGGTGTCCTGGAGGGCAGGTAGTTTGCCCCCGGTGATGCGTTGTGCAGACCACACCACCCTCTGGAGAGCCCTGTGGTTGTGGGCGGTGCAGTTGTCATTCCAGGCGGAGATACAGCCCGACAGGATGCTCTCAATTGTGCACCTGTAAAAGTTAGTGAGGGTTTTCGGGGACAAGCCACATTTTTTCAGCCTCCTGAGGTTGCGCCTTCTTCACCACGCTGTTTGTGTGCGTGGACCATTTCAGTTTTCCACCTTCTCCACTGCTGTCCCATCAATGTAGATAGGGGGCTGCTCCATGGGGCCCCAGTGTTGAGGATCAGCGGAGTAGAGATGTTGTTTCCTACATTCACCACCTGGGGGCGGCCCGTCAGAAAGTCCAGGACCCAGTTGCACAGGGCGGGGTCGAGACCCAGGGTCTCAAGCTTAACCTGTCTGGGATAGGAGGCAGTATTTTCACGGCCGGATAAAAAACGTACCCGATTTAAACTGGTTACTTCTCTTGCCCAGAAACGAAAATATGCATATTATTAGTAGATTTGGATAGAAAACACTCTAAAGTTTCTAAAACTGTTTGAATGGTGTCTGTGAGTATAACAGAACTAATGTGGCAGGCAAAAACCTGAGAAGATTCCAAGCAGGAAGTGGCCTGTCTGCAAATTTGTTGTCCTTCTGTTGCTTCTCTATCGAAACTACAGTATCTGAGCTGTTACGTGACACTTTCTAAGGCGTCCATTGGCTCTCTAAAGCCTTCAGAAACCGGATTGAGGCGTCTCCTCTCTCTGGGCAGATAATAGCAGCTCAGTTTGTCAGTGGACTACCTGGTGACAGAGATTGGAGATGCGCGTTCACGAGATCACGGCATTTTTTCTTTTCCTCTTTGAATGAATACAGCATTGTCCGGTTGGAATATTATCGCTATTTTATGATAAAAATAGCATAAAAATTGATTTTAAACAGCGTTTGACATGCTTCTAAGTACGGTAATGGAACATATTGAATTTTTTTGTCTGGAAATGCGCTCGCGCATTACCCTTTGGATAGTGACCTGAACGCACGAACAAAACGGGGGTATTTGGACATAACTATGGATTATTTGGAACAAAAACAACATTTGTTGTGGAAGAAGCAGTCCTGGGAGTGCATTCTGACAAAGAACAGCAAAGGTAATACAATTTTTCTAATAGTAATTCTGAGTTTAGTGAGCCCCGAAATTGGCGGGTGTCTGAATAGCTAGCCTGTGATGGTTGAGCTATGTACTCAGAATATTGCAAAATGTGCTTTCGCCGAAAAGCTATTTTAAAATCTGACATAGCGATTGCATAAAGGAGTTCTGTATCTATAATTCTTAAAATAATTGTTATGTATTTTGTCAACGTTTATGATGAGTAATTTAGTAAATTCACCGAAGTTTTGGGTGGGAATGCTAGTTCTGAACATCACATGCTAATGTTAAAAGCAGTTTTTTGATATAAATATGAAGTTGATTGAACAAAACATGCATGTATTGTATAACATAATGTCCTAGGAGTGTCATCTGATGAAGATCATCAAAGGTTAGTGCTGCATTTAGCTGTGTTTTGTGTTTTTGTGACATATATGTTTGCTTTGAAAATGGCTGTGTGATTATTTTTGGCTGGGTACTCTCCTAAAATAATCTAATGTTTTGCTTTCACTGTAAAGCCTTTTTGAAATCGGACAATGTGGTTGGATTAACGAGAGTCTTATCTTTCAAATGGTGTAAAATAGTCGTATGGTTGAAAAATTGAAATTATTGCATTTTTGAGGTATTTGTACACAGTTCAAAAAAATAAAGGGAGCACTTAAACAACACAATGTAACTCCAAGTCAATCACACTTCTGTGAAATCAAATTGTCCACTTAGGAAGCAACACTGATTGACAATACATTTCACATGCTGTTGTGCAAATGGAATAGACAACAGGTGGAAATTATAGGCAATTAGCAAGACACCCCCAATAAAGGAGTGGTTCTGCAGGTGGGGACCACAGACCACTTCTCAGTTCCTATGCTTCCTGGCTGATGTTTTGGTCACTTTTGAATGCTGGCGGTGCATTCACTCTAGTGGTAGCATGAGACGGAGTCTACAACCCACACAAGTGGCTCAGGTAGTGCAGCTCATCCAGGATGGCACATCAATGCGAGCTGTGGCAAGAAGGTTTGCTGTGTCTGTCAACGTAGTGTCCAGAGCATGGAGGCGCTACCAGGAGACAGGCCAGTACATCAGGAGACGTGGAGGAGGCCGTAGGAGGGCAACAACCCAGCAGCAGGACCGCTACCTCCGCCTTTGTGCAAGGAGGAGCAGGAGGCGCGCTGCCAGAGCCCTGCAAAATGACCTCCAGCAGGCCACAAATGTGCATGTGTCTGCTCAAACGGTCAGAAACAGACTCCATGAGGGTGGTATGAGGCCCCGAAGTCCACAGGTGGGGGTGGTGCTTACAGCCCAACACCGTGCAAGACGTTTGGCATTTGCCAGAGAACACCAAGATTGGCAAATTTGCCACTGGCGCCCTGTGCTCCTCACAGATGAAAGCAGGTTCACACTGAGCACGTGACAGACGTGACAGAGTCTGTTTTAAGGACATTACAGTTGGATCAGCCTAGTGTGGTTTCCACTTTAATTTTGAGTGGGTTGATAAATTGGATTTCCATTGATTATTTTTGTGTGATTTTGTTGTCAGCACATTCAACTATGTAAAGAAAAAAGTATTTAATAAGGTTATTTCATTCATTCAGATCTAGGATGTTATTTTAGTGTTCCCTTTATTTTTTTGAGCAGTATATTTCGTGCCACGTTCTTCCATTGGATATTTGGCGAGGCGTTCCGCTAGCGGAACGTCTAGATGCAAGAGGTTTTAATGATGAGTTTGGAGGGTACTATGGGGTTGAATGCTGAGCTGTAGTCAATGAACAGCATTCTTACATAGGTATTCCTCTTGTCCAGATGGGATAGGACAGTGTGCAGTGTGATGGCGATTACATCGTCTGTGGACCTATTGGAGCAGTAAGAAAATTGGAGTGGGTCTAGGGTGACAGGTAGGGTGACAGGTAGGGTGGAGGTGATATGATCCTTGACTAGCACTTCATGATGACAGAAGTGAGTGCTACGGTGTGGGAGTCATTTAGTTCAGTTACCGTAGCTTTTTTTGGGAACAGGAACAATGTTGGCCATCTTGAAGTACGTGGAGACAGCAGACTGGGATAGGAATTGATTGAATATGTCCGTAAACACACCAGCCAGCTGGTCTGCGGCTAGCGATGCCGACGGGGCTGGCAGCCTTGCGAGGGTTAACACATTTAAATGTTTTACTCACGTCGGCCACGGAGAAGGAGAGCCCACAGTCTTTGGTAGCGGGCCGCATCAGTGGCACTGTATTGTCCTCAAAGTGCGCAAAGAAGTTGTTTAATTTGTCTGGAAGCAAGACGTCGATGTCTGCGACGGGGCTGGTTTTCTTTTTGTAATCCGTGATTGGCTGTAGACCCTGCCAAAAGGAGGCTGGTGGAGGGCCTTGTACGCATCGCGGAAGTTATAGTAGCAATGGTCGAGCGTGTTACTCGCTCGTGTACTGCAATCGATATGCTGATAGAATTTAGGTAGCCTTGTTCTCAAATTAGCTTTGTTAAAATCCCCAGCTACAATAAATGCAGCCTCAAGATATATGGTTTCCAGTTTGCATAAAGTCCAGTGAAGTTCCTTGATGGCCGTCTTGGTATCCACTTGCGGGGGGATATACACAGCTGTGATGATAATCGAGGAGAGTTCTCTTGGGAGATAATACCGTCTGCATTTTATTGTGAGGAATTCTAGTTCAGGTGAACAAAAGGACTTGAGTTATTGTATGTTGTTACAATTACACTTACGTATACTCCCTCTCCGGCCTCTAGGTCATCAGGCTGCTGCTTATCCCGCACACCTGTTACCATCGTCTCGCCCACCTGCGCCTCATGACACTCACCTGGACCATCACCTCCTTGATTATCTTCCCTATATCTGTCTCTCCCCAGGGATCTTACCTCAGGTGTTATTGACTCTGTTTTTATGTCGGTGTGTTGTTTGTGTTACGTTTTTTTTGTTTCATTTATTTATTAAAAAACTCACTCCCTGAACTTGCTTCCCGATTCTCAGCGCACTCGTTACATACACCATGAGTCGTTAATCATGAAACATACACCCCCACCCTTCTTCTTACCGGATAGATGTTTATTCCTGTCGGCGCAACGCACTGAAAATCCGGTTGACTGTCCCTTCTTTGAACACTGTGTTAACAAACTTCCAGACGAGCTTCAATGCCATACAACACTCCTTCCTTGGCCTCCAACTGCTCTTAAATGCAAGTAAAACTAAATGCATGCTCTTCAACCGATCACTGCCTGCACCCGCCCATCTAGCATCACTACTCTGGACGGTTCTGACTTAGAATATGTGGACAACTACAAATACCTAGGTGTCTGTTTAGACTGAAAACTCTCCTTCCAGACTCACATTAAGCATCTCCAATTCAAAATGAAATCTAGAATCGGCTTCCTATTTCGCAACGAAGCAGCCTTCACTCATGCTGCCAAACATACCCTCGTAAAATTGACTATCCTACTGATCCTCGACTTCGGCGATGTCATTTACAAAATAGCCTCCAACACTCTATTCAGCAAATTGGATGTACTCTATCACAGTGCCATCCATTTTGTCACCAAAGCCCCATATACTACCCACCACTGCGACCTGTATGCTCTCGTTGGCTGGCCCTCGCTTCATATTCGTCGCCAAATCCACTGGCTCCAGGTCATCTATAAGTCTTTGCTAGGTAAAGCCCCGCCTTATCTCAGCTTACTGGTCACCATAGCAGCACCCACCCGTAGCACGCGTTCCAGCAGGTATATTTCACTGGTCATCCCCAAAGCAAACTCCTCGCCTTTCCTTCCAGTTATCTGCTGACAATGACTGGAACCAATTGCAAAAATCACTGAAGCTGGGGTCTTATATCTCCCTCACTAACTTTAAGCATCAGCTGTCAGAGCAGCTTACCGATCATTGCACCTGTACACAGCCCATCTGTAAATAGCCAACCCAACTACCTCATCCCCATATTGTTAGCTCCTTTCCACCTCAGTATCTCTACTTGCACATTCATCTTCTGCACATCAATCACTCTAGTGTTTAATTGCTAAATTGAAATTATTTCGCCACTATTGCCTTACCTCCCTAATCTTTCTGCATTTGCACTCACTGTATATAGATTTTTCTATTGTGTTATTGACTGTACGCTTGTTTATCCCATGTGTAACTCAGTGTTGTTTGTGTCGCACTGTTTTGCTTTATCTTGGCCAGGTCGCAGTTGTAAATGAGAACTTGTTCTCAACTGGCCTACCTGGTTAAAAAAAGGTGAAATATATTTTTCTAAATAAATAAAAATGTTGGGCAATTAGGCCTGGCTCACAGTTGGCGTTCCAATTCATCCCAAAGTGTGTTTGATGGGGTTTGAGGTCAGGGCTCTGTGCAGGCCAGTCCAATTCTTTCACACCTACATAAACTATTTCTGTATGGGTCTCGTTTTGTGCATGGGGGCATTGTTATGCTGAAACAGGAAAGGGTCTTTCCCAAACTATTGCCACAAAGAAGGAAGCACAGAATCGTCAACAATGTAATTATATGCTGTAGCGTTAAGATTTTCATTCACTGGAACTAAGGGGCCTAGCCCCAAACATGAAAAACAGCCCCAGACCATTATTCCTCCTCCACCAAACTTTACAGTTGGCACCAGGTGCCCAACTTTGGTTTTAGAAATGGGGGGGATAAACACTCTAAACAGTCTACCCGACCACTCGCAGGCATCCTCATGGTCCTAAAGCACACCGTTGCCTCAATGCGCCCCTGGTTGGCACTATTAATTCGGGCAGGTAGCATTCTTCTGGCATCTGTCAAACCCAGATTCGTCCATGGTACTGCCAGATGGTGAAGCGTGATTCATCACTACATGGAACGCATTTCCACTGCTCCAGTCCAATGTTGGCGAGCTTTACACCACTCCAGCCGACGCTTGTCATTGCGCATGGTGATCTTAGGATTGTGTGCGACTGCTCGTCCATGGAAACCCATTTCATGAACAGTTCTTGTGCTGATGTTGCTTCCAGTGGCAGTTTGGAACTTGATAGTGAGTGTTGCAACCGAGTACAGATCACTTGTACTCACTACGCGCTACAGCACTTGGCAGTACTGAGAGACCTGAAAATAGCTTTGCAAGGACGCTCCCCATCCAACCTGACAGAGCTTGAGAGGATCTGCAGAGAAGAATGGGAGAAACTCCCCATTTACAGGTGTGCCAAGCTTGTAGCGTCATACCCAAGACGACTCCAGGCTGTAATTGCTGCAAAAGGTGCTTCAACAAAGTACTGAGTAAAGGGTCTGAATACTTATGTAAATGTACATTTCAGGGGTTTTTTTGCAAACGTTTCTAAAAACCTGTTTTTGCTTTGTCATTATGGGGTAATGAGGGGAAAAACTATTGAATCCATTTTACAATAAGGCTGTAACTGTCACGCCTACTCCCACTCCGGTGCTCGAAGTCGCCGGTCTACTAACCACTGGCCCTGGCAATCTTCATTACGCACATCTGCTCCCCATCATTATGCACACCTGGACTTCATCATCTCCTTGATTACCTTCCCTTTATTTTTCCTTCAGTAGCCTCAGTCATCAAGCAGTATTGATTTGTTTTCATTCATGTTCTGTACGCTTCTCATGTTTTGTTTATCTGCATTCTTCATCAATAAACTCACCTTCTGCACCTGCTTCGTGAGTCCCAGCGTATATGTAGACAGTAACATAATGTGGAAAAAGTGAAGGGGTCTGAATATTTTCTGAATGCACTGTATAGTGTATTTAAATCAGGCAAAAACAATTCTGCACCACTGTCAAAAAATTGTTCTGCTGTCTCTGACTGTAGCCTACAGCGCATTTTCAATGTTAACGGGTTAGGGTTGGGTGCGGGCCTCAGACTTTCACTTTATTGCATTTATTCGGATGGTTGCGGATGGATTATTAGCAATTGCGGGCGGTGAAAAAACAGCTGACCGATGCACCACTAATACAGGCTTCCTTCTTTTCACTCTGTCAATTAGGTTAGTATTGTGGAGTAAGTACAATTTTGTTGACCCATCCTCAGTTTTTTCCTATCACAGCCATTAAACTCTGTAACTGATTTAAAGTCACCATTTGCCTCATGGTGAAATCCCAAAGTGGTTTCCTTCCTCTCCGGCAACTGAGTTAGGACGCCTGTATCTTTGTAGTGACTGGGTGTATTGATACACCATCCAAAGTGTAACTAATAACTTCACCATGTGTCACGGATCCCTCTGGAACTTTCATTACGCACAACTGGCACCTATTCCCACTGATTGATTGTACTTTAATTAATTTGTAAAAAAAAAGTTTAAATCCCCTTTCACATTATGGGGTATTGTGTGTAGGCCAGTGACAAAAACATTCTAAATTTAATCCATTTTAAATTCAGGCTGTAACACAACAAAATGTAGAAATAGTCAACGGGTGTGAATACTTTCTGAAGGCACAGTATATTGAAAAACAAGAATACATTTTGGAACAGAAGACATGGCCTTTCTTTCTCATTAAGCATTATGACTGTATGCATGGTGATGAGTCAGAATGAATTGTAGGGGTCCTCAAATGAGCATGTACTCTTCACGTGTGCCTGATGGAAAATGTAAGAGTGAGGTCCTTCTGTTCTGATAAGGGTGGTAAGTCAGATTGCAGGCACACTGAAGCCACCTCTGTCCACTGAACAGCTCATGAGTCACTCAGCAAGTGTAGGGGGGCTAACAGTGTGGGAGCAAATCAATGTGTTTGCCTATGATATGAACACAAACACAATCCCACAGAGAGAAAGAGAGAGACAGAGAGAGTGGAGTAGGCAACTGCGACTCTATTAGGGCTCAAGTGACCTCGATGTTATTGTAGCACAGCATTACCCGGCTCCATCATTCCAGCTCCGCTCGCCTCAGTTGCTCAGCTGCTCCTGTGCTCTCCATCACAGCGAAGCCCTGGGGACACCTGCCTTGCTGACTGACCTATTTAGATCCAGGGTATCGCGGCAGAGACGGATATGCCAGGAAAACACCAATCTCAACAAATCACAACTCCATCTTGATTCGATAACAACTCTCTGTGAGAGAGCGTCAGCAAGAGAATTAACTCCTAGAAGTTCCAAGATGGGGGACTGAACACAGCGGTGCAGATTGCATCAAGATAAAAACGTAATATTCAATATCTGTAAGTTAGACTATATATTAGTACTTCATATACTCGTGGGTAATAACATTCCATCTGGATAACAACACAAAACAAATCATAAGGCTTAAGAAATGTATCGACAAATATTACAAAAACAAGCAACACTCAAACATGACGGAGAGTAAACAAGGAGACTCAATCTCCAAAAGAAAACGCAACTCCTCGACGGATGCAGACGATTTATGCTTTTCACCAGCGGGACTGGTAACGGTAGAAAGCGATTTATTAAAGGCGATAAATGACAAACTGAGCATACTCGAATTAGTCAGTAAAAATATAAAGGAGTTGTAGACGAGCCTCGAAATGAGTGACGAAAAAGCTGCGACAATGGAGAAAGAAACAAACAAGCTAAAAGGGACAGTCAATAAGATAGAAACGGATGTTAATGAACTTAAAAAGGAGAACATCTTTCTGAGAGAAGCGTTACTTGTCATACAGACTAGATCTATGAGAGAAAATGTAATACTTACTATTCAAGAAATTGAAGAAAGAGAAGGAGAAGTTCCTGAAAGAGTAGTGACGGAATTCTTTCTTACGGTGCTTCAAATCCCACTCGATGCTGTCGATAAAATCCAACTTGAAGGTGTACACCATTTTGGACAAAGAGGACAGAGATATGAGCGCCCAATCGTTGCCAAATTTGCATTCTTTAAGGATAAAGTAATGGTTAAAAGCCTGGGTAAAAGATTTGCTGGCATGAAAAAAGGCATGAATGATCAGTTCCCGAGGGAGATTGCAGAATGGCACAAAGTTCTGTACCCAATCTTCAACAAGAATAGATTAAAAGGGAAGCGTGTGGCTCTCATAGCCGATAAACTGTATATTGACAACCAAATGTACTGAGACACAAAGACTACTCCATGGCTGTTCTCATAGAGGAGTCGAAAAATGGAAAACCAAATACTAGCCGTGGTAGGGATTGTAATAATAATAAAAAATAATAGATAGAAAAGCAATACAATGAAACAATTGTTAAATAAACTACAACTGCACAATACCATTCAAGATACGGAATGTTGTAAAATAATTATTTAACTTTCCATTTATAGTATTTTATAAATGGATAAGACGGCATTAGAAAAAAGGATAACTAGCAAAATAGTACATCTTCAAATACAACAAATTGGAACAGAAAAGTAGTCAACCAACATGGTGGAGATAGAACCACAGCAGACAGAAGACATAGAAGGCACAGTATGGGGGTATTTGTGGATGTATTGTGATGGAAGGTGAGGTGTGTGTTTTTGAGTTTGGAAAAGTGTGGCTTTAAGTGAGTGAGAAAGGAAACAGTTGCATATCCCAGAACCAGTGTGTGTCTGTGAGCAGGGGTTGCGAGAGAGAGCTTTCAATTTTGTGCAGATGAGGGATATACATTTTAAAATAAATTATACATCTAATTTACTTATTTATTATCCTATCATGATGAAACGGTCCCCAACCCTATTCCCTAGACACCCACCTGAGCGACCCATACACTAAAGAGAAGTCCTTATCTGTTTTATGGGCTTACTGTAAGTTGTCTATATGCAGACAAAACAGAATGTGGACAGAGACCTACTAGAGCAGCACCAGGCTGCATCACATCCGGCCGTGATTGGGAGTCCTATAGGGCGGTGCACAATTGGCCCAGCATCGTCCGGGTTTGGCCGGCGTAGGCCGCCATTGTAAATAATAATTTGTTCTTAACTGACTTACTTAGTTAAATAAAGGTTAAATTTAAAAAATAAAAAATACAAAGCCAGAGCCTCATGATGGGAGAGCATAATATAGAAAGACATTTTCAAAGATGCTAATGAGAACCTTGACGATCTTGTACATAGCCGGTGGGGATTCCGGTGGGGTACCCCCACCGAGGTAGTGGCAGTGCTGGCAACACTGGCTGCAGTAACCCATGGGGAGGGGGTTACACTCTGACAATCAGAGAGAGTGTGTGTGTGTGTGTGTGTGTGTGTGTGTGTGTGTGTGTGTGTGTGTGTGTGTGTGTGTGTGTGTGTGTGTGTGTGTGTGTGTGTGTGTGTGTGTGTGTGTGTGTGTGTGTGTGTGTGTGTGTGTGTATATATATATCCCACATCTGTTGCTAGGAGGTAAGGATGTTAGGGACAATATAGGATGAATTACAATAATTGTTTGCTAATATAATAATTGCTTGACAAAAATGTAATGCAATGGCAATCCTGGTTATAGGTAACAATCCTTTGCATGAACTATCAACATAATTAGGCATAACATTTGTTAATGATGGAAATTAAGATACAAGATTTTGAAATATATAGAGTTTTTGAATAGCTATATACACTGGCTTGCGAAAGTATCCACCCCCTTGGCATTTTTCCTATTTTGTTGCCTTACAACCTGGAATTAAAATGGATTTTTGGGGGGTTTGTATCATTTGATTTACACAACATGCCTACCACTTTGAAGATGCAAAATATTTTTTATTGTGAAACAAACAATAAATAAGAAAAAAAAGAAAACTTGAGCATGCATAACTATTCACCCCCCCAAAGTCAATACTTGGTAGAGCCACCTTTAAATGTTTCCCCTTAAACCATTCAAGTGTTGCTTCAGCAGTATGCTTAGGGTCATTGTCCTGCTGGAAGGTGAACCTCCATCCCAGTCTCAAATCTCTGAAACTGAAACAGGTTTCCCTCAAGAATTTCCCTGTATTTAGCGCCATCCATCATTCCTTCAATTCTGACCAGTTTCCCAGTCCCTGCCGATGAAAAACATGTATTTGGGATGGTATTCTCGGGGTGATGAGAGGAGTTGGGTTTGCGACAGACATAGCGTTTTCCTTGATGGCCAAAAAGCTCAATTTTAGTCTCATCTGACCAGAGTACCTTCTTCCATATGTTTAGGGAGTCTCCCACATGCCTTATGGCGAACACCAAACGGTTTGCTTATTTTTTTCTTTAACAATGGCTTTTTTCTGGCCACTCTTCCGTAAAGTCCCTTCCACCAGGTGGTTGATGATATATGTTGGCACGACTGCCATATTGCATCTCCATCCCAAAGCCCTTGCTTGGAATTGTACTTCGCCAGACTGCCAAGAACCCTCATCCAGGCCAAGGTGGCGAGACACGGTAGTGATGACACCAAAGGCCTTGTTGATCTCTGCACCAGACAGGATGCTCCTGCCAGCATACTTGGGGTCCGACATGTACGCTGCGGTGTGTATGGGCTTCAGGCAGAAGTCTTCATGCTTTTTGATGTATTTCAGAACTGCAGTTTCCTCTGCTTGGAGCAACAGTGAAATGGGCACGGCAGTACGGATTTCTTCTCTTACATCTGCAAGCAGAGTCTGAACAGGATGGCATTGTCTCCCTCAATCCGTGCAATGGCTACTACTATAGGTTTCAGGAGTTTCAGTCTGCTTACCACTGTCTCCCAAAATACATCATCCAGAAGTATCGTCTTGATGGGGCTGTCCATATCGGCAGACTGTGATATGGCCATTTCTTGGAGAGACTCCTTCCCCTCCAGGAGACTGTCAAACACGATGACAACACCACCCCAATGGGTGTTGCTGGGCAGCTTCAATGTGGTGCTCTTATTCTTCTCACTTTGCTTGGTGAGGTAGATTGCTGCTGTAACTTGATGACCCTTCACATACAGTGAGGGAAAAAAGTATTTGATCCCCTGCTGATTTTGTACGTTTGCCCACTGACAAAGAAATGATCAGTCTATCATTTTAATGGTAGGTTTATTTGAACAGTGAGAGACAGAATAACAACAAAAAAATCCTGAACAACGCATGTCAAAAATGTTATAAATTGATTTGCATTTTAATGAGGAGGCACAGACAGTGTAGTAGTGTGGGCTCAATAGCATATCATTAGTGTGCAAGATCTTGAGAATCAGCTGTACATGTGATGGAAGAGTGCACTGCACATGTGATGGAAGAATGCACTGTGCATGCAGAGGGTTGTAATTACATTGAATTGGGGATAGTTTAACCAAAATATGCCACAAGACCTAGAATTGCCTTAATGTATGTGTATCCAATAAAAAAGGTTCACTGTTATAAGCTAACCTTTTTGATGAATGTAAGCAAAGTTCCCAAAATTCCCTTACTTAACATCCCATGGAAAATCTCCCGACAAATGTCCGGAAATTTCCAGGAAAGTTTCTGACCCTTTGCAACCCTAATCACTATGGTACTTTTTAATGGTAAATTACAGACATATATTATGATAAATATATGTTAAACTTGTATCTCATTATGGTAATTAGTGAAATAAGTATAGCAAGTTATAATTGTAATGGCTTAACAGATCATAAGAAAATACTAACAATATTTACCTGGCTTAAAGAGAAGGAATATAATGTCTATTGTTTACAGGAAACTCATTCAACAATTTTAGATGAAGTTGTGTGGAAAAAGGACTGGGGGGTGAAATATACTTCTCCCATGGGCATAGAAATTCAAAAGGGGTGATGATATTTACTAATTAACAGTGGTTTTGAACCAAATGTGCAAATTGTCCAAACAGATCTGCAAGGTAGATAGATGATTTTAAATATGTTATTGGACCATAAACAGATATGGCTCATTAACCTTTACGGACCAAATAATGATGATCCAAGTTTCTTAGAAAATATACATAATAAATTATCAATCCTACAAGCAATGCAAAACTCTATTATTATGGTGCGAGATTATAATACTTGTCATGATCGTGTGTAGAGAAGGACCAAGGCGCAGCGTGAGTATCGTTCCACATCTTTATTAATATGTGAAACTTAGCCAAAATACAAAAACAATAAAGAATAAACAAAACATGACTAAAGAGGAGCTACATGCACTCACTCAAAATAATATCCCACAAACACAGGTGGGAAAAACAACTACTTAAATATGATCCCCAATTAGAGACAACGATGACCAGCTGCCTCTAATTGGGAATCATACAAAACCCCAACATAGAAAAAATAAACTAGAACCCAACTTAGAAATAAATAAACTAGATAAACCCCCCAGTCATGCCCTGACCTACTCTACCATAGAAAATAAGAGCTTTCTATGGTCAGGACGTGACAATACTGTTTTAAATACCTCAATGGACCGCAAAGGAAATCACACCACAAACTATCACCCACATGCTCTTAAGGAAATCACAAATGTCATGGATATATTGGAACTAGTGGATATATGGAGGCTTAAATATCCTGACCAAGTGAGATGTACATGGCGTAGGCTCAGTCAAGCTAGTCATCTTGACTGCTTTCTTATGTCATTCTCATTGGCACCAAAAGTTTAAAAAAAAGTGTTGATAGGAGACAGAATGCGATCGGAAGATCAGATAATTGACATATACAGTTGAAGTCGGAAGTTTACATACACCTTAGCCAAATACATTTAAACTCAGTTTTTCACAATTCCTGACATTTAATCCAAGTAAAAATTCCCTGTTTTAGGTCAGTTAGGATCACCACTTTATTTTAAGAATGTGAAATTTCAGAATAATAGTAGAGAGAACGATTTATTTCAGCTTTCATTTCTTTCATCACATTCCCAGTGGGTCAGAAGTTTACATACATTCAATTAGTATTTGGTAGCATTGCCTTTAAATTGTTTAACTTGGGTCAAACGTTTCGGGTAGCCCTCCACAAGCTTCCCACAATAAGTTGGGTGAATTTTGGCCCATTCCTCCTGACAGAGCTGGTGTAACCGAGCAAGGTTGGTAAGCCTCCTTGCGCGCACACGCTTTTTCAGTTCTGCCCACAAATGTTCTATTGGATTGAGGTCAGGGCTTTGTGATGGCCACTCCAATACCTTGACTTTGTTGTCCTTAAGCCATTTTGCCACAACTTTGGAAGTATGCTTGGGGCCATTGTCCATTTGGAAGACCCATTTGCAACCAAGCTTTAACTTCCTGACTGATGTCTTGAGATGTTGCTTCAATATATCCACATCATTTTCCTTGCTCATGATGCCATCTATTTTGTGAAGTGCACCAGTCCCTCCTGCAGCAAAGCACCCCCACAACATGATGCTGCCACCCCCGTTCTTCACGGTTGGGACGGTGTTTTTTTATTTTATTTTATTTATTTTATTTAACTAGGCAAGTTACTAGGCGGTTGGAACCAAAAAATAAAAATAAAAATAAAGAAAATCCCTGGAATGAGTAGGTGTGTCCAAACTTTTGACTGGTACTGTACATATTTGCAAAACAATATATGGGGGATTGCAAGTGATGCAGACAATTACATTGATGGAAGCTACAATCTACAGTATATGCAATGTTAAAGCTGATATACCCACAATTTTTTTTTAATGAAATGTAACATGTCGTACCTGTCCTACTACAGACTATACCGTACTAATAGTGTATTGTATACTGTACTTCAATTACCAACCCACTCTGGAAGCCTACACCATAGAATGACATATAGTATCTAGAATTGATAATGTCTCTATTGCCCTATTGCCTACACATGCTTGTCATCTAAGAATATACAGTATGACTGGGAAATGTCTTTCATCCCCCACGACGATCTGAAGACAACAACAACCACTGTGTACATGAAGTCATCATACTCACTCACGCATGCGCACACTTTATAGTTCTCATCCAATTTTATCCCTACCCCTTCTAGTCTCTCCCCCTTCCTTACCATTCTGAGGAGCACCAACGAAAATCCAATAAGGGCCATATGAAGAGTGTATGGAAGTGTCTTACATTTATGGACCTCAGTGGCAGATCTCTCTCTCTCTCTCTCTTTCTCCCTCTCTCCATCCCTCCAACTCGTTCTCTGATCAAGGACTCCAGGCCTTTATAGAGGACAGATCAATGGAGATAAAGCCAGGGCTCCGGCTGCAACCTCGTTAAGTCAGCTGCACTTTATGGAGAGTATTTTATTCCTACATGAGATTTACAGGCAAAACACACACACAAACACACATTCATGCACACACAAACACACAAACAGACACACACACACACACAAAACAGAGGCAACAGACCTGGAGAACCAAGCAGGAGTAGTTTCCCCAAGGACAAGCAGCCCTGGCTGAGTCACAATCCCCCAGATCTGGGGAGGAGGGATGGAGGGCAGAGTGTTGGAGGGACAGAGGAGAAAGTGAGGTGACATGGATTATCAACTTCCTGGTATCCCCAGAGACCAGCTGATCATAAATAAACAGAGAGGAAACTGGGAAGAGATGTTCATGAAGCAGTGCACTACAGTACTCTCTATGTCAGCCACAGAATGCTTCGAGAGAGATGTTAAACCACCATCAATATTGCAATACACAAAGTTAAGAGTGGGGAGTGTGTTTTGAACTGCGTAATGAATGATGACCAATTTGATGCACAGACAGTGTAATGCAGCAAACTTGTATGGCTTGCAATTTCCTCCATAACATTGTAAATATTGCATGGCATCTAAAATTGACATAGCTGGAGTTAAATTGGTTGAATAAGTTAGGAGCTGGGCTGTGCTGGGCGTTTGGGCATTAAGGGCGTGGACAGTTGGTTCTGTATGGGTTCTGTATGAGGGGAGATGAGGAAGAGGGAGGAGCATGAGGAGGAGGATGGGGGGAAATGAGGAGGAGGAGGAAGAAGAGGAGGAGGAGGAAGGGGAGAAAGAGGAGCAGGAGAGCATCATGTTGAATTATTGATGGAGATGAGATGTGCTCCAGTGCATGATGGGCCCTCCATTAAGAGAGCTGCTGCTGCCTCTCTCTCAGCCTCTATTTCTGTAGGCCTCACCTCTCCAAGACAGTGAGTCTGAGTCACACACTGAGAACGGCCCTCCCTCTACCACTTGCAGTCTGCCTGACCCATGCAGGGCACACTCACCTCAGTCATATGGAACTCTGAATGGACACTGAATCCTGAGTTTAGAATGGGTAATAAATAGGATAAAAGTTGGTTTAGGGTATGTGTAAGGATATAGGATGTTATAAGGATATAGGATGGTTATAAGGACATAGGATTGTATAAGAATATAGCATGGTATAAGGATATAGGTAGGTATAAAGATAAAGCAGGGTATAATGACATAGGATGAGTATAAGGATATATATTTTTTTTCACCTTTATTTAACCAGGTAGGCTAGTTGAGAACAAGTTCTCATTTACAACTGCGACCTGGCCAAGATAAAGCAAAGCAGTGCGACACAAACAACAACACAGAGTTACACATGGAATAAACAAGCGTACAGTCAATAACACAATAGAAAAAAATAAAGTCTATATACAGTGTGAGCAAATGGCGTGAGGAGGTAAGGCAATAAATAGGCCATAATAGCAAGTAATTACAATTTAGCAAAATTAACACTGGAGTGATAGATGTGCAGATGATGATGTGCAAGTAGAAATACTGGTGTGCAAAAGAGCAGAAAAGTAAATAAAAACAATATGGGGATGAGGTAGGTAGATTGGATGGGCTATTTACAGATGGGCTATGTACAGCTGCAGCGATCGGTTAGCTGCTCGGATAGCTGATGTTTAAAGTTAGTGAGGGAAATATAAGTCTCCAGCTTCAGCGATTTTTGCAATTAATTCCAGTGATTGGCAGCAGAGAACTGGAAGGAAAGGCGGCCAAAGGGGGTGTTGGCTTTATGGATGACCAGTGAGATATACCTGCTGGAGAGCGTGCTATGGGTGGGTGTTGTTATCGTGACCAGTGAGCTGAGATAAGGCGGAGCTTTACCTAGCAAAGACTTATAGATGACCTGGAGCCAGTGGGTCTGGCGACAAATATGTAGCGAGGTGTATTTAGAGGGCAAGTTGGTCAGGATGATATCTATGAGGGTTCCTATGTTTACGGATTTTGGGTTGTACCTGGTGGGTTCCTTGATAATTTGTGTGAGATTGAGGGCATCTAGCTTTGATTGTAGGACTGCCGGGGTGTTAAGCATATCCCAGTTTAGGTCACCTAACAGAACGAACTCTGAAGATAGATGAGGGGCAATCAATGCACATATGGTGTCCAGGGCACAGCTGGGAGCTGAGGGGGGTCTATAACAGGTGGTAACAGTGAGAGACTTATTTCTGGAGAGATTCATTTTTAAAATTAGAAGCTCGAACTGTTTGGGCATAGACCTGGAAAGTATGATAAAGGATGGTATAAGGATATAGGATGGTATAAGGATATGGAATGGGAATAAGCATATAGGATGGGTATAAGGATATAGAATGAGTATAAGGATATAGGATGGTATAAGGATATAGGATGGGCATAAGGTTATGGAATGGGTATAAGCATATAGGATGGGTATAAGGATATAAAATGGTATAAGGATATAGGATAGGCATAGACGCGCCTGAAAAAGATTAGTAGCTCATGCATATTCATGAGGCTGCCACCTTATTTTTGTTCTCGTACTCTTCCAAAAGTTTATCTTGCATATCAAACCACTGATAAGCTTTCCCCAGCTCAATCATTCTGCAATCGGAACACAGAATAAATGTCACCCAATTATCTCACTCTGCACAGTCTTGTGTGTGAGAGAGTGAGAGAGAGAGAGAGAGAGAGAGAGAGAGAGAGAGAGAGAGAGGCAGAAGTCTCTTTCTCGTCACTCTCTTTGTTGGGACAGTGAGAGAATTAGGCCTAATAATTAGCTAATGCTTACTGTAGTTCAGTGATACACACCAACACAAACACACACACACAGACACTGGAATTAAGCACCTCTCTCAGTCAGTCTTCTTTACATTCTTTACAAGCCCAGCCATGACTGTGACAGCTGTCCACCTGCTAGTCTATTTCCAGCCTCTTTGTGACAGGGCGTTCAAATAGGACAGGGGTTCTATCAGCGCTTTCATCACACACACACACACACACACACACACACACACACACACACACACACACACACACACACACACACACACACACACACACACACACACACACACACACACACACACACACACACACAGGTGCCGGAGAGCAGGATTGCACACATTAAACACACACAGTTATTAGCACACACACAAACTCATTAGCACGGTCACACGCAGATGCACACACACTCTAACATGCAAGATGGATTAGTCATCCATAATGGTAATTATTACATACATACATACTGCAGACACAATTCACATATACAGTGCCTTCGGAAAGTATTCAGACCCCTTGACTTTTTCCACATTTTGTTACGTTACAGCCTTATTCTAAAATGGATTAAATAAATAAAACATCCTCAGCAATCCTCACACAATACCCAATAATGACAAAGCAAAAATAGGTTTTTAGAATTTTTTGCAAATGTATCAAACCTAAAAAACAGAAATATTTTATTTACATAAGGATTCAGACTCTTTGCTATGAGACTCAAAATTTAGTTCAGGTGCATCCTGTTTCCATTGATCATCCTTGAGATTGGAGTCTCATAGCATCCCCAAATACAGGTGTGCCAAGCTTGTAGCATCATACCCAAGAAGACTCGAGGCTGTCGTTGTTGCCAAAGGTGCTTCAACAAAGTACTGAGTAAAGGGTCTGAATACTTATGTGAAGGTCCTATTTTTGTTTTTATTTTATTTAAAATTAGCAAAAATGTATAGAAACCTGTTTTGGGGTATTGTGTGTAGATTGATGAGAACATTTTTGAGATGTTTTATTTTTTAATACATTTTAGAATGAGGCTGTAATGTGGAAAAAAATTGGAAAAAGTCAAGGGGTCTGAATACTTTCCGAAGGCACTATATGTGTGTCACGCTCTGACCTTAGAGATCCTTTTAATTCTCTATTTGGTTAGGTCAGGGTGTGACTAGGGTGGGCAATCTAGTTTTTCTATTTCTTTGTTGGCATGGTATGGTTCCCAATCAGAGGCAGCTGTCTATCGTTGTCTCTGATTGGGGATCATACTTAGGCAGCTTTTTTCCACCTTTAGTTTGTGGGATCTTGTTTTTGGTACTGTGCTGTGTAGCCCTACTAGACGTTACGTTTTGTATTTGTTGTTTTTCGGTGTTCATTTATTCAATTAAAATGTACGCCTACCACGCTGCACCTTGGTGCGATCCTTCCATCGATGAGCGTAACATAAGATCCCACCACAAACGAACCAAGCTGCGTGGCCAGGAGGAGCAGGGATCCTGGGCCCCGGGAGAGAAGGGAGTGGAGGCCTTCCTGGACGTGGGAGGAGATCATGGCAGGAGACGAGAGCCTGCCATGGAAGCAGGCGGAGGCAGCAAAGGAGGATCAACGACGACTCCGAGGTTCGCAACCACGATGGAAGCCCGAGAGGCAGCCCCCAAATTGTTTTTTTTTTTGGGGGGGGGGGGGGGGGGGGGGCACACGGGGTGGTTGGCGGAGCCAGGGTTTAAACCAGAGCCAACTCACCGTACTTAGCGTGGGGAGCGTGTGACCGGGCAGGCACCATGTTTTGCGGTGATACGCACTGTGTCTCCAGTGCGCATCCACAGCCCGGTGTGTGCTGTGTCAGCTCCCCGCACTTGCCGTGCGAAAGTGGGCATCTGTCCAGGACGGGTGGTGCCGGCTCTACGCTCCAGACCTCCAGTGCGCCTCCACGGCCCAGTATATCTTGTGCCGGCCATACGTACTGTGTCTCCAGTGTGCCTTCACAGCCCAGTGCGTCCTGTGCCAGCTCCCCGCACTTGCCGTGCGAAGGTGGTCCTTTGTCCAGGACGCGTTGTGCCAGCTCTATGCTCCAGACCTCCAGTGCGTCTCCACGGTCCAGTATATCCTGTGCCAGCTCCATGCACCCGGCCTCCAGTGTGTGTCTCCAACCTGGTACGTCCTGTGCCTGCTCCACGCACAAAGTCTCCAGTGATGATCCATGGCCCGAAACCTTCAGTGATGATCCATGGCCCGGAGCCTCCAGTGATGATCCATGGCCCGAAGCCTCCAGTGATGATCCATGGCCCGGAGCCTCCAGTGATGATCCATGGCCCGGAGCCTCCAGTGATGATCCATGGCCCGAAGCCTCCAGTGATGATCCATGGCCCGGAGCCTCCAGTGATGATCCATGGCCCGAAGCCTCCAGTGATGATCCATGGCCCGGAGCCTCCAGTGATGATCCATGGCCCGAAGCCTCCAGTGATGATCCATGGCCGAAGCCTCCAGTGATGATCCATGGCCCGAAGCCTCCAGTGATGATCCATGGCCTGGAGCCTCCAGTGATGATCCATGGCCCGAAGCCTCCAGTGATGATCCATGGCCCGAAGCCTCCAGTGATGATCCATGGCCCGGAGCCTCCAGTGAGGATCCATGTCCCAGAGCCTCCAGAGACGATCCAATGTCCGGAGTCTCCAGCGACGGTCTGCAGTCCAGAGTCTCCAGCGACGGCCTGCAGTCCAGAGTCTCCAGCGACGATCTGCAGTCCAGAGCCTCCAGCGACGGTCGGCAGTCCAGAGCGTCCAGCGACGAATGGCAGTCCAGAGCCTCCAGCGACGGTCTGCAGTCCAGAGCCTCCAGCGACGGTCGGCAGTCCAGAGCCTCCAGCGACGGTCTGCAGTCCAGAGCCTCCAGCGGGGGTTCCCAGTCCAGAGCCTCCTGCGAAGGTTCCCGGTTCGATTCCTCCGGCGATGATTCACGATCCGGAGCTTCCGTTTTGTATTTTTTTCCGTTTTGTTCCGTTATGTATTTGTTGTTTTTCGGTGTTCATTTATTAAATTAAAATGTACGCCTACCACGCTGCACCTTGGTCCGATCCGTCCATCGACGAGCGTAACAATGTGTGTATGTGTCTCTCTACGTGTGTCTCTCTCTCTCTCCTCTGTGTGTCTGTGTGGGCCCGGCAAGCGTAGAGCCTGCAGCTCAGCAAGCAGAGAACACACACACACAGATTGGAGGGTTGATTGAAGAGTGCATGGAAAGAGTAGTGAGAAGCATCTGGACATTGTGAATTACTGAGTTCTCAACAGCAAAATGTATGAGAAGGACAACTCTAATCTGTGAGTGAGAACCAGAGAAAGAGAGAGATCCCCTATCTGGCCAATCAAGCAGTGACATTAATCAATTAACCAATCAACCAGGAAATACTGTTAATCAAGACATATGACCTCCCATTTCAGTATGACTCGGATTAAGTACTCAGAGAATTAAATAGAACACTAGAGTACAGACTATATTTTAGTGGGAGAATAGAGTATATTAAATTAGGAGAATATTGTATATTATAGTAGGAGAATAGAGTATATTTTAGTTGGAGAATATAGTATATTATAGTAGGAGAATAGAGTATAATATAGTAGGAGAATAGAGTATATTATAGTAGAAGAATAGAGTATATTATATTAGGAGAATAGAGTATAATATAGTAGGAGAATAGAGTATAATATAGTAGGAGAATAAAGTATAATATAGTAGGAGAATAGAGTATATTATATTAGGAGAATAGAGTATAATATAGTAGGAGAATAGAGTATATTATAGTAGGAGAATAGAGTATATTATAGTAGGAGAATAGAGTATGTTATAGTAGGAGAATAGAGTATAATATAGTAGGAGAATATGTATCTCTATTTGAGCATCCCTGCCCTAACCCTGATACACCTGGACTCTAGTCTCTAAATATAAAATACAAATAATGGACTCAATTAAGGAATGAGTCCTGGTCAAAAGTAGTGCACTTCATAGGGAATAGGGTGACATTTGAGACGCAGCCATGGAGATAAGCCATTTGACGTCAGTAAAGCTGATAAACATTATGAAATAGCAGAATAGCATATGCCCTATTATTAGCCTTGCTAACCCACATACAGATAATAAGACTAACCAATAATCTCTGTGGTATAACCTGACCTCTCTGTCCACCCCTGCCTTCATCCCAGCAGGCACACAAACACACACACACACACACACACACACACACACACACACACACACACACACACACACACACACACACACACACACACACACACACACACACACACACACACACACACACACACACACACACACACACATACACACACACGCACACACGCACACACGCACACACGCACACACGCACACACACAGACAGGTGAGTGAGACACAGACTAATTGTTAGGACACCTACGATGGCATCCGTGAAGTACTATGTGACAAACAAGACACTTCCTGGACGTTGAACAGTTTTTCTTTGCGTCCCATAATTCCCCCCTTTGTTTATGCCCATTCAGCATCATTCACACCCTCTTAAGCCCCAGAGATGGACGTCTGAAATGCCTTCAAAACCATCCACTAGTGGCAACAGTGAGAGCTATTACCGGTTTGTGGCCGGGAATGGCAGATGGGCGTAATCCCATGACTCTGGATCAGAAGGTTGCGTGTTTGACCCCAGTGGTGGACACTGTTTTTGTTATTATTGTTTTAACCCTATCCCAAACCTTAACCACTTGGAATGAGTGCCTAAAGTTAACCCTTAACTTCAAAATTTGACTTTTGGAGAAATGGAACGATACAGAGCAGCAGGAGCAACCTAGAGTGTCAAAAACTATTCGAAATTTGACATTTGAAGAAACATGGATAAACATCTAATTAGGCAGTGAGACTGTGAGAGCTTGTTGCTTAAGCCATAGAGCCACCCACCTCGTTAAGAATTCCCATGTAACTGCATGGCCAACCGTCAGCATTGTCAACCCCCTCCATGAGCTTTTTTTTTTACGGCCTAATGTGAAGTAGGGACTAGCATCATCTGCCCCCGTTGGGCTGGCATATCACATATAGTGCACTTGTAAAGCCTCTCACAGCGGTTGGTATGTATTTTGTTACCTGTACCTGACCACTAACACAATTTCTAAGAATGTAGAATTGACTATTATCTGACAAAAAAAGTATTACTAGGTGTATGTCGCTCGTCACTACTTCACAGGAGAGCCATTTAAACAAACTTTTTTTTTTCATCATTATGCATTTTTTGGCAGAAATGCCATCTGGAACATGTGCCTTAATAACAAACTTGTATGCCAACTGTAAATATGAATACAATTGTTAAATTACGAGCCTAGTTTGTTTAGTCACGGAAAAAGAAGGCAACCTTCCAGTTACCCATGATTGGCTGAGATAATGAGTGGACTGGACATGAGAGAGAGATGAGTTCAGATTGGTCTGCCATGTAGTACGCTTCTGTCTATAACATGCGCTGGTCAGTATGTGTAGGTAATCCTTTATAACGCAGCTTTTTTGAACGATATTACGTAGTAGAACTACATAAGTGTTGCTCTCCACTTTCTGTACGACTGAGTTTTAAATGTGATAGCTAAGGAGACAGAGAAAATTCTGGCGTTTGATTGGAAATATGCAGACGGAGTCGAAAAGAGAACACACAGAAGGCTATTGTAGGAAACAGCTGTCTCCGGATTACATCTTCAAACTAAGGGCAACCATGGCATCTGTGACAGAGAGGGAGGAGCGTCCGTCCATGTATACGGGTAAGATAGTCTAGCTAGCTACATTTTCAGATATTACACATTTCTAATTTAGTCAGAAAGTCATTTTCATTTCAAGTTAAAGTGTACTGTTAGCTAGCTAGCTAACGTTAGCTAGCTAACGCTAACGCTCGCTAACTAATGTTACGTGTATGATCTGTGTAGTAATATCATTTGTATCTCAGAGCCATTCGTATTGCTACAGTAGTTGCTTTGCTAGTAACCTGATTGGTTAGCTAACTGCAGATTCATGCAGGGTAGTAACGTTATGAGTTGGGATTATGGTTAATTGTTTAGCTAGCTAGCTACATGTCTAAACAAAAGATTCCACTATGCAAGTAAGTATTTCAATATAATGTTCATGATGTCACTGCGACAACTGTTGATAGACGTAGCTGGTAAATTCATTCTGGCTATCTACTCTGATTTCAGAGCACTCTCATCTGAGTGTACCAGAGCGCAGAATAACTGACGAATTTATGAACGCTCAACACCCATTGAATAGGGCCAGTGTAAGTAAACGTTGGCAAAAAAGTGTAATAAATTGTTGCTAGCAGCTCAGTTGCAGTCACCAACGCTCTGGATAACATAAAGACAGCCTAACCTGCTCAGCCAGGGCGAGTAAAACTATCAGAGTGAGCGTGTCTCTCATTTGTGCCTGGAAGTAGCTAGCAAGCTTGCAAACGTTAGCCAGTTAGCTTGGGTTTTTTAAAATATATATATATTTTTTTATTTCACTTTTATTTAACCAGGTAGGCTAGTTGAGAACAAGTTCTCATTTGCAACTGCGACCTGGCCAAGATAAAGCATAGCAATTCGACACATACAACAACACAGAGTTACACATGGAATAAACAAAACATACAGTCAATAATACAGTAGAACAAAAGAAAACAAAAAGTCTATATACAGTGAGTACAAATTAGGCAAGTTAAGGCAATAAATAGGCCATGGTGGCAAAGTAATTACAATATAGCAATTAAACACTGGAATGGTAGATGTGCAGAAGATGAATGTGCAAGTAGAGATACTGGGGTGCAAAGGAGCAAGATAAATAAATAAATACAGTATGGGGATGAGGTAGGTAGATAGATGGGCTGTTTACAGATGGGCTATGTACATGTGCAGTGATCTGTGAGCTGCTCTGACAGCTGGTGATTAAAGCTAGTGAGGGAGATATGAGTCTCCAGCTTCAGAGATTTTTGCAGTTCGTTCCAGTCATTGGCAGCAGAGAACTGGAAGGAAAGGCGGCCAAACGAGGAATTGGCTTTGGGGGTGACCAGTGAGATATACCTGCTGGAGCGCATGCTACGAGTGGGTGCTGCTATGGTGACCAGTGAGCTGAGATAAGGCGGGGCTTTACCTAGCAGAGACTTGTAGATAACCTGTAGCCAGTGGATTTGGTGATGAGTATGAAGCGAGGGCCAACCAACGAGAGCGTACAGGTCGCAATGGTGGGTATTGTAGGGGCTTTGGTGACAAAACGGATGGCACTGTGATAGACTGCATCCAGTTTGTTGAGTAGAGTGTTGGAGGCTATTTTATAGATGACTATATGATTATAGATTTTTTGACTGCGGTTATTAGGTCAGAACGCTCAGATCAACCCTACTCCTTGGCCAGAGCGTCCACTGTGCGCTCTGAACACTCCGAGAGCGAAACACTCTGAATTTACAAACGGACAATCTGACAACGCTCTGAGTTTACGAATGCCCAGAGCACACTCTGGCACTCCAGACTAAATGCACAAACACAGCCCTGGTATAAACCAGCCTTTAGTCTTGAAATCTTTGGTTGTTTAGTACATGGCCTCATGTGAATCCTTAAAGAAATGGATGGGGGGCCTCCTGAGTGGCGCAGCGGTCTAAGGCACTGCACTGCAGATCCGGATTCGATCCCAGGCTATGTCGCAGCCTGCTGCAACAGGGAGACCCATGAGGCGGCACACAGCGTCGTCCGGATAAGGGGAGAGTTTGGTCGGCCAGGATGTCCTTGTCACATCGCGCTCTAGCGACTCCTGTGGCGGGCCAGGCCCATGCATGTTGACATGGTTGCCAGTTGTACGGTGTTTCCTCCGACACATTGGTGCGGCTGGCTTCTGGGTTAAGCGAGCAGTTTGTCAAGAAGCAGTGCAGCTTGGCAGGGTCGTGTTTCGGAGGACGCATGGCTCTCGACCTTCGCCTCTCCCGAGTCCGTATGGGAGTTGCAGCGATGGGACTAGACTGTAACTACCAATTGGGGAGAATTACAAAATAAAATATAAAAAAATAGATGGGTGTGGCTAAGGCTTAAGAGGGTGTTAATGATGTTGAATGGGTATAGACAAAGAAGAGCTCTCCAGTAGATGTACCAAAACATTCAAGGGCAATTTTGTCAAAAGTGAGGTTACAAGTTTATCAACTTCCAAAGCAGAATTACTTTCCCATTTTTCCTCAACTGTAGTGTATGATATACACATTTCTATCTCTAAGTGTCTACTTTTATTCAATGTAAAAAACACAATTTCAAATGTTGCTACATAAGACCGAATCTAGCTGGTCAGTCACAAATAAAACACCTTCTTTAAAAAAATATGCATTTCACATATCTGTGCTGCACTAAAAGGTTTATTGTTGCCTGAGAGTTGATGAAAATGACAGTGTAATGTGATGTTTCTCATTTCAGCATGAAGTGAAGGGTTGCATTGGGAGCGACTCAGACATATTTGATAACGAGAGGGCAGTATGCTACAAGGTCTGATGAGTCAGTTGGTGTGTGTGTTTCTCTGTGTGTGTGCGCATAAGTGTGCACTTGTACTGTATGCATGCGTGTGCGTATGCAGGCCTGCTTTTATGCTGCCTGCAAGAGTGTGTGTGAAACACAGTGTGTCATCATTCCAGTCCCTCTGGATGACCAGCGCTGGCTGAGATGCCACTGTCCCATCCTCCCTGTCCTCTGTGTTATTTTCTTTCATTCCCTTTCATGTTTCATTACAGGCTGCATGGGAGAAGGCTGGGTGCTGGATCAACCACGTCTCCACTGAGCTCCACTGAACTACACTCAGCTCCACTGTGCTCCACTGAGCCACACTGAGCCCCACTCAGCTCCACTGAGCCCCGCTGAGCCCCGCTGAGCCACGCTGAGCCACGCTGAGCTACACTGAGCCACACTGAGCCCCACTGAGCTCCACTGAGCCCCACTGAGCTCCACTGAGCCACACTGAGCCCCACTGAGCTTCACTGAGCCCCACTGAGCCCCACTGAGCCCCACTGAGCCACACTGAGCCCCACTGAGCCACACTGAGCCCCACTGAGCCCCACTGAGCCCCGCTGAGCCCCGCTGAGCCCCACTGAGCCCCACTGAGCCCCACTGAGCCCCACTGAGCCCCACTGAGCCACACTGAGCCACACTGAGCTACACTGAGCCACACTGAGCCCCACTGAGCCCCACTGAGCCCCACTGAGCCACACTGAGCCACACTGAGCCCCACTGAGCCCCACTGAGCCCCACTGAGCCACACTGAGCCACACTGAGCCACACTGAGCCCCACTGCCTCTTAGGCCACTTTGTGGTAGAGAAAGGTTCCCATCTGAATGAATTTACAATGAATCCTGCTCTGTCAGGGGCGCAGAGAGAGCAGGAGAGGGGAGGTTTTTTTCTATCTCATAAGAGGGTACAGGAGAAAAGAGAAGATGTTGGTGAGGAAAGGGAAACGATGAAAAGCTCCACAGTGAGAGAAATCCCACATGGTGAACGTTTAGAAACATTTGTTACATTGCGATCTACTTCTGTCAGTTCATAACAACACAGCATAAGACACATTTCCCAAGTGAATGAGCAAAGGATTTCACAATCTCCCCATGTATTAAATCAATCTGGAAAGACATGGAGTGAAGACCATGTGAACACCCTGTAGCTAATCCTAGTATTCTCTCTCTGTATCTCTCTCTCCATCTATGTCTACTTTTCTCTCTCTCTGTCCACAGAGTATTTTCAGTACTGAAACGCTACCTAGCATTGAGCAGCCCACAACCCACTGCTCTCATCTGTATATCATTATTAAGCCTGGAATGGGAGGATTCAGGATGAAATGGAGGAGGATGCCAGGACTTTGGCCATTGGTTGAGATAAAGTGCATGTCGGTAGGGAACACATTTTGTTTAGTGACATGCATTTGAGGGAACTGCAAAAAGAAGGGGCAGAGAGAGAAGAAGAGTGCTTAATTAATAATTCAGAGGATGTGCTTTATAAATAGTGAGAGATTAAATATGTAGAGGAGCACAGAGTACTGTACCCTCACTACCCTCCAGACCTGGGTTCAAACACTATTTGAAATAGTTTATCTGAGCTTGATTGAGCTGTCCTGGCACAATGGAACCAATGGAGTAGTCACAATGATGAAAACTGCCGATCTGGTACTCCGGACAGACTAGAGGAAATGCAAAAAACAATTGGTTTGCTACCCTCGACAGCCCTCCCAAGATCTAGCTAGCTGAGCAGGAGAACCCAACCCAGCAGGGAAAAGTCAACAGGTTTTGTTTTGTTCCCCCCAGCCTCCCATTCTTTAGTTTATCCTGAGACACTGCTTTGGACGTCATACGTATTCTCTCTCTCTCTCTCTCTCTCTCTCTCTCTTGCTCACTCTCTCTCTCTCTCTCTCTCGCTCTCTCTCTCTCGCTCTCTCTCTCGCTCTCTCTCTCGCATCTTTTCACATCTCATCCCTTCCTCTACCCTCTCTCCCTCCCCCTAGTTGTTGTGGTCCCCCAGCAGCTCTCCCTCTGGACTCGCCCCGCCACGTGACCCAGCTATAGCGTGCTCTTTTCAGAGTCTCCTCCACAGCCTGGCTCTCCATCCTTTTCAGGCGTGCTGCGGAGCCCGCAGGCCATGACAGGCCTCTCTTCTACTGACAGCCAGCCTACTGAAGGTTCTGCAGTGGCCCGTTACTCTTGAAAGCTTCCTGCCCTCCTTTGTTTGAAGCATAAATTGAGCCGACATTCAGCAAACAGCCTCTGCCCCTTTCTTTCTGTGCGCCTCTAACAGTTTGAATGGGCTGGGATTCCTCTTGGTGTATATTACTTGATTCAATGCATCTTGGTCCCCCACGCAGTCACCAAGGCTGTACTCTGGAATCTATTTATAGCCCGGCCATTATCTGTAGTTCTGACTGGAGGGATGAACATACAATACAATACTGGCTCTGGCATTGACCCACATTCCCCACAGACCCTTGGCTAGCACCATGCTAACTCTATGATCTGCAACACTTACTGTTGGATCAAAAGGAGCATTGATTTCATAAAATAATCTGAATAATGTAAATAATGAAGTTATTTCAAGGTAATATTTAGGATGCAATTGTGCTAAATAATTTTATATAGATGTACAAAATCACAAAGGCCAATATTAGGCGAATATGATCACGTTTCAGAGAGGCAACCTGAGAATAGCGGTAGCTAATGATATCTCACAAGCCGTCCCTGGCCCTCATATTTCACAAAGCTATGCATCACCAAAACACGGCCAGTAGGTTTGACTGAATTCAAACCCAGGGACATAAATGCCACTTTATGGTTTCTTCTATGTTGCTTCTGCTAGGCTGTGAGTCCAGTGTCAGCGTGGAGGATTAAAAACACCCACTGATTGGTACACTGCAACAGCACCACTTTACATTCTGGTCACACTCACAGATGAAAGTCTGAGCCTCCTTGAATCATAAAGGCTGAATTATAGCGGGAAATACATCTCCCATCTCCGAGCCTTTAATTGGCAACCTACAAATATGCACAATGTTGATTTACTCAGCCTTTTTCCCAGCCTCCTCAACGTCCATTAAGGAGGATTTCTGACCTGGATCTTTGCAGAGGGAGAGAATATAATATAAACTAATCCTAGTTCTTATCCTCACCAATTTGGTCAACATCTCATCTAACATCCGTTTATGGACGATTTACTAAAGTATTTAGGACGATGAGGAGAGATTTCACCTCTGTATTGCCTACCAAATAAACGAGTAATATAGAATATAGAGGTTGTTTCCGGGACACAGATTAAGCATTGTCCTGGACCAAAAAGAAAGCTCAATGGAGAATCTCCATCAAAAAATGCTTTTAGGTCCAGGAGTATAGCTACTATTGGCCATGATTTACTCCCGAAAATCATCATCAAAAAGAGAAGCCGCCTACCAGGCAGGTACAGTACAACCACACAAGGCCTAGAGACTGAACATGTGGATGGTTTTACTAAGACATTCAACAGCTTCCTCTACTGTGTCCGTCCATCTACTTTCATCCCTTGCTCCAGCCCTTCACTCCACCGTTAAATCTGTAGTATGCGCATGCAGTGTTCTCAAGGTCTGTGTGCTTATCTATAGAAAAAGGTGTGAGAGGGAAAAAGGGCTTTGGAGAGTTTCATTATCAGTAAACGGAACAATTCTATTGAATACAAAATTCATGGAAGAAAAAACAGATGTTTTGTGTTCCCCACGCTCCCCTTTTGACCAGGTATTCTGAAAGAACCACTCGCCAAAATGGAAGAACTGCCTCTATCAATTGGGAAGGCGAAATAATAAGTAGTGAATTGTTGCGAGGCAGACATGGTGGCATGCTAAGACACTTTTAGGTGTGATTACTGTAAAGAATTGAGCGAGCTGCATTACTCACAACGTAATGACAAACAGGAGCACGGGCCTCAGTGAAGGATCAAGGACAATAAGAGGGATAGAGAGAGAGAGAGAGAGAGGGAGAGGGATAAAGAGTGAGAGGTAGGGAGAGAGAGAAAAAAAGGGAGAGGGAGATAGAAACATATAGAAAGAGAGATGAACAGTATGTGGAAAAGGAAAGTTTTGCTTACCTCCAGGTGAGGTGCGGGGTTGAATCCACATAGGTTGCAGACCTGAGTGTGGCACTGGGTGCAGGAGTTGTAGCTAGGCGGCTCAGTGGTGCTGCCGATGTTGAGCTCCGTCTTACACAAGGGGCAGTTGACTTTGGGCGTCTCGGGCTCCACCGGCTTGGGAACAGGCTCCTGTCTGGCCGGCTGCTGCTGTTGCTGTTGTTGCTGTGATCCTTTCTGATGATGCACAGGTGATTGCTGCTGTTGGGGTGCTTTCTGAGTTGATGTATGTGGGCCACCCATTTGTGGTGCATACGGGCCACCAATCTGAGTTGGTGTGTGGGGTCCACCCATTTGCGGTACATGAGGGCCACCCATTTGGGGTGCTTGCGGGCCACCCATCTGGGGTGCTTGCGGGCCACCCATCTGGGGTGCTTGCGGGCCACCCATCTGGGGTGCATGGGGGCCACCCATCTGTGGTGCATGGGGGCCACCCATCTGTGGTGCATGGGGGCCACCCGTCTGGAATGGTTTGGCACCAGGAGGTCCTTGTTGTTTGTTGGAAGGCCCACCCCTGGCAGGGGAGGGCTGGGTGGATGGTGTCCCTGAGAGGGGGTCCACAGAGGCCAGGGTGCTGGCTGCCTGGTTGAGGAGCGATGCCCCAAAGCCAAACAGTTTGGTCAGGCCATCCTGGGGCAGTTGCCCCTGGGGAGCAGCGGGCCGATGGGAAGGCGACGAGCCGGCGCTGGCAGCCTGGCGGCCGCCCTGGTGCAGCGGGGAGCCTCGGCCCAGGTCTGGCTGGGAGGGAGCCTTGGCCATGCCCACCAGGGGGACTGCCCCAGGATGGGGGATCCGGGGCTGGCCGGGACCTCCAGGCCCTCTCTGGCCATATGGGATGTGCTGGGGGGAGCTTGTCGTTGACCCGGGCAGGGAGGAAGAGCCGGGTATAGGGTGTCTCTGTAGGCCAGGGGAGGGCTGTGGCTGATGCTGAGCTTGGGGTTTGGCCTGAGGCTGGTGCTGGGGCTGGGATTGACCATAGGGCTGGGATTGACCATATGGCTGGGGCTGTGGTTGGCTTTGGCCGTAGGGTTGTTGCTGAGGCTGGGATTCACCATAGGGCTGGGATTGACCATATGGCTGAGGCTGAGTTTGGCTGTAGGGCTGTTGTTTGGGCTGGGATTGACCATAGGGCTGTTGCTGGGGCTGGGAATGGGCATAGGTCTGGGATTGACCATGTGGCTGGGGCTGAGTTTGGTTGTAGGGCTGATGCTGAGGCTGGGATTGACCACAGGGCTGGGGCTGAGTTTTTCCAAAGGACTGGGGCTGGGACTGACCATAGAGCTGGGCCTGGGATTGGGATTGACTATAGGGCTGGGACTGGGATTGACCATAGGGCTGGGCCTGGGGCTGGGATTGACCATAGGGCTGGGATTGACCGTAGAGTTGGTGCTGGGGCTGGGAGTGGGGTTTTGACTGTGGTGGGGGCTGGGCCTGGGGCTGAGGCTGGGGTTTTGGCTGGGCTGCTGGCTGAGCTGGCTGAACAGGTGGTGGCTGGACTATGGGTTTGGCTTGGTGGGATGGAGAGTGGATCTGCTGCTGGCTCTTGGAGCGTGGGGTGGTCATGTCAATGCCCAAGGCCCTCTGCATCTGGCAGTTGAGACAGAGCCACTCCTGGACCTAGGGAAGACAAACAAGAGAAAAGAGTTTGTTAACAACACAATTACACCGATTAATTTCTCCTTTTTCATATTTTATAATGAAACAAGTAACTGGGCCACTCAAGGACATTCAGAGACTTGTCCTGAAGCCACTCTTGCGTTCTCTTTGCTGTGTGCTTAAAGTCATTGTCCTGTTGGAAGGGGAACCTTCACCCCAGTCTGAGGTCCTGAGCTCTCTGGAGCAGGTTTTCATCAGAGATCTCTCTGTACTTTGCTCTGTTCATCTTTCCATTGATGCTGACAAGTCTCCCAGTCCCTGCCACTGAAAAACATCCCCATCAGCATGATGCTGCCACCACCATGCTTCACCGTAGGAATGGGACCAGGTTTCCTCCAGACGTGACGCTTGGCATTCAGGCCAAAGAGTTCAATCTTGGTTTCATCAGACAAGAGAATCTTGTTTCTCATGGTCTGAGAGTCCTTTAGGTGCCTTTTGGCAAACTCCAAGCAGGCTGTCATGTGCCTATCACTGAGGAGTAGCTTCCGTCTGGCCTGATTGGTGGAGTGCTGCAGTGACGGTTGTCCTTCTGGAAGGTTCTCCCATCTCCACAGAGGAACTCTGGAGCTCTGTCAGAGTGACCATCGGGTTCTTGGTCACCTCCCTGACCAAGGTCCTTCTCTCCCGATTTCTCAGTTTGGCAGGGTGCCAGCTCGAGGAAGATTCTTGGTGGTTCCAAAAAGTGCTCAGCCTGGGGACAGTGAGACTGAGATGTGCGGTCACGAGACTTCTCCATGTTTTTCTTTCTCTCTCTGAATGAATACAACATTGCCCAGTTGGAATATTATTGCTATTTTACGAGAAAAGTAGCATAAAAATTGATTTTAAACAGCGTTTGACATGCTTCTAAGTACGGTAATGGAATATTTTGAATTTTTTGTCACGAAATGCGCTCGCGCGTTACCCTTCGGATAGTGACCTGAACGCACGAACAAAACGGCGGTATTTGGATATAACTATGGATTATTTGGAACCAAAACAACATTTGTTGTTGAAGTAGAAGTCCTGGGAGTGCATTCTGACGAAGAACAGCAAAGGTAATCCAATTTTTCTAATAGTAATTCTGAGTTTAGGTTGTCCCAAACTTGGTGGGTGTCAAATTAGCTAGCCGTGATGGCCGAGCTATGTACTCAGAATATTGCAAAATGTGCTTTCGCCGAAAAGCTATTTAAAATCGGACATAGCGATTGCATAAAGGAGTTCTGTGTCTATAATTCTTAAAATAATTGTTATGTAGTTTGTCAACGTTTATCATGAGTAATTTAGTAAATTCACCGGAAGTTTTCGGTGGGTATGCTAGTTCTGAACATCACATGCTAATGTAAAAAGCTGGTTTTTGATATAAATATAAACTTGATTGAACAAAACATGCATGTATTGTATAACATAATGTCCTAGGAGTGTCATCTGATGAAGATCATCAAAGGTTAGTGCTGCATTTAGTTGTGGTTTTGTTTTTTGTGACATATATGCTTGCTTTGAAAATGGCTGTGTGATTATTTTTGGCAGGGTACTCTCCTGACATAATCTAATGTTTTGCTTTCGCTGTAAAGCCTTTTTGAAATCGGACAATGTGTTTTTAGATTAACGAGAGTCTTGTCTTTAAAATGGTGTGAGAAATTGAAGTTATAGCATTTTTGATGTATTTGTATTTCGCGCCACGCTATTCCACTGGCTGTTGACTAGGTGGGACGCTTGCCCAGGGAGGTTAAGCATCTCCATCAAAAAGAGAAGCCGCCTACCAAAATGACCATGCATGTCGTAGCTGGGACCCTTGGGATTGCAAATCAGAGGAAGATTTTCAAAAAGTAAGTGAATATTTTATCGCTATTTGTGATTTTACGAAGCCTGTGCTGGTTGAAAAATATTTTGATGTGGGGTGCCGTCCTTAAACAATCGCATGGCATAAAGGCTGTAAAGCCTATTGTAAATCAGACAATGCAGTTAGATTAACAAGAATTTAAGCTTTTAACCGATATAAGACACTTGTATGTACCCAGATGTTTAATATCCATAATTTTTACGATTATTTATTTGAATTGCGCGCCCTGCAATTTCACCAGAAGTTGTCGACAGGTGTCCCGCTTGCAGGACGCCTTGAGCTCCTCATGCTTTTTGCCTGGTCCCAGATCTGTATGTGTGTTTACCGTAGCCAAATGGTCTGACTATCGTAGTTGGCAAAATCACACACACACACACACACCCCACACTTTGTGTCCTGATTGTCAGTCATTAATCCAGGGGGTCACTTTAAACTAATCAAACTAATCCAGTGGTAATCCTTTTCCCCCTGTGTTCTGTCTCTCCATCTCTCCACAGTCTCTCTCTGTCTCTCCACCAACTGAATGGAGGGATGGAAGACGGAGGTGTTCTGTTCTAATCATTCAAGGCCTTATCAGAGCATCTCAGCCCGTCTCCATGCGCCCACTCATCACTCCTCCAGAGCAGTGCAGCAGCGTGAGGGAGTACTAAAGTGCTCTAATTTAATCTGTCATTAATTACTGGGAGAGCGGGGGGCAGTGGGGAGGTCAGCCCAGGAACTAGGAACTCTACTAAGGACTAAGAGGATAGATGAGAGACACAGCCAGACAAGGGTGATGCTATAGATAACTTTGGAGTTGGAGTTGTTATATCAGAGATGTTGTTGTTTGAGAATTGCAAGTCTCTTTTTTGATGGTAGTGTGTCTAAAGCTATTAGCTGTATACATGTAAACAAACACACTGACAGATCAGCCTTATCAGAGTTAAAAGCGGTCGGAATGTCATTGTTTGCGGAAAATAATGTCTGACAGCATGCGCCGGCACGACAAACGTAGCAATTTCCGTGGCCTGTCGACTTGCACACCAGTGTGACACGTAGGCAAAAACCAGCTTCACGCCGTCGCCACCGACACCAGCTGCCCCCATGAAAAATGTATCAGAAAGGTTAGGAAACCCAGCGACTGCTAAACTAACTAAATGGTAAGACCACAAACACAGATGTTCAATATCCTTGTTATTGGTAGACGGATAACACTAGTTTAACTACCTATAAAAGTAGAGTAACTAAGCACTGTGCTAGCACACACAGTAGTGGTGGTGGTGCGGTGGTGGTTGTGGTGCTGGTTGTGGTGCTGGTGTTGTGGTTGTGGTGGTGGTTGTTGTTGTGGTGCTGGTATTGTGGTTGTGGTGCTGTGGTTGTGGTGGTGGTTGTGGTGCTGGTGTTGTGGTTGTGGGGGTGGTTGTGGTGCTGGTGGTGGTGGTTGTGGTGCTGGTTGTGGTGGTGGTGTTGTGGTTGTGGTGCTGGTGCTGTGGTTGTGGTGCTGGTGTTGTGGTTGTTGTGGTGGTGGTGGTGGTTGTGGTGGTGGTTGTTGTTGTTGTTGTGGTGCTGGTGTTGTGGTTGTTGTTGTGGTTGTGGTGGTGGTTGTGGTAGTGGTTGTGGTGGTGGTGCTGGTGTTGTGGTGGTGGTGCTGGTAGTTGCGGTGGTGGTTGTGCTAGTGGTTGTTGTTGTTGTTGTGGTTGTGGTGCTGGTGTTGTGGTGGTGGTGCTGGTAGTTGCAGTGGTGGTTGTGGTGGTGGTTGTTGTTGTGGTTGTGGTGCTGGTGTTGTGGTGGTGGTGCTGGTAGTTGCAGTGGTGGTTGTGGTGGTGGTTGTTGTTGTGGTTGTGGTGCTGGTGTTGTGGTGGTGGTGCTGGTAGTTGCGGTGGTGATTGTGCTGGTGGTTGTGCTGGTGGTTGTTGTTGTGGTGGTGGTGCTGGTGTTTGCGGTGGTGGTTGTGCAGGTGGTTGTTGTTGTGGTGGTGTTGTGGTAGGGGTGGTGCTGGTGGTTGTGCTGGTGGTTGTTGTTGTGGTGGTGGTGCTGGTATTTGCAGTGGTGGTTGTGGTAGGGGTGGTGCTGGTAGTTGTGGTGATGGAATTTGTGGTGATGGTGCTGGTGGTTGCTGTGGTGGTTGTGGTGGGGGTGGTGCTGGTGGTTGTGGTTGTGGTGCTGGTAGTTGCGGTGGTGGTTGTGCTAGTGGTTGTTGTTGTGGTTGTGGTGCTGGTGTTGTGGTGGTGGTGCTGGTAGTTGCAGTGGTGGTTGTGGTGGTGGTTGTTGTTGTGGTTGTGGTGCTGGTGTTGTGGTGGTGGTGCTGGTAGTTGCGGTGGTGATTGTGCTGGTGGTTGTGCTGGTGGTTGTTGTTGTGGTGGTGGTGCTGGTGTTTGCGGTGGTGGTTGTGCAGGTGGTTGTTGTTGTGGTGGTGTTGTGGTAGGGGTGGTGCTGGTGGTTGTGCTGGTGGTTGTTGTTGTGGTGGTGGTGCTGGTATTTGCAGTGGTGGTTGTGGTAGGGGTGGTGCTGGTAGTTGTGGTGATGGAATTTGTGGTGATGGTGCTGGTGGTTGCTGTGGTGGTTGTGGTGGGGGTGGTGCTGGTGGTTGTGGTTGTGGTGCTGGTAGTTGCGGTGGTGGTTGTGCTAGTGGTTGTTGTTGTGGTTGTGGTGCTGGTGTTGTGGTGGTGGTGCTGGTAGTTGCAGTGGTGGTTGTGGTGGTGGTTGTTGTTGTGGTTGTGGTGCTGGTGTTGTGGTGGTGGTGCTGGTAGTTGCGGTGGTGATTGTGCTGGTGGTTGTGCTGGTGGTTGTTGTTGTGGTGGTGGTGCTGGTGTTTGCGGTGGTGGTTGTGCAGGTGGTTGTTGTTGTGGTGGTGTTGTGGTAGGGGTGGTGCTGGTGGTTGTGCTGGTGGTTGTTGTTGTGGTGGTGGTGCTGGTATTTGCAGTGGTGGTTGTGGTAGGGGTGGTGCTGGTAGTTGTGGTGATGGAATTTGTGGTGATGGTGCTGGTGGTTGCTGTGGTGGTTGTGGTGGGGGTGGTGCTGGTGGTTGTGGTTGTGGTGCTGGTAGTTGTGGTGGTTGTGGTGCTGGTGGTTGTGGTTGGGGTGCTAACTGAGGCGTATCATTGAGAAACAGCAGGCCGCTCCAGAAAAGCTCATTACCCACTCTGTCAGAGGGAAAGGCTACTATACATCAGATCAGTCATAGCACCACCAGGCCTGCCCATCAACCAGCCATCCCCCTTGCAACTCGGGTGTGTGGATCAGAGAAAGAGAGAGAGGGAGAAGGATGGACCGAGGGAAGGAGAAAGAGAGAGAAATAACAGTATCTGTGTCTTTACATTTTTTCCAATATCATTTTAGGGAAGTAGCCAGCCAGCTAGCCTGGTTCAAGGGCAGCTGAGATTAAACTGCAGGCTGTTACAAGTTCTGGCCAGTCCATCTTTACTGCTGTTTACGATGAGTCAGTCAGAACACTTCACTCTTTTATACTCTCCAAAAGTGTCTTTCTCTCCATGGAGAACTTCAATGTAGTCTTTCTCAATCATACAGTTCAATTATTTAGAGTGCACTCTGTTTCTATCCCAGCTAGCCCATTTAGTTAATTGGAAGTTGTGGGAACGTATGTTTTTGGTTACCCATTAGTTCTGGGAATGAAGCCATAAGTTTCCTGACCTGTAAAATGGAATGTTTTTTAAACGTTCTGAGAACGAAAGTAAAAATGGCTCCTTTTCTAAGAACGTACATTTTTAGGTTGCAGAGAGGTTCTGAGAAAGTTTTACGATGGTTCCCTGAAAGTTTTTCTAGGAGGTTTTATTCATGTTCTGAGAACAGAAATTATAGGTTATTTGAAGATAATTAATTAACTTTCTGAGAACATGTTTAAAATAAGACTTTAATAACACTGCTAGCTTAGTTTGGGTTAACTGTTTTGAACTCGAGGAACAGATAGGACACATGGAAATTAATTTGCTTAGGCATTAATCATGCAAACATAACGTTTTTTTTATTGTGGCACGTAGTCAGTGAGATTCAAACCTATCTTCTGTCCTCTATCCATGGAATTAGTCGACTGCACCACCAGAATGGAGTTGGCATGCCATGTTTTTTTTAACTCATACAAAACTGTTCCTTTCAAACAGACCCCATTTCAAAGGAAACAAGCACTCATTAAGATCAGGTGTGGCCAATTAGTGGGATCGGCTAACACACCTGAACACACTTAACAAGATAGAGGACAGAGAGAGTTTTGTTGGCACTGAGAACGGAATGTACAGTGGGGGAAAAAAGTATTTGATCCCCTGCTGATTTTCTACGTTTGCCCACTGATAAAGAAAGGATCAGTCTATAATTTTAATGGTAGGTTTATGTGAACAGTAAGAGACAGAATAACAACAAAAACATCTAGAAAAATGCATATCAAAAATGTTATAAATTGATTTGCATTTTAATGAGGGAAATAAGTATTTGACCCCCTCTCAATCAGAAAGATTTCTGGCTCCCAGGTGTCTTTTATACAGGTAACGAACTGAGATTAGGAGCACACTCTTAAACGGAGTGCTCCTAACCACAGCTTGTTACCTGTAAAAAAGACACCTGTCCACAGAAGCAATCAATCAATCAGATTCCAAACTCTCCACCATGGCCAAGACCAAAGAGCTCTCCAAGGATGTCAGGGACAAGATTGCAGACCTACAAAAGGCTGGAATGGGCTACAAGACCATCGCCAAGCAGCTTGGCGACAACATTTGGTGCGATTATTCGCAAATGGAAGAAACACAAAAGAACTGTCAATATCCCTCGGCCTGGGGCTCCATGCAAGATCTCACCTTGTGGGGTTGAAATGATCATGAGAACGGTGAGGAATCAGCCCAGAACTACACGGGAGGATCTTGTCAATGATCTCAAGGCAGCTGGGACCATAGTCACCAAGAAAACAATTGGTAACACACTACGCCGTGAAGGACTGAAATCCTGCAGCGCCCACAAGGTCCCCCTGCTCAAGAATTCATATACATGCCCATCTGAAGTTTGCCAATGAACATCTGAATGATTCAGAGGACAACTGGTGAAAGTGTTGTAGTTAGATGAGACCAAAATGGAGCTCTTTGGCATCAACTCAACTCGCCGTGTTTGGAGGAGGAGGAATGCTGCCTATGACCCCAAGAACACCATCTCCACCGTCAAACATGGAGGTGGAAACATTATGCTTTGGGGGTGTTTTTCTGCTAAGGGGACAGGACAACTTCACCGCATCAAAGGGACGATGGACGGGGCCATGTACCATCAAATCTTGGGTGAGAACATCCTTCCCTCAGCCAGGGCATTGAAAATGGGTCGTGGATGGGTATTCCAGCATGACAATGACCCAAAACACACGGCCAAGGCAACAAAGGAGTGGCTCAAGAAGAAGCACATTAAGGTCCTGGAGTGGCCTAGCCAGTCTCCAAACCTTAATCCCATAGAAAATCTGTGGAGGGAGCTGAAGGTTCGAGTTGCCAAACGTCAGCCTCGAAACCTTAATGACTTGGAGAAGATCTGCAAAGAGGAGTGGGACAAAATCCCTCCTGAGATGTGTGCAAACCTGGTGGCCAACTACAAGAAACGTCTGACCTCTGTGATTGCCAACAAGGGTTTTGCCACCAAGTACTAAGTCATGTTTTGCAGAGGGGTCAAATACTTATTTCCCTCATTAAAATGCAAATCATTTTATAACATTTTTGACATGCGTTTTTCTGGATTTTTTTGTTGTTATTCTGTCTCTCACTGTTCAAATAAACCTACCATTAAAATGATAGACTGATCATTTCTTTGTAAGTTGGCAAACGTACAAAATCAGCAGGGGATCAATTACTTTTTTCCCCCACTGTATATAGTTTTAAATAACATTCTTAGAACGTTCTTTGAACGTTACTAATGTTTTCTTGTGGTTTTTCTGGAACATTTTCTTAATGTTCCGAGAGCATGACTTTAAATAGAACCATGAGGAAACCTGCATAAAACCTTATGCTGAAGTACTGAAATTCCCACCTAAGAAACATATGGTTCTCAGAATTTATGTGCTAGCTGGTTAACCTGCACCATTCCCACCAAAATTGTGGGAAGGTGTATGCAAAATAACCATAGGACAACCACAATCTCACCAAGCTCCAAGAAACATATGGTTCTCAGAACATTATGTGCTAGCTAGGTATATATTAATTGACTTCATTTTGTTTATACTCAAGAAGTACTATTGCATGCTGTTGAGCACAATAATGAATCATTATTTTTACTTTTCTATTTGATATGCCCCCCCCCAGATAAATACTTTGTTGAGGGCAAATATATGTTTGTGATGTGTTGTTGTCTCACCTAGCTATCTTAAGATGAATGCACTAATACTAAGTCACTCTGGATAAGAGTGTCTGCTATATTACAATTGTATGGTAGTCTATACATTGTTGCCGTTGTACACATTTATCAAAGGTGTGGAAAATAATAAAAGGGACTGTAGAGTATGCAAGTCAATACATTGATCAATTTCCTAGAAACATACAGAACGGAACAGTCAATGCCCCTGAAATGACGGCATGCGTCCCAAATGGCTCCCTATTCCTTACATCTTTTGACCAAAGCCCTATGGACCCTAAAGTAGTGCACTATGTCGGGAATAGGATGCCATTTGGGATGCAACATGGTGATGGTGATGAAGCACCCTATTCACACCCTAATTATGTGTACACAGTGGACAACAGATGATTACCGTCATAATTAATAATCATCTGCCTCATTATGGCTATAGACCGGCCAGTGAGCTGGATCATCTGCCCAGGGAGGACAACCAGTCAATATGGGCCCAGGATCGTGTGCATTATGGAACACAACGGACAAAGTTTTCAAATAGAAATCCCCAGAAAAGGAGTGTTTCTTATTGGACAAGGACAGTAGTCTCTCCCTGTTTCAGTCCATTTTCTCCTGTTTGGTGTCTAATGAATATGAACCAGGCCTCTTTAAAAAGGGAGAATCACTAATTGTCTTACAGTACTGTCTGCTAAAAGGTGGCCTATCACTTTGTGTCGAGTGATCTTTCAAACACCTATCAGAAATGCATGGGTGTGTGTGTACATGGGCTAGCCTGACTAGGCAACTCCTTACAAGAATGACACGAACATAATAACCAGAGATAAAGCACATACAGTGTGTGATGGATCGGATAACATTTGAAGTATTCTAAATCGATAGTATCTTATAGTACTTTATGCATATTTTGGCATTTACCACGACTAAATGGTCCACAGGATAAGAGCACTTCAATTGCAGAATATAGGACTGAATATCAATTCATTTTTCCCATTGGAAACATCTGCCAGGAATACTTTAATACTTTTTCTCAGGAGAATTCCTTCCCATTTGGTTAGAGTGATAATATAAAAATAATATAAAACTCCATTAGTGGTCTCCTTTATAGCAGAGTGCTAGTGGGTCTATCATAATGCTCCCTCAGTGTTTTAAACCTGACAATCCGAGTCCATTTTCTCCAGCTAGCGCCAACGCAACAGCTAACGTTTCCACATGGCTATGTTATATTGTACTGTACTGTAGTTCTCTGCTTTAGATGAACAGGAATTAACTGATGTACAGTAACAATTCATTTGCATCATCTGAAGAGTTCTGTTCCAAACGCTCCACTTTTTCTTCAACTGAAATGTGAAGATTTTTCTCATTTTCCTCATACTGTGCCTTTAATTCAGATGAATTTATGTGGGAAAGTAAGATCAGAATAATTGCAAGGAACATTTTAGATCTCTGAAATAGGGATGATAAGGATGACAGTGGTGACAAAAATGTAAAACAAATTTAAAAGAAATTTAAAAAAGATTCCAGAAAAAGCGTAGGCCAAAGAGCACGATAAGATCAACTTTTAAAGTGTTTAGAAATCAACTCATGATAGTCCTGTGGATAAAGCGACACCAGTCTCTCTCTTATTTGAGCTGCAGAGTTGCAGCAGACAGCTTAGTCTCAGCAGGCCAGCGCTAAGAGATGAACTACACACTCAGGTCATTCTCAACCTCACTGGAATGACTACTGGATCAACCCCAAGTCCTCAGTGAGGACGTCAGAAACACTCTCCCCTCCCTCAGAGGCTTCCCAATCACAGACACACACATACGTGTTTGCAACACACGCTCACACGCACACACACACTCTCTCTCACATACCACCACACATGCCCCTTTCTCACTCTTTTATCACACCCCACTACCCCACGCCCCCCCTTCCCACAGGACACCACCCCCCCCTCTCCACCTCCCTCCATTCCTTACAGTGTTAAGTCCCCTCCTGATTGGTCAATGGCATCGATCAGTATTACCGTATGTTACTTAATTAAAATCTGCCTCAGCACTTTGTCACGCTCCAACTGGCTGATCGTTAAAAACCTCACTATAAGCGATGTCACGGCAGATCAATTGTGAATTTCAGTAAGACTGAAAAACAATACCCTGTACAGAACCCAGCCAGGGGAGGAGGGGACCTGGGGATTTTGGATTCATGTTTTAAAAGCAATGTGGTTCCAGAAGCGTGCTCCCTACCTTTAAAGTGTTTACAGTGACTAATCATGTGTCTTATTAAAGGGAGGGAGTTCTGAAACACAGACAGACAGACAGACAGACAGACAGACAGACAGACAGACAGACAGACAGACAGACAGACAGACAGACAGACAGACAGACAGACAGACAGACAGACAGACAGACAGACAGACAGACAGACAGACAGACAGACAGCCTTCAGGCTGGAACGTGACTGGAGGGATTTGAGGAAAACACAGCATAACACCCTAGTTATCACTAAGAACCAGCTTCGGGTCAGCCTTTCAACATTTAAAAAAAGCTATTTTCCTCGATCGATGGCCGCCTCTGGTTTTGGTACGGAGGCAGGGAGGCAGGCAAGTATGCAAGCAGGGAGGCAGGCAAGCAGGGAGGCAGACAGACAGACAGGCAGGCTGGCAAACAGGGAGGCAGGCAGGGAGGTAGGGAGGGAGGCCGGCAGAGAGGCAGGCAGGCATACAGGCAGGGAGGCAGGCAGGCAGGGATGCCAGAATAGGACGTGTCAAACTGAAATAACCTGTCTAATTAAGCTTGTAGTGTGTCCGTGACCAGCTTTGCTGACCATAAAAAAACAACTGTTGTCAGACTCGCTGCGATCAGCGATGAAGACATCTTTGAACAGGGCATCAGCTATACAACAATAAAGCGCTCATGAGAAATGGTATTTGACTTGCATGTCAAGTAAAGAGAGAGAATTCACAACACATTAACTGTTTGTAATCCGAACCCTGTTCAACTGACAAGAATGGTGATCAGTGACAATGAAAACTGCATGTACTCTGTTGTTGTGCATGAACTGTGCAAGTCTAGGCCTTAGCACATACAGAATTGGATCTTCATTTGATCACCCTGTTGCAGGACAACTTTCCTGCAATGCAGGACTTTTAAAACATGTAGTGTATTTAAGGTTTAAAAAGGCTTCTGAAGTATATAACTTCCACTTTGAAATGTCAGACTTCATTTTCCCTTGAGAAAAATGTATCAATCCCTTCAAAAATGTCATTCATTATAATCCACATAATTCTTAATCTTTCCTGTTGCTGCATGATTATTTTCCTGCTGTAGCAAATTGGCTCAAATTAAGATCCTACATCTGTATACCGTAAGTTACACAAATTGTGGTAAACTGCCCATAAAGGGGAATGCATTGAGGAACCAGTGGGGTCCAGCCCAGCAGCCCTTAGTGTTCCTATTGAGGGATCTGATGGAGAGTGTGTGTGTGTGTGTGTGTGTGTGTGTGTGTGTGTGTGTGTGTGTGTGTGTGTGTGTGTGTGTGTGTGTGTGTGTGTGTGTGTGTGTGTGTGTGTGTGTGTGTGAGTGTGTGTGTGTGTGTGTGTGTGTGTGTGTGTGTGTGTGTGTGTGTGTGTGTGTGTATACTTGCATGTGTGTGCGTGCATGTATGTGCGAGAGCCAATGTGGTGCCTGACTACCTGGTGCACGGGGATCATGGGCCCTGCTCATGTATAATGGATAAGACCTGGTCCCCAGAATAGCAGTGACGCCCAAAGGAACCCAGTCTGAGTGTTCCTGCTGGCTGCAGCAGAGGGAGACACTCCCTATCTCATGACACTAGCCCATCCATAACACTCACATAAGGTACCGTACAGAACAACATTGCTGACTTGTGGGTTATGTGTGTGCATGTGTGTGTGTGTGTGTGTGTGTGTGTCTGCCTATTCTAATGAATAGCCAGACGCCATCACATTATCTCTCTGCATTTCTGTTATATCTCCCCCCTCTCCCTTCCTCTCTCTCTACCTCACCCCTTCTTTACCCTCCCCTCTCTCTCTCCCTCACCCTCCCTTCCCTTCTCCCTCTACCTCGCTCTCCCCTCCCTACCTCTCTCTCTCTACCTCTCCCCCTCTCTCTCCCTCTTTCCTTCCCTTCTCCCTCTACCTCTCTCTGCTCTCCGGTCCTGTTCCATCCTGTAGTGTGCTGGGACTACCATGTGCCAGACAGGCCAGGTTGGAGGACCGAGGCTGGGGCAGTGCCAGGGAGAATGAGCCGAGAGGGGCAGCCTCTCTGTGATAGTTCCGCTGGGCTAAAATAAGCCTTAATCCTCCTTGTTACATACCAGGGAACAAAACCACACCTGCAACGTTATCTAATGAGCAGCGCCTCACTGCTTATCAAGCTGTCCCTAGAACTGGGACTGCTAACGATATTAGCTATCTGCTGAGCTTCACTGCCCTAGCGACTAAAAACTATAATCTACTATACTGAGAAAGATGTCTCTGAAATGCAGTTGATTTAATGATCAATTGATTAACAAATTATTTCTTGAATTGCTTAATCAATGTGAGCTGTGTGCAGTGCCCAGTGCCACTGACCCAACAACAGTGAGAGCGGCTGTCGAGGGGTCCTTGAAATGGACTTGGCGGCTTCCCAGTCCAGCTAGGTCGTTCAAGATTGACGTCATAATTGGATGTCTATGCATTCAATGAAGACGTCGGGAAATGCATTCAAAACCGGCCACTATGGGCAACATTGAGCGCTGTAAGTAGGCTTGGGTTTTGCTAGGACCTTGTGGATGGGGTGGTGGATAGGCGTAATCTCACGATCAGAAGGTGACTCTGGATCAGAAGGTTTTGTTTTCGATCCCAGTCATGGACACTTGTTTTTTTAGTTTGGGTTTTAACCCTATCCCAAACCTTAACCCTTACCTTAACCATTTGGAATGAGGGCCTAAACTTAACATAGAAATTTGACGTTTGGAGAAAATAGATGAACATTCTGCATTGAGACTGTGAGAGCTTGTTGGCCCAGTCGGATGCCTGCTCCAGTTGAACTGGCTGTCCCATGCTCCATCTGGAGTACAGTCAGCCCCTGCAGTGGGCTAAACACTGACAGCAGCAGCAGCTGTAGCTCAACATATGCTTCTCAACAGCTCCCTGTAGAAGAAGCAGTGATTCCCACTGTCCTAGTTTTACACCACTATCTATAGGAAGACTTTTCCCCCTGGCTGCTTTCTAGACAAGAGGACTCTCTCTCTCATCTGCATTGGGAGAGAGAGAGATTTTCCATTGGCTAAATCCAACGAGGATCATCACATACTGCAGTTGGAGAGATTGTCCCTGGAGGCTCTAGTCTCGTCATCCTTCTTTTTCCGAACAGAGTCCTTTGCCAGGGCTGTTGTTGTTATTAAACGTCTCGCTATCAAAATGACTCCCAAAAGAGAGGCTATTAGTTATAACACCCCCACGCATCTAGCCAGCGTCACATTATGTTCAACACTGAGCGCCGACGCTACACAGAGCACAAAGAAAAACACAGAAAAACAGCCTTTTATATACCGTGACGTACAGTATATATGTTAGTCTCCATGGTAACAGCCTGGTTCTAATGTCTAGGTTTGTGAACCTAGTGGTCATGTGTGAAGAACGTGGCACACAAACCACACATACACACACACACCAACACCTTACGACACACTTTATGAGGACAGAGAGAAAAAGGCTGGAGGATCAAAGAGAACACGAGGAGGGAAGAGAAGAAGAGGAAAAAAGAGACACCAGGGCAAAAAAAAGTAGAAATATGCTCTCACTGGCATGACACTCCCCCCTCCTCTCACTGGTATAACACTCTCCCCTCCTCTCACTGGTATAACACTCTCCCCTCCTCTCACTGGTCTAACACTCCCCCCTCCTCTCACTGGTATAACACTCCCCCCTCCTCTCACTGGTATAACACTCCCCCCTCCTCTCACTGGTATGACACTCCCCCCTCCTCTCACTGGTATAACACTCCCCCCTCCTCTCACTGGTATAACACTCCCCCCTCCTCTCACTGGTATGACACTCCCCCCTCCTCTCACTGGTATAACACTCTCCCCTCCTCTCACTGGTATAACACTCCCCCCTCCTCTCACTGGTATAACACTCTCCCCTCCTCTCACTGGTATGACACTCCCCCCTCCTCTCACTGGTATAACACTCCCCCCTCCTCTCACTGGTATAACACTCCCCCCTCCTCTCACTGGTATAACACTCCCCCCTCCTCTCACTGGTATAACACTCCCCCCTCCTCTCACTGGTATAACACTCCCCCCTCCTCTCACTGGTATAACACTCCCCCCTCCTCTCACTGGTATAACACTCCCCCCTCCTCTCACTGGTATAACACTCCCCCCTCCTCTCACTGGTATAACACTCCCCCCTCCTCTCACTGGTATAACACTCTCCCCTCCTCTCACTGGTATAACACTCCCCCCTCCTCTCACTGGTATAACACTCCCCCCTCCTCTCACTGGTATAACACTCTCCCCTCCTCTCACTGGTATAACACTCCCCCCTCCTCTCACTGGTATAACACTCCCCCCTCCTCTCACTGGTATAACACTCCCCCCTCCTCTCACTGGTATAACACTCTCCCCTCCTCTCACTGGTATAACACTCCCCCCTCCTCTCACTGGTATAACACTCCCCCCTCCTCTCACTGGTATAACACTCCCCCCTCCTCTCACTGGTATAACACTCTCCCCTCCTCTCACTGGTATAACACTCCCCCCTCCTCTCACTGGTATAACACTCTCCCCTCCTCTCACTGGTATAACACTCTCCCCTCCTCTCACTGGTATAACACTCCCCCTCCTCTCACTGGTATAACACTCCCCCCTCCTCTCACTGGTATGACACTCCCCCCTCCTCTCACTGGTATAACACTCCCCCCTCCTCTCACTGGTATAACACTCCCCCCTCCTCTCACTGGTATGACACTCCCCCCTCCTCTCACTGGTATGACACTCCCCCCTCCTCTCACTGGTATGACACTCCCCCCTCCTCTCACTGGTATAACACTCCCCCCTCCTCTCACCCTCCCTCTCACTGGTATAACACTCCCCCTCCTCTCACTGGTATAACACTCCCCCCTCCTCTCACTGGTATGACACTCCCCCCTCCTCTCACTGGTATGACACTCCCCCCTCCTCTCACTGGTATGACACTCCCCCCTCCTCTCACTGGTATGACACTCCCCCCTCCTCTCACTGGTATAACACTCCCCCCTCCTCTCACTGGTATGACACTCCCCCCTCCTCTCACTGGTATGACACTCCCCCCTCCTCTCACTGGTATAACACTCCCCCCTCCTCTCACTGGTATGACACTCCCCCCTCCTCTCACTGGTATGACACTCCCCCCTCCTCTCACTGGTATGACACTCCCCCCTCCTCTCACTGGTATGACACTCCCCCCTCCTCTCACTGGCATGACACTCCCCCCTCCTCTCACTGGTATAACACTCCCCCCTCCTCTCACTGGTATGACACTCCCCCCTCCTCTCACTGGTATGACACTCCCCCCTCCTCTCACTGGTATGACACTCCCCCCTCCTCTCACTGGTATGACACTCCCCCCTCCTCTCACTGGTATGACACTCCCCCCTCCTCTCACTGGTATGACACTCCCCCCTCCTCTCACTGGTATGACACTCCCCCCTCCTCTCACTGGTATGACACTCCCCCCTCCTCTCACTGGTATGACACTCCCCCCTCCTCTCACTGGTATGAAACTCCCCCCTCCTCTCACTGGTATGACACTCCCCCCTCCTCTCACTGGTATGACACTCCCCCCTCCTCTCACTGGTATGACACTCCCCCCTCCTCTCACTGGTATGACACTCCCCCCTCCTCTCACTGGTATGACACTCCCCCCTCCTCTCACTGGTATGACACTCCCCGCTCCTCTCACTGGTATGACACTCCCCCCTCCTCTCACTGGTATGACACTCCCCCCTCCTCTCACTGGCATGACACTCCCCCCTCCTCTCACTGGTATGACACTCCCCCCTCCTCTCACTGGTATGACACTCCCCCCTCCTCTCACTGGTATGACACTCCCCCCTCCTCTCACTGGCATGACACTCCCCCCTCCTCTCACTGGCATGACACTCCCCCCTCCTCTCACTGGCATGACACTCCCCCCTCCTCTCACTGGTATGACACTACCCCCTCCTCTCACTGGTATGACACTCCCCCCTCCTCTCACTGGCATGACACTCCCCCCTCCTCTCACTGGTATGACACTCCCCCTCCTCTCACTGGTATGACACTCCCCCCTCCTCTCACTGGCATGACACTCCCCCCTCCTCTCACTGGTATGACACTCCCCCCTCCTCTCACTGGTATGACACTCCCCCCTCCTCTCACTGGTATGACACTCCCCCCTCCTCTCACTGGCATGACACTCCCCCCTCCTCTCACTGGTATGACACTCCCCCCTCCTCTCACTGGTATGACACTCCCCCCTCCTCTCACTGGCATGACACTCCCCCCTCCTCCTCTCACTGGTATAACACTCTCCCCTCCTCTCACTGGTATGACACTCCCCCCTCCTCTCACTGGCATGACACTCCCCCATCCTCTCACTGGCATGACACTCCCCCCTCCTCTCACTGGCATGACACTCCCCCCTCCTCTCACTGGTATGACAGCCTTGCTCTAACACTGGCTGCAGACTCTGGGGCTGCAGGCTGGAGCTAGCTTGTAATCTACAGCCTGGGAGGAGGACAGGAGAGACAGAAAAGACAGAAGAGGACTACTTACAGTTGAAGTCAGAAGTATACATACACATAAGCCAAATACATTTAAACTCAGCTTTTCACAATTCCTGACATGTAATCCTAGTAAAAATTCCCTGTCTTAGGTCAGTTAGGATCACCACTTTATTTTAAGAATGTGAAATGTCAGAATAATAGTAGAGAGTGATTTATTTCAGCTTTTATTTCTTTCATCACATTCCCAGTGGGTCAGAAGTTTACATACACTCAACTGGTATTTGGTAGCATTGCCTTTAAATTGTTTGACTTGGGTCAAACGTTTCGGGTAGCCTTTCACAAGCTTCCCACAATAAGTTGGGTGAATTTTGGCCCATTCCTCCTGACAGAGCTGGTGTAACTGAGTCAGGTTTGTAGGCCTCCTTGGTCGCACACTCTTTTTCAGTTCTGCCCACACATTTTCTATCAGATTGAGGTCAGGCTTTGTGATGGCCACTCCAATAGCTTGACTTTGTTGTCCTTAAGCCATTTTGCCACAACTTTGGAAGTATGGGGTCATTGTCCATTTGGAAGACCCATTTGCAACCAAGCTTTAACTTCCTGACTGATGTCTTGAGATGTTGCTTCAATATATCCACATCATTTTCCTTGCTAATGATGCCTTCTATTTTGTGAAGTGTGCCAGTCCCTCCTGCAGCAAAGAACCCACACAACATGATGCTGCCACCCCTGTGCTTCACAGTTGGGATGGTGTTCTTCGGCTTACAAACGTCCCCCTTTTTCCTCCAAACCTAACAATGCTCATTATGGCCAAACAGTTCTATTTTTGTTTCATCAGACCTAAGGACATTTCTCCAAAAAGTACAATCTTTGCCCCCATGTGCAGTTGCAAACCTTAGTCTGGCTTTTTTTATGGTGGTTTTGGAGCAGTGGCTTCTTCCTTGCTGAGCGGCCTTTCAGGTTATGGCGATATAGGACTTGTTTTACTGTGGATATAGATACTTTTGTACCTGTTTCCTCCAGCATCTTCACAAGGTCCTTTGCTGTTGTTCTGGGATTGATTTGCACTTTCGCACCAAAGTACGTTCATCTCTAGGAGACCGAACGTGTCTCCTTCCTGAGCAGTGTGACGGCTGCGCGACCCCATGTTGTTTATACTTGCGTACTATTATTTGTACAGATGAACGTGGTACCTTCAGGCATTTGGAAATTGCTCCCAAGGATGAATCAGCCTTGTGGAGGTCTACAATTTTTTTTCTGAGGTCTTGGCTGATTTCTTTTGATTTGCCCATGACGTCAAGAAAAGAGGCACTGAGTTTGAAGGTAGGCCTTGAAATACATCCACAGGTACACCTCCAATTGACTCAAATGATGTCAATCACCCTATCAGAAGCTTCTAAAGCCATGACATCATTTTCTGGAATTTTCCAAGCTGTTAAAAGGCACAGTCAACTTAGTGTCTGTTAACTTCTGACCCACTGGAATTGTGATACAGTGAATTAATCTGTCTGTAAACAATTGTTGGAAAAATTACTTGTCTCATGCACAAAGTAGATGTCCTAACCAACTTGCCAAAACTATAGTTTGTTAACAAGAAATTTGTGGAGTGGTTGAAAACGAGTTTTAATGACTCCAACCTAATAGGCTGATCACACCCCTCGCTTCACGTGCGCTTCGCGTTGCAAAATAAATGTAGAAATCAATGTTATTCAATTATTGCACCCACACTGCGCGCGCCAACGAGTGTCTGCGTTGCCAAGGGCTAAAATAGAAGTCATTCCTATTTCTGACGCAGATCGCGCTGCAAGTCCTGCCTCTCCCATCTCCTCATTGGTTATACCCAAGTGGGTGACTGAAAGACGAACGAGGTCAGTGGCGGTAATGCACCTAATTTATGAAAGTTGCCAATCACAAAATAAAGTCAAGAGAAGAAAAAGCCTGGAAGGAAGAGGGATGACAAGAAATGATTTGGTTGACCGTTTTATGTGTGGATTAGTTGTTGGAGTAGAGGACCTTGTGCATTTCAGGTAAAATAACAACTCAATGTTTATATCCCAGGACAAATTAGCTAGCAAGTGCAAGCTAACTAGCTAAATTGCCATAAATGTTTAATGCTTTTTGATCTGTCCCCAAATTAATGTAATTGGTTCAGAGTTTGTTTTGATATTTTAACCTGCATGTCGTGATCGCGTTTGGTGCAGGGGGACAAAATAAATGTATGCACGATGGCGCACGAAGGCGCACGCGCTCAGACGGTTTGCGTTCCGTGTAAGTGTATGTAAACTTTCGACTTCAACTGTACCTACCGTGCAATTGTTAGCACCCATAATTACCATGATTATAATTGTTAGTCATCATCATTAAGGGTGATAAATATAGATATTGTCATTATCCTGTCGCCATCTTGAGTGTCATGGCCACCCCCATTGTCGTCATCATCATGATTATTATTTTAGTTATTTTCCGATAATTTTGCATATTGCTCATAGGAACCTTGATAAATCATCCACATTCACATCTAAATATAAAAAAGGTATGACATTCCCCTAGCAACATGGGGGGATCAATTTTAATTTCCATGCTTAATTAAGACATTGTTATGCACACCCACTAAACGAGGTGGACCAGGCAGTGATTATCATTAATTTTGTCTTTCAATCGCTCCCACACACAGTCACCTTGTCAGTGACCACGATGGGAGGATAGAAATAAAGTATTATTAAAGTGTAACAAATCTCTCTCTCTCTGAGTGAGAGGCTGTCTGCAGCAGAGAGAGTAAGGTGCTGAACGGTGCAGTTAGTGGCAGGCAGGATTTGTGATGCAGATCCATATCAACTCAGAGAAGCGGGAAAGGAAACATCAAAATAACTCAATTCAAAATAACTCACTTCCCTCTCCTTCCTTCTCCCTCTGTCTCTTCCTTCCTCTGCTTCCTCTCTCAATTGCCTCTCTATCTCTCTAGCTATCTGTCTCACTTCACTCTACCCCAGTGCCCCTCTTTTCTCTCCCTAAAACACACACACGCTGGTATGAGCATACACACACAGATGTACAAACACACACACATACATACATACACAAACACACAGGCTGTAGCTATGAATCCTTTTTCCACTGCTGGATGAGTTTAACATATTCATACCCAGTAAACCTATGTCCAACTTTTCACTCTAGTGAGCATGTTCATGCTCCCCCCCTTTCTCTTTCTGTCTCTCTGTCTCTCTGTCTCTCTCCCTCTGTCCCTATGTCTCGCTGTCTCGCTGTCTCTCTCTCTCTCTCTCTCTCTCTCTCTCTCTCTCTCTCTGTCTCTCTCTGTCTCTCTCTCTGTCTCTCTCTGTCTCTCTCTCTGTCTCTGTCTCTGTCTCTCTGTCTCTCTGTCCCTCTGTCCCTCTGTCTTTCTGTCTCTCTGTCTGTCTCTCTCTCTCCCTCTGTCCCTCTGTCCCGCTGTCTCGCTCTCTCTCTCTCTCTCTCTCTCTCTCTCTCTCTCTGTCTCTCTCTCTGTCTCTCTGTCTGTCTCTCTGCCTCTCTGTCTGTCTCTCTCTGTCCCTCTGTCTGTCTCTCTCTGTCCCTCTGTCTCTCTGTCTCTTTGTCCCTCTGTCTCTCTCTCTCTCTCTCTCTCTCTCTCTCTCTCTCTGTCTCTCTGTCCCTCTGTCTCTCTCTCTCTCTCTGTCTCTCCCTGTCCCTCTCTCTCTCTCTGTCTCTCTCTGTCTCTCTCTGTCCCTCTGTCTCTCTGTCTCTTTGTCCCTCTGTCTCTCTCTCTCTCTCTCTCTCTCTCTCTCTCTCTCTCTCGCTCTCTCTCTCTCTCTGTCTCTCTCTGTCCCTCTGTCTCTCTCTCTCTCTCTGTCTCTCTCTGTCCCTCTGTCTCTCTCTCTCTCTCTGTCTGTCTCTCTCTCTGTCTCTCTCTCTGGTGACAGACAGTGACCTTGTCAGGGGGATGGTGAGTGACAGCTGCTGTGACAGTAGTGCAGCGCTAGCCTGCTGATGAAAGGTGATACATCTGAAGCTATATGCTGTACTGTGGCCAGGCTCAGACATGACAGGCTGTATGTAGGGAGGGAAATATATTTGAGTCCAGGTATGAATGAAATGCGTCTTTCTGTTACACTGCTTGACTGGATGATCAGACAGCTACATCCATAGCCTGTTGGATAGAGAGATGCTGTCATCGCTCGAAAGTAGATCAAATGCATGACAAAATGTCAGAACACATTCAAAGGAAACTAATTGTCATTATGAAGGAGAGAGACAGGAAGAAGGTGTATAATGACAATCTATACAGAACACAAAACACATTGCAATGCTCTAGGACTGGGTTATGTTATGTGTCAGTGGTTATTTGCTTTGAGAAAGACACAATGAAATGTACAGTAAAGTAATAGCTACTGTAGCAAAACAAAATCAAGTCCGATGTAATTATAATGCAATGCCCTGTAATATATACTGCTCAAAAAAATAAAGGGAACACTTAAACAACACATCCTAGATCTGAATGAAAGAAATAATCGTATTAAATACTTTTTTCTTTACATAGTTGAATGTGCTGACAACAAAATCACACAAAAAGAATCAATGGAAATCCAATTTATCAACCCATGGAGGTCTGGATTTGGAGTCACACTCAAAATTAAAGTGGAAAACCACACTACAGGCTGATCCAACTTTGATGTAATGTCCTTAAAACAAGTCAAAATGAGGCTCAGTAGTGTGTGTGGCCTCCACGTGCCTGTATGACCTCCCTACAACGCCTGGGCATGCTCCTGATGAGGTGGCGGATGGTCTCCTGAGGGATCTCCTCCCAGACCTGGACTAAAGCATCCGCCAACTCCTGGACAGTCTGTGGTGCAACGTGGCGTTGGTGGATGGAGCGAGACATGATGTCCCAGATGTGCTCAATTGGATTCAGGTCTGGGGAACGGGCGGGCCAGTCCATAGCATCAATGCCTTCCTCTTGCAGGAACTGCTGACACACTCCAGCCACATGAGGTCTAGCATTGTCTTGCATTAGGAGGAACCCAGGGCCAACCGCACCAGCATATGGTCTCACAAGGGGTCTGAGGATCACATCTCGGTACCTAATGGCAGTCAGACTACCTCTGGCGAGCACATGGAGGGCTGTGCGGCCCCCCCAAAGAAATGCCACCCCACACCATGACTGACCCACCGCCAAACCGGTCATGCTGGAGGATGTTGCAGGCAGCAGAACGTTCTCCACGGCGTCTCCAGACTCGTTCACGTCTGTCACATGTGCTCAGTGTGAACCTGCTTTCATCTGTGAAGAGCACAGGGCGCCAGTGGCGAATTTGCCAATCTTGGTGTTCTCTGGCAAATGCCAAACGTCCTGCACGGTGTTGGGCTGTAAGCACAACCCCCACCTGTGGACATCGGGCCCTCATACCACCCTCATGGAGTCTGTTTCTGACCGTTTGAGCAGACACATGCACATTTGTGGCCTGCTGGAGGTCATTTTGAAGGGCTCTGGCAGTGCTTCTCCTGCTCCTCCTTGCACAAAGGCGGAGGTAGCGGTCCTGCTGCTGGGTTGTTGCCCTCCTACGGCCTCCTCCACGTCTCCAGATGTACTGGCCTGTCTCCTGGGAGCGCCTCCATGCTCTGGACACTACGCTGACAGACACAGCAAACCTTCTTGCCACAGCTCGCATTGATGTGCCATCCTGGATGAGCTGCACTACATGAGCCACTTGTGTAGGTTGTAGACTCCGTCTCATGCTACCACTAGAGTGAAAGCACCGCCAGCATTCAAAAGTGACCAAAACATCAGCCAGGAAGCATAGGAACTGAGAAGTGGTCTGTGGTCCCCACCTGCAGAACCACTATTTATTGGGGGTGTCTTGCTAATTGCCTATAATTTCCACCTGTTGTCTATTCCATTTGCACAACAGCATGTGAAATTTATTGTCAATCAGTGTTGCTTCCTAAGTGGACAGTTTGATTTCACAGAAGTGTGATTGACTTGGAGTTACATTGTGTTGTTTAAGTGTTCCCTTTATTTTTTTGAGCAGTGTATAAGCGGCTGGAGCTAATGTATTCACCAAACAAATAAGTAAGAACCCATTGGTCTTATTACAGTACTTTCTACTGAGATAAAACATGAAGACATCACCACCAGGAAAAACACACTGACATTTTCCCAGGCACTGAGAGACAGAGGGAGGGAGAGGGAAAGCGAGAGAGAGAAAAAAGAGAGCGAGAGGGCGAGAAGGAGAGAGAGAGAGACTAAATGAAAGAGAGAGAGAGGGTGAGAAGGAGAGAGAGAGACTAAATGAAAGAGAGAGAGAGGGCGAGAAGGAGAGAGAGAGACTAAATGAAAGAGAGAGAGAGGACGAGAAGGAGAGAGAGAGCAGCACTAGGCCTCACTGTGGCTCTATACAATGTTAGGGTTGAACTGGCTATTTGTATGCATAACTTATATAATATACTGGGGAAGCTATGCTAAGTACATAAACTACGGGTAAATCAACTGTTGAAGACAAGAAGAACTACAACCGGCAACAGGAAGTGCGTCACGACGCTGGGACCTGCCTACACGCCGACGTTAGGAGGAGCAAGTTTAAACCACGCTCCTCCTCCCTCTGACAGGCCAGCATTGAGCGGGAACTATCTCTGTCAGAGTATAAAAGAGAGAACAATAGAATGTGACGCCCTCTTCTTCTGTCTGCCCTGCGAGGTGTCACAGAGAGACCGTATATACGAACCACACGTTTGCATTAATTAAAGTACAGCTAAATCAGAAGTTACTATGTGCTGACTATTTTGTTCTGATACCAGAAACGAACTGTCGCAACTTTTACAACAAGAAAATCTATCCTGACACTGGCTTGGATCCAAAGGCCTTCAGCTCCTCTGTACTCCCTCCTCTCTCCTAAACAACAACAACACAGACTCTACATCATTTCTGCTGCTTTGTGATTGACAACCTATCTGCTCCTGTCCCAGACCTCTGCAAGATTATGTGTAAATGAGTAAAAGGGGTCTGGGGTGGTGTGGTGTCTTGTCTTCGCTGCATGACATGCAAGTACAACAGGCTCAGTGGAGGGAGGAGTGAGAGAGAGAGAAAGCGAGAGAGAGGAGAGAGATAGAGAGCAGAGCCAGAGGGAAGCTAGCTGATGACTTCTAGTGGAAGCTAATGACTCTGAACACACACCTCTATTAACGGCATGGCGTGCATGCTGTGTCTAAATTTAGCACCCAGCCACAAATAACAACAAACATTAGGCAGGAGGGAGGAGCCATATGGCAGGTGCTTCATTACCTTGATATCACTGGTGAAGGGGTTATGAGGTTCAATGTGATTTGGATTTAGCCTGGTCCCACATCTGTTTGTGCTCTTTTGCCAACTCCTTGTCACTCATTGTCACACCAAATGGCATGACAATTCCAACGAGTTGGCAAGAGAGCAGAAACAGACTGGCACCCAAGCTCATTTGAAGGAAGGAGGGGGTAAACCCAGGTACATTGAGGTAGAGAAGGTTGAGGCTGTATATATGTCTTATACGATCCACCTTCACACTATATGCACAGCCTTTGGCGAGAATATACTGAGATTTCTGGATTTACTCCCTGTAAGTAAAGTCGCTCAATCATTTGTAAACACTGCAACAAGGAGCCATTGTTAAACACACTAAATTACAGTATCAAGAAGATACGAAAAACACTGCAAAAGCCAAGAGTGCAGATGAACATGTTGTGACGGCCCTGAATTTGTCTGAACCGTCTGTGCTTCTCCTTCCAATAGGGTGCTTCCCCGTTAATTCCCAATTAAATAGCCAGCATCAGCTGAGCAAAAGGGGGTTGTGATGGTGGTGCGAATGAGGATGTGTTCAACCCTCAATTCCGAAGCTTCTTTACTCCGTTTGTTTAATTGTATTTAAATGTGTGCTTTGCAGCCTGGTCTCAAGTTTAACCAGGATCGGATCCACTCATTTCTTCCTTTAGACTACACACATCAGTTGGTCTCTCCGGTTTCGTCCTGGCCTTTCTCCGCTGGAGGATTGGATTGTCTGACTGACCACAACTGTTTTGCATACAGTATTTCATTTGTTGGAGTGTGATTTATACCGTGCTGATTTGTGGTCAGTTGTAGTTGAAGACTACTGAGATGTGATACTCTTTCTGGTTGTGTGGTAAAAGAGTTAGATATTGTGATTGTATGATTGAGACTGGGTTTACGCTACACTTTTATGAACGGACAAATATTGCGTGACTAAGGTCACTTGAGTTCACTGAACTCCTTTACCGGGCTGGACTCTTTTAGGCCCGAGGTACGGGACTTTTCTTGAGGAACCAGAGCTCATTGTTTGTTATATTATGATGTGTGTGTGATCATTTATGTTGGTAATACAACCCATGCAAAATAACAGTTGTTTTGAAGTTATTTCCAATGTTTTAAGGGTTTATGAAAAGTGTATGTCCATACTGACTTTTATGGACCAGACGGGACTCATTCCTTCCCAAACAAAAAGGAGAAAGCAATATTTCCTCTGGTACCTCCTACCTGGCACCCCTACAAACAATAACCTCACAACGTATGCAATGTGTTACTGTTCATTACAATAAGTCAAACCCTGTGTAGTGGATCTAGCATAATCTCTGCCTAATAAGCATCTTTGGCCTCATAAACTCTATAAGCTATGTCAACAGCATGTTAAGTCGTACAAATGTTAGTGGATCCAAATAAAATAACAACCCAATCAGGCTGAGTGTATATTAGATTAGGCTGAGAAGTCCCATTGATTTGATCTGTTAATGAACAAGCCAGGGGTTAGATGGAGAAATCTGGTGGAGGAGAGGAAGGAAGATGGAAATATCTGTTGCCTAGTCACAGAAAAGCCCCAGTGATTCCTTCAATTCATTAAAAGCCAAATTTCATTACAAAGACAGCAAGAATGACATGAATTACACAAGGGCCACACAAGGGGAGCACAGAGACAGAGTAGTAGCTTTTTTACTTACCAAAACTACACAGACATGAATGACGCTAGTCACTCTCACTCAGATATCATATTAAAAACTGTAAACATTTCTCTCCTCCCCATGGCAAAATATGTAGAATTACAGCAAAAGTTCACTTAGGGCCCCCAAAAGGCTAGTGCTCTGACTGCATTTGTGGGTATGGATGTGGGTACGCAGACCGACGAGCTATGATGAGTTCAGATTTTTGGTGGCCACGACCCCCATCAAAGTTGCCCATCCCTGCTGTAGGGTTTGGGTCTGTTCAGCCTGGGGTCTACTGCAGCCTATCAGCCACCACCACACTGGAGCCTGGTGATAGGGCCTGCAGGCTGGCACACACACACACGCACATACACACAGGTGTACAGAGTTGTGTGTGCCATTAGAATAGCGATAATTGTAAAATAATCAAATTATTACGCAGCATTATTATTGAAAGTAACAGTACCCAATGTGGGTATGGAGATTACGTACACTACCGGTCAAAAGTTTAAGAAAACCTACTCATTCAAGGGTTTTTCTTTACATTTACGATTTTATACATTGTACAATAATAGTGAAGACATCAAAACTATTAAATAACACATAAGGAATCATGTAGTAACCAAAAAAGTGTTAAACAAATCAAAATATATTTGACATTCTTCAAAGTAGCCATCCTTTGTCTTGATGACAGCTTTGCACACTCTTGGCATTCTCTCAACCAGCTTCACCTGGAATTATTTTCCAACAGTCTTGAAGGAGTACCCACATATGTTGAGAACTTGTTGGCTGCTTTTCCTTCACTCTGCGATCCAACTCATCCCAAACCATCTCAATTGAGTTGAGGTCGGGGTATTGTGGAGGCCAGGTTATATGATGCAGCACTCCATCACACTCCTTCTTGGTCAAATAGCCCTTACACAGCCTGGAGGTGTGTTGGGTCATTGTCCTGTTGAAAAACAAATGACAGTCTCACTAAGCCCAAACCAGATGGGATGGCGTATCGCTGCAGAATGCTGTGGTAGCCATGCTGGTTAAGTGTGCATTGAATTATAAATAAATCACCACACCTCCTCCTCTATGCTTCATGTGGGAAATACACACGCGGAGATCATCCGTTTAATCACACCGCATCTCACAAAGACACAGTGGTTGGAACCAAAAATAAAACATTTGGACTCTAGACCAAAGGACATATTTCCACCGGTCTAATGTCCATTGCTCGTGTTTCTTGGCCCAAGCAAGTCTCTTCTTCTAATTGGTGACCTTTAGTAGTGGTTTATTTACAGCAATTCGACCATGAAGGCCTGATTCATGCAGTCTCCTCTGAACAGTTGATGTTGAGATGTGTCTGTTACTTGAACTCTGTGAAGCACTTATTTGGGCTGCAATTTCTGAGGCTGGTAACTCTAATGAACTTATCCTCTGCAGCAGAGGTAACTCTGGGTCTTCCATTCCCATGGTGGTCCTCACGAGAGCCAGTTTCATCATAGCGCTTGATGGTTTTGCGACTATACTTGAAGAAACCTTCAAAGTTCTTGAGATATTCTGTATTGACAGACCTTCATGTCTTAGAGTAATGATAGACTGTCATTTCTCTTTGCTTATTTCAACAGTTCTTGCCATAATATGGACCTAGTCTTTTACCAAATAGGGCTATCATCTGTATATCCCCCCCACCTTGTCACAACACAACTGATTGTCTCAAACGCATAAAGAAGGAAAGAAATTCCACAAATTAACTTTTAACAAGGCACACCTGTTAATTGAAATGCATTCCAGGTGACTACCTCATGAAGCTGATTGAAAGAATGCCAAGAGTGTGCAAAGCTGTCATCAAGGGAAAGGGTGTCTATTTTGAAGAATCTCAAATATAAAATATATTTTGATTTGTTTAACAATTTTTTGGTTACTACATGATTCCATGTGTGTTATTTCATAGTTTTGATGTCTTCACTATTATGTAGAAAATGGTAAAAATAAAGAAAAACCCTTGAATGAGTAGGTGTTCTAAAACTTTTGACCAGTATTTTATGTCCATTTAGAATTTGCCTGATGTTGCTTACAATGGGTGCATTCGTAAATGTGCTCTGTCTATCTACTCTGATTTCAGAGCACTCTCGTCTGAGTGTCCCAGAGAGCAGAATAATGGATGAATTCACAAACGCTCAATATGACCGGTGTCAGTAAAAAAAAAAAAACAAGTGTGCACTCTGAACTCTCCGAGAGTGAAACGCTCTGAATTTATGAACGCCCAGAGTGCACTCTGAGCGCTCTCTGGCACTCCAGAGTGAATTTATGAATGCACCAAATGTCTTGAAGTGAACCGACCCAGAGAGAAGAGAAGGTAATGGGTGAACATTTGAGAGGTGAGAGGTGCCGGCCATGCCAAGACCACAGAGTGAGTCAGAGGGTGGTAAATGGCTTCCACAATATGGTGGTGTATGGTGATGTTTACAGTGTTTATACTCACATGATTGGTGAGGGGGAAGCTCTGGTAAGAGTCTTTCATTTCCTGCAATTTGACTGGTTCAAGAAGACTGGTTGTTTTCCAAATGTCACCCTGTTGCCTATAAAGTACACTTATAGGGTGTGTGGGTTCTGGTATTTAAATCTTTTATTTTACCCTTATTTAATCAGGTAAGCTGACTGAGAACACATTCTCATTTACAGAAACGACCTGGGGAACAGTTACAGGGGAGACTACTATATAAGAGTGTAATTTGGGAGGCAGCCAGCCTCGTATTGCTCCCCTCTATCTGTACTGCAGGCCAAAGACTTACTTAGCGGTTTTAATAGCTGTTAGAAGCAGATGTATGAATGTCAGCTGTGTCTCCTATATCCATACAGGGTGAACACTGGCAGAAGGGTTGATTAAAGGTTATAGTGATTGACTTCTATTTGCTCAAAGACTCAACATCTAGTTTTTTCCGCTTCCCCGTACGCTTCCCCGTACACCTCCCTCTCTTCCCTCTCTCCCCGTAAATATATATTTTTTTTTCTATATTTTTTTCTATTGTGTTATTGACTGTGCATTTCTTTATCTCATGTGTAACTCTGTGTTGTTGTTTGTGTCACACTGCTTTGCTTTATCTTGGCCAGGTCGCAGTTGTAAATGAGAACTTGTTCTCAACTGGCCTACCTGGTTAAATAAAGGTGAAATAAAATAAATAAACACCTCCCTCTCTTCCCTCTCTCCCCTGTACACCTCCCTCTCTCCCCTGTACACCTCCCTCTCTTCCCTGTACACCTCCTTCTCTTCCCTCTCTCCCCTGTACACCTCTCTCTCTTCCCTGTACACCTCCCTCTCTTCCCTCTCTCCCCTGTACACCTCCCTCTCTCCCCTGTACACCTCCCTCTCTCCCCTGTACACCTCCTTCTCTTCCCTCTCTCCCCTGTACACCTACCTCTCTTCCCTCTCTCCCCTGTATACCTCCCTCTCTCCCCTGTTACCTGCCTCTCTTCCCTCTCTCCCCTGTACATCTCCCTCTCTCCCCTGTACACCTCCCTCTCTTTCCTTTCTCCCCTGTACACCTCCCTCTCTCCCCTGTACACCTCCCTCCCTTCCCCGTACACCTCCCTCTCTTTCCTTTCTCCCCTGTACACCTCCCTCTCTCCCCTGTACACCTCCCTCCCTTCCCCGTACACCTCCCTCTCTTTCCTTTCTCCCCTGTACACCTCCCTCTCTCCCCTGTACACCTCCCTCTCTCCCCTGTACACCTCCCTCTCTCCCCTGTACACCTCCCTCTCTTCCCCGTACACCTCCCTCTCTTTCCTTTCTCCCCTGTACACCTCCCTCTCTCCCCTGTACACCTCCCTCCCTTCCCCGTACACCTCCCTCTCTTTCCTTTCTCCCCTGTACACCTCCCTCTCTCCCCTGTACACCTCCCTCCCTTCCCCGTACACCTCCCTCTCTTTCCTTTCTCCCCTGTACACCTCCCTCTCTCCCCTGTACACCTCCCTCTCTCCCCTGTACACCTCCCTCTCTCCCCTGTACACCTCCCTCTCTTCCCCGTACACCTCCCTCTCTTTCCTTTCTCCCCTGTACACCTTCCTCTCTCCCCTGTACACCTCCCTCTCTTTCCTTTCTCCCCTGTACACCTTCCTCTCTCCCCTGTACACCTTCCTCTCTTCCCCATACACCTCCCTCTCTTCCCCGTACACCTCCCTCTCTTCCCCGTACACCTCCCTCTCTTCCCCGTACACCTCCCTCTCCTCTTACCTCTTTCTAATCCCCCTAGTTTTAAATCCTGCTCAACTTCTCGTTTCCCACCTCACTCCTTCCTCTACCTCCTCCTCCTTTTCCTCTACAGTCTCTCTCTTCATTCCCTCCTCCTCTTATTCATCCACTTTTCCATCCTCCTCTTCTCTATTCTCTCTTTTTCATGTTCCCTTTCTCTTCCTCCCTCCTCATCAGCACTGAGGGGTGAATGTTTTCTCTGCATCCTCTGTTCTGCTGCCCCTTCTTCACATTACACCTAACTGCACCTCCGGGCATTCATCCTACACCCTCCACCCTCTGCACTACACCCTCCACCCTCTGCCCTTCACCCTCCACCCTCTGCCCTACACCCTCCACCCTCTGCCCTACACCCTCCACCCTCTGCCCTACACCCTCCACCCTCTGCACTACACCCTCCACCCTGCCTCAGTAGACTAATGGAGATTTTGCCATCGCTTCCAGAGGAATTACTGCCATTTACCAAGCCCCCACACACGCACACTTTATCACAAATACACAAACACACACTTTATCACAAATACACAAACACACACTTTATCACAAATACACAAATACACAAACACACACTTTATCACAAAATATGGCCTGCATATTGTATAGTACATATCACTAACAGTGTAAACATGCACGTACATATTCCATCATCAGTTTATACATGAACAGACACTCTCTTCAAATTGTATACGCTTAGCTGTCTTTGCTCTCCCCCTTCTCTCTCTACTTCCCTCCCCTCTCTCTATTTCTCTCTCCCTCCCATCTCTCGCTCTTGGCCCAGTTTCTCTAACACTCCACTTCCCACTCTCTCTTCATCATTTCCCCACATTCTCTTTCTCCTGGTTCTGCTCTCAGAATATAATGCATATAAATGTCCCTCACTATAAAACATGATGGCAGTTGGGACCAGAACTCATCTCAACACTACAGTGGCATTGGCACCGTGCCTCGGAGGCTCTCACCGCTCCGGAGAGAATACCGCTTCACCCGCATCCTCGGGGCAAACAATACGCCACGGTGCCTCCTCCCTCACTTCCTCTCTCTGAAACCCACCTGCCTGGTGCCGCCCACATGTTCAGGGGAAGGACAGAGAGACAGCCCCGCCGTTACTCTCCTGTCAATGGCTGCTGTCAAAACAGAGGCTGACGAGCCAGGGAGCGAGACCGACGGAGACGCTAAGACGGCCAGGCGAGACACACTACTGACAGCAGGCTCTGCTGGGCTCCCTCTGAGAGAGAGGTCAGAGGTCACTGACGGAGGACAGAACCTTCATACTCATTAAGGAAGGGCCTTTTCTATGTCTGGGACTTAGAGATTGGAGAAGTCAAAATGACTGTGCATGCCTGCATGAGAGAGACAGGAGTCTAGATATATGAGGATGTGCCTAATTTTGTGACTTAACATGATGGGGTAAGATGCCCCTTAAGAGCTGAACTGTTTAGTAGACTGGTTTAATTCCCTAAGTATTAAGGTATAGATAACTGATCCTAGATATAGTAATAGAGTCAGCATGTTAACAGGTTTTTTACTTACTTCTGTGAGATGGGGGTTGGGGTTGAAGCCACACTGGTTGCAGACGGTGGAGCGGCACTGCGTGCAGGTGTTGTAGTTTGGCAGGGCCGGCGGGTGGGTCAGCTCTGTGGTGGAGCAGAGGGGGCACAGCTTGCTGACGGGCATGGGGGCGATCTGAGGCACCGAGTAGGGCGAGGTGGGGGTGATCCCCCGGTCCGGAGACGCTGAGGAGGAGCGACCCGTCCGGCCTCCCGAGCTGCTGAAGTCCACCTGGAGGTTCCGTCTGGAGGCGTGCTGACCAGGCTGACCGGGGCTCTGGCCATGCTGACCCTGACCGCCACCCATCCCAGCACCCATCCCTGGCCCATGGCCCTGACCCGGGCCATGGCCTGGGCCAGAGCCATGGTCGGGGCCTGAGCTAGACTGCTGCATCGGCCTGTGGCTCTCTTGGTTGGCCAGTCTCTGACCTCCTCCTCCACCCATTCCTCCAGCCACCCCTCCATAGCCAAGCTGCATCCCAGGTTTAGGACTCCCTATAGGAACCCTGAAAATGGGGGAAAAAAACAGGAATCAAATTAACTTCAAATAGAACATCCCTTCTGTTTAGACGGGACCTAGAGTTTTGTACAAAGCTAAAGATGCCAACATGACAAATAAGTTCCATAGGTGTTATGGGTAACTATACTAGATCTATATACGGTAGTATGACTATGAAGTTCTATCTATTCAGGAGACATAGTTTAGTCTATATCTAGTCTATATCTATAGTGTATATACCTAAATCTACAGAAGCCTTACATAGCCTCTGAAAGTGTTCCCGTTCAGCAGGATTCCTACAACCATCCTTATGGCTGTGTAGAGAGAACATGGGACATTAAACAAGTTGACATTAGCAGGGAACATTTGGCAGAGAGACTTGGGGCAAAGCATGGAGCCTCACATACCAGGTTAACAGCTCTGATACAGACAGTGAACAAGACAGGTAACTTTATCAGGCAGCTAGTCCCTATGAGGGAATTTTTATGTAGCCATGTATTATCTATTCATTTGGGGGTTTGGTCAGTATCACTAAATCTTTGCATTTTACTCTACCTCCTAAAAACTGCTAGAAGAGAGAGTCAAAAACAGTCATTATTTATAAATTCACAATGAATTGCCAAAGGATATGACATAACCATAGGACACACAAAGGCATCAACAAGAGGCTACAAAAAGTAAGCAGGAAAGGAATCACAGAACTACATCAACACACTTCCCCCACTTCCAGCTAAGACTGAAACAAGACACTGAAAAACAGATCTGATCTGGGAACAGCGTAAATGTGGAATGGATCAAAGAGATCCACAGTAGTTCCGGCCAATCATTTGATTCAGTTGTGTCATGTGAGTTTGGACACAAGTATTTGTTGTAAGGACAGACAGGCATATTTTGCGACAGCCCAAGTCGGTATGAGACATTTGCTTTCAGCTACATGTGAATGTCACCAAATGGCTCTCATCCACCCCCACGCCTTTGCTCTGGAGTTACTGTCTCCAAATTCACATCTACTTAGAGCCCTGCGAGCCAGACTTCACCCAGTGATCATTACATAGAGAGGGCATATGGAAGCCTTAGTGTGTATGGGTGTGCGTGCGGGACTGCATGGGTGAATGCCTGCTTGCTTCCCTGCATGCCTGCCTATGTTCGTGCATAGGAGCGTGCACTTAATGCAATCTCATCTGGTCTAATGATGTTAAATGTCTCCCCTACCCAGGTCTACCTTACCTAGGTAAAAAACTCTAACGGCCACATCAGCTTCAAACCAAGCAGGCGGATGGACCAAAGTGCTATAATGAGGGGTTCCACACATAGAAAGCAGGCTAAAGTGCATTATTTACAAAAATGTTGCAGGCTGTCAGGCAGCTTGTACAGGGCTTGAGACATTTCAGCACCACATAGCTGTCCATTTCATCCACATGAGCCATTTCAGTACCACTGAGCTGTCTATTTCAGCCCCATGAGCCAATTCAGCAGAGAGGAAGAGACTATGCGAGAGGGATAACTAGGCCAAATATATGTCTTCTCCAGCAGGTGGCGCTGTTTCGTTCGTGCACCAAGCAAGGAGTTATTGTTTAGAAATCAATGAGTGTCAAATTTGGTCAACAAAAAATGGAATGGCTTATTTGCTACGTGAGGTTTATTTGATCTATCAGAAGTTTCATAATGCTTAGGTTGTTACGCGTGTACTGATATAAGTAGGACACGTGACATCCCAGCAACTTTGAGAAAAAACACTTTATATCAGAGTTGTCTCGAGATGTAAACGATAAAATTAAACAAGAGAGCGCCCATAGATCATGGGAAAAGGCCGCACTTGACCGTTGCACTTGAATCATTCCCACAGTGAATGGCTTGGCTCGCTACGCTATGAAACCACACACTATTGCAGACTTTGATATTACCGGCTGCAGTTGATATGGTGAAAACAATGTGTGGGGAGGCAGAGGCACAGGCACAGAAACTCACATCAATACCTTTGTCTGATAACACTGTTAAACAAATAATTGATTCTATTGCTAGTAATCAATAGGAAACTGACTAAACGACTCAACAAAAAAAACTGCTTATGCTCTTCAATTGTACGTTAGCTGTGAGGACCGAGATGCCTATGCATTGACTTTTGTCGGGGATGGTAGTTACGAGGACATATTGTTCTGTCTCAATAATCCCGAGCATGAAACGGCATATGGGATGTACAGTGTGCTGCGTGGCTATTTTGACAAAAAACAGATTCCATATGCAATCGAATGGTGGGCTTTTGCACAGATGCAGCTCTTCCTCTGTCGGGACGGAGGGCAGACCTCTGCACTCTTGATATGAATATGTCTCCCTCTGCCATATGTATGATACACCAAGAGCAACTGGCGACAAAAGAGCTGAGCACAGAACGCTGAGAAAGTACATCATTTTCTTTAGGAATGTAGTGAAGTAAAAGTGATAGTTGCCAAAAATATAAATAGTAAAGTACAGATACCCCAAAAAACTACTTAAGTAGGACTTTCAAGTATTTTTACTTAAGTACTTTACACCACTGCGAGGGATGACTGCTCCCCTCCAACGCTTGGAAGAGCACTTTGGGAAGGACTTACTTCCCAATCCATTTAACTGTGATCCTGGCTCAGTTGACATGCTGGTAATGTAAATGTATGCCGCATTCAAAACAACTGGGAACTCTGAAATCTCCGACTTCAGTGCATTCAAGACAACTGGGAACTCGGGAAGAAACGAGCTCCAACTGGGAAAAATGGATTTGAACGGCTATCCAACTTGGAATTCCAACTCGGGAACTCGGGCCTCTTTCTAGACCTCAGAATATGCGACCTGAATATCACTAACGTCATGATTTGACCTCTTATTTTTCTGAGTTCTCAGTCGTCTGAAAGCTCATGGTAGGCTACCCTTCGCCAGCTCATATCTGGATTCAGTGCTCTCGTCTGCATTAAAACCAAGTATTGATCCAGATTGGATGTGACAGCAGAGATGAGGTGCGCACTGTCGACCAAGCGCCCCGACTGTTAAGAAACTCTGACGCGACATGCATCAAGCACACCCATCTCATTAGTGGTGGTGAGTTAAGAGACATTATGTCAGACTAATTTGCTATTGACTGCCCCACATTGAAAGTATGTGATGGTGAGTTGAGAAGACAATCAGAAATACTGTTAGAACGTTTTTAAATTGACTGCCATAGCCCCAAATAAAAAAGTAAACACCGGCTGTTAATTACATAATTTTTTTCACATGGGTGTGGTTGCCAAAATCTTCAGATGTCAAATGTGGTTGTGGGCCAAAAACGTTTGAAAACCCCTGGGTTAAGGCCAGGTAGGGCCTGTTTTTTCATCAATAACTAGGGTACGGGCAGAGCTCGGGTATCACTAAACTGATCATTAAAATGTTGAAGCTGAGCCAATTGTGCGTGCTCTGCTGCTCAGTACAGTCGTGGCCAAAAGTTTTGAGAATGACAAATATTAATTTCCACAAAGTTTGCTGCTTCAGTGTCTTTAGGTATTTTTGTCAGATGTTACTATGGAATACTGAAGTATAATTACAAGCATTTCATAAGTGTCAAAGGCTTTTATTGACAATTACATGAAGTTGATGCAAAGAGTCAATATTTGCAGTGCTGACCCTTCTTTTTCAAGACCTCTGCAATCCGCCCTGGCATGCTGTCAATGAACTTCTGGGCCACATCCTGACTGATGGCAGCCCATTCTTGCATAATCAATGCTTGGAGTTTGTCAGAATTTGTGGGTTTGTGTTTGTCCACCCGCCTCTTGAGGATTGACCACAAGTTCTCAATGGGATTAAGGTCTGGGGAGTTTCCTGCCCATGGACCCAAAATATTGATGTTTTATTCCCCAAGCCACTTACTTATCACTTTTGCCTTATGGCAAGGTGATCCATCATGCAGGAAAAGGAATTGTTCGTCACCAAACTGTTCCTGGATGGCTGAGAGAAGTTGCTCTCGGAGGATGTGTTGGTACCATTCTTTTTTCATGGCTGTGTTCTTAGGCAAAATTGTGAGTGAGCCCACTCCCTTGGCTGAGAAGCAACCCCACACATGAATGGTCTCAGGATGCTTTACTGTTGGCATGACACAGGACTGATGGTAGCGCTCACCTTGTCTTCTCCGGACAAGCTTTTTTCCGGATGCCCCAAACAATCGGAAAGGGGATTCATCAGAGAAAATGACTTTACCCCAGTCCTCAGCAGTCCAATCCCTGTACCTGTTACAGAATATCAGTCTGTCCCTGATGTTTTTCCTGGAGAGAAGTGGCTTCTTTGCTGCCCTTCTTAAAACCTCTTCGCTATAGGGGGCAGTATTTTCACGGCCGGATGAAAAATGTACCCAAATTAAACGGCCTACTACTCGGGCCCAGAGTCAAATATTTGCATATTATTAGTAGATCCTGATAGAAAACACTCTGAAGTTTCTAAAACTGTTTGAATGATCTCTGTGAGTATAACAGAACGCATATGGCAGGCAAAAACCTGAGAAAAATCCAACCAGGAAGTGGGAAGTCTGAGACTTGTAGTCTTTCAGACCATTTTCTATTGAAACTACAGTGCCTGTGGGGTCAACTTGCACTTCCCTAAGGCTTCCACTAGATGTCAACAGTCTTTACAAAGTTGTTTGAGTCTTCTATGGTGAATTTTGACCGAATAACAGCCGGTTCAAGCAGTGGACTGTCTGAGGTCATGTAGTTACTTCATGCGCATTCACACATGGATAGCATTTTTTATTTTTCTTCTGTAATGAATATGCTATTGTCCGGTTGGAAAATGATCGATTGTTTATGTTAAAAACACCCTAAGTTCTGATTGTAAACAGCGTTTGACATGTTTCTACAAACGGTAATGGAACTTTTGAGCTTTTCGTCTATTGATTTGCGCCCCCGTCTCGTGCCTTTGGAATAGTGTTCTGGACATGCCAACAAAACGGAGGTATTTGGACATAAATTATGGACTTTATCAAACAAATCAACATTTCTTGTGGAAGTGGGAGTCCTTCCGAGTGCATTCCGCCGAAGATCAGCAAAGGTAAGAACATTTTTATAACAGTATTTTTGAGTTTTGACGATGCCATGGCTTGACGGCTAACTGTATTGCTTGCATTGATGGCGAAGCTCTGTACTCAGAATATTGAACAATGTGCTTTCTCCGTAAAGTTATTGTGAAATCTGACACAGTGGTTGCATTAAGAGGTAGTATATCTTTAATTCTTTAAATAATTGTTATATATTTTGTCAACGTTTATGATGAGTTTTTCTGTAAATGAATGTGCACATTCACCGGAAGTTTTGGAGGCAAATCATGTTCTGAACATCACGCGCCAATGTAAAAAGCTGTTTTTGGATATACATATGAACTTGATCGAACAAAACATACATGTATTGTGTAACATGATGTCCTAGGAGTGTCATCTGATGAAGATCGTCAAAGGTTAGTGCTTCATTTTAGCTGGATTTGGGGTTTTTGTGACACATCTCCTTGCTAGAAAAATGGCTGTGTGGCTTTTCTTGTTTAGGTGGTGTCCTAACATAATCTAATGTTTTGCTTTCGCTGTAAAGCCTTTTTGAAATCGGACAACGTGGTTGGATTCAGGAGAAATGTATCTTTAAAATGGTGTAAAATAGTCATATGTTTGAGAAATTGACATTATTCGATTTTTGATGTTTTGAATTTCGCGCCCTGCTGTTCCATTGGCTGTTGGCTAGGAGTCCCGCTGGCGGAACGGGGTTCCGCTAGCAGAACACCTAGATGCAAGAAGTTAACACCAGGCCATCCTCCAAAAGTCTTTGCCTCACTGTGCGTGCAGATGCACTCACACCTGCCTGCTGCCATTCCTGAGCAAGCTCTGTACTGGTGGTGCCCCGATCCCACAGCTGAATCAACTTTAGGAGATGGTCCTGGCGCTTGCTGGACTTTCTTTGGCGCCCTGAAGCCTTCTTCACAACAATTGAACTGCTCTCCTTGAAGTTCTTGATGATCCGATAAATGGTTGATTTAGGTGCAATCTTACAGGCAGCAATATCCTTGCCTGTGAAGACCTTTTTGTGCAAAGCTATGATGACGGCACGTGTTTCCTTGCAGGTAACCATGGTTGACAGAGGAAGAACAATAATTCTAAGCCCCACCCTCCTTTTGAAGCTTCCAGTCTGTTATTCGAACTCAATCAGCATGACAGAGTGATCTCCAGCCTTGTCCTCATCAACACTCACACCTGTGTTAACGAGAGAATCACTGACATGATGTCAGCTGGTCCTTTTGTGGCAGGGCTGAAATGCCTTGGAAATGTTTTTGGGGGATTCAGTTAATTTGCATGGCAAAGAGGGACTTTGCAATTAATTGCAATTCATCTGATAACTCTTCATAACATTCTGGAGTATATGCAAATTGCCATACAAACTGAGGCAGCAGACTTTGTAAAAATTAATATTTGTGTCATTCTCAAAACTTTTGGCCACGACTGTACAGTCATATCTGACTGCTCTCTCATGTGTCTTATTTGAGTGAGTGACAGACAGAGAGGAGCAGCTAATGGATTTACTAACTGAAGGAGTTATTTCTGATTCTGGGTTTCAGGCAGAGCCGGGCTTTACATTTGTCAGAAACAAATCGGGACTGTGTAGGGTAGGGCTTAAAATTCATGCCCGTGCAGTGCTCTAATTCTGATGAATTCAAAAATAGTAAATACGTTAATGCCACTTTTAATTAAGGAGAGCTGTGCTTACTGTAGTTTTTGGTTAAAATAAATATATATTTTTTATTCAGTTATCTACAATGGCATGCTGAGTTGTACACTCCCACAGGTCCCTGAGCAAAAATGTAAACGGTGAACCGTGTCTTATTTTCACCCAATGCAGAAAGACTCTTGCCCAGCTACTGATTGTTATGTGGCCCTTCAAACATGTCTTCCAATAGAAAGGTTCACAGGAAAATAAAATATGAATTTACAGAAAGGCACTGAAGGGGGTCGTATTTGTTCAGACTGCTGTGACAATCTATCTACAACATAACCTATTGGAGAAGTAGCAGTCTATATAAGAGAAGCCTTAAAACTGTTTTCACCTTGTAACAGTCGACTCCTTTCTCTTCCTTGTTTTCTTTGTGTTATAGTTTCAAATACAGTTCCTAACAGTATTGAACACAGAAAAACTCACAACAAAATGATGTACGCACACAGTGCAAACACACACACACACAAACACACACAAGCCCTAGCTGTTTTGAACGGTTTTGTTTTCTGTTACAAATACATTTTTCTTCAGGGATAGGCTCCCCTATAGGGATTGTCTGGCCCTCTCTCTCTCTCCAGATGCTGTAGAAGAAGTAGGACACTAATGTGGTACACATGGGATCTCATCAAAAGAACACCTGGGTTTATTCAGCTTATTACCAGGAGTGGGCGTGTTATTACACATGCAGAGGAGCACATCAAGTTAAAGCAGCTCACAAAGGAGACTGCCGCCCAAACTGCTGCCAAGTGGTTATGCCCGCTCAGGTAAGGGGGTGTGGAGAGAGGGAGAGTGGAAGGGGGAGGATGGTGACTCAACTTTAATGCCATTTCACTGATTCACCCAAACTGCTTGAAGAAAAGAGCATGAAAGAGAGCCAGGGCTGTCAGAAAGACTCACAGCCATTTCTGAGCTCTCTCTCTTATCTGCGGCAGCAGGAGAACCAGAGAAGCAGAGAGAGGCTTAGGGTGCGTCAGCCCTGTGAGCCTGTTATGTTTCACCCATTACCCGGGTGGGTCTGAGCGTGGGCAGAGCAGCTCTTTGTGAAACTGTCGAGGAGCAGAATACGACCATATAGACTCGTAGACATCCCGACGGACGCTAATGCCGCACCTTGCTACAATAACGCACAGGTCTCATAAGCAGCAAAGACGACTTGAAAAACACACTGCTCCAGCGTTCATTTCCCAGGGGTCATTTATCAGTGTTGCACAAGAAGTAAATGAGTCTGACCTTGCTAGCCTCCTTCTCACTTCAGCTGGCTAATACAGGAGGTTAGATTCAGGGTTCACCAATTAAAGCCGATGTGTGAAAGGAAAGCACTAGTTGTAGCTAGCTGTGCATTATGCTGTCATACTGTATAGCTGGGTCTTCACTGTGGAGCTGGGTCTTCACTGTGGAGCTGGTTCTTCACTGTGGAGCTGGGTCTTCACTGTGGAGCTGGGTCTTCACTGTGGAGCTGGGTCTTCATTGTGGAGCTGGGTCTTCACTGTCATGACTAGGACTAAGTACTATATTTTCCTCAGTCTGTAGCCCTGAATATCCACTGTAGGATATTAAACAAATTCAGGTTGTCTTGACACCTATTTTCATAAACTACAGTAGACAACGGTATAAAAAAGGGGAAAACTAGGGGTTTGCGACCCCTAACTTTAACTCTAACGTATCCTTACAGTTCAGCATCTTCAAGCTCCGTTGTACAATATTACCCATTCAAAGCATGCCCGTTGAGTGTTGCTGTGTAGTGGGGTTGTTTAATCCATTGAGAGGTCAGACAGGGCGTTGCGAGATGGTGTAGTCTGCTCAGTAAAATCATTGTGACTGCATCTCAAATGGCACCCTATTCCCTATTAGGGTGCCATTTGAGACGCATCCTCTGTGACACTGATACCGGCAGAGCTGGGCACGTCGACGGCGACCTTGCATTAAGGCGTCACTCGATCAGGCAGGCGTCCCATGGTATGCAGGCAGACAGGGACAAACAGCAACCTTATAACTCTGGTCTCAGCACAGCTACAGTGGCCCCTCAGGGCCAAATCTACACCACTGACATTCACAGTCATAGTTCTAGCAGACATAGTACATGCACTGTACAAGACGCATACACACAGAGAAAGTGTCACACAGAGCGGAACAGGTGAACCCAAGAGCAGACTCAGACGAGGAGACTGGGATGAGGTAACCAAGGTATTTATTGAAACCCAGGGGGAAGATTGAATGCAGGCCAGGGGAAGCTCGGGCGGGTTGCTGGAAACTAGGTTTGGAGGCTGGAGCAAGAGGTGTGGGGACAGGGTAAGTAGGTCCGGAGGGGAATCCAAGGGAGCGTAGAGTGGGGAATCCAGAACAGAGTAGCAGGACTGATGAGAAGTCGGACTGGAGACAGGGACCAGAGTCAGAGTGGTCAGAACTGTAGCGGAGAGGAAAACAGCGTCAGGCAAGGAAAACAGGCACAGCACGAACAAACGGCTAGAAACATGAACTGACTGAGCAGAGATTACAATCTGGCAGTGTGGAAGTAGCAGGACTGAGTATTTGTAGAGGTCTTGATTATGGAACAGGTTGCAGCTGGTGGGGATCTGCTCTGACTCCAGCACACCTGTCTCCGCCCACACAATAACACACAGAGAGAGAGGGAGAGGGAGAGAGCACTGGGGGAGTGGCGGCAGGTCAAGGAGACACCGGATGAGCACTACAGGACGTGGCAGGAGCAGATGTGACAGAAAGATACTGTACACAAGGGAGTGTTTACACACACACACAAGACGCTAACACACTGGCCTTGATGTGGATAGATCGTGAGGACAGATCTACCCAGACGCAATGGTTTCATCATAACATCAGTGGTGGAAAAAGTACCCAAATGTCATACTTGAGTAAAAGTAAAGATACCTTAATAGAAAATTACTCAAGTAAAAGTGAACGTCACCCAGTAAAATACTACTTGAGTAAAAGTCTAAAAGTATTTGGTTTTAAATATACTTAAGTATCAAAAGTAAAAGTATAAATCATTTCAAATTGCTTATATAAAGAAAAATCAGATGCCGCAATTTTCTTGTACATTTTTTTTACAGATAGCCAGGGGCACACTCCAACACTCAGACATAATTTACAAATTAAGCGTTTGTGTTTAGTGAGTCCGTCAGATCAGAGGCAGTAGGAAGACCAGGTATGTTCTCTTGATAAGTGCATGAATTGGACCATTTTCCTGTCCTACTAAGGGTTCAAAATGTAATGAGTACTTTGGGTGTCAGGGAAAATGTATGGAGTAAAAAGTACATTATTTTCTTTAGGAATGTAGTGAAGTAAAAGTTGTAAAAAATATAAATAGTAAAGTAGAGATACCCCCAAAAAAGACTTAAGGAGTACTTTTAAACCACTGCATAACATTCCTTTACTTTATAGTAGCCAAGCCAGGGCACAATATTAAAAATGATGATGAATCAAGTTGCAGGAAGCCTGTATTCCAGCAGTTCTACAAGATGCTGCAATAGATGCTCCACCTTATCCTTTCATTCCCTCTACCTCCTAGCATCCTTTAACAAACAGGTCTCATACATTTTCTGGAACCTAACCAGATTCATGGCCTTGTCATTTTACATCACTCCCACGTGGGTGGACGCATCTGGCCCAGCCAGATTTAGCACCTACATGCATGTAGCCACACAGTACAGTTCACACTGACACATGTATAAATACACACGCTTGCTTACACATACACACACACACATTGATTTCCCTGCGGCTGCTACCTGCACACATTTCTGGGGGAGAGCAGGCTCTCTGCTTCCTGCAGTTACATACACCATCAGTACTTCTGTGTGAAAAAGACCATGCACTATGAATCCCAACAACAGATACACACACACACACACACACACACACACACACACACACACACACACACACACACACACACACACACACACACACACACACACACACACACACACACACACACACACCACACACACACCCCCCCTAGGCTGCACTCGCATGCTTGCACACGCTTGAGGTGGGTCTTCACACGTGTGATGTGCAGGTCCCTGCGGTTATATACACAGGTGGGTTTAGGGTCATGAAATATTGTGTGGATGAAGGGCGAGTGGGTGGCTGGCAGGTTGAATAAATAGAAAACAATGTATTAAAAATCCATATATGTATCATTCTCATCTATAGGCCACATTGAGGTTTTTCTTTCATTATTTGTATCTCTCGTTAGTGTGTAGCCTATGCCTTAGGACCTAACTGTAGTGCTGAATACATGCCAATTGCCAAATTATTTTGGAAACTTTTGGGAGGAGAAAAAGTTCAAGACTGTAGGTCTATAATTTAATCTGTGCTGATTGTGGCGCTAAACAAATTTGACAGTCACAAGACAGGGTCTTCAAAATGGCATCAAGGGAACTGTACTGTTCAGATGGGTTAAATGGAATAGTAGCCTAACTGAAATCTGGACACTGACTGTAGGTCTATAACCTCTCACATAGCCAAATATAATATTACCTCCTGCAGCATTAAGCATTTCTTGCAGGAAAATTTTACACCAAATATACATTTTGACTCAGCATCTTGAAAAAATGAATGCACAGTTATGGACCGTCTGTAAAGGTGCTATCTTTATCAGCATCATAAAAGCTGATAGTATTTCAACCACATAAAATATGCATCCAAGCTGAACTGAAATCTTATCAAAATATGTTGGGTCATTTTAACAGCTTTTAATTTCCTTAAAACCAGTCAAACTGATGCCATTTGGAAATGGTCCTGTTTTTATTTGAGTAATTGCATGTTATTCCCGGTCCCGAAACATCTTTGCTGAGAAAGAGAAACAGAGATAAAGGAGGAAAGAGAAAACAAATAAAAGATCCTAGAAATGTTCGATGCACACAAAAAGCTTATTTCTCTCAAATGATGTGCACAAATTTGTTTACATCCCTATTAGTGAGCATTTTTGCCAAGATAATCCATTCATGCCACACCTGTTAGATATCAAGAAGCAAATTAAACAGCATGATCATTACACAGGTGCACCTTGTGCTGGGGATAATACAAGTCTACTCTAAAATGTGCAGTTCTGTCACACAACACAATGCCACAGATGTCTCAAGTTATGAGGGAGCATGCAATTGGCATGCTGACTGCAGGAATGTCCACCAGAGTAGTTGCCAGATCATTTAATGTTAATTTCTCTACCATAAGCCACCTCCAACGTTGTTTTAGAGAATTTGGCAGTAAGTCCAACTGGTCTCACAACAGCAGACCACATGTAACCACGCCAGTCCAGGACCTCCACATCTGGGTAAGTCACCTGTGGGATGGTCTGAGAGCAGCCACCCGGACAGCTGATGAAACTTTGAGTTTGCACAACCCTACGAATTTCTGCACAAACTGTCATAAACCATCTCAGGGAAGCTCATCTGCATGCTCATCATCCTCACCAGGGTCTTGACCTGACTGCAAATGCTCACCTTCGATGGCCACTGGCACGCTGGGGAAGTATGCTCTTCACGGGTTAATCCTGGTTTTAACTGTACTGGGCAGATCACGGCGTATAGGTTAGCGATTTGTTGATGTCAATGTAATGAACAGAGTGCCCCATGGTGGTGTTGGGGTTATGGTACGGGCAGGCATATGCTACGGACAATGAACACAATTGTATTTTATCAATGGCAATTTGAATACACATAGATACTGTGACGAGACCGTGAGGCCCATTAATGTCGTGCCATTAATCCGCAGCCATCACCTCATGTTTCAGCATGATAATTCATAGCCCAATGTCACAAGGATCTATACACAATTCCTGGAAGCTGAAAATGTCCAAGTTCTTCCATGGCCTGCATACTCACTGGTTTTCTGATCCACACACCTACTTTTTAAAAAAGGTATCTGTGACCAACAGAGGCATATCTGTATTCCCAGTCATGTGAAATCCATAGATTAGGGCCTAATGAATTTATTTTAATTGACTGATTTCCTCATATGAACTGTAACTCAGTAAAATCTTGCATGTTGCATTTATATTTTTGTTCAGTGAACATTGAAGCATTCATTCTATCGATGTATTAAATGATTCTGGTGAGCAAGGGTTTATTTAGTCTTCTAGGGCAACATATAATGGCAGAAGATAAGCTGCATGCATCTTATTATAGACAAGTTGACTAACAAACCATATATATATAATATATAATATACCAAAATATTGAAAATGATTAGCAGAAAGACAGACGTATCTAAAACGGCATCTCTGACTGTACAACGTATTTTCTTTATTTGCTGGGTCGGGGGCCTCAGATTTTTACTATATCACATATAGATTGGCGGTTGCGGATGGGTTATTACCAATTGCGGGCTGGTGCAGTGAATAAACAGCTGACATGTGCATCACTAACACACGATCTCAGACTTACACATAAACCCTCTCACACACAGCTGATTGAAGGCCTCATTTAGAATTTCGAAAATGCAATTTTATTTCTGCAGCATATGCTGTGCGGTGGTTCCGATCCGTGCGCGGTGGTGAAAGCACCCAGCTCTGATAAATGGATGCTTGTGTGAAAGGTATCAAGGGAAGAGCTCAGAGGCACTAAAGGAGAAGGTGCTCTCCATGAAGAATCCTTCAATTTAGCAATTCCGCTCCACACCGCAGAGAGCTGGGAAGCGATCCTTTTCAATGGCATCTCCCTCACCACAGTATCAAGAGAACATGGCTTCCAGTTGGGGAGACAGGCACACACATGTATGCACGTATTCACACACACACACACACACACACACACACACACACACACACACACACACACACACACACACACACACACACACACACACACACACACACACACACACACACACACACGTTCTATTGAGTGATGAATCACGCTTCACCATCTGACAAATCTGGGTTTGGCAGATGCCAGGAGAACGCTACCTGCCTGAATTCATAGTGCCAACTGTAAAGTTTGGTGGAGGAGGAATAATGGTCTGGGGCTGTTTTCATGGTTTGGGCTAGGCCCCTTAGTTCCAGTGAATGAAAATATTAACGCTACAGCATACAATGGCATTCTAGACGATTCTGTACTTCCAACTTTGTAGCAACAGTTTGGGGAAGGCCCTTTCCTGTTTCAGCATGATAATGCCCCTGTGCACAAAGCGAGGTCCATACAGAAATGTTTTGTCAAGATCGGTGTGGAAGAACTTGACTGGTCTGCACAGAGCCCTGACCTCAACCCCATTGAACACCTTTGGGATCAATTGGAATGCTGACTGCGACCCAGGCTTAATCGCCCAACATCAGTGCCGACCTCACAAATGCTCTTGCAGCTGAATGGAAGCAAGTCCCCGCAGCAATGTTCCAACATCTAGTGGAAAGCCTTCCCAGAAGAGTGGAGGCTATTATAGCAGCAAAGGGGGGGACCAACTCCATATTAATGCTCATGACTTTGGAATGAGATGTTCGATGAGCAGGTGTCCACATAATTGTGGTTGTGTATATTAACTGTATATCACTATGTACTGTATACAGTATGACACTAACCTAATCAAGTAGGCCAATGTACTTTTTGGCATGATAAGTATTGCATACATTACAGTAATATAGGCCACTGTGGATCCACTAAATGTCCTGGCTATTAGGCCAATCTATTCTGTTATAGTCCCTATAGATACTCCCTATGTGTGGAATACATGTGGAGTTGGCTGCAGTTGCTATAGTTTCCTAAATACCATTTTTGTGGAGCTAGCCATGCTCTCACTGAGAGTAGCTGTGCACGGTCTCATCTGCCAAACAATTACAACTGAATCTGAAAGGCTGAAACTTCCCCTCCAATTCCTCTGTCCTTTTTAATTGAAATTCTTATCAGTTCAAATACGCTTGAAGAGATGAAGAAATGGGTATACACATGTAGGTAATAATTTTTTCTCTCAAGGTTTTTTTTCAATGAATCTCAGCGTTCAGATTCACTTAACATTCTGTGCTGGGTCTCTCTGCCCTTGCTGAACAATGCTGGAGTCTTGTGCTAGCCACGTGGGGGGGGACTAAGCTAACATATGGAATTGTTTTAAGATAGTCATACCATGGATAATTTAGCTATTTGAGTTGCAATTTTAGGACCCCTTTAGGTATCCCCAAAAATATATATACTGCTCAAAAAAATAAAGGGAACACTTAAACAACACATCCTAGATCTGAATGAAAGAAATAATCTTATTAAATACTTTTTTCTTTACATAGTTGAATGTGCTGACAACAAAATCACACAAAAATAATCAATGGAAATCCAATTTATCAACCCATGGTGGTCTGGATTTGGAGTCACACTAAAAATTAAAGTGGAAAACCACACTACAGGCTGATCCAACTTTGATGTAATGTCCTTAAAACAAGTCAAAATGAGGCTCAGTAGTGTGTGTGGCCTCCACGTGCCTGTATGACCTCCCTACAACGCCTGGGTATGCTCCTGATGAGGTGGCGGATGGTCTCCTGAGGGATCTCCTCCCAGACCTGGACTAAAGCATCCGCCAACTCCTGGACAGTCTGTGGTGCAACGTGGCGTTGGTGGATGGAGCGAGACATGATGTCCCAGATGTGCTCAATTGGATTCAGGTCTGGGGAACGGGCGGGCCAGTCCATAGCATCAATGCCTTCCTCTTGCAGGAACTGCTGACACACTCCAGCCACATGAAGTCCAGCATTGTCTTGCATTAGGAAGAACCCAGGGCCAACCGCACCAGCATATGGTCTCACAAGGGGTCTGAGGATCTCATCTCGGTACCTAATGGCAGTCAGGCTACCTCTGGCAAGCACATGGAGGGCTGTGCGGCCCCCCAAAGAAATGCCACCCCACACCATGACTGACCCACCGCCAAACCGGTCATGCTGGAGGATGTTGCAGGCAGCAGAACGTTCTCCAAGGCGTCTTCACTCTGTCACGTCTGTCACGTGCTCAGTGTGAACCTGCTTTCATCTGTGAAGAGCACAGGGCGCCAGTGGTGAATTTGCCAATCTTGGTGTTCTCTGGCAAATGCCAAACGTCCTGCACGGTGTTGGGCTGTAAGCACCACCCCCACCTGTGGACGTCAGGCCCTCATACCACCCTCATGGAGTCTGTTTCTGACCGTTTGAGCAGACATGCACATTTGTGGCCTGCTGGAGGTCATTTTGCAGGGCGCTGGCAGTGCTTCTCCTGCTCCTCCTTGCACAAAGGCGGAGGTAGCGGTCCTGCTGCTGGGTTGTTGCCCTCCTACGGCCTCCTCCACGTCTCCTGATGTACTGGCCTGTCTCCTGGTAGCGCCTCCATGCTCTGGACACTACGCTGACAGACACAGCAAACCTTCTTGCCACAGCTCGCATTGATGTGCCATCCTGGATGAGCTGCACTACCTGAGCCACTTGTGTGGGTTGTAGACTCCGTCTCATGCTAAAACTAGAGTGAAAGCACCGCCAGCATTCAAAAGTGACCAAAACATCAGCCAGGAAGCATAGGAACTGAGAAGTGGTCTGTGGTCCCCACCTGCAGAACCACTCCTTTATTGGGGGTGTCTTGCTAATTGCCTATAATTTCCACCTGTTGCCTATTCCATTTGCACAACAGCATGTGAAATGTATTGTCAATCAGTGTTGCTTCCTAAGTGGACAGTTTGATTTCACAGAAGTGTGATTGACTTGGAGTTACATTGTGTTGTTTAAGTGTTCCCTTTATTTTTTTGAGCAGTGTATATTTTAAAAATAATATATAGAATTTGGCCTTCACTACTCTAGCCCACAGAAAGGCGTTGAATAACACATTCATAAATGGCAAAAAATAAATCATAAAGAATAGGGTTTTGAAGTGTCTGTCCTATATCTATGATATTTAATAAAGGTCAGTATGTGGACACATATTTAGCCTCTTATATTTGTCGGAACAAAACTTCATTCGTTTGTATGGGTTACCTTCAGATGAGTCCCGTAACACTTGCAAAACGGAGAACACCACCATGTTAGTTACAGTCTCCTCTTTCCGTTTGGATGCTACCAACGTTTTCAGGAGAAGACCGATTTTCGGGATGTCTCATGGTCTGACAAACCACTGTCAAACCAAATTGCCAATTTAAGGATTTTTACAAAAAGATTTATAGGTACAAATAGTTGTACTGGATCTAAGCCCACTTACCTGAGGTAAAATGCAGACGTAGCTGTACCTTAATTTCACTATACAATGAACTATAGCTATAAGGCGTTTTGCGATGAAAGGAAACAAATTAACATATAAATAATGTAAATCCATCTTTATTTGCTGATCTCTTGTATGTTTTCCGTTTCATCCGCCCCCATGCTGAGCTATAATGACTGTGCTGTACATGTCTTTTAGCTACTCGCTAGCCCACCACTACTCTAGTCTTCTACTTTGATGTGCTCCAACATAAAGTGCTTTGTATCGTAGCCTGTAGTTCCCCTTGAGAACAACGTCATCTGTTTAATACAAAATATTCAGTGCTGATTTTATTTTCAACAGCTTGAGAGTAAATACTTGTCTGGTAAATGCATCAGGACAGACTGAGACAACAAAATGAAAAGGTAATGGAATGTACCCATGAATGGAACATACAGTATCTATGAATGCTGTTCCCTAAGACTAGTTAGATTACACATGTCAATGTTTAGTCAAATGTATTGTTGTTGTATTCTTGACTTAAGACGGAATATGATGGGCCTGGTAGCCATCCCACTGTATATTCGGTATGGCAGGTAAGGCCCATGCAGGACTCAAACCTACAACCCTGGTGCTTCAAACTATTGAGTGTCCGAGTTGCCATGACGGTGTAAGTCATTGCAGCAATCGGAGTGTCGGGCAATCGCTGTCAAGCGAAGTCGGGGCGTTCATTAAGGTACCATCTCAATTTGTAGTGACCTCCATGGAAAGACAAATTAAAGTAAATAAACGAGGGAGGGAGGGAGGGGGTTGAATAGTGGTTCCTGGAACCTTCTTTCATCTTTCCAATTTCAACCCAAATCCCCCATGCACCCCCTTTTACACACACACACACACACACACACACACACACACACACACACACACACACACACACACACACACACACACACACACACACACACACACACACACACACACACACACACACACACACGCCATTTACCTCTGAACTTGACCTCGTCCTTCTCTCCCATCTCCACGGCCCTTCAGTAGCCATTAGTGTGTAGCTTGAGTTTATTCCTTCATTAGACCTGTGTGTGTTTCTGGAGGAAAAGGAACACTGTAACCCTCAGGCTATCAGTGCATAATGTGTGTGTGTGTGTGTGTGTGTGTGTGTGTGTGTGTGTGTGTGTGTGTGTGTGTGTGTGTGTGTGTGTGTATGTATGCGTCCATGCATGTGCGTCCATGTGGGTGTGCGAATGTGTGTGCGTGTCTTGCATGCTGGGAGCTGGCATTACACACAAACCATTATCCTCTGTTCCTAAACCTGTCACCTTCTCCCTTGGACCCAGTAGTGCTTCTACAACACACACTAAACAAACAACATACTTTTATATGAAAAATGTTCTGAATCATGGTGAAACAAATCTGCCCCTCGCTCCTCATATTTAAATATTTCCCCATCCCTTTGCTTCACCAAGCAGGCTATTTCATGCTATGTGTAATAAAGGGATTAATTTGATATGCTCAGGCTGAGAATGGAACTAAATGGGGCAGGAGATATAAATAGATTTACCTCAGAGCTTCTCATTTCAGCAAAATGTCACTTTTCACAAAAGCGCTTTCTCAATCTTGGACACTTTTATCGAGGTTCAGAGGGGCTATACTAAAATGGCAGCCATGTATGGGCTTACAGTGAACCTCTTTAAAAGGTGGACTGAACTTCCTGATTTAGCCTCAGTTTTAATTCTCCTCAATATGAAATGTGACTGAGAACAAGATGATTTGGGTTTTGGAGGCGTGCTTTGATGTGGATGTCTCTTGTGTGTGTGTTTGAAAGTGGGAAGCGTTTATACTTTCACTCTGACAAAACAGTGCACATTTACAGTCACTCACCCTTCTAGATAACTTGAAACAGTCAAACCAGGTCTTGTTTCTGGAATTAGCCTAGACTAGCTTGCAAGCAAGCCAACTTATTTTGCCAATTAGCTTCAGCCGGCTGGTTTGCTATTGTGGCAAAGTTGGTTTGACTTTGGATATCTGGGGGGCTAATTAGGGATGTTCAATAAATATCACAATGTAATTGGTACAATATTTTTTTTGTTGTCTCATTAAATGCTTCAATATTTGTATATGAATTTATACAATTTATAGTTGGTTTTGAAGTAATTGAAATTTGGAGCTATTGACGTTTTAAAATATTGTCCTATTGTGTAATTTACTGATGGTCCTTAACTAGCCACATACGGATATGAAATGTCAAACTAAATTGACCATGGGCATTACGATCAGCATTACAGCTGTGCTCCGAATGAATGATTACTTGAGGGCTGCCAACTGTGGGCAGGATTGAAATAAACAGAGCCTTAGGAAGAATGTTACGGTGCCCTTCGTTCCATTAATATTGTTTTCTCTCATAATAATCTCATAAAAATACGTATTGGACGAAAATGACGAAAATGATCTTATTTACACTTTGTAGTCAATTTTGTCCCTAGAATAAATGTTTCTGACGCATATCAATGCTACATAGGCCTTTTCCTAAATTTCGCTTTTTTGGTTCAGTCACAATTTAAGGTCACACAGTGCATGAACAGGTAGCCTAGTTGTTGTACCATTGGTCATTTATGATTTGTGCATTAAGAGAGTTTGATCAGACCACAACAGGCTACAGTTCTCTTAACTTTGGTCGACCCATAGTGTGTGGTGGGGAGGAGCACCTGTCCAATAGCATGAATAACAGACCTTTATATTATTACTTGCATGCCATACAGTTAATATGGCATGATCAGATGGGGCTGCTCCATAGAAATAGATAGTGGACTCATCTTTGTATCTGTGCCATTATAGTGCCTATGACAGCACGGGCAGCGCCATTAAGGCAGTCTCCATTTTGAAGTAGTACATTTTCTTCTTCATGATTGGCTGATCCCTCCTGATGACCAGGTATGGACATGACGCTAACAGGGTCACCAGGAGGGATCAGCAAATGAAGTTGGAAGTCCCACCCAGTTGACTACATTAAAATAGTGGATGCCCTCAATGGCGCTGCCCATGCTAATACGGCCTTTTGGTCGCTAAAGGCCTCTATCATTCTCTATGGGCTGCTCTTAGCCAAACACCCATTCCTATCCCTTAATGCAATTGGATTGAGATGGCGACGATAGATCACAAGGAGGAGACCGGGCTGACAAATGCCTTGCTCCGATGGTCATGTAAAGGATAATTTCAGCCTAGTGGGAGTGAAATTTTTGGAGAAAGTGGATCCCTGCCTTTTGGCTGATCCATATGTAGTCTCAGGCTGAGTAGAAAAGAAGTTGAGGACTGTTAAATCGGTGAAGTAGCCTTTGTATTTTCTGTGTTTATTTTGTCCAGAGGAAGCAGGCGCTTTGCCTCAAGTGTTGAGGTGGAGCAACTGAAATTGAAGATTCCCTGTGTCTGTGACGCCCGCTATTTAGTGCGAAGCAGACCCGGTGGCGAAACTGAGAAGACACTGTCTGTCCTTTTGAGTTTTTACCTGATAAAGTCAAGTTAGGATATGTCAGTTATCCTGTGAAAGCTTTTGTGCCAAACCCACTAAGGTGCTTTAATTTAACTAGGCAAATCAGTTAAGAACACTTTTTTTATTACAATGATTGTCTACCCCAGCCAAACCCGGACAACTGTGCGCCGCCCTATGGGACTCCCAATCACAGCCGGATGTGATGCAGCCTGGATACGAACCAGACTGCAGTGACGCCTCTTGCACTGAGATGCAGTGCCTTAGACCGCTGCGCCACTCGGGAGCACTCTTCTTAGATGCCAAGCTTCTGGTCATGTTGCAGCGGTCTGTAGGAGGGAGCTTCAGAGACGTGAGAAGTGATCAGGAGGGCATGGGACAAAGGAATGTGTACTATTGGTGGAAGAAACTGTGTGTGTCAATTGTGGGGGTGCCCATGTTGCTGGGCATCAGAAGTTACCGGTGCGAGAGAGACAGGTTGAGGTTGCCAGGGTCAGTGTCGAACAGAAGGTGCAGTATGCTAAGGCAGTGAAGAGAGTAGAGGATTATGGGTCAAGGGTGAGCAGTAGAGCTAGGCCAATACAGAGTGATATGCATTTGTGCTTCAGTAAGGTTGGCTTCTTAGCATTCATTTCCATGGTTATCAACTGTACCGCAGAAATAGAAAGTCATTTATAGAAAATATATGTTGTGTTGGCATCTGCAGAGAAGTACTTGGGTGTTCTAGGTTTTACTGCAGAAGAGTTACGAGGTGTGTTCAGCGAAAGAGTCCCGTCCTCCCATGCCGTCAGCCTGGTGTAGGATCAGTTAGGTTCAAAGTAATGGAATAGGGTTGTATATAGATGGAGGGTTAGTTAGGGTCAAAGAAGTGGGATGGGGTGGTATATAGATGGAGGGTTAGGGTCAAAGTAGTGGGATGGGGTGGTATATAGATGGAGGGTTAGTTAGGGTCAAAGTAGTGGGATGGGGTGGTATATAGATGGAGGGTTAGTTAGGGTCAAAGTAGTGGGATGGGGTGGTATATAGATGGAGGGTTAGTTAGGGTCAAAGTAGTGGGATGGGGTGGTATATAGATGGAGGGTTAGTTAGGGTCAAAGTAGTGGGATGGGGTGGTATATAGATGGAGGGTTAGTTAGGGTCAAAGTAGTGGGATGGGGTGGTATATAGATGGAGGGTTAGTTAGGGTCAAAGTAGTGGGATGGGGTGGTATATAGATGGAGGGTTAGTTAGGGTCAAAGTAGTGAGATGGGTGGTATATAGATGGAGGGTTAGTTAGGGTCAAAGTAGTGGGATGGGGTGGTATATAGATGGAGGGTTAGTTAGGGTCAAAGTAGTGGGATGGGGTGGTATATAGATGGAGGGTTAGTTAGGGTCAAAGTAGTGGAATGGGGTGGTATATAGATGGAGGGTTAGTTCGGGTCAAAGTAGTGGGATGGGGTTATATACACATTACCATTCAAAACTTTGGACACACCTACTCATTCAAGGGTTTTACTTTATTTTTACTATTTTCTACATTGTAGAATAATAGTGAAGACATCACAACGATGAAATAACACATATGGAATCATGTAGTAACCAAAAATGCGTTAAACAAATCAAAATACATTTTATATTGTATATTATTCAAAGTAGCCACTCTTTGCCTTGATGACAGCTTTGCACACGCTTGGCATTCTCTCAACCAGCTTCACCTGGAATGCTTTTCCAACAGTCTTGAAGGAGTTCCCACATATGCTGAGCACTTGTTGGCTGCTTTTCCTTCACTCTGCGGTCCAACTCATCCCAAACCATCTCAATTGGGTTGAGGTCGGATGATTGTGGAGGCCAGGTCATCTGATGCAGCACTCCATCACTCTCATTCTTGGTCAAATAGCCCTTACACAGCCTGGAGGTGTGTTTTGGGTCATTGTCCTGTTGAAAAACAAATTATAGTCCAACTAAGCGCAAACCAGATGGGATGGCGTTTCGCTGCAGAATACTGTGGTATCTTTGCTGGTTAAGTGTGCCTTGAATTCTAAATAAATCACAGCCAGTGTCACCAGCAAAGCACCCCCACACCATCACACATCCTCCTTCATGCTTCACGTGGGAACCACACATGCGGAGATCATCTGTTCACCTACTCTGCGTCTCAGAAAGACACTGCGGTTGGAACCAGAAATCTCCAATTTGGACTCATCAGACCAAAGGACAGATTTCCACAGGTCTAATGTCCATTGCTCGTGTTTCTTGGCTCAAGCAAGTCTCTTCTTCTTACTGGTGTCCTTTAGTTGTGGTTTCTTTGCAGCAATTTGACCATGAAGGCCTGATTTCATGCAGTCTCTGAACAGTTGACATTAAGATGTGTCTATTACTGATAAGGGAATTTATATTTTAAAGTAATGACTAAAGAATTCCACCCTGAAACGTAATTATTAGACTATGTAAAATGTATTAGGATGATTAGACTAAATTCCAATAAGGTTTGATTAAGACAAGTTAAGGGTGAGAAATGTGGGACTGAGAAAACACAGAGGACAATTGAACTATACATGACCTGACCTGGTTGGAACTCTGAAAAATGTACGACAAGAAAGAGACCCTGTCAAGGTCCCTCTAATATAGGGAGGGAGGGAACGGCATGGAACTGCCAGCTTGGTAGTGATAAACGAGGAATGTGGACTGTGGGGAAAGATACAGCCCACCTACTGTTTGTGTGTGTGTGTGTGTGTGTGTGTGTGTGTGTGTGTGTGTGTGTGTGTGTGTGTGTGTGTGTGTGTGTGTGTGTGTGTGTGTGTGTGTGTGTGTGTGTGTGTGTGTGTGTGTGTGTGTGTGTGTGTGTGTGTGCGTGTAAGTAGGTGGAGGTGGGAGTTATAAAATGACATGTCTTTGCATTTTTTACTTTAGAGCGCTCTCTGAATAAAGCTTGCGAACCTTTTGCAGAAGCTGAGTCTTTGCCTAATTATTATTAAACCCAGGGTCTTACAAACCTCGGGGATTGGTCAAAGCTTAAATAATTGTTTAGTTATCATCATTGGGATTGAAAATTCTCGTGACAATTACTTGAACTCTGTGAAGCATTTATTTGGGCTGCAATCTGAGGTGCAAGTAGTTGCCGATTTCTAAGGCTGGTAACTCTAATAAACTAAAATCCTCTGCAGCAGAGGTAACTCTGGTTCTTCCTTTCCTCATAAGAGCCAGTTTCATCATGGTGCTTGATGGTTTTTGCAACTGCACTTGAAGAAACTTTCAAAGTTCTTGAAATTTTCCCTATTGACTGACCTTCATGTCTTAAAGTACTGATGGACTGTAATTTCTCTTTGCTTATTTGAGCTGTTCTTGACATAATATGGTCTTTTACCAAATAGGGCTATTTTCTGTATACCAACCCTACAATGCAGAAAATAGTAAAAATAAAGAAAAACCCTGGAATGAGTAGGTGTGTCCAAACTTTTGACTTACACTGTAGGTGTAGGATCAGTTAGGGTCAAAGTAGTGGGATGGGTGGAGGGCAGTGGCAGTTAGTGCCGTTTAAGATGAGGGAGGCTGATTACAGCATATTGGATGGCTCTCATATTCCATTCACCCAGTTCAATGTAACAGTGATAGGTTTAGGCTACTACATTATACTAAAATTATACCCATCATGAGGTTGCTACAACCGAGCCTATAAATGAAAGTTTGCAACGTAGGTGCACACAGGTCGAGAGACAAATTTGAGGTGACAGACAGTGACATTCAGTACCGCCTCGCATCTAGCTGATATAGGGTGTAATCAATAGTCAAACAGTTGCAAACGAGAGTTTCTATTGGACAAATTCAGGTATGTTTATCCCCGTTTTGTTCCGTTTGCTTCTGTTTTAGAAAATCTTTCAACAGAATCGGCGGAATGAATACACCCCTGATCACGCATAAACACAGTTCACTTTCATAGCAGCCACGTTGTATTCCTTCTCGCATCCATGCGCTCTCCTCCTCTCACCTCTTCCCTTCGCTTGTGGACTTCAACGCACAACACATCAGCTGTATGTGACCAGACTAAATAACCTTTCCAAACTAAACAGCTACACACAGCCTACATCGTTGTCACCATATTAGCTAAAGTAACATGCTGGTCAGTATAGCTAATAGAACTAATGTGTTAGTAAACCTGCTACAATCATGCAGTAACTTTACAGTGTATACTCAGTTAGCAGTTTAGTAGTTACACCCCGGCGGCCCCAGTGGCAATAAATGAGTAATACCAAAAGCTTACTTTGACTTGGAAGAGTTCCAGTGTTGTGTTGGAAAGTCATAGCCAGCTGGCTAACATAGCTTCCCTCTGTTTGAGCAGGGTGTTTCAGTAGGCTAAACTAGCTAGCTGCATTTGCTAGCTAAGTAAGTGAAACTGAAAGTGAAAAAAAATGCTTCTCCTTAATTTTGGAAGAAATTCATTTGTTCAACTATTGTCTTTCTCTCTCTTTGAGTCAACAACTCACCACATTTTATAAACTGCAGTGCTAGCTAGCTGTAGCTTATGCTTTCCGTACTAGATTAATTCTCTGATCATTTGATTGGGTGGACAACATGTCAGTTCATGCTGCAAGAGCTCTGATAGGCTGGAGGACGTCCTCCAGAAGTTATCAGAATTACTGTGTAAGTCTATGGAAGGGAGTAAGAACCATGAGCCTCCTAGGTTTTGTATTGACATCAATGTACCCAGAGGAGGACGGAAGCTAGATGTCCTCCGGCTACACCATGGTGCTACTCTACAGAGTACTGTTGAGGCTACTGTAGACCTTCTTTGCATAATACTGTGTTTTAATCAATTATTTGGTGATGTGATTATATTTAGTAAAGTTATATCTAAAAAGGATATATTTTCAAATGTTTTACCATTTTACATTTTATGAAATTCACTGAGGAGGATGGTCCTCCCCTTCCTCCTCTGAGGAGCCTCCACTGGTGGAGGGTTAGTTAGGGTCAAAGTAGTGGGATGGGGTGGTATATAGGTGGAGGGTTAGTTTGGGTCGAACTAGTGGGATGGGGTGGAGGGTTAGCTGGTGGTACAATTTTTTCCTTTTTTCCTTCCTCTTTAATTTTTGTGTAACAAAATACAACATGATCGATAACACCCTACCCCACAGTAGGTGGTGGCATGCACAAACAAAATGTGCGAACGCCATGATACCAAATAATAATAAGAAAATGCAGTTGGATCCTCTCACATCCAGTATGTGGGTTAGTGCTATACGGGTTCATTTGGACGTCTCTAACCTACACCCTTACCCTAACGTTAACCCTTACCCTAACCATAACCCTGACCAAACCATAACCCTAACCTTAATTAACCGTTTTCAATTACAACTTCAATGGGTGATGTCAGTTGGGACATCCCAAGGATTCCGTTTAGACTTTTCCCAGAGTGTGTCAACAGTCAGGACATAATACAGATTGATAGATTATTCTTGTCCTCAAGGGGCCAGATTGGTGTCACACGTTTTCCCATATCCCTAGCTAACACACCTGATTAAACTAATTGCATTCTAAACTGAAGACCATGGTTAGTTGATTATTGGAGTTATTATAGCGGCAGCTAAAGCGTGACACGGATCAGGCCCCCAGAGGACTGGAGTTACCTAACTGATACTGGACAGCAGTCTCTATTACTGAGCTGGAGAAGCCTTCTCTGAACCAATGATTTAACAGAGTTGAACAAAAGCTTTGGCAAACTGGTGTAAGAACTGTGAACAGAGGCTGCCCTTGGCAATGACAAGTGTTTTGCAGTGCGTACAGAAAAACTGAGTGCGAGGGAGGAGTGCTTTTAACACTGTTAATGTTTATGTATTCGGTCTTAAGTGTCAATGTACTAGTGATTCCAGGGTGAATTCAAGCGATTGAGTGAAAGTGGTATGACAGGAAAAGAAAGGAGAGGAAAGGAAAGGAAAGGAAAGGAAAGAGACTCATATAGAGCAGCAGGGTTTCTAAGAGTGCAGATAAGAGCCTGGTATAACAACTAACAACTAACTCCTCACTATTATCTATTATTAATATATTAATAATATTTAATTCACATCATATTTTAAAGTCACTGAAAGCAATGATCAAGAAACAGTATTTAAAAAAGCATGTTGATCTTTATCGGATAGAATCTCTCAAATCTATGTTTGACAAAGATGTATATGGACATGATAACCATGGATATGACACACATTTCTCTCCACTTCCTGTATGATAGAAACTGTTCTTCACTAATTATCACATTGAGACAGGCGTCGGTCGGACTGCAATCACCACTCTACGCCTCAACATAATTAAATCAACCAGGAAATATTAACTTTGAGATGACGGCTACAGAACAACAGCGAAGCAAAGAAGACACATGTACTTTCGGCTTGTAAAAAAAACCTTAATCCTCTCTCTTTGTCTCTCCGACAAAGGCAAGCCTCTCTCATTCTCCAAGGCTCAGATAAACGAAGAGCAGGAGCGTAGTCCCAGACTTGATACAAAAGCTTGCTTAATGAACACTGCCAAAGGATTTGGCTGAGAGTCGGTTTTCCTTCCTCCCATTTAGCCACCCTCTTTAGTGCACTGCTACCATCCACCCTCTGTAGTGCCCTGCTACAGTACCATCCACCCTCTGTAGTGCACTGCTACCATCCACCCTCTGTAGTGCCCTGCTACAGTACCATCCACCCTCTGTAGTGCACTGCTACCATCCACCCTCTGTAGTCCCCTGCTACAGTACCATCCACCCTCTGTAGTGCCCTGCTACAGTACCATCCACCCTCTGTAGTACACTAATACCAGCCCAGTAGTAGGCAGCAGCAGCATCACACTCACACCCTGCAATCAACCCACTGGGCAAAAATCAACATTGAATCAACATTGTTTCCACATCAATTCAACTACAAAATCAATGTGATGATGTTAAATTCACATGGAAAACTGACTGGACTTTTTTTCGCCCACATTTTTACCTAAATCAAATTACCTGACATTTTTTGTTGATTTCATGTTGAATTCACGTTAGTTGACAACTCAAGCCAAATGTAAATCAAAACTAGACATTGAAATGACGTCTGTGCCCAGTGGGAAGGACCTGATTCATTCAAATCAGACCAGTCATTTTCTCCCTTCTCTCTGCTCTCGTTGACTAGCCTCCTGAAGACACCAATCTAAATGTGTAGCTATTCTAATTATGCAGAAAATGATCTCACTGATTTAATTAGTCTAACCAGAGGGATAGTGAAGGTATTACCATACTGTTTACAACATCTATCCTTTTCAGATCTGAGTGGAAAAAACAACAAACCAATCAGAAAGCAGAAAAAAAATATATGACCAAACTAAGGCTGTGGCGGTCATGAAATTTTGTCAGACGGTTATTGTCAAGCAAATAACTGCCGGTCTCACAGTAATTGACAGTTAATTAACATAAACACACAATTCCTGGCTTCCAACGCATAGCCTACAAGCCAGTGACGCAGACTTTTGGAACATCAACATTTTAAAAAGTCTAATAAATCCATTTAATATCGCCTACACCATCACAATACATCCATTATTTAATTTAGACAGGTCTAAAGAAACATGATATGAAGAAAATGTTGTCTATTTCAGAAGAACAGAATAGCATACTCTGAGTTGTCCTTATATTAGGCCCTGATATGCTGTGCCATATGGCTGTGGGCTACATTAGTTCATTTAGCAGACAAGATTTACTTAGAAATGCGTGGCATAATTGTTTATTATTTTATAGTATGAAAAATACAATTGAACATAGCTGAATAAAATAGAAAGGATATTTTCTCCAAACAATTTCCAAGGAAGTGCACTCATGCGGCTATTCTGTGTTCAGCAGTTAAAGAAATAGGACCTCCTATATGCTTCATTTAGAGCTATTTATGTAACTTTAGTTGTGATACAAACGTTGGGTTATATGTTTTGATTTGAATACATTCTAAGGCAGCATGATGCGGCACTAATGATTTGAATGAAGTTAAATAAAAGGCATGAGCTCTGATTTGTTTCTTGTGCAGGCTGCACACACTTTGACAAGCACTTGATAATATTCTCACCAGGTCTCGAATTTCCAGGCAGCATCCCGCTTGTGTGGGCAAAGTGGCCGTTGTGCCCTTGGACTGAATAATTATATAATTATAATTCCCTTCTCCCGGCTGCCATGCTCCGAAGCACATCTCACACACATGGCTCGCTCAGATATCTCAATTCTTATTAGCCAATGCCTGTCACGTGATCGGATCCTTCTTACAGGCATCTCAGATAAGAATTAGGCTACAAGTGAAGACAGACACATCAGGAAGGCAACTGCGCAATTCCACGATTATGTATGTAATGCTTTTATTATAAAGGTGCATTTTTATGGTGAGAATTATCTTCCCCAAACTTGAAACTCACGCGCCGCCTACAGTTGAAGTCGGAAGTTTACATCCACTTAGGTTGGAGTCATTAAAACCTGTTATGGATAGGGGTTCCGCTAGCGGAACGTTTCGACAACATCCAGTGAAATTCCAGAGCACGAAATTCAAAGAAAATTATTAGAAACATTTAACTTTCATACATTCACAAGTGCAATACACCAAATTAAAGCTTAACTTCTTGTTAATCTAGCCACCATGTCAGATTTCAAAAAGGCTTTATGGCGAAAGCAAACCATGCGATTATCTGAGGACAGCGCCCAGCATACCAACACATGAAAATCAGATTTCAACCCGCCAAGTGTGACACAAAACTCCGAAATAACGATATAATTCATGCCTTACCTTTGAAGAACTTCTTCTGTTGGCACTCCAATATGTCCCATAAACATCACAAATGGTCCTTTTGTTCGATTAATTCCTTCGTTATATCTCCAAAATGTCAATTTATTTGGCGCGTTTGATTCAGTAAAACACCGGTTCCAACTCGCCCAGCATGACTACAAAATATCTAATAAGTTACCTGTAAACGCTGTCCAAACATTTCAAACAACTTTCCTAATCCAAATTTAAGACGGGATAAACTGTGTTCAATACCGGATAAAAACAACGTAGAGCGCACATCAAAACACTAGACAGCACTTGGCTGGACCCTTGTTCTGAACAGTCGTACTTCTTAATTTCTCTAAAGAAAAACATCAACCAATTTCTAAAGACTGTTGACGTGCTACCTGTCCCAGACCTGTTGTCCCAGACCTGCTGGAACCCTGATCTATTCACCGGACGTGCTACCTGTCCCAGACCTGCTGTTTTCAACTCTCTAGAGACAGCAGGAGCGGTAGAGATACTCTCAAAGATCGGCTATGAAAAAGCCAACTGACACTTACCCTTGTGTTACTGACTTGTTGCACCCTCGACAACTACTATGATTTTTATTATTTGACAATGCTGGTCATTTATGAACATTTGAACATCTAGGCCATGTGCTGTTATAATCTCCACCCAGTACAGCCAGAAGAGGACTGGCCACCCCTCATAGCCTGGTTCCTCTCTAGGTTTCTTCCTAGGTTTTGGCCTTTCTAGGGAGTTTTTCCTAGCCACCGTGCTTCTACACCTGCATTGCTTGCTATTTGGGGTTTTAGGCTGGGTTTCTGTACAGCACTTTGTGATATCAGCTGATGTAAGAAGGGCTATATAAATACATTTGATTTGATTTGATCTAGTGGAAGCAATAGGAACTGCAACCAAATGCCACAGAAATCTAGGTTCCCATAGAAAGCCCATTGAAAACAGAGTCATCTCAAAAACATTTTTTCCTGGATGGTTTCGCCTGCCAAATAAGTTCTGTTATACTCACAGACATTATATTAACAGTTTTATAAACTTTAGAGTGTTTTCTATATTCTATCTATTATATGCATATCCTAGCTTCTGGGCCTGAGTAGCAGGTAGTTTAATTTGGGCACGCTTTTCATCCAAAATTCCGAATGCTGCCCACTATCCTAAAAAATGAAAACTCGTTTTTCAACCACTCCACACATTTCTTGTTAACAAACTATAGTTTTGGCAAGTCGGTTAGGACATCTACTTTGTGCATGACACAAGTAATTTTTCCAACAATTGTTTACAGACAGATTATTTCACTTATAATTCACTGTATCACAATTCCAGTGGGTAAGAACTTTACATACACTAAGTTGACTGTGCCTTTAAACAGCTTGGAAAATTCCAGGAATGATGTCATGGCTTTATAAGCTTCTGATAGGCTAATTTAAATAATTTGAGTCAATTGGAAGTGAACCTGTGGATGTATTTCAAGGCCTACCTTCAAACTCAGTGCCTCTTTGCTTGACATCATGGGACAATCAAAAGAAATCAGTCTGGTTCATCCTTGGGAGCAATTTCCAAATGCCTGAAGGTACCACGTTCATCTGTACAAACAATAACATGCAAGCATAAACACCATGGGACCATGCAGCCATCTTACCGCTCAGGAAGGAGACACGTTCTGTCTCCTAGAGATGAACGTACGTTGGTGCGAAGTGCAAATCAATCCCAGAACAACAGCAAAGGACCTTGTGAAGATGATGGAGGAAACAGGTACAAACGTATCCTGAAAGGCCGCTTAACAAGGAAGAAGCCACTGCTCCAAAACCGCCATAAAAAAGCTAGACTAAGGTTTGCAACTGCACATGGGAACAAAGATTGTACTTTTTGGAGAAATGTCCTCTGGTCTGATGAAACAAAAATAGAACTGTTTGGCCATAATGACCATCGTTATATTTGGAGGAAAAAGGGGGAGGCTTGCAAGCCGAAGAACACCATCCCAACCGGGGTGGCAGCATCATATTGTGGGGTGCTTTGCTGAAGGAAGGACTGGTGCACTTCACAAAATAGATGGCATTATGAGCAAGGAAAATTATGTGGATATATTGAAGCCACATCTCAAGACATCAGTCAGGAAATTAATGGGTCTTCCAAATGGACAATGACCCCAAGCATACTTCCAACGTTGTGGCAAAATGGCTTAAGGACAACAAAGTCAAGGTATTGGAGCGTCCATCACAAAGCCCTAACCTCAACCCCATAGAAAATTTGTGGGCAGAACTGAAAAAGCGTGTGCGAACAAAGAGGCCTACAAACCTGACTCAGTTACACCAGCTCTGTCACGAGGAATGGGCCAAAATTCAGCCCACTTATTGTGGGAAGCTTGTGGAAGGCTACCCGAAATGTTTGACCCAAGTAAAACAATTTAAAGGCAATGCTACCAAATACTAATTGAGTGTATGTAAGATGTAAGATGTTCAAATGTTCATAAATGACCAGCATGGTCAAATAATAATAATCACAGTAGTTGTCGAGGGTGCAACAGGTTAGCACCTCAGGAGTAAATGTCAGTTGGCTTTTCATAGCCGATCATTGAGAGTATCTCTACCGCTCCTACTGTCTCTAGAGAGTTGAAAACAGCAGGTCTGGGACAGGTAGCACATCTGGGTCTTCTCCTGAGCCTTAACAGAAACTGAAATGGTCTACCCACACAGTGTGGTGAAGGCACAACAGCGTCTTTTCAACCTCAGGAGGCTGGAGAAATTTGATTAGTCACCTAAAACCCTCACAAACATTTACAGATGCACAATTGAGAGCATCCTGTCGGGCTATTACACCGCCTGTTAAGGCAACTGCACCGCCCACAACCGCAGGACTCTCCAGAGGGTGGTACGGTCTGCCCAACGCATCACCGGGGGCAAACTACCTTCCCTCCAGGACACCTACAGCACCCGAAGGCCGAAAAGATCATCAAGGACAATAACCACCCGAGCCACTGCCTGTTCACCCCGCTATCATCCAGAAGGCAAGGTCAGTACAGGTGCATCAAAGCTGGGACTGAGAGACTGAAAAACAGCTTCTATCTCAAGGCCATCAGACTGTTAAATAGCCATCACTAGCACATTAGAGGCTTCTGCCCTATATACGTAGACTTGAATTCACTGGCCACTTTAATGACAGAACAATAATTACTTTAATAATGTTTACATATTTTTCATTACTCATCTCATCTCTAATTCTATTCTACTGTATCTTAGTCTATGCCGCTCTGACATTGCTCGTCCAAATATTTATATATTCTTAATTCCATTCCTTTACTTTAGATTTGTGTGTATTGTTGTGAAATTGTTAGATATTACTTGTTAGATACTACTGCACAGTTTGAGCTAGAAACACAAGCATTTCGTTACACCCGCAATAACATCTGCTAAACATGTGTATGTGACCAATAAAATTTACACAATACCCCATAACGACAAAGCAAAAACAGGTTTTTAGAAATGTTTGCAAATTTATAAAACATTTTTTTAACTGAAATATAACATTTACAAAGTATTCAGACCCTTTACTCAGTACTTTGTTGAAGCACCTTTGCCTTGAGTCTTCTTGGGTAAGATGCTACAAGCTTGGCACACCTTTATTTGGGGAGTTTCTCCCATTCTTCTCTGCAGATCCTCCAAAGCTCTGTCAAGTTGGATGGGGAGCGTCTCTCCAGAGATGTTTGATCGGGTTCAAGTCCGAGCTCTGGTTGGGCCACTCAAGGACATTGAGATTTGTCCCGACGCCACTCCAGCTTTGTCTTGGCTGTGTTCTTAGGGTCGTTATCCTGTTGGAAGATGAACCTTCACCCCAGTCTAAGGTCCTGAGCACTCTGGAGAAAGTTTTCATCAAGGATCTCTCTGTACTTTCCTCCGTTCATCTTTCCTTCGACCCTGACTAGTCTCCCAGTCCCTGCAGCTGAAAAACTTCCCCACAGCATGATGCTGCCACCACCATGCTTCACCGTAGGGATGGTATAGGCCAGGTAATCAGTGGTGCCTGGTTTCCTCCAGACGTGACACTTAGCATTCAGGCCAAAAAGTTCAATATTGATTTCATCAGACCAGAGAATCTTGTTTCTCATGGTCTGAGAGCCCTTTAGGTGCCTTTTGGCAAACTCCAAAGGGGCTGTCATGTGCCTTTTACTAGTTCTAGGAAGAGTCTTGGTGGTACCAAACTTCTTTCATTTAAGATGGAGGCCACTGTGTTCTTGGGGACCTCAATGCTGCAGATATTTGCAGGTACCCTTCCCCAGATCTGTGCTTTCGACACAAACCTGTCTCGTAGCTCTATGGACAATTCCTTCAACCTGTTTTTTGCTCTGACGTGCAACTGTCAACTGTGGGACCTTATATAGACAGGTGTGTGCCTTTTCAAATCATGTCCAATCAATTGAATTTACCACAGGTGGACTCTAATCAAGTTGTAGAAACATCTCAAGGATGATCAATGGAAACAGGATGCACCTGTAACGATCGTCGTAGAGAGGTGTTCATGATTATTTATTTAAATCAAACAGACACTCGAACAAAAATAACAAAGGGAAACAAAAGCGCACAGTTCTGTCAGGTACAGAAACACAAAACAGAAAACAACTACCCACAAACACAGGTGGGAAAAGGCTGCCTAAGTATGGTTCCCAATCAGAGACAACGATAGACAGCTGCCTCTGATTGGAAACCATACCTGGCCAAAACATAGAAATATAATGACATAGAATGCCCACCCCACACCCTGACCTAACAAAATAGAGAAATAAACCGTCTCTCTCAGGTCAGGGCGTGACAGTACCCCCCCCCCAAAGGTGTGCAAACCTGAACCTATAGGGGAGGGTCCGGGTGGGCATTTATTCTTGGCGGCGGCTCTGGTTCGGGGCGTAACCCCCACTCCGCCTGCTGATCCCCCCTCTTCTGTGTCGCCAGAGGAACCAGACCGCGGATCATCGCCGGCGGCTCTGAATTGCTGACCGCCGCTGAAGACTCTGGACTGCAGGCCGCCGCTGAAGACTCTGGGCTGCAGACCGTTGCTGGAGACTCCGGGCTGCGGACCGCCGCTGGAGACTCCGGGCTGCGGATCCCCGCTGGAGACTCCGGGCTGCGGACCGTCGCTGGAGGCTCCGGGCTGCGGACCGTCGCTGGAGGCTCCGGGCTGCGGACCGTCGCTGGAGGCTCCGGGCTGCGGACCGTCGCTGGAGGCTCCGGGCTGCGGACCGTCGCTGGAGGCTCCGGACTGGGGAGCGTCGCTGGAGGCTCCGGACTGGGGAGCGTCGCTGGAGGCGCCGGACTGGGGAGCGTCGCTGGAGGCTCCGGACTGGGGAGCGTCGCTGCAGGCTCCGGACTGGGGAGCGTCGCTGGAGGCTCCGGACTGGGGAGCGTCGCTACAGGCTCCATGCCATGGATCGTCACTGCAGGCTTCGCGCCATGGATCACCACTGGAGGCTTTGTGCCATGGATCATCACTGGAGGCTCCGGGCCATGGATTATCACTGGAGGCTTCGTGCTATGGATCATCTCTACAGGCTCCGGGCCATGGATCCTCCCTACAGGCTTCTTGCCATGGATTATCCCTACAGGCTCTGGGCCATGGATTATCACTGGAGGCTTCATGCCATGGATCATCCCTACAGGCTCCGGGCCATGGATCATCACTGGAGGCTTCGTGCCATGGATCATCCCTACAGGCTCCGGGCCATGGATCATCACTGGAGGCTTCGTGCCATGGAACATCACTGGAGGCTTCGGACCATGGATCATCACTGGAGGCTTCTTTACGTGGCACCGGAACGGGTCTCACCGGACTGAGGAGACGCACTGACAGCCTGGTACGTGGAGCAGGCACAGGGCGTACCAGGCTGAATAGACTCACTGGAGGGAGAGTGCGAGGAGCAGGCACAGGACGTACTGGGCTGTGGAGGCGCACTGGAGGGAGAGTGCGAGGAGCAGGCACAGGACGTACTGGGCTGTGGAGGTGCACTGGAGGGAGAGTGCAAGGAGCAGGCACATGCTCACCACGATAAGCACGGGGAGTTGGCTCAGGTCTCAACCCTGACTCCGCCAATCTACCCGTGTGCCCCCCCCAAAAAAATACATTTGGGGGCTGCCTCTCATGCCTCCTTCCTTGCCGTGCTAGTTCCTCTCTCGCTGCCTTCACCTGCCTCTCCGGCAGGCTTCTGTATCTCTCCAATACTTGCCCCCAAGTCCAGTCTATCCTCTCCTCCCACTCCTCCAGAGACCAGGAATCCATCTCCTCCCGGGCACGCTGCTTGATCCATTTGTGGTGGGTAGTTCTGTAACGATCGTCGTAGAGAGGTGACCAAGATGCAGCGTGGCACGTGTTCATGATTGTTCATTTAAATCAAACAAACACTCGAACAAAAATAACAAAGGGAAACAAAAGCACACAGTTCTGTCAGGTACAGAAACACAAACAGAAAACAACTACCCACAAACACAGGTGGGAAAAGGCTGCCTAAGTATGGTTCCCAATCAGAGACAATGATAGACAGCTGCCTCTGATTGGAAACCATACCTGGCCAAAACATAGAAATATAATGACATAGAATGCCTACCCCACACCCTGACCTAACAAAATAGAGAAATAAACCATCTCTCTCAGGTTAGGGCGTGACAGCACCAGCGCTCAATTTTGAGTCTCATAGCAAAGGGTCTGAACACTTGTGTAAATACATTTTTTGTTTTTTAAATACATTTCTAAAAACCTGTTTTTGCTTTGTCATTATGGGGTACTGTGTGTTGACTGGTGAAATGTTTTTATTTAATCCATTTTAGAAAATAAGGATGTAAGGTTACAAAATTTGGAAAAAGTGAAGGGGTCTGAATACTTTCCGAAAGCACTGTATAGGCCTATGGGCTAGGCTATATGAGATGTGCAACTATGATTTGAAAAAGTCGCAAAAATAAGACATGCACTATTACTTGCCTTATTGCCAGGGGCGAAAATCTGATATCAACTTTGGAGGGGACAATTACATTAAATTTTCTCAAGAGCAATTCCTGAGGGGGACACCAAAAGTAGTGCTGTAACACATAGCCTACGTTTAATATGGTAAATGTATATTGAGGAACCAAAGAAATAAGGTGTTTGCCGTACTCCTAACTACCGGTACCCAAAACCACACAACTAATCACAACAGCAATACCATTGCCTTTAACAAATCTTAGTTCAGTCACCAGTTTAAGTTGAGAGTGGGGGTATCCATGGCATTTTCCAATTATGTTCCTATTTTACAAGTTAAAAAAATTGAGAACCTTTCATAATGTTGCCAAACAAAGACTCAACAAACTTACCTGAGACTCCCTGTCTCTGCCAGTCTGTCCCTGCATATCTGTCCCCAACTCTGCTGTCTGTGTGCCATCTGTTGCCTGGTCTGCCTAATTACATCATTGTGAAACATTTCCATTAGAATTTCATTTCTTTCTTATGAACATTTTATCAACTAGTCTTTGAGATATTAGGCTACTAGGGTTCTTACTTTGCGTTTTGGTGTACTGAAAAATACTCTGATGTCCGTCTTTTTTCTGCCATTGTTCTGCCGTTTTTCTACCTGGTTGGCTACAAACACACAGTATGTATGGGGATGTCATTCGGGATGTCATTCGAAAACATAATGTTAAATTTCACTGCTATGCGGACGACACACAGCTGTACATTTCAATGAAACATGGTGAAGCCCCAAAATTGCCCTCGCTAGAAGCCTGTGTTTCAGACATAAAGAAGTGGATGGCTGCAAACTTTCTACTTTTAAACTCGGACAAAACAGAGATGCTTGTTCTAGGTCCCAAGAAACAAAGAGATCTTCTGTTGAATCTGACAATTAATCTGGATGGTTGTACAGTCGTCTCAAATAAAACTGTGAAGGACCTCGGCGTTACTCTGGACCCTGATCTCTCTTTTGAAGAACATATCAAGACTGTTTCAAGGACAGCTTTTTTCCATCTACGTAACATTGCAAAAATCAGAAACTTTCTGTCCAAAAATGACGCAGAAAAATTAATCCATGCTTTTGTTACTTCTAGGCTGGACTACTGCAATGCTCTACTTTCCGGCTACCCGGATAAAGCACTAAACAAACTTCAGTTAGTGCTAAATACGGCTGCTAGAATCCTGACTAGAACCAAAAAATTTGATCATATTACTCCAGTGCTAGCCTCCCTACACTGGCTTCCTGTTAAGGCAAGGGCTGATTTCAAGGTTTTACTGCTAACCTACAAAGCATTACATGGGCTTGCTCCTACCTATCTTTCCGATTTGGTCCTGCCGTACATACCTACACGTACGCTACGGTCACAAGACGCAGGCCTCCTAATTGTCCCTAGAATTTCTAAGCAAACGGCTGGAGGTAGGGCTTTCTCCTATAGAGCTCCATTTTTATGGAATGGTCTGCCTACCAATGTGAGAGACGCAGACTCAGTCTCAACTTTTAAGTCTTTACTGAAGACTTATCTCTTCAGTAGGTCCTATGATTAAGTATAGTCTGGCCCAGGAGTGTGAAGGTGAACGGAAAGGCTGGAGCAACGAACCGCCCTTGCTGTCTCTGCCTTGCCGGTTCCCCTCTTTCCACTGGGATTCTCTGCCTCTAACCCTTTTACAGGGGCTGAGTCACTGGCTTACTGGTGTTCTTCCATGCCGTCCATGGGAGGGGTGCGTCACTTGAGTGGGTTGAGTCACTGACGTGGTCTTCCTGTCTGGGTTGGCGCCCCCCCTTGGGTTGTGCCATGGCGGAGATCGTTGTGGGCTATACTCGGCCTTGTCTTAGGACGGTAAGTTGGTGGTTGGAGACATCCCTCTAGTGGTGTGGGGGCTGTGCTTTGGCAAAGTGGGTGGGGTTATATCCTGCCTGTTTGGCCCTGTCCGGGGGTATCATCAGATGGGGCCACAGTGTCTTCTGATCCCTCCTGTCTCAGCCCCCAGTATTTATGCTGCAGTAGTTTATGTGTCGGGGGGCTAGGGTCAGTCTGTTACATCTGGAGTATTTCTCTTGTCTTATCCAGTGTCCTGTGTGAATTTAAATATGCTCTCTCTAATTCTCTCTTTCTCTCTTTCTGTCTTTCTCTTGGAGGACCTGAGCCCTAGGACCATGCCTCAGGACTACCTGGTATGATGACTCCTTGCTGTCCCCAGTCCACCTGGTCGTGCTGCTGCTCCAGTTTCAACTGTTCTGCCTGCGGCTATGGAACCCTGACCTGTTCACCGGACGTGCTTGTTGCACCCTCGACAACTACTATGATTATTATTATTTGACCATGCTGGTCATTTATGAACATTTTAACATCTTGACCATGTTCTGTTATAATATTCACCCTGCACAGCCAGAAGAGGACTGGCCACCCCTCATAGCCTGGTTCCTCTCTAGGTTTCTTCCTAGGTTTTTGGCCTTTCTAGGGAGTTTTTCCTAGGGAGTTTTTCCTAGCCACCGTGCTTCTTTCACATGCTTTGCTTGCTGTTTGGGGTTTTAGGCTGGGTTTCTGTACAGCACTTTGAGATATCAGCTGATGTACGAAGGGCTATATAAATACATTTGATTTGATTTGATATGTAGGTTATTTACAGTAGGAGATGGGCTTCTATCATCTTATCTTTTATCATTCTATTTGGGCTTCGATCTAAAAGGTAGCTAGCAAATGTGAAACGGATTGCAGTGACAAGAGTTGACAGCTGTATGAGTTCACCATTTACACAACATATGCTGCAACCTTTTGTAATTTTAATCGTTTGTTTCATATTGGCTGGCTTCTAACAATAGCTGAATTTGCAAAGCTAGCGAGCACCAATTCAGTGGTGTTTGCTATAATCTTTGCTACCCGGGTTAAATAAAGGTGAAATAAAATATATAAATAAAAGTTCCCTTGCGACAATTTAGCTTTTGCAACGAGACCATTAAATATATTTAAAACAATGGTAGAAGAGAGTGTAGTTCTGTTCAGTTTATCGCTAACCTTATCACAGGGACTTTGAAGCACTAACTTACATGCATGCTGATCTTGGAATAAATTGACGATAGCAAAGATTCCATCTTTGACGACGCCACATAAATGGAATAGGTACTAGCTAGCTTAATAGTTAATATTTGCGCGCTAGCTCTGCATATTCAGCTAGTGTGTGTGCGCGATTGACTGGATTAACCTCACGTCAGTTACGTGCATTGAGTGCCTTTCAGACAGTAGATACGACCTCTACGTTACCTAGCAAGCTAAGGAACTGGCAGTGGATCAAACCATTGTGAGGCAAAGGGTGGGGGAGTCGCAATCTTTTGAAACTTAAAAACGCGCTATTAAGTGTCTATAATCAGCACAATTGCTTTCATTGCGTATTATTAATATTATTTCAATTACATAGTTATGTTTCAGTGATATATTGGGGGGGACAAATCATATTTTTCCCAGGATGGGGGGGTCGTGTCCCCCCCGTCCCCCCCGGGATTTCCGCCCCTGCTTATTGCACAGGTTGGGTATCATTCACAAGTTATAATACATCATTCACAAGTAATAGGCTAATATTGTCAACTATCAGACCATTCTAATTTAATGTTGTCTTCACATATCTGAGGGCCTGTTGTCCACACCTCTGGCAGTCTCTATGGGGGTGCCACAGGGTTCAATTCTCGGGCCGACTCTTTTCTCTGTATACATCAATGATGTCGCTCTTGCTGCTGGTGATTCTTTGATCAACCTCTACGCAGACGATACCATTCTGTATACTTCTGGCCCTTCTTTGGACACTGTGTTAACTAACTCTACTCAACAAACTGGATGCAGCCTATCACAGTGCCATCCGTTTTGTCACCATAGCCCCATACACTACCCACCACTGCGACCTATATGCTCTCGTTGGCTGGCCCTCACTTCATACTCGTCGCCAAACCCACTGGCTACAGGTTATCTACAAGTCTCTGCTAGGTAAAGCCCCGCCTTATCTCAGTTCGCTGGTCACCATAGCAGCACCCACTCGTAGCACGCGCTCCAGCAGGTATATCTCTCTGGCTACCCCCAAAGCCAATTCCTCTTTTGGTCGCCTTCCAGTTCTCTGCTGCCAATGTTTTTTTTTCTGTATTATTGACTGTATGTTTTGTTCATTCCATGTGTAACTCTGTGTTGTATGTGTCTAACTGCTATGCTTTATCTTGGCCAGGTCGCAGTTGCAAATGAGAACTTGTTCTCAACTAGCCTACCTGGTTAAATAAAGGTGAAATATATATATATATTTTTTAAATAACCTCCAGACGAGCTTCAACGCCATACAACTCTCCTTCCGTGGCCTCCAACTGCTCTTAAATGCTAGTAAAACTAAATGCATGCTCTTCAACCGATCGCTACCAGCACCTGTCCGCCCACCTAGCATCACTACTCTTGATGGTTCTGACTTAGAATATGTGGACATCTACAAATGCCTAGGTGTCTGGTTAGACTGTAAACTCTCCTTCCAGACTCACATTAAGTATCTCCTGTCATAAAATAAGTTGTACTCATCCTTGAAAATGTCGTACTGGAGAGAAGAGGACCAAGGCGCAGCGAGACTGTGAATACTCATACTTTAATAGACTCCAGTAAGGCATCCACAGGAAAACAATAACACGACAATAACAGTCTGACTAGGCACACGGCTAAGCACAGAACAATTCCCCACAACCCCAAAGACAAACACACACACCTATATAGGACTTCCAATCAAAGGCAACTATACACACCTGCCTTCAATTGGAAGTCCCAATCATCCACCCAACATTTAACCAACACAAACATGCCACGTCCTGACCCCAAAACTAAAACACTAGCTCCATCTGCTGGTCAGGACGTGACAGTACCCCCCCCCCCCCTCAAGGTGCAGACCCCGGAATGCACCTACCAACAAAAAACCCCAACACAAAACGCATAAACAATAACCCTAAAACAATAAGGGAGGGAAGGGAGGGTGGCTGCCGTCACCGACGGCATTGTGCTACACCCTCCCTCCCCAACCCACCTATCCTGGAGGTGGCTCAGGTGCAGGGCGTGGACCTTGCTCCACCGTCGGCGTAGCCCACTTTGGTGGCGCTGCTAGCTGCGCCAGGCAGATGGGCCACTTGGGCTGACCCTGGCAGACGGACCACTCGTGCTGGGCCGGAGGACAGGAGGGCCCCTCGGGCTGGGCCGGGGGACAGGAGGGCCCCTCGGGCTGGGCCGGGGGACAGGAGGGCCCCTCGGGCTGGGGCGGGGGACAGGAGGGCCCCTCGGGCTGGGCCGGGGAACAGGAGGGCCCCTCGGGCTGGGCCGGGGGACAGGCTGGCCCCTCGGGACGGTCAGGGCAGTCTGGCCACTCGGGACGGTCAGGGCAGTCTGGCCACTCGGGACGGTCAGGGCAGTCTGGCCACTCCGGCAGGTCAGGGCAGTCTGGCCACTCCGGCAGGTCAGGGCAGTCTGGCCACTCCGGCAGTTCAGCGCAGTCTGACCTCTCTGGCGACTGTTGACTGGCGGGCAGCTCTGACGACTGTTGACTGGCGGGCAGTTCTGACGACTGTTGACTGGCGGGCAGCTCTGGTGACGACTGTTGACTGGCGGGCAGCTCTGGTGACGACTGTTGACTGGCGGGCAGCTCTGGTGACGACTGTTGACTGGCGGGCAGCTCTGGTGACGACTGTTGACTGGCGGGCAGCTCTGGTGACGACTGTTGACTGGCGGGCAGCTCTGGTGGCGACTGTTGACTGGCGGGCAGCTCTGGCGACTGTTGACTGGCGGGCAGCTCTTGCCCCGTCAAACAGCCCTTGTGCCCCCCCCCTAAAAAATTCTTGGGGGTGCCTCTCGGTCTCCCTTACCTCGCCAGCCTTCTTCCGCTGCTTGGTCCTTTGTTGGTGGGGAATTCTGTCATAAAATAAGTTGTACTCATCCTTGAAAATGTCGTACTGGAGAGAAGAGGACCAAGGCGCAGCGAGACTGTGAATACTCATACTTTAATAGACTCCAGTAAGGCATCCACAGGAAAACAATAACACGACAATAACAGTCTGACTAGGCACACGGCTAAGCACAGAACAATTCCCCACAACCCCAAAGACAAACACACACACCTATATAGGACTTCCAATCAAAGGCAACTATACACACCTGCCTTCAATTGGAAGTCCCAATCATCCACCCAACATTTAACCAACACAAACATGCCACGTCCTGACCCCAAAACTAAAACACTAGCTCCATCTGCTGGTCAGGACGTGACATCTCCAATCCAAAATTAAATCTAGAATCGGCTTCCTGTTTCGCAACAAAGCATCCTTCACTCATGCTGCCAAACATACCCTCATAAAACGGACTATCTTACCGATCCTCGACTTCGGCAATGTCATTTACAAAATAGCCTCCAACACTCTAATCAGCAAATTGGATGCAGTCTATCACAGTGCCATCCGTTTTGTCACCAAAGCCCCATATACCACCCACCATTGCGACCTGTTTGCTCTAATCGGCTGGCCCTCGCTTCATATTCGTCGCCAAACCCACTGGCTACAGGTCATCTATAAGTCTTTGCTAGGTAAAGCTCCACTTTATCTCAGCTCACTGGTCACCATAGCAGCACCCACCCGAAGCATGCACTCCAGCAGGTATACTTCACTGGTCACCCCCAAAGCCAATTCCTGATTTGGCCGCCTTTCCTTCCAGTTCTCTGCTGCCAATGACTGGAACGAATTGCAAAAATCACTGAAGCTGGAGACTCATATCTCCCTCAATAACTTTAAGCACCAGCTGTCAGAGCAGCTCACAGATCACTGCATCTGTACATAGCCCATCTGTAAATAGCCCATGCAACTACCCTCATCCCCATACTGTTATTTTTTTTGTGCTCCTTTGCACCCCAGTATCTCTACCTGCACATTCATCTTCTGCCCATCTATCACTCCAGTGTTTAATTGCTAAATTGTAATTATTTTGCCACTATGGCCTATTTATTGCCTTATCTTACCTCATTTGCACACACATAGACTTTTTTTCTATTGTGTTATTGACTGTATGTTTATTTATTCCATGTGTAACTCTGTGTTGTTGTTTGTGTCGCACTGCTTTGCTTTATCTTGGCCAGGTCGCAGTTGTAAATGAGAATTTGTTCTCAACTAGCCTACCTGGTTAAATAAAGGTGAAATAAATCAAAATAAAAAAAATAAAATATATATATATATATATATATATATATATATTTATATATATTTATATATATTTATATATATATATATATATATATATATATATATATATATATATATATATATATATATATTATTTTGATTTATTTCATAAAATGTATTTTATAAATCAAAATAAAATATATATATATTTTCACCTTTATTTAACCAGGTAGTCTAGTTGAGAACAAATTCTCATTAGCCTACCTGGTTAAATAAAGGTGAAATAAATCAAAATAAATTATATATATATATATATATATATATATATTTTTTTTATTTTTTTATTTTGATTTATTTCACCTTTATTTAACCAGGTAGGCTAGTTGAGAACAAATTCTCATTTACAACTGCGACCTGGCCAAGATAAAGCAAAGCATATATACTAAATAATATATGCTTGAAATTAGTTTTGATTAAGAATGAACCATTATCATGCAGCTGTCTTGGAACATGGGATAAAAAATACATGTCATCTATGCACTAAGCGAATGGAGGACACTTTTCCCGTGGTTAATTTTCATGCAATCCAGGTACTGTAGGCTATACTCCTGTTGTAAAGCAAAGCGATGTGCTTAATATTAGGTAAGTTGATAAATAAATATAGTAGGCCCAGCCTATAGAAAGCTGATGGGATCCTCCTCTTTTTAATAGAGGCCATCACTCTGTTTTCTCACAATTGCATAGCCTATAGAAATGTTGCGCAACATGAGTTCTTGGGCTCTCATGAAGTGTTTGAAAACATTTGCATTGATGTACGAAAAAAGTATGAAAATGTATGCACTCGTTACTGTAAGTCTCTCTGGATAATAGCATCTGCTAAATGACTAAAATGTACAAATCTAAATGTAATGTCAGAGTGATTAGAGGGACAATAGAGTGCTGAGTACCAGGCAGTTAGCAAGTATGGTAGGCTACTAATGACCATCAGCAGCATCAGAGCTTGGAGAAGCCTAATTACCGTGACTAAACGGTCACGTGGAATTTGACTGCAGTCATGACTGGTGACCGCCGGTGTGGCGGTAATACGGTCACCGTAACAGTCCTAGACCAAACCTTTGGTATCATTCCTGAATGGAAAATACAGTTACTTAAATTCATGGTGATAAAAGAGTACATTATTTGTGTTTTGCTCAGCACAACTCTGCAGCTTCTAAATTTCCATGGGTGCAGTGCAGTGCTTAGAAAAGGTAAGCAGAGGTACATGGGTTGTGAGATCACAGCTTTCATTCACTGTAGATAGAAAGGGTATGAATAAAAAGCAGAGGCTGTTCTTGGGCAATAAACCACAGTGACGAAAATAGGACACCACAGTGCCTGTTTAATGTGCCATAACAAACCAATTGAAAAGGATGGGACTATTGACTGTGAATAATACCCATCTCTGAACAAATCATCACAGCAGGCTACTGTTAACTTAGAAGTCATGTTGAGGAAAATCTGTGGAATTTAAGTGCTGCTGCCCTGACTGGGTCAGAAATGGTAGAGGTTGGCATGTTCTCTCATCTTCATGTTTGGCAGTCAGAGTATGAGACTGTGACACCTGTGGCCCCTGCAGATGAATACTGGTAGACAGGTCAGAGCTGAGCAGACAGCCTATATTACAAAACGTGCCTATAAACCCAGTCAAGTCAAGAAGGTACAAATTGGAATTTAGATTTGTGGGAACAACCATCCAGGACAAAACTATAGCCATGAGTAGGGTGTCTCTGGTCATGGACAATCAGTTAACAGAGACAACCAACACCATCGAACACTCCATGCAGGTTGCTGTTTCAACGCAGGTAGTTGTAACAGCTGGGTAAGCATTTAAAGGCACTGACACACACACAGACATATGCCCGCACACACACACACACACACACACACACACACACACACACAGCTATTTTAAAACCCTTTTCAATGACTAAGACAAGGACCAAGCTCAACCACTGGGAGCCACTATGCCTTTAATAGATCAGTGCAGGGGATGCTATAGCCTACTACAGTAGCCTAGTATGACGCTCTTTTAAGGGAGGGATTTTTTTATTGACACACATACATACATTTGATCTGTGTCAGTCATAATGAACGTGGCAATTGGGGCCCATGCATGCAAATCTAAGAAACATACTGTGATTAAAACCTTCAGGCCTACATCCTTACAAACGCAAAGGCTGTCACGCCTGCTGCCGCTCCCCCTCTCTGTCCATCATTATGCACACCAATCACCATTGTTACATGCATCAGCACTTCATGGGACTCACCTGGACTCTATTACCATTGATTGCCTCCCTTATATCTGTTTCTTCCCCGTGTCTGCATTAACGTTGTTTTGTTCCCCTTATCAAAACGCTGTCCTTGTTTTGTTTCATGTCTGTTATTTATTAAATATTCACTCCCTGTACTTGCTTCTCGTCTCCCAGCGTCTGTCCTCACAAAAGCACGGTAGCGTGATAAGATGCACACCTCATCTCAACACATAATGAGTAGGCCTACTTATTACCAAGAACAGCCAGAGTCACTGTGATTTGTAGTTTGTTTGTAGTCCATTTAATGTTATGACAAGACTAGACGAAGGTGACATAAGGGTGATTTAGAACGAAACTAGAACAAAACAGTACCATGATTTGGGGAATTTTTACAAAATGTAATACATAGAAGGGTCCTTTGGAGGAAGGATTGTTGACATATATTTGGCATTTGTATCTTAAAGCATAATTGAGAAATAATTCCTAAGAGTTGGAACATTTGTGAGATTTTGGCCTTACCCAGGCCTACGTTAAGACTCCATAAGGTTTAGGGCTATCCTTATGGGCTATGCAGGAAAAATGGTTGTCATATAAAGATTTCCCGCCTACTTGAAAATAGGAGTCAAATTTTGATTTCAATAACAAGTTTCTTACATTAATATATGAATATTGAAAAATATAAACATGAATATTGCAAATATACAATTTTTGATTTGGCTAATCCAACAATAACATCTCCAATAGAGTGGTAACATCACCAATAGTGATAACATCACCAATAGAGTGAAATTCATTCCAACAGTCCAATAATATCTACTGCCTAAAGTAGCAAGACCATTGCCTAGATATATGCATTTCAAATGCTACTCATTATTGGACAGATTAGTAGAAGGAGTTATGATTATAATGTGTATGGCCCATAGGACATGGCTTAGATAAGCCTTGCGTTTCAGAATACCATTTGACAGAGCTTAAATTCTCAAATAGCTGTCTTTAGAGATCCAGATTGCATTGAGACATATGCACGAAAAAAATCAAATGTAAACGCCCTACACCACCCTTGGCCAATTGGCTACATTCAGAAAGAAAGGGGTCCATGGACCACACTTTGAGAACCCCTGGTCTAGCCTATTAGACTATATAATGATGGATATGCTGAGTTAGGCTACACATTATCATCATGCCAGGAATGTCTGTCTTTCTACAACACAATGTTAAAATCTAAATAATCAAAGGACTGATCATTCGATGTATTTTGTTATTAAATGTTTGTTATTCATTGCTTATGAATGTCATTCTGCAAAGCATCCCGACACTGATGCGAGCTGGTACCCACAACATCTGAAGATGGGGTCGTTTGCACATCATTATCGAAAGAGTGGCGACACTGACATGAATGTCTTACGATAGCCGAACTACTACTAGGCTACACACACATGTAGCAGCAATAGCTTCTCCCGTGCAAACACCAATGCGGAAACGAAGGAGCTCGAGCATCCTTTATGACAACCTCGAAATAAACTCAAATTCAGTGGAGGGTCATGTCCTCTAACGCTATAATTGCATGGTTTTACTTTTTACCAATGACATTACACTTGATGTAGGGGAAATGCTACCCATTTCGCATTATATGATATGAATGACACGTCCCAACTGCGAACCCATGATAGGCAAAAACCAAGTAAATTGTAAAAGCTTGTCAAATCCAACTGCCGAATCCTAACTGCATCGTTTCACTACACAACGAGCAGATATAAAGCATCGTATGCAATGTAAAGTGTATAAGGATATCAAATCTATCATTTTTCTTGATACTTGATAAGAACTGCACGGTTGCTTATGACAGGTCTTACCTATTCATCCCCGGTCCGCCACCCATTCCTCCCCCGGCAACAGCACCATTGGCGGGCTTGATGTGCTGTCCAGAGCCCGGTGCTGAAAACGAACCGGGAGCTCCAACCATAGAGATGGAGCCCGGTTCTCCGGGTTGTCCGCTTCCCTCGATGCTTCCTTCGTTGCCCATCGTCTCTGGTTAGGAGACCAAGGAGACTAATTGTATTATTCGACAGTTTTTATACTGATATTAACATAGAAAGCTCAGAGGAGCGAACTCAGCGATGTTGCTCATCCACCGCCATCATCACCTACGATCCAGAGACGTGCGTGGGGCACGCGCACAGATGCGAGAAACAGCCAGGGCACGAGCGCCGGTGCTGACGCTGAGATTGGCGTGCGCGTCGATATATCAGACTATTCTCATGTTTCTTGGAGGAGAGGGAGCGCCCAGAGATCTTGTGATGATGATGATCTGTTTGTTATCTGTTGTAGGCTGCTGATGTAGGCATCATGTGAACGACACATCCACCACCAAACGCACCAACATGAATTAGTTCATCAAATAACCATAACCATAGCACATGCGGCCTAGGCTTGCATACTGGCCACCAACTACACCAATGAAGTTAATGCATCCAGTACTATGATATTTTCACATGAAAATAGCACTTGATATGTATGATACTTCTGTAGCCTAGGCCTAGAGCAACATAATATCTTTTAAAATAATTTGAAGAATATAGGCCAACATTTATTTACTAAATATTATATAACAACAAAAACAAAAAATAGGGTATAGACTAATAAATTGGACAGTGCTGGATTAGGCCCTACAAACCGGGCATTAAGGGCACATGCCTTGGCGCCCAGACCTCCAGGGGGACCCCACTGATTTTGTTATAAAGTTTGAGTTACTCTGATAGCATAAGAACACGACATAAGCCATGGCAAAACGTGTAGAATTGCAGTAAATTTGTTTTAAAATGGCAACATTTTCCTCTGCCACTAAGAGGGGGGCCTCTAAAATGTTCTTGCCCAGGGCCCCAGATTTGGTTAGTCCGGCCCTGAGTGTGGAGGGAAGGCTTCATTTCCTCTACACATCTTCAATAGATACAGTACCTCTGATTTGAGTAAAGAGGAGTCTTTCCTTTATTGAATTGGTCTTCAAAGCCAGGCACCTTTCCTACACAAAAAAACATATAGACCTACACTCTTAGAAATATGGCTACAGTTAAAAATGATCAAAATATACATAATGTACCTTCAGAGGTACACAAATATCAAATTGTATTTGTCACATGCGCCGAATACAACAGATGTAGACCTTATAGTGAAATACTTACTTACAAGCCCTTAACCAACAACACAGTTTTAAGAAAAATAAGTGTTAAGTAACAAATTAAATAAACAATTAAAAAATAATTAAAGAGCAGCAGTAAAATAAGTAGCGAGGCTTTATACAGGGGGTACCGGTACTGAGTCAATGTGGAGGCTATATACAGGGGGTACCGGTACTGAGTCAATGTGCGGGGGTACAGGGTAGTCGAGGTAATTTAGGTCATATGTACATGTAGGTAGAGTTAAATTCACTATGCATAGATAAGATAATAAACAGAGAGTAGCAGCAGCGTAAAAGAGGGGGTGGATAGCCATAGTCTGGATAGCCATTTGATTAGCTGTTCAGGAGTCTTATGGCTTCGGGGTAAAAGCTGTTAAGAAGCCTTTTGGACATAGACTTGGCGCTCCAGTACTGCTTGCCGGTAGCAGGGAGAACAGTCTATGACTAGGGTGGCTGGAGTCCTTGACAATTTTTAGGGCCTTCCTCTGGCACCGCCTGGTTGGCAGGTACAGGGCCGTATGCACTGCCCTCTGTAGTGCCTTGCAGTCGAAGGCCGAGTAGTTGCCATACCAGACAGTGATGCAACCAATCAGGATGCTCTCGATGCTGTAGCTGTAGAACCTTTTGAGGATCTGAGGACCCATGCCAAATATTTTCAGTCTCCTGAGGAGGAATAGGCTTTGTCGTGCCCTCTTCACGACTGTCTATAAGCTTACATGGTACTGTTCGGTACCATTTAGTGTACATGTGCGGATACAATAAAAAAAATTGCTCCCAATATTCTGAATATAAAAAGGTACACTCAGTGGTGATCCGTTATTCAGGACAGGTGGGGCTCTGTTTTGAGCCCTATATTTTTAGCTAAAATTTTGGGGAGGGGTTTGACTGTTTTGCATGTTATTTTAGCATTAATACGTGTCACATATCAATTTGCAAACAATGTAAACTCAAAATAATTGTACTGAATAAAGCCACATACAAACATTTTTTTGAGTAAGGCAGCTCCATAATCCAGGTGTTTCAGCCTAGCTCAGTGCTTTTTGTGATGATGGGGCAGCCAGGGAAAATAGGGAGCATAGGGGTTGGTAATGTTCTCTAGTTGCACCATGACTGGCTCAGTGTTCTGTCACTCATGGGGACACTACGTCACCGCCAAATCTACGGGTAGAGCTTAAACATTCAAGCCCCTTGGGTGCTGCCATAGAGTTACATTAGAAGTGCCCATCCAAGAAAGCTCAAGGTCATTGGCCACAGATAAAATGACTTCAAATCACGTTATATCTACAGAAGCTTTGATTGGACGGATCATGTCAACATCATACTTTCAAAATCTTAGCTAGCCTCTCTAGGGTAGGTGGGACGAAATCGTCCCACCTACTCAACAGCCAGTGGAATCCCGTGGCGCATTATTCAAATACCTTAGAAATGCTATTACTTCAATTTCTCAAACATATGACTATTTTACACCATTTTAAAGACAAGACTCTCGTTAATCTAACCACACTGTCCGATTTCAAAAAGGCTTTACAACGAAAGCAAAACATTAGATTATGTCAGCAGAGTACCCAGCCAGAAATAATCAGACACCCATTTTTCAAGCTAGCATATAATGTCACATAAATCCAAACCACAGCTAAATGCAGCACTAACCTTTGATGATCTTCATCAGATGACAATCCTAGGACATTATGTTATACAATACATGCATGTTTTGTTCAATCAAGTTCATATTTATATCAAAAACCAGCTTTGTACATTAGCATGTGACGTTCAGAACTAGCATACCCACCGCAAACTTCCGGTGAATTTACTAAATTACTCACGATAAACGTTCACAAAAAACATAACAATTATTTTAAGAATTATAGATACAGAACTCCTTTATGCAATCGCTATGTCCGATTTTAAAATAGCTTTTCGGTGAAAGCACATTTTGCAATATTCTGAGTAGATAGCCCAGCCATCACGGGCTAGCTATTTAGACACCCACCAAGTTTAGCCCTCACCAAAGTCAGATTTACTATAAGAAAAATTGGATTACCTTTGCTGTTCTTCGTCAGAATGCACTCCCAGGACTTCTACTTCAATAACAAATGTTGGTTTGGTTCAAAATAATCCATAGTTATGTTCAAATATCCTCTGTTTTGTTCGTGCATTCAAGACACTATCCGAAGGGTGACGAAGGGGGACGCGCCCGACGCGTTTCGTGACAAAGAAATTCTAAATATTCCATTACCGTACTTCGAAGCATGTCAACCACTGTTTAAAATCAATATTTACGCTATTTTTCTCGTAAAAAAGCCAGGGGCTGCAAAGACATCATTCAGCTTTTTGCCGCCTTCTGAGAGCCTATGGGAGCCGTAGGAAGTGTCACGTTACAGCAGAGATCCTCAGTTTTCAATAAAGAGAGTGTAGAAGCCCAAGAAATGGTCAGACAGGCCACTTCCTGTAAGGAATCTTCTCAGGTTTTTGCCTGCCATATGAGTTCTGTTATACTCACAGACACCATTCAAACAGTTTTAGAAACGTTAGGGTGTTTTCTATCCAAAGCCAATAATTATATGCATATTCTAGTTTCTGGGCAGTAGTAATAACCAGATTAAATCGGGTACGTTTTTTATCCGGCCGTGCAAATACTGCCCCCTATCCCCAACAGGCTAGCAGTTATCATCTTGAAGCAAGTCGACAATCTACTGGCAAATTCGGAACTAGGAAATCTGACTTCAGTGTGTTCAAGACAACTGGGAACTCGAGAAAAAACAAGCTCTGACTGGGAAAAGACGTTTTGAATGGTCATCCAACTCAGAATTGTAAGTTGGGAACTCGGCCTCTTTCTAGAGCTATGACCTGAAGATCACTGGCGTCATCATGATTCGACCTTGTTTTTTTTTTGAGTTCCCAGTTGTCTTGAAAGCACCATATATCCAGAGAATGGCAGGAAGTTTGATGACAACATTTTCCATGAAGGACCGCCACGCCACCTTTCTGTTCAAGTGAGCACAGCACAACAAGGTGAGACCAAAAATGTCTTGTATGCTGCTGCACAAATTATGTAATATACCAGGTAGATATCTAATTTCTCTAATCTGCTTACCATTCCCTTGTGCCATAGTTTGTACATCGCAGTTGTCAGTAGAAACCAAATTTGTTTAAGCAAGTCAGCCATATCAGCTATGTTTTTTTTAAAAGGCAGTAAATAAGTCTGAATGAACTGTTTCACTGCCAGACAAGGCTCCACTGATAGCCAGGTGTAGCAGTGGTAAGGTGTTGGGACTCAGCTGTTGGGACAGCTTTATATGGGCCCTAACAGTTTGTGGGTACCATTTGTCACTGTTATAGTGCAATCAATGTATTGTTTAGTGTTGTGTTGTGTAGTGGCTTTGCTGGCCCCACCAAGATTTACATGCTAAAATCATCACTGGGTACAATCATCACACATTCTCAAAAACCACACCCATCATTATCATATTTTCCACAATTGTTTCTTTCAATATGTGTGTTTTTGCATGCACATTGATTAATTGATCTTATGCTACTCAAAGATAAATATATATTTTTTGTTAACAAATCCAATCGGTTAGCAGTTGGATTTATTGCACACATTACTGAGATGGTTGTTCCCGTTTAGAGGGTTTAGGTAGTCTCATTTATACATTTTTCTCACCTTGCAGTCAAATGCAGGTTGTGGTGATTTATTTCGAGCTATCCTAACTCTGGCTGGTTTCCAATAGGAATTACATATCACTTCACAAGGCAGCATAATGTGACTTGCCCAATGCGAGTTTCAGACCACTGTGTTTGGGTAAAACTAAGCTGTCAAAGTGTGGCCTTATGATATAGTATGTAATGTATTGTCATACAGTGTTTAATTTCAATTATAAAATATTCACTTAGGCACCTACTTGGTAAAGGCTACAGGACTGAAAGACATTGAATGCAACAACCATGTCTCTGTCACTAGTACTGGTAACTCTAAAATTCACTTGAAAGGCACCCTGGGAAAAATGCAAGTAAGGCTTTACCACCCTTTGTTAAAACAACACACCAAAAACATTTTTAGTGGTACATTTTTGCCACTTAAAGGAACAAATGGCTTTGTCACTGTGGTCGTAGCCTAAAAAGTAACTTTGTACCTTTTCCAAATGTACATTTTTGTACCTGTACTATCATGTTCCCCTACGGTACACTATTGGCTCTTTTATTAAGGTACAAACTGCAAGGGTACAACTAAACTCAGCAAAAAAAGAAACGTCCTCTCACTGTCAACTGCGTTTATTTTCAGCAAACTTAACATGTGTAAATATTTGTATGAACATAACAAGATTCAACAACTGCGACATAAACTGAACAAGTTCCACAGACATGTGACTAACAGAAATGGAATAATGTGTCCCTGAACAAAGGGGGGTCCAAATCAAAAGTAACGGTCAGTATCTGTGTGGCCACCAGCTGCATTAAGTACTGCAGTGCATCTCCTCCTCATGGACTGCACCAGATTTGCCCGTTATTGCTGTGAGATGTTACTCCACTCTCCACCAAGGCACCTGCAAGTTCCCAGACATTTCTGGGGGGAATGGCCCTAGCCCTCACCCTCCGATCCAACAAGTCCCAGACGTGCTCAATGGGATTGAAATCCGGGCTTGTAGCTGGCCATGGCAGAACACTGACATTCTTGTCTTGCATGTACATACTACCTCAATCAGCCTGACTAACCGGTGTCTGTATGTAGCCTCGCTACTGTTTTTCACGGTCTTTTTACTGTTGTTTTTATTTCTTTACTTACCTATTGTTCACCTAATACCTTTTTTGCACTATTGGTTAGAGCCTGTAAGTAAGCATTTCACTGTAAGGTCTACACCTGTTGTATTCGGCGCACGTGACAAACTTTGATTTGATTTGAAATCACACACAGAATGAGCAGTATGGCTGGTGGCATTGTCATGCTGGAGGGTCATGTCAGGATGAGCCTGCAGGAAGGGTACCACATTAGGGAGGAGGATGTCTTCCCTGTAACGCACAGCGTTGAGATTGCCTGCAATGACAACAAGCTCAGTCTGATGCTGTGACACACCGCTCCAGACCATGACGGACCCTCCACCTCCAAATCGATTCTGCTCCAGAGTACAGGCCTCAGTGTAACGCTCATTCCTTCGATGATAAACGCAAATCCAACCATCACCCCTCGTGAGACAAAACCGCGACTCGTCAGTGAGAGCACTTTTTGCCAGTCCTGTCTGCCCATAGGCGACGTTGTCGCCGGTGATGTCTGGTGAGGACCTGCCTTACAACAGGCCTACAAGCCCTCAGTCCAGCCTCTCTCAGCCTATTGCGGACAGTCTGAGCACTGATGGAGGGATTGTGCGTTCCTGGTGTAACTCGGGCAGTTGTTGTTGCCATCCTGTACCTGTCCCGCAGCTGTGATGTTAGGATGTACCGATCCTGTGCAGGTGTTGTTACACGTGGTCTGCCACTGCGAGGACGATCAGCTGTCCATCCTGTTTCCCTGTAGCACTGTCTTAGGCGTCTCACAGTACGGACATTGCAATTTATTGCCCTGGCCATATCTGCAGTCCTCATGCCTCCTTGCAGCATGCCTAAGGCACGTTCACGCAGATGAGCAGGGACCCTGGGCATCTTTCTTTTGCTGTTTTTCAGAGTCAGTAGAAAGGCTTCTTTAGTGTCCTAAGTTTTCATAACTGTGACCTTAATTGCCTACCGTCTGTAAGCTGTTAGTGTCTTAACAACCTTTCCACAGGTGTATGTTTAGTAATTGTTTATGGTTCATTGAACAAGCATGGGAAACAGTGTTAAAACCCTTTACACTGAAGATCTGTGAAGTTAATTTGTAAATATCCAAATATCTTTCTAAGACATTGTCCTGAAAAAGGGACGTTTCTTTTTTTTGTTGAGTTTATGTACCTACAACTAAAGGTACAAAGGACGTACCTTACAGGGTACCATGACAGTGTTTTTACCCCTTTAAGAACAAATCTAAACCTTTATTTCTGTGAGTGTATCAATACTTATGGTAACTTCAATGTCCTCTTTGAGCAGGAAATGAACACAGTAGCTCTCTCAAGCTACTGCAGGACTAGCTTTGTTCCAGGTCGTTTGTGCGCATTCCTTCACTACCTCAGGTCCAGGGCTAGAGCAATATTTCTTTTGTGTCGCTAAGACCTTAAGAACCCCAATAATACAGATTAATAAATCACGTCAGGTTACAGCCCCACTTCAAGGTTGATCAAATCTCTTTTATGTTAAATAAACAATTACTTTGTTCCTAAACTTCCATCCACCATCAGAGCTGCTATTCTGATCCAAAGCCATCAAATAATCTGCCAATGGCCAGCAAAGCATCTTGGATGGACAGCCTCAGGCATTATCAGTCACACTGATGATATGGAGGTTGTGGCGCATACTTAAGGAGATAGAAATTAGGCATGTGCCAACACACCACTCCACCTCAGGCGGCACGAATGGGGAAAAACCATTGCCTTGGCTGGGATGATTGATTGGCAGTAAACTAAGTAAAATTAGGCATGTGCCAACACACCACTCCACCTCAGGCGGCACGAATGGGGAAATACCATTGGCTTGGCTGGGATGATTGATTGGCAGTAAGCCGGCCTTGATCAGCACTTTGGCTGCCCACCTGTTCCCTGGACCACAGAGAAGAGCAGAGGCTGGGCAGTGCCAGTCTGCCAGTAGTTTATCTGATCCCCCTCTCCCCCTTCCATCACAGTCAGACTAGACTACAGCTATAGACAGCAATGAACAGATCCCTTCTAAAGATTTTCTCTCTGTTTTCATTTGGACTGCAGTAGGCCTATCACTGGAATCTAAAACAGAACTTCATACCTGAAACTCCAAATGACTCGATCACCTTCACTACCGTATAATGAAGAACTTGTGTTGATCAATACACTGCCCCATAGGCCCGTCAACCACAGAGCAACCGGTCTATATCTGTCATATCAGTTTCAACATGATTAGGAAAGCCTGGGCATTACCAGAAGAGGAGAGTAAATGCGATGCCAGAGGAACACTTAGCACAGAGCCATATGTAGAAATACAGTATACTGTATATAGTTAAATATGGCTCTGAGAACAAGCCCTGCCTATATGAATTATATCCATATAGGCTATGGTATATAGCCTAGCCTAATCCACCTGGAATTTACAGGACACAACCCCTACCTATCCCTTTCATTAATGGGTTAATTCACTACCTGCCCTACATTGAGGTCTCTCCATCCCTCTCCACCACTCCCTCCCTCCTGCTACCTTTCCCTCTCTTCCCCTGGCCTCCCCATCTCACTCTCCACCTCTCCTCTCTCCCACAATAGAGTGGATATTTGACAGTCTCTCCCTGCTGTCTGAACAGAACATGTTGCTGGCGTGCCAATGCTGTATAAAGAAACCCATGGGAAATCTGAGAGACAGATGGCTGAGAGAGGGAGAGAAAGAGAGAGATCCTGAGCAAAGCAGTCAGTCACCACCACTGCAAGACATCCACATTTTCCTTACTGGGTAATTGAAGGCCCGTTTCTGACAACAAAAATATATCTACTCATAACATTGCAGAGGCTTGGTGGGAGCTGTGTTGAAAGATATTTTGACATTTGATTATGTTTGTGGCATATTGGAGTGTTGGAGCGGTTTCAGACTTCAGGACACTGCTGCAACAAGGGTTGTCTGAGGATAGGTTTGGGAGGGAGGAGAGTGAGTTTAAAACTCCACATCACCAGGTCCTCATTTCTCAAATTAGTCCAAATATGGTTTATAATTGCATAATAAAACAAGCTTATTAACCCCTCATGGTGATAACGTGGTATCATGCCAACAATGTACAAAACAGCCATGTGGTAATTCATATGGCATGTTAGCCCTATAAGCACTCTATAGGACAACTTACATCCTGTGATGGTATGGCTTGTAATACGCATGATGACGTAAGACCCTGATTTGATGTAAAACAGCATATGGCACCACTGAGAAATAAGCAGTGAGGCAGTCATCTGATTCTACAGTACAGAAGAAAAGCAGATGGAATTATCAAGGGTAAAATGCTCTGTTTGGTTCCTACAGGTCTATTTATTCCAGCTGTGCTCCAAAACAGATTTGTTATAATGAATTAAACTTAAAAGCATGGTGGCCTATAGCTACATGAGAGCATGTTTGGTGGTAACCATGGAACCTAAATGCTGGTCGGACTGCACTAGGAAAATTACCATGGGAAGTTCCCCCATCTAGTGGAGGAATACCATCATTGCACTAACAGCTGCAAACAGCATCATTATCATCATCATCATCATCAGGAATGTGATAAATTGGTATAGAAGAACAAGGGTAGTCCACCTTCCTCCTGGAGAGCCACCCTCTTACAGGATTTTGTTCCAGTCCTAATTTAACACACTTGATCCTGCAATTTAGTTGTGTTCGTGTCAGTCTGGAGAAAAAGCCCGCACAATCAGTTGACATGTTTCATCATCCTTCTATACAAATACTACAGTAATCAATGTCAGAAACATTATTAAGGGTGTGTATGGTTTGGTTTCATTCTTAAACACAAACTTAAACATCTGATTCAATAAGTAAGGAAAGGTTACATGGCCCCAGGTAACCCCTGTTTAGGCCTACCAAAATAATCCTGGAATGGCAGTTGGGTATGATGCCTCTCTCAGCGCTAGGTGTATCGAGACCACTGTCAGAATGGGCCCTGCTTTGCTCTGTCTCACAGTAGAGGATTTAAAAACAAACAATGAAGAAGCACAGAAAACTGACAGAGGCTTGAAATGGAAGAAGGACTGCATCTCTCCCAGGAGGAGCTAGACTGGGCTGAAATGGGGTAATTCTAGGCACTGGTGGTGCAATGCTGCTGAATTTACATTGCAGAGCACAGCCCAGACTGCCTGCCTGACTGAGTGCCAGCCAAGGCTCGTTGTGATTGATGCAGGGGATCAGAGGAACAGTGATGGAAGCAACAACGACGGCTCCTCAGGAAATTGGAACAAGTTCACTGGCTCAGGGCCTTTAGCTCTCCGGCTACTTATTTTGGTCTCAATCTCCGACTACATTCACAAACCCTTCAGATCCCTGTCGAGGGAGTGGGAGACAGACAGAGGGTTTACTGACTGTATTTGAGCTAAGAGAAGAGTTATTATAGATGATAGACAGAATAGATAAACAGATGCCATCATAACATAGAACAGAATATTGGGGGAGAATAAACAGACAGAGAGAAAAGATTCAATGTGAAAGGGCCATACATTTGGTTTAACATCTGCATTGGTTTGACCCAAGTCTGATAGCTAGTAATGAACACTACATGTTCATGTTTTTAAATGTATGTCAATTGTAAAGTATTTTGTCTGAAATGTATTTTTATTATATGTCAGACACTAGTAAGACTAGCTGTCGCCATTGGGGTCGGCTAAGGGGGATCCTAATCAATCAAATCATATGGAAACCACGTTTGACTATGTTCCATAATTCCATTCCAGCCTTTACAATGAGCCCGTCCTCTTATAGCTCGTCCCACCAGCCTCCACTGGTGTCACCACACAGGCCCCTAGTCTTCATTGGGGTTTTTACCAAAGGGCCAGGGTTCCGGTCGAGAAGCATGGTTTAGACAGCACCTACAGTCTTGCTTCGGTACTGCAGTTTAACTGATGCCTGGCCCAGAAAGATAGCGAAGTCAGATTAGAAAATTCCTAATAACACACTTTTGTCATGACCTTTGTGCACAAAACATTCATTTAATTATTCTAATAATTGTCACTGGGGCCATTTTTTTTTCTCCATCACAGCCAAAGACATTAACATTTCATATTCATCCAACGTCTGCCATGTTTTTGCATGATTTTGTTGCTGCTGAAGCTGCTCCATGTGCGCGCTGATGCCGCATTCAAAACAACTGGGAACTCAGAACTGAGATTTAGGGAAATGTTTGACTTCCAAATTCAGTGCGTTCAAAATGACAGGGGACCCGAAAAAAAACGAGCTCCGACTGGGAAATAAATCGATTTGAACGGTCATCCAACTCAGAATTCCAACTCGGGAACTCGGGCCTCTTCTAGAGCTCCGACTTTCCGACCTGAAGACCACTGACTTCATGATTTGACCTCGTATTTTTCTGAGTTCCAAGTTGTTTTAATGCTGCATAAGTGCTAGTGTGTATGTGAAGTCGGCCGTGTAAACCGGATGCAAAATGAATATAGATGGTCCAGGAATCGGCATATGCGAACATGAGAATATTATGTTGAAAACAACAGTCGGACATTTTCTTTCTACCTAACATTAAAGGAGGGTTTTATAGATTTCTAAATGGCCTATGGGTTCAAGGACCAATCACAATGGCAATACAAAACAAAACATATTGTGATTAGGGAATGGGTATAAAAAATCTGACCAATTGTATTTTAGACATAGACTGACCAATAGATTGTGGTTACATGTTATAGCCTACTGATAGTGGGCCTATATATTTTTTTAAAACATTAAGATAACTTTTTTGTTCAATTGCCCACAAGGTCCAACTGAAATTTGACTTCTGGTTTTAACCCAACCCCTCCGAAAGACACACGGGCCTACCATGTTCTGTTATAATCTCCACCCTGCACAGCCAGAAGAGGACTGGCCACCCCTCATAGCCTGGTTCCTCTCTAGGTTTCTTCCTAGGTTTTTGGCCTTTCTAGGGAGTTTTTCCTAGGGAGTTTTTCCTAGCCACCGTGCTTCTTTCACATGCTTTGCTTGCTGTTTGGGGTTTTAGGCTGGGTTTCTGTACAGCACTTTGAGATATCAGCTGATGTACGAAGGGCTATATAAATAAATTTGATTTGATTTGATATACTGTTTTTTAGGAGAGGTGTGGGGGGCTGCCACGGGGAGTTGTTGTGGGTGGGTTAAGTGCCTTGCTCAAGGGCACAACAACAGGCGATGGCATCTAGAATCTGATACCAGCAATCCTCCACTTGCCAGCTCACTTGCCACCAGATTTTCAGATCTAACCTGGGATTCAATCTGGCAACCCTTCGGTTCCTGGCTCGCCTCTCTAACCTCTAGGCTACCTGCCGAGAGTTGAACATCTTAACTCTGAGTTTGTTTTTGTTTTTGCTCGAACGAATATGTTAATATGTATAATGTCACATGTGACATTGACAAAGAAGAAAAACCCTGCGACGAACCAGAAGTGCGTGAAAAGCGGGTTCATAACTAAATCAAGGACTGTTTAACATAATTGGCCAGTAGGGGGCGCCGCGAGAATTAGAGAATTTAGAGGTGATGGGGACTGCTTTCTGAAGATAATCCAGTAGACTACTAGCCTACTAAAGATGCTGCGTGAAATATATGGCAAAATACTCTGTTAATTACCATTCCATCGATCAATTAACTCAGAAATCAATGTGTTAGGTTACTGTGTAAGAAGAGAGAAAATGTAGACTTGGAAAAGCTTCCATGTCATTAATTGAAAACCCATAAGAATCGGACAACAATCTAAAATGGGTTCATTTTATGGTTTTGGCTGTTTGATATTTGATATTCAGGCCGCATTTAACATATTTCTTTATTTTGGTGGTATAGCAATTGGATATAAATTGTCTCTCTAAAGTGCAGTTGAGTCCAATGTGTAGCAAAAAATATGTGAATCAGCATAATAATTAGTTTGCTTGCACCTACTTGGTTGACGGCTTATTTAACTTTATGCATATTAATGTATTACGCAAACTGATCATGTGTCTCAGTCAATTTCTTCGGCTGTGCTTTTCCGGAACTCTCGAATTGGTTTTTGTATTCCTGGAGGGGACCGAAAGCATCGTTGCTCCTCAAGAAACTGATGAAAGAAATCTCAACCTGTATGTAACAGAAAACAGAAAATGTATTGACAATTGAATGCAAATTAATTGACCATTGAATGCAAATTATTGAAGAAATTTCACGTAGCGAAAGGTAAGGGTACTTTTTAGTTTGCATGCCAAATGTAATTGTGGGAGATGTCATTGTTAAAACATTAGTCGTGTTTCGTCTGCCCAGTGTGTCAACTGTGGACAATGGGAGTCTAGTGCACATTATCGGTGCTCAGACTGCATTGCCATTGTTATGAAACGTGTGCATTTTCATAAGCCTTACAGCAAAGTAGTGTAAATAGAATGACAACAATGAAACATATTCAATCTACAACAGTAAAATAATAATTCACTTCAGTGGCATTGCTTGCTGAAGTGTTGACTGAAATGTATACCTACGTCAACCTTAGCTGACTAAATGCAACTCCATGATGAAGGACGTTTCTGATGAACTTCATCAACGGAGTTGAGCAGAGACCAGGCTTTGTGGAATTCAGCTCCAACTACATTTAGTCGCCCAAGGTCAATACTTCCAAAAATGTACATTTTAAGGAACGCTTGCCTTGTACATTTGCCCTCTCTAGTTGTCTGCCTTTCTTTATTTGCTGAAATCCAAACTTTTTAATTAAATATTTAATCAAATACTACCAACTCGTTCCTTGTTGAGATTCAATTGACACATACGCATTCACGCTGAGTTGCAGTCTTAGATCAACAATGAGGAAACAGTTGGTTGTATTTGATTGTGTTATTCAAAATTATGGATTTCAGCAAACAAAGCTATGCAACTACAGATTACAAGCATAAGTACAAGGTAGGTCTAAGCGTTTCATAATGTATACATTTCTTAAGTATTGACCTTGGGCAAATACAGTAGATGTAGTTGGAGCTGAATTCATCATAGTCAGCTAGTTCAATCTTTGGTTTTGGCTGTTGTTATTTGGTGTGACATAACTAAAGTCATGCATGTTCTTATCTTCTGTAAATCTTTTTTAGATGTAGTCATATCTGCCTCAGCAAGATTAGTACCATTATTTATGGGGAATAAGAATTGTGACTTGCCACAGATTCCACTTTGTCATCTTTAAAACTATCTAAAGGTGTGTGCTGAGGGATTAGGCTCTTTGCCCTGGTCACTTGGATTAACTGCTGGTTCTTTTGTTGAAGGGAATTCAAAGACATTTGCTTAATTTCCCCTTACATAATGTATCCAATGAACTCTACCCCGTCCCAAACCCAACATGAACTGTTCTGTGAGCACTTGGTGAAGATGAAAGTCTTTTCTGTATTTTTAAGCTGTCACACATTGTTTTTTTTAGATTGCTCTCGCAACGTTTATTTTTGTTGGCCGATTTGTCTTCAATCTGCCATCGGTTCCATGTGAGTCCATTGTCAAGGTGAGCAGTCCATTGTCAAGGTGAGCAGTCCATTGTCAAGGTGAGCAGTCCATTGTCATGGTGAGCAGTCCATTGTCATGGTGAGCAGTCCATTGTCATGGTGAGCAGTCCATTGTCATGGTGAGCAGTCCATTGTCATGGTGAGCAGTCCATTGTCATGGTGAGCAGTCCATTGTCATGGTGAGCAGACAGTTAATTTCTTTACTTTTAATCAACCACTCCATTAACGTTGTGTTTAGTGTCTCTTCTTATCCCCTTGGCTCACACTGAAAAGTCTTAACACAGTACACCTTTGTGGTCAGAGTATGTCTAGTCTCTGTCTTTTCTCTGGAGGTTGTTGCTGAGCCACCTCAGTTCAACGTGAGGAGTGTCTCAGAGCAGCACACAGATTCCAGGTTTGATCTATCGGGAACATTGTAAATGGCCTTCTCCTTTTAGAAGGTCTGGGGGTGGCTGCTTCTGGCACTCCTTTGCTTGCTCACTCTGTTCCTGCGAACAGGCGCAGAGGGAGACCTGCAGGCGAGGGAGGGTGTCGTGACACAGCCCAAATGTCTCCTACACACTCCCTTGCTCCCAGCCATCCTGAAATGAGGAGCCGCACTCTTCTTTCCATCTCCTTTCTCCTTGAACTCAAACTTTGAACTCTGTCCCTGTCTCCTCCTCGTCTTCTCTTAATCATGAAGTTCATGCACCTTTTTTTTTTCTCTCGCCCACCCAGCAGGCTATGTTCTCACGTCCCTGTTACAGGTGTAAAAAAAGCCACTTGTAGAGAAATGTATGTATGCATGTGTGGCTCTGATGAGCTGGCACCATTATTTATGGACGCATGGCCTGTACATACTGTACTGTACTAGTCTGAGTGGAGGGGCATTTATTTATTTTTGCTCTGAAAAGGAGTCGCCTATTAAGTAGAAATCAATGGGAGAAATTCCCCAAATACAGGTGTGCTAAGCTTGTAGCGTCATACCCAAGAAGGCTCAAGGCTGTAATCGCTGCCAAAGGTGCTTCAACAAAGTACTGAGTGAAGGGTCTGAATACTTATGTAAATGCTATATACTGTTCGCTTAACCCGGAAGCCAGCCGCACCAATGTGTCGGAGGAAACACCATACACCTGTCGACTGAAGTCAGCGTGCCTGCGCCTGGCCTGCCACAGTTGCTAGAGTGCGATGGGACAAGGACATCCCGGCCAGCCAAACCCTCCCCTAACCCGGACGACGCTGGACCAATTGTGCGCCGCCTCATAGGTCTCCCCGTCGCAGCCAGCTGCGACACAGCCTGTTATCAAACCCAGGCTGTAGGGTTTTTATTTTTACTATTTTCTACATTGTAGAATAATAGTGACGACATCAAAACTATGAAATAACACACGGAATCATGTAGTAACCAAAAAAGTGTGAAACAAATCAGTGAGTCACGTGGCTTGCTATATAAAACAGGCATCAAGGCATTCAGTTACTGTTTGTTTGAATGTTAGGTCACTCACTTGGTATGATCGTCGGTGCCAGGTACAACATTCGTGTGCAGAACGCCATCTCGGAATGCACAACTCACCGATCCTTGTCACGGATGGGCTGTTGCAGTAGACGACCACACCAGGTTCCACTCCTATCAGCTAAAAACAAGAACAAGCGTCTCCAGGGGGCACGCGATAACCAACACTGGACAATTGAGGAGTGGAAAAACATTGCCTGGTCCGACTAATCCCGGTTCCGGGTGGCTGGTCTCAACAATCCCACAGGTGAAGAAGCTGGATGTGGAGGTCCTTGGCTTGCGTGATTACACGTGGTCTGCGGTTGTGATGCTGGTTGGACGTACTGCCACCTTCTCTAAAACGACGGAGGCTTATGGTAGAGAAATTAACTTTCAATCATCTAGCAACAGCTCTGGTGGACATTCTGGCAGTCATCATGCCAATTGCACGTTCTGTCAACTTGAGACATCTGTGGCATTGTGTGGTGTGACAAAAAAGCACCTTTTGAGTTTCGGAGCTGTTTTAAATGAGAGCTCTGTTTTTGCTTGTTGGCTGCTTGTTTCTTGAAATAATTAGTTTGAAAAATGTCGCGGCTGAGATCATTGAAAATAACCTATCCCTCGGACACTTTTCAGGCTGCTGATTTCAACGTTTTAAGGGAGCCTTTTTTTCTCCTCCAACACCTCACCATTCACAACTTAAAAACAATGTATTTGATGTGTCTAAGGTCTATATCTTTGATTTACTACGTGTGTGTGTGTGTGTGTGTGTGCAGTGCACCCCACCCCATCTCGGTTTTGGTTTGTGTGGGTCACTGGATATGAAGCAGTGTCTGTCTGCGGTTTTATGTGAGTGGTAAGGGAAGGTGGGGTGTCTGTCCTTATCTAGGCTACAGCACCACTGTTTTTGATGTTAGCAGGTGATTGTTGAGCAGAAACCCTGTCTGTGCACACTAACCCCCACGTAGATATGCGATCCTAGACCACTCCTTTTTAGATGTCTTTTCCTGTCACACCTGTCTATTAGGGCCGGGATGATACCAGTATTGCAATATCTTTCCATTGCAAAAATGAAAACAGATGAAATTCATTAGTCCTTCAACCTGCTGTATTTGAATGATTGTGTGCTATAGCTTGGAAAATAAATACATGTAACTCTGGGTGAAAACATAAAGATGTTTGTTTCCAACATTAGGGCTGTTTTCCTAAAAAGTTAAATCCGCTTCGTGTTTTGTTTACTTGCTATGATACTAATGAGTATCGTGATACTGGTATTGTTCCGGCCCTACTATCTATTGCCCTCAAACTCAACTCTGGAACTCGAAGCCAGTTCCACAGATTTTTCCCCCCTCCATTGTTTCCCTCTAATCAGGGATTGATTTAGACCTGGGGCACCAGGTGGCTTCAATTTAACTTTCAGGTAGAACAGAAAACCAGCAGGCTCCGGACCTTTTAGGGTAAAGGCGTTTGCATGCTTCCCAGCCGAAATAGTTCAGAACAGTTTGTGCATATATTATGACAGCATTTAGTGATGTTTTTGTTAGTTTGGGACTTCGGCTAGGTTTTTTTGGGGGGGCTGTTTGGCCACACTTTCTTTTTTTTTCTCTCCGGAAAGCCGAAGTCATTAGCCAAGGTCTACGTTTATCTCCTAAAAATACCTGGGGTCAGCAATGTCACTCGCTGCTGTGAACAAACTTTTTTTAATAGAGTCCTCAGGGTGCTATTTCATTGGCTCACTGTCTGCGTGCCTCACCACTAGACTTGGTTAAATGCTGAATGTAGATTAACCTCTCTGGGATATGTGGGACTCTAGCGTCCCACCTCGACAACAGCCAGTGAAATTGCAGGGCGCGAAATTCAAACAACAAATCTCATAATTAAAATTCCTCAAACATACAAGTATTAGACACCATTTTAAAGATAAACTTCTTGTTAATCCAGCAACAGTGTCTGATTTCAAAAAGGCTTTACGGCAAAAGCACACCATGCGATTATGTTTGGTTCTCTGTGGCTAGGCGCTGACCAAACAGCCATTTTCCAACCAAGGAGAGGTGTCACAAAAGTCAGAAATAGCGTTAAAATTAATCACTTACCTTTGATGATCTTCATCTGATGGCACTCCCAGGTCTCCATGTTAGACAATAAATGTTCGATAAAGTTCATCTTTGTCCAAATACCTCCTTTTTGTTCACGCGTTTAGTCCAGTAATCCAAATGCACAAAGCGTGCTCACAAAGTCCAGACGAAAAGTCAAAAAAGTTCCATTTATAGTTCGTAGAAACATGTCAAACGATGTGTATATAATCAATCTTTAGGATGTTTTTATCATGAATCTTCAATAATATTCCAACCGGACAATTCCTTTGTCATTAGAAAGGAAAGGGAACGGAGCTCGCGCTCATGGCCGCGCACGATAAACAACTCAAGGCTTTCAACCTAACCACTGGTTGAAACAGCTCTTATTCACTCCCCTTTCACAGTAGAAGCCTGAAACAACGTTCTAAAGACTGTTGACATCTAGTGGAAGCCTTAGGAAGTCTGACCCCATTTACACTGTATATTGGATAGGCAATCACTTAAAAAAACTACAAACCTCAGATTTCCCACTTCCTGGTTGGATTTTTCTCAGGTTTTTGCCTGCCATATGAGTTCTGTTATACTCACAGACATTATTTTAACAGTTTTGGAAACTTTAGACTGTTTTCTATCCAAATCTACTATATATATATATATATATATATATATATATATATATATATATATATATATATATGCATATTCTAGCTTCTGGGCCTGAGTAGCAGGCCTACTGTATGAATGGACTCACATCCATTTTTAGATAGTGGGCTGTGGAGCCCTTCTGATATCTGTGAGCCCCTTTTGAAGCCCTTTAGGTCTTCATCAAAGTGCCTGACTGCGGCTCTGGAGACGGGCAGATCTTAGGGCATCACAGAGGGGGGACTTCCCACTGTGCCGTGTACTATACTGGACTGTACTGTAGGTAATTTCCATATTAAAGGACCCATGATCACCAACGTGAAGTTCATAGGAGCATATCAAATTGGTTGTCAAATGAAATCTAAGAGTCTATATTTTGGGGAAATGAAGGCATAAATACATCTTTCTACCATTTTCCCTCATAAAACTGTGGCATAAGTAATGGTTTGATTTCTGGTCAAACAGATGGAAAAGGGGTCTTAAGACTTTCTGGTAGATATTTTCTAAGGTACTAGAAATGCATCAAAACACAATGTTTAAGACCCCTGACAACTAACATTACTTTTCTATTTCGTTTTGGAGAAATGATTTCCCTTCTGTAAGTTTAAGAAACATTGCCTTGTAATTCTGTTACCAAAAACCCATATCTGAAAGATATTTTCTAATTTCTCTCCCTTATGAGAGAGGATAATGAAAGTTCTCAGGTCTACCTTTACTTGTTACTTCTACCTACCTAAATTATTTATTTCCCCCCCCAATTTCATGATATCCAATTAGTAGTTAGTCTTGTCCCATCGCTGCAACTCCCGTACGGACTCTGGAGTAGTGACGCCTCTAGCATTGCGATGCAGTGCCTTAGACCGCTGCGCCACTCAGGAGGCCCCTCGTTAGTGTTTTCACTGATATACATTTTAAGTGATTCGAATTCGTAATTCTGTTACCAAATCGGTAGCAGAGTTAACAAAATATCTGTTAACGAATTACTGCAATTAAATTGGCAACAATGAGAAATCATAGTTGTCACAAACCACAACAGTTAGGTCACCTGATACTGTCCTCTATTCCTCTGGCATACTGTTATGTTCAGCTCCTAACAGTTTTCTTTCCCTCTGTCGTGTGTGTGTGTGTGTGTGTGTGTGTGTGTGTGTGTGTGTGTGTGTGTGTGTGTGTGTGAACAGTCTGAATTGAATATCTAGTTAAACACTTCATCAGAGGCCATGAGCTCATGTTGCGGAACATTTCTATAGGCTATGCATATAGAGGAGGATCCCATCAGCTTTCTATAGGCTAGGCCTACTATATTTATTTATCAACTTTCCTAATATTAAGCACATTGCTTATATTTACAATCGGAGTAAATCCTACCTGGCTGGCATGAAGCGTCCTCCATTTGCCATTTAAGTGAAAAGATGGCATGTTGTTTTCCGCTGCCCCTGTTTTGAGACGGGTGCATGATGATGTTCCATTCTAAATCAAAACTAATTTCTTGCATATATTATCTAGTATATGTAAAATAGGGCTGTCCCCGACCAAAAAAAGCTTTGTCGGCCAAAAGTCACCTGTTCTTTCGACCAATCGATTGCTCGACATGTTTAAACGTGTATTTTTCCATATATAGACACACCCTATGTATTTTAATAAAATCAACTAGATGCATTGAGCTTGTCTGAGGCTTTAAGCTTACGGTTTGATGCCTCTAGGGTGCCAGAGATCTAGATAACCAGAAGGGGGAAAGAAACTTAACCTGACCCAACTCTCCTGAAGTTAAAAGGCAACACGAGGAGTCTGCAACCTTTTCTCATGTGGAATGACAATTTAGCTTACCATTTCTACCCATCTGCATGCCAGTTATGGTTTTCAGATTCACATTCTCACATTCTATCTAATGAAAATTATACAAACCTAAAAATTAACTTCTGTTGCCAACTACGTAAAAATAGCCTACATAAAGCCAACAAATAAAAACATTGCAGCCTGCAGGTAGATATAAATATTCCTGATAATTAATATACTATAAATCACATTTGCTACACATAGCCTGTCTGCAACGAACTTGAAACATTGTATCAACTATTAACTTGGCTGTGGCCAATGCTTGCACTAGCAAACTTGCAACGTTTTATTAAATATTCTGGGCACAGCTGTAGGCTATTTGTGCAAGGCACAATTCTCTTCTTCCTTTAAATTTTTCAGAGCAGTAAGCTATGCAACTATCTAAACAGAGGATTATCCGTGTCTATTCTCTAACAGCTGTCCTTTTACATTCCTCTTTTCAATTGTGAAGAGATCCTATAGGGCATTGGTCATAATAGAGAATTAAGGAGCTCACCGCACCTCAAATGTTTTACTGCTTGAGCTCCTGTTCCTCTTAGAGAATATTAACTCAAAAGTATTGTGGAGCTCCTGTATCTAAATATAAACAGTACCGGCACCCAAAATGAGTACTGGAAAGTGTTTCAGTCCAAGTCGAGAGCATTCTGGACTGGAGAGAGCGAAAGCATTCTGGAGAGGGAGAGAGCGAGGAGCATTCTGGAGAGAGAGAGAGCGAGAGCATTCTGGTGATATATGTAATGGGGATTTGATATGCACTAACAATCAAACGCAAATAATTCACACAATGAAGTTATGAAACAATGAATGTGCACATATTGGAGAGAGAGAGCATTCTGGAGAGAGAGAGAGAGAGAGCATTCTGGAGAGAGAGAGAGAGAGAGCATTCTGGAGAGAGAGAGAGAGGGCATTCTGGAGAGAGAGAGAGAGAGAGCATTCTGGAGAGAGAGAGAGAGAGCATTCTGGAGAGAGAGAGAGAGAGAGCATTCTGGGAGAGAGAGAGAGAGAGCATTCTGGAGAGAGAGAGAGGGCATTCTGGAGAGAGAGAGAGGGCATTCTGGAGAGAGAGAGAGGGCATTCTGGAGAGAGAGAGAGAGAGAGCATTCTGGAGAGAGAGAGAGACGAGAGAGAGAGAGAGCATTCTGGAGAGAGAGAGAGAGAGGAGCATTCTGGAGAGAGAGAGAGAGAGAGAGAGCATTCTGGAGAGAGAGAGAGAGAGCATTCTGGAGAGAGAGAGAGAGAGAGAGAGCATTCTGGAGAGAGAGAGAGAGAGAGAGCATTCTGAGAGAGAGAGAGAGAGAGAGAGAGCATTCTGGAGAGAGAGAGAGGCATTCTGGAGAGAGAGAGAGCATTCTGGAGAGAGAGAGAGCATTCTGGAGAGAGAGAGAGAGAGAGAGCATTCTGGAGAGAGAGAGAGAGCATTCTGGAGAGAGAGAGAGAGCATTCTGGAGAGAGAGCATCTGGAGAGAGAGAGAGCATTCTGGAGAGAGAGAGAGCATTCTGGAGAGAGAGAGAGCATTCTGGAGAGAGAGAGAGAGAGAGAGCATTCTGGAGAGAGAGAGAGAGCATTCTGGAGAGAGAGAGAGAGCATTCTGGAGAGAGAGAGCATGCTGGAGAGAGAGAGAGAGAGAGAGAGAGAGAGAGAGAGAGAGAGAGAGAGAGAGAGAGAGAGAGAGAGAGAGAGAGAGAGAGAGAGAGAGAGAGAGAGAGAGAGAGAGAGAGAGAGAGAGAGAGAGAGAGAGAGAGAGAGAGAGAGAGAGAGAGAGAGAGAGAGAGAGAGAGAGAGAGCATTCTGGAGAGAGAGAGAGAGAGAGAGAGCATTCTGGAGAGGGAGAGAGAGAGAGAGAGCATTCTGGAGAGGGAGAGAGAGAGAGAGAGCATTCTGGAGAGGGAGAGAGAGAGAGAGAGAGAGAGAGAGAGAGAGCATTCTGGAGAGGGAGAGAGAGAGAGAGAGAGAGAGAGAGAGAGCATTCTGGAGAGGGAGAGAGAGAGAGAGAGCATTCTGGAGAGGGAGAGAGAGAGAGAGAGCATTCTGGAGAGGGAGAGAGAGAGAGAGAGCATTCTGGAGAGGGAGAGAGAGAGAGCATTCTGGAGAGAGAGAGAGAGAGCATTCTGGTGATATATGTAATGGGGATTTGATATGCACTAACAATCAAACGCAAATAATTCACACAATGAAGTTATGAAACAATGAATGTGCACATATTGGAGACAGCGAGAGCATTCTGGACTGGAGAGCGAGAGCATTCTGGAGAGAGAGAGCGAGAGCATTCTGGAGAGGGAGAGCGAGAGCATTCTGGAGAGGGAGAGCGAGAGCATTCTGGAGAGAGAGAGCGAGAGCATTCTGGAGAGAGAGAGCGAGAGCATTCTGGAGAGAGAGAGCGAGAGCATTCTGGAGAGATGAGAGCGAGAGCATTCTGGAGAGAGAGAGCGAGAGCATTCTGGAGAGGGAGAGCGAGAGCATTCTGGAGAGGGAGAGCGAGAGCATTCTGGAGAGGGAGAGCGAGAGCATTCTGGAGAGAGAGAGCGAGAGCATTCTGGAGAGAGAGAGCGAGAGCATTCTGGAGAGAGAGAGCGAGAGCATTCTGGAGAGAGAGAGCGAGAGCATTCTGGAGAGAGAGAGCGAGAGCATTCTGGAGAGCGAGAGCATTCTGGAGAGCGAGAGCATTCTGGAGAGCGAGAGCATTCTGGAGAGCGAGAGCGAGAATTCTGGAGAGCGAGAGCGAGAATTCTGGAGAGCGAGAGCGAGAATTCTGGAGAGCGAGAGCGAGAAATTCTGGAGAGAGAGAGAGAGAATTCTGGAGAGAGAGACGAGAGAGATTCACTGAGATGGGCAAGAATAACACAGGTAGGTGTCTTGTGTGCAATTAAGAAAAAATCTATATGTGTGTTTGCTACTGCTCAACTAAAACAATCGACCAGTCTAATAATTGGGGTCAGCCCTTGTCTGCAGGTCTGCTCCTGAACCGTGTGTTTTAAATGTTAGCCTTGTGGTATAGTCTACTTCCAGGTCTGCCTCTCTCCGCATCCCACTTATGTAAGCTGCATTGCATCACAAGGAGGGATTTTTATAGTTTTTCCAATATTTAAATCCAAGTGCAAAACATTTTTTAGGCTCTTTACAAACCCAGTTACTAGAGACTTAATGTGTAGGGCTTTACAAGTAGGACATCATTTTATATATTTTACTGAAAACTGAAGTCACTCCTTTCTTGATGAACAAGAAGAATCATGACATTGACAAAATACTTTTATATATACAGTATATAGTGTATGTGGACACCCCTTCAAATTAGTGTATTTGGCTATTTCAGCCACACCCGTTGCTGACAGGTGTATAAAATAGAGCACACAACCATGCAATCTCCATAGACAAACACTAGCAGTAGAATGGCCTTACTGAAGAACTCAGTGACTTTCAATGTGGCACTGTCATAGGATGCCACCTTTCCAACAACTCAATTCGTCAGATTTCTGCCCTGCTAGAGCTGCCCTTGTCAACAAGTGCAAGTGCTGTTATTGTGAAGTGGAAACGTCTAGGAGCAACAACGGCTTAGCCGCGAAGTGGTAGGCCACACAAGCTCACAGAACGGGACTGCTGAGTGCTGAAGCGCATAGCTCCAAAAAATTGTCTGTCGTCGGTTGGAAGTCCCCGCAGCAATGTTCCACCATCTAGTGGAAACACATCCCAGAAGAGAGTAGGCTGTTATAGCAGCAAAGGAAGGACCAATTCCATATTAATGTCCATGAATTTGGAATGAGATGTTCGACCAGCAGGTGTCCACATATATTTGGTCATGTAGTGTATACAGTGCCTTCGGAAGGTATTTAGATCCCTTGACTTTTTCCATGTTTTGTTACGTTACAGCCTTACAGAATTACGTTATAGAATTACGTTGTTTTTTCCCCTCATCAATCTACACACTACCCCATAATGACAAAGCAAAAACTGGTTTTTAGAAATGTTTGCTATTGCGATTACAGCATTGAGTCATCTTGGGTATCACTCTACAAGCTTGGCACACCTGTATTTGGGGAGTTTCTCCCATTCTTCTCTGCAGATCCACTCAAGCTCTGTCAGGTTGGATGGGGAGAGTTGCTGCACAGCTATTTTCAGGTCTCTCCAGAGATGTTTCTCATGGTCTGAGAGTCTTTAGGTGCCTTTTGGCAAACTCCAAGCGGGCTGTCGTGCTTTTTTCCGTCTGGCCACTTTACCATAAATGCTTGATTGGTGGAGTGCTGCAGAGATGGTTGTCCTTTTGGAAGGTTCTCCCATCTCCACAGATGAACTCTGGAGCTCTGTCAGAGTGACCATTGGGTTCTTGGTTACCTCCCTGACCAAAGCCCTTCTCCCCAGATTGCTCAGTTTGGCCGGGCGGCCAGCTCTAGGAAGAGTCTTGGTGGTTCCAAACATCTTCCATTTAAGAATGATTGAGGCCACTGTGTTCTTGGGGACCTTCAATGCTGCAGAATTGTTTTACTACCATTCCTCGACACAATCCTGTCTCAGAGCTCTACGGACAATTCCTTCAACCTCATTGCTTGGTTTTTGCTCTGACATGCACTGACATCTGTGGGACCTTATAGACAGGTTTGTGCCTTTCCAAATCATGTCCAATCAATTTAATTTACCACAGGTGGACTCCAATCAAGTGGTAACCAAGATGCACCTGAGCTCAATTTCGAGTGTCATTGCAAAGGGTCTGAATACTTATGTAAATAAGGTATTTCTGTTTTGATTTTTTTATACATCACTTTGACATTATAGGTTATTGTGTGTAGATTGCTGATTTAATTTATTGTATTTAATCCATTTTAGAATAACGCTGTAAAGTAACAAAATGTGGGAAAGTCGAGGGGTACTTTCCTAAGGCACTGTATTTAGTGGAGCCAAATATTTGGGGAGAGGAGGGGGGAGGGGAGGGGAGAGGAGGGGAGCAGGGAGGGGAGAGGAGTGGGGAGGGGAGCGGTGTGGGGAGGGGAGCGGGGAGGGGAGGGGAGAGGAGCGGTGTGGGGTGGGGAGAGGAGCGGTGTAGGGAGGGGAGCAGTGGGGAGCGGAGCAGTAGGGGAGCGGGGAGGGGAGAGGAGCGGTGTGGGGTGGGGAGAGGAGCGGTGTAGGGAGGGGAGCAGTGGGGAGCGGAGCAGTAGGGGAGCGGGGAGGGGAGAGGAGCGGTGTGGGGAGCGGGGAGAGGAGCAGGGAGGGGAGAGGAGCGGTGTGAGGAGGGGAGCGGTGGGGGGAGAGGAGCGGTGGGGGGAGAGGAGCAGGGAGGGGTGTGGGAGGGGGGCGGGAGGGGAGCGGTGTGGGGAGGGGAGAGGAGTGGGGAGGGGAGCGGTGTGGGGAGGGGAGCGGGGAGAGGAGCGGTGTGGGGTGGGGAGAGGAGCGGTGTAGGGAGGGGAGCAGTGGGGAGCGGAGCAGTAGGGGAGCGGGGAGGGGAGAGGAGCGGTGTGGGGTGGGGAGAGGAGCGGTGTAGGGAGGGGAGCAGTGGGGAGCGGAGCAGTAGGGGAGCGGGGAGCGGAGGGGAGTGGGGAGGGGTGGGGTGGGGAGCGGAGGGGAGTGGGGAGCGGAGGGGAGTGGGGAGGGGAGCGGTGTGGGGAGAGGAGAGGGGAGAGGAGCGGTGTGAGGGGGGGAGGAGTGGTGGGGGAGGGGAGCGGTGTGGGGAGAGGGGGGAGAGGAGTGGTGGGGGAGGGGAGCGGTGTGGGGAGAGGGGGGGAGGGGAGCGGTGTGGGGAGGGGAGCAGGGAGGGGAGAGGAGAGGAGGGGTGTGGGGGATCGGGGAGGGGAGCAGGGAGGGGCGGTGTGAGGAGGGGTGCGGTGGGGGGAGAGGAGCGGTGTGGGGAGGGGAGCGGTGTGGGGAGGGGAGCAGGGAGGGGAGAGGAGAGGAGGGGTGTGGGGATCGGGGAGGGGAGCAGGGAGGGGCGGTGTGAGGAGGGGAGAGGAGCGGGGAGAGGAGCGGTGTGGCGAGAGGAGCGGGGGTGAGCGGTGTGGCGAGAGGAGGGGAGCAGGGAGGGGAGGGGAGCGGAGGGGAGCGGTGTGGGGAGAGGAGCGGTGTGGGGAGGGGAGCGGTGTGGGGAGAGGAGCGGTGTGAGGAGGGGCGCGGAGGGGAGCAGGAAGGGGAGAGGAGCGGTGTGAGAAGGGGCGCGGAGGGGAGCGGTGTGGGGAGAGGAGCGGTGTGGGGAGGGGAGAGGAGCGGTGTGGGGCGAGGAGGGGAGAGGAGGGAGCGGGGAGGGGAGAGGTGTGGGGAGAGGAGGGGAGCGGTGTGGGGAGCGGGAGGGGGGCGGGAGGGGAGAGGAGCGGTGTGGGGAGGGGAGCGGGGAGAGGAGCGGTGTGAGGAGGGGCGCGGAGGGGAGCAGGAAGGGGAGAGGAGCGGTGTGAGAAGGGGCGCGGAGGGGAGCGGTGTGGGGAGAGGAGCAGTGTGGGGAGGGGAGAGGAGCGGTGTGGGGCGAGGAGGGGAGAGGAGGGGAGCGGGGAGGGGAGAGGTGTGGGGAGAGGAGGGGAGCGGTGTGGGGAGCGGGAGGGGGGCGGGAGGGGAGAGGAGCGGTGTGGGGAGGGGAGCGGGGAGAGGAGCGGTGTGGGGAGCGGGGAGGGGTGTGGGGAGGGGAGAGGAGGGGAGTGGTGGGGGGAGAGGAGCGGTGTGGGGAGGGGAGGGCGGTGTGGGGAGGGGAGTAGGGAGGGGAGCGGGAGGGGAGAGGAGCAGGGAGGGGAGCGGTGTGGGGAGAGGAGAGGAGCAGGGAGGGGAGGGGAGCGGTGTGGGGAGGGGAGCAGGGAGGGGAGCGGGGAGGGGAGAGGAGCAGGGAGGGGAGCAGGGAGGGGAGAGGAGCGGTTTGGGGAGGGGATAGGGAGGGGAGCAGTGGGGGGGAGAGGAGCGGTGTGGGGAGGGGAGCGGGGAGAGGAGCGGTGTGGGGAGGGGAGTAGGGAGGGGAGGGGAGGGGAGCGGTGTGGGGAGAGGAGCAGGGAGGGGAGGGGAGCGGTGTGGGGAGAGGAGCAGGGAGGGGAGCGGTGTGGGGAGAGGAGCAGGGAGGGGAGGGGAGCGGTGTGGGGAGAGGAGCAGGGAGGGGAGCGGTGTGGGGAGGGGAGCAGGGAGCGGGGAGGGGAGAGGAGCAGGGAGGGGGGAGGGGAGAGGAGCGGGGAGGGGAGCGGTGTGGGGAGGGGAGCAGGGAGCGGGGAGGGGAGAGGAGCAGGGAGGGGGGAGGGGAGAGGAGCAGGGGAGGGGAGGGGAGCGGTGTGGGGTGAGGAGCAGGGAGAAGAGGGGAGCGGTGTGGCAGAACACGGCCTTGGCATTGGAGGGTGTGTGTGTGTGTGTGTGTGTGTGTGCGCTCTACATCAGTGTTTCACTTGGGCCCCTTCCATCATTGGGGATCATCCCAGTATCTCTACTTGCACATTTATCATCTGCACATCTATCACTCCAGTGTTTAATTGCTAATTGTAATTATTTCGCCACTATGGCCTATTTATTGCCGTACCTCCCTAATCCTACTACATTTGCGCACACTGTATATAGACTTTTCTATTGTGTTATTGACTGTATGTTTATTTATTCCATGTGTAACTCTTCTGTTTGTGTCGCACTGCTTTGCTTTATCTTGGCCAGATCGCAGTTGTAAATGAAAACTTGTTCTCAACTGGCCTACCTGGTTAAATAAAGGTGTAATAAATAAATAATAATGCCTCTAGGGGATGCGCCCCACAGTTTGGGAACCACACTGTGTAGGGAACATTAAGGATGGGAAGGAGATGGTGTGGTTGTTGACATTGGCATGTGTGATGATGAAGTCCATGTTGTATGGGTGTTACAGGGCTTTGAGCAAGTCTGTGTGTTTTCAGTTATCCCTCTGCAAGGTTAAGTTAACGGTAGTGTGTTCATTCATTGAATTGTTTTTTTATTTGCACTGTGAGACAGAACAAAGACAAAATAACTGTGTAGGCTACATTTTATGCCAAAGCAGTGTTCAAATAAGAAGTGTGTGTTGCAGGTGGCCTGTGTGTGTGAGGATGCCTAGGTAATGCCTCCGGGTGGCAGAGGGACACCATGTCTGACAAGGGGATCTCAGGGAGAGACATGGAGCCCCTCCTCAACAGTGAAGAAGAGGAGGATGAGCTGGAAGAAGAGGAGGTGGAGGATGAGAACAACGGAGATGATGAAGAAGACTTCCCTGGTAGGTGGAAACTGAAATAAGACACACACACACACACACACACACACACACACACACACACACACACACAGAGAGAGAGATGAATGTTGTCTAAAGAAATGCTATGACTAGAGCTGATAGGACAGTTTCATGGTATTATGTCCGGCATGGACAGGGTTAACTAAGATGCTTATACAACAGGTTTTGATGGCAGGAAAAGGATCTGTAATTGAGGAGTTGCAGGTAAACATGAGTGATATTGAACTGATTTTGACAAGTTGTTTTCATACAGTCATATCTCCTCAGTTGTGTTGGTTCCCCTTTCTGATTGTTTAACAGCATTTACACCGTTTTTCAGGGTAGTCTTTGGTAGCATGACTACCATAGATGAATCCTGTCTAAACTCTGTTCCTCTTCAAGAGAGGTCGGCTGTTGAACGGGGAAGAAAAAAGAAAAGCAGGAGAGAGAGATGGTTGAGTAGGAAGAGGATGAAGGGAAGGGGATATGTTGAGTAGGAAGAGGATGAAGGGAAGGGGATATGTTGAGTAGGAAGAGGATGAAGGGAAGGGGATATGTTGAGCAGGAAGAGGATGAGGGGAAGGGGATATGTTGAGCAGGAAGAGGATGAGGGGAAGGGGATATGTTGAGTAGGAAGAGGATGAAGGGAAGGGGATATGTTGAGCAGGAAGGGATGAGGGGAAGGGGATATGTTGAGTAGGAAGAGGATGAAGGGAAGGGGATATGTTGAGTAGGAAGAGGATGAGGGGAAGGGGATATGTTGAGTAGGAAGAGGATGAAGGGAAGGGGATATGTTGAGTAGGAAGAGGATAAGGGGATATGTTGAGCAGGAAGAGGATGAGGGGAAGGGGATATGTTGAGCAGGAAGAGGATGAGGGGAAGGGGATATGTTGAGTAGGAAGAGGATGAAGGGAAGGGGATATGTTGAGTAGGAAGAGGATGAGGGGAAGGGGATATGTTGAGCAGGAAGAGGATGAGGGGAAGGGGATATGTTGAGTAGGAAGAGGATGAAGGGAAGGGGATATGTTGAGTAGGAAGAGGATGAAGGGAAGGGGATATGTTGAGTAGGAAGAGGATGAGGGGAAGGGGATATGTTGAGTAGGAAGAGGATGAAGGGAAGGGGATATGTTGTGTAGGAAGAGGATGAGGGGAAGGGGATATGTTGAGTAGGAAGAGGATGAGGGGAAGGGGATATGTTGAGTAGGAAGAGGATGAGGGGAAGGGGATATGTTGAGCAGGAAGAGGATGAGGGGAAGGGGATATGGTGAGTAGGAAGAGGATGAGGGGAAGGGGATATGTTGAGTAGGAAGAGGATGAAGGGAAGGGGATATGTTGAGTAGGAAGAGGATGAAGGGAAGGGGATATGTTGAGCAGGAAGAGGATGAGGGGAAGGGGATATGTTGAGTAGGAAGAGGATGAAGGGAAGGGGATATGTTGAGTAGGAAGAGGATGAAGGGAAGGGGATATGTTGAGTAGGAAGAGGATGAGGGGAAGGGGATATGTTGAGTAGGAAGAGGATGAAGGGAAGGGGATATGTTGTGTAGGAAGAGGATGAGGGGAAGGGGATATGTTGAGTAGGAAGAGGATGAGGGGAAGGGGATATGTTGAGTAGGAAGAGGATGAGGGGAAGGGGATATGTTGAGCAGGAAGAGGATGAGGGGAAGGGGATATGGTGAGTAGGAAAGGATGAGGGGAAGGGGATATGTTGAGTAGGAAGAGGATGAAGGGAAGGGGATATGTTGAGCAGGAAGAGGATGAGGGGAAGGGGATATGTTGAGTAGGAAGAGGATGAGGGGAAGGGGATATGTTGAGTAGGAAGAGGATGAGGGGAAGGGGATATGTTGAGCAGGAAGAGGATGAGGGGAAGGGGATATGTTGAGTAGGAAGAGGATGAGGGGAAGGGGATATGTTGAGTAGGAAGAGGATGAGGGGAAGGGGATATGTTGAGTAGGAAGAGGATGAAGGGAAGGGGATATGTTGAGTAGGAAGAGGATGAGGGGAAGGGGATATGTTGAGCAGGAAGAGGATGAGGGGAAGGGGATATGTTGAGCAGGAAGAGGATGAGGGGAAGGGGATATGTTGAGTAGGAAGAGGATGAGGGGAAGGGGATATGTTCAGTAGGAAGAGGATGAAGGGAAGGGGATATGTTGAGTAGGAAGAGGATGAGGGGAAGGGGATATGTTGAGCAGGAAGAGGATGAAGGGAAGGGGATATGTTGAGTAGGAAGAGGATGAGGGGAAGGGGATATGTTGAGTAGGAAGAGGATGAGGGGAAGGGGATATGTTGAGTAGGAAGAGGATGAGGGGAAGGGGATATGGTGAGTAGGAAGAGGATGAAGGGAAGGGGATATGTTGAGTAGGAAGAGGATGAGGGGAAGGGGATATGTTGAGTAGGAAGAGGATGAAGGGAAGGGGATATGTTGAGCAGGAAGAGGATGAGGGGAAGGGGATATGTTGAGTAGGAAGAGGATGAAGGGAAGGGGATATGTTGAGTAGGAAGAGGATGAGGGGAAGGGGATATGTTGAGTAGGAAGAGGATGAGGGGAAGGGGATATGTTGAGTAGGAAGAGGATGAGGGGAAGGGGATATGTTGAGTAGGAAGAGGATGAGGGGAAGGGGATATGTTGAGCAGGAAGAGGATGAGGGGAAGGGGATATGTTGAGTAGGAAGAGGATGAGGGGAAGGGGATATGTTGAGTAGGAAGAGGATGAGGGGAAGGGGATATGTTGAGCAGGAAGAGGATGAGGGGAAGGGGATATGTTGAGCAGGAAGAGGATGAGGGGAAGGGGATATGTTGAGCAGGAAGAGGATGAGGGGAAGGGGATATGTTAATATTTACCTTTTCCAGACTCAGCACTGCTTGCTCGCTGGGTTGTGGTGACATTCACACATGCCGTTTTTGGGTATGTTACTGTGACACTGCGTTACACAAGCGCGTTATGAAAGACTGCCCTCTACCCCTCCCATTCTCTTGGTCTGTGCAGCTATGCCTCGTTCAGCCCACAGCACAGCGCTACTGCATCCTTGCAGCACACATGCGCACAGCTACATTGTTAGGCATCATTTAGATGTTGTTGTGGGAATGAAGAATAGTTTGTCTGAATCTGTGTGTTCTGTTCGTTTTGTCATATTTTAGCTACTGTACTTTGACTCTACTCAGTGTCAGACCTTACGCACTCGCTCACACTCCTACCTACTTTTTCCTCGCACACGCCGACACGCATGCCGACATACACATGTCACATACACGAACACATATACAGTTGAAGTTGGCCGTTTACAAACACCGTAGCCAAATACATTTAAACTCAGTTTTTCACAATTCCTGACATTTAATCCTAGTAAAAATTCCATGTTTTAGGTCAGTTAGGATCACCATTTTACTTTAAGAATGTGAAATGTGACACGTGATGCCGTGGAGCTGAACAGACGTTGACAAACCGAGCTCTTGAAATTTATCCTATTATTACCTAAATAACAACGTTGAAACAATATTCTAACATCGGCTGATAAATTGTCAAATACTTACCTTCCCAAAGAGCCATGGACCTCCGACCGAGAGGCAAGAAGGACGACCAAAACGTCGTTGAATCCCAAGACAACGATAACGCCACAGCTAGCAAGTTTAGCATTAGCCCTCATATCTCAGACGACGGTTCCAGACTATTGCTCTCGGCAGCCTCGCAAGACATGCTGGCTACTCTCCTCCGGGAAATTCAGGATGGTAACAAAGGTCTTTCTATGAAAATTGACAAGAAATCGGCTGAACTCCATTCTTCCATCGACGACCTGAAATCCTCCATGAATGATCTCCTTCTGAGAACGACTGAGGCCGAGATGCGCATTAGCACAGTCGAGGACACCGTCGCTCGACATGACCAGGTTCTGATAGAACTGCAGAAGGATAATGCCTACCTCAAAAACAAAGTAGACCAGATGGAGAACCAGAGCAGACGCAGTAATATCCGTGTGGTGGGATTGAAAGAGGACAGCGAGGGCCGTGACCCGGTCCGCTTCTTCACTCAATGGATCCCGGATGTCCTAGGCATAATCAACTTCACCAAGCCGCTGGAAATCGAACGCGCCCACAGAACATCAGCGCCGAAACCCCGGCCAGAGGAGCCCCCACGTGCCGTTCTGGTCAGGTTCCTCCGTTTCCAAGACAGAGAGAAGATACTGCAACTCGCAAGAGCCAAAGGGGACATCACCTTCGATGGCAAGAGGGTCAGCCTTTTCCCGGATATGAGTGCCGATCTCGCCAGACGTCGCAAGCAGTTCAGACCTGCCGCCAAAGCACTGAAGGAGAAGAACATCACCGGCTATCCACCCTGCGCGGATGAAAGTTCAGTACAAAGGCCGATGCCATATCTTCAACACACCGGGAGAAGTATTCACTTTTCTCAAAGAACCGAACCGCGACTGAAAAACGGTCTCTCTGGGGGATAAGATCCAATCTGTTTGTTTTCTCTTTTCTGGACTGATCTGCTGATATCGGATCCGTCTACCCCGCTATCCGGTCGCTATAATTGATTTGTACATTTTCAACTAACCGTTTTTCCCCGGGGTGAGTTCTATTACATTTACAGGAGATTATATTTTGGTTTAGTCAATATCCACTGGACGAAGCAATAAGTGGGTTTAGGCCCACCGCTTCCCCCCCCATTTATGTTTCTCCTCTACCGAAAAGAGACTCAAGCAGCCCTTACCGTGGGCAGTAATTATTCAGCCATAAATGCCTATTCACAACGTTTGTTTTCAATTTAGAGAGCTCGCAGGTTTTAGTTTACGCCAAGGTTTAGCTAGTAAGAGTAAGGTGGAAAGCGAGCAGCAACGTATCTACAAGTGTATTCATGTTTGATTGTTGGGATTGTTGTTTTAGTCTGACAATCGGGGTGGGTGGGTTTTTTTTCCCCTTTTTTTCCATGTTTATTGTTGTTTCCTTCCTAAAGAGGCACATAGGTCACTTCTGTGTTCAAACCAAAGTTGAAACATTTCCTGACTATTTACATATGAGAGATTTCCATTCGGTTACATATTTCAAACCCAACCTATGCTTAATCCACTAAAATATGTCACATTCAACGTAAAAGGCCTCAACAGCCCGATTAAAAGGAAAATTGTCTATACATACCTTAAGAAATTAAAGGCCGATATTGTGTTTCTACAAGAAACACATCTTACAGCCAGCGAACACAAGAAATTGAAGAGGGAATGGGTAGGACAAGTTTTTGCGTCCTCTTTTAACTCCAAAGCAAGAGGAACTGCAATTCTGATAAGTAGACACATCCCCTTCTGCGTCAACAACACCATCTCTGATCCCTCGGGCAGGTTTGTTTTGGTGCAGGGGCATATGTTTTCAGAGTCTTGGACCCTGCTGAATATTTATGCTCCTAACTTCGATGACCATATGTTTATACAGAATGTCTTCCTTCAGGTCGCTCAAGCACCACCAGGATGGCTACTGGTTGGAGGAGATCTAAATTTTTGTTTAGATACAGTCCTTGATAGGTCCTCGGATAAACCCTCCCTTCTTACCAAAGCCGCCAAGCTCACCATGTCATTCATGAAAGATCTTAATTTACTAGACATCTGGAGACAGTTGCACCCACAGGATAGGGACTACTCTTTTTATTCACTCCCACACAAGACACACACACGCATAGATAACTTTTTACTATCGACCCAACTGTTTCATAGAGTGTTAGATATCGAGTATCTCCCCAGATTGCTTAGCGACCATTCTCCTCTGGTATTATCAATCTCCATTCCTAACAAGGTAAACGGAGCATATAGATGGAGACTAAATCCTACACTCCTAAAGCAACCAGAATTTTGTGCATTTATCAAAGAGCAGATCAATATTTTTACTTTGACAAACAAACCCTCCGCTCCTGACAGTTTCATTCTTTGGGACACATTGAAAGCCTATCTGAGGGGACAGATCATTTCCTATACTAAAGGGTTGAAGAGAAAATACGGTGCGGAACTGAATGTCCTTGAATCTGAAATCTCTGAGCTGGAGAAAACCTACCAAAGAGGCCCGACTAAAGATCTATATAGGCTTTTGGTAAATAAAAAACTGAAATATAATATTCTGAACACATATCAAGCTGAGAGGGCCATCACTAAATCAAAACAGCGTTATTACGAGCTTGGAGAGAAAGCTCACAAAGTACTGGCATGGCAACTGAAAGCAGAGGAAAGTAAGAGGACAATTAATGCTATAGAAACCCTTACTAATGAGATATCTTTCGACCCTACCGAAATTAATAATACCTTTAAGAAATACTATGAAGACCTCTACACTTCCCAATCAAGCGATGATCTGTCGGAGATCGACTCCTTTCTCTCCTCTCTCAACCTCCCATGCCTGTCAGAGGAAGACAGAGAGCGCCTGAGTGAAAACTTCTCTGTTCCTGAATTGGTGGAAGCCATTAAATCCTTACCTTCTAATAAATCTCCTGGGGAGGATGGCTTCCCTCCAGAGTTCTATAAAGAATTTAGGGAGCTGTTGGTCCCCTACCTCATGGAGGTACTTAAAAAAGCCGGGGAAGACAACTGCTTTCCAGAGTCTTTCTCTCAAGCAGTGATTACTGTAATCCACAAGAAAAGGAAAAACCCGCTAAAGTGCGCCTCCTATAGACCAATCTCTCTCCTTAACACAGATTGTAAACTGGTCACCAAGATGCTATCTAAGAGACTGGAGTCATGTTTTCCCCTGTTGGTCAACCCAGATCAGACTGGCTTCATAATTAATAGACTGTCCTCCAATAATCTCAGAAGGTTCTTTGATATAATTCACCTTGCTAACAAAAACAAAATACCTAGTGTCGCAGTCTCCCTCGACGCTGAAAAGGCCTTTGATAGGGTTGAATGGCCATACCTCTTTCGCGTCTTGGAAAAGTTTGGTTTAGGTACCGTTTTTGTAAATTTGATAAAATCACTCTACAAATCTCCTAAAGCTAGGATTGCTACCAATGGGATTACTTCCTCCTCTTTCCCTCTCTATAGGGGGAACAGACAAGGTTGCCCAATTAGCCCCCACCTCTTTGCCCTCGCCATCAAACCGTTGGCTGAGGCTATTAGATCGTGCCCTGACATACATGGCTTTGAGGTGGGCCCCCATACCCATAAACTATCACTCTTTGCGGACGACCTTATCTTATTTCTAACAAACCCAGAACACTCCCTCTCTCACTTGCAGATCCTACTACAGTGTTATAGCTCTTTCTCTGGATATAAGGTTAACTTCGATAAAAGCGAAATCTTACCGCTGTCTGTCTTTGACCATCATACCATCAAGCACAAGTTTCCTTTTCGATGGTCGCCTCTGGGCTTCACATATTTGGGCATAATGGTGGATGGTAACCTGAACAAACTCTATAAACTCAATCTGGCCGGCTTGTTGCAGAAGGTGGAGGGTGACCTGTGTAGGTGGATGGACTTGCCTCTCACCCTACTGGGTAGAATCAATGTGATTAAAATGAATATCCTGCCCAGATTTCTATATTTGTTTCAATCTCTCCCTATCCCTGTGCCCGCAGCATTCTTTTCCTCTCTTGACAAGCTGACCAGACGGTTTATCTGGCATGGCAAAACCCCGAGGGTTAGCCTGGACAAACTGACCCTGGATTACGGTCAAGGGGGCTTAAACCTCCCCAATTTTAGAATGTACTACTGCGCTGCACAGTCTAGGTTTCTGGCTCAGAGGTTTGACAATGGTCCCTCCCCCTCATGGTTGAACATTGAAAAGCTTGAGATGAATGATGACACGGGGGCAGAATTGTTTTACAAATGGGACAGAAAATCTATAAAAATCATCACAGACAACCCTTTAAAACCTGTTGGGGCTCGGGGGCAGTATTGAGACATTTTGAAAAAAATATGTGCCCATTTTTAACTGCCTCCTACACCAACTCAGAAGCTAGGATATGCATATTATTAACACATTCGGATAGAAAACACTCTGAATTTTCTAAAACAGTTTGAATGGTGTCTGTAAGTATAACAAAACTCATATTGCAGGCAAAAACCTGTGAAAAATAGATCCCAAAAGAATTTTGTGACTGTACTATTTAGTGTCATTGTTTTATAGATACCATAGTGAGAAAGGATTCATTTCGCAACACCTACGGCTTCCACTAGATGTCAACGATCTTTATAAAGTTGTTTGAAGCGTCTATGATAAACAGAGAGCAAATTAGAATCCAAGGAAGTTGACATGTCATCACTTCATTTTTTTGCGCCTGCGCATAAATCTGAGAAGCGCGAGTTTGTCATCATTGTTTATCTAGACATAGGATAGGTTGTGTGAAAATATTACTGATGTTTAACGTTAAAAATGGACCAAAAGATTAATGCTAAACAACATTTGACATGTTTGAACGAACGTAAATAGATTATTTACTAGGTTTTTTAAGCTTTTCGGCGTGATTTTACACTCCCCCCACCACGTTTTGTGGGAGCATAATGAACGCTAAGTACTTGGTGTTATTTGGACATAAATTATGAACTTTGTCAAAAGAAACCACATTTGTTCCGGACCTGGGATGCCTTCCGGACATGGGATGCCTGCCTTCTGATGGAGATAATCAAAGGTAAGGGGATATTTACAATGTTATTATCGATATTAGATGATGCTAACTGTATAGCATAGCTTATTGTTCTTAGCATAGCACCCCGTTTATTGCAAAATGTGATTTCCCAGTAAAGTTATTTTGAGATCTGGCCATTCGGTAGCAATTACGAGATGCTAATATATTATTCTTTGAATGACAATATTATAATTTACCAATGTTTTCGAATAGTAATTTTGTTATGTTCACCGGAAGCATTTCAGAGAAGAAAAAAATCTGAATTTCACGCTACTGTAAAATGCTGTTTTTGGATATAAATATGAACTTGATGGAACAAAAAATGCATGTATTGTATAACATAATGTCCTAGGAGTGTCATCTGATGGAGATTGACAAAGGTTAGTGCATAATTCTAGCTGGTTTCTGCTTTTGGTGACGCCTGACCTTGAATTGAAAATGGATGTTTGTACTTTTGTGGCTATGTACTGTCCTAACATAATCTAACTTTATGCTTTTGCCGTAAAGCCTCTTTGAAAATCGAACAATGTGGTTAGATTAAGGAGATGTTTATCTTTTAAATTGTGTAAAATAGTTGATTGTTTGAGAAATTGAAATTATTAGATTTTTGATGTTTTGAATTTCCAGCCTTGTTAGCAATCCCGACTCGGGTTCATTGCTAACCTGTAGCCCCATTCTGTCCTGGCATGGTGTAAACTGCATGAGCTGTTCGGACGAGGGGGATTTCTCTCCCCTAAAACCCCTTTATGGAACAGTAGATTGATCCCTATGTTTTTCCAGAATAGTAACTTTAGACCATGGTCTGATAAGGGGATCACTCTTCTGGAACACTGTTATGAGGAGGGAGTTCTTATGTCTTTTGAACAGCTGAAACAGAAATACCACTTGTCTAACAGGGGCTTCTTTAGCTACCTACAACTACGAGACTTTATTAGGGTGACTCTCAAGGGAAAATGGAACCTACCTAAGATGTCACCTATTGAACAATTCTGCCATGCAGACCAACCACTACTCAAGACCATTTCCCGTGTTTACGATGCTCTAATGTCAGTACTAACACTGCCTGAGCTAGATAAACCCCGACTTAGATGGGAAAAAGATCTGGGTATTGATCTTGATGAGGGCCTATGGAGTGACCTATGCAGGGATGGTGTTACATCCACATTGAACTCCAGATACAGATTGATCCAGTTTAATTTCCTCCATCAGCTCTATATCACCCCATCTAGACTGCACAAGTTCAATCCTGATATCTCCTCCCTATGTTTTAGATGTGGCTCAGATGAAGGAACATTCCTCCATTCCACTTGGCAGTGTTCAAAACTACATGGTTTCTGGCAGGGGGTATGCGATACCATATCCTCAATCCACGGGGTTGCATTCCCTTTAGACCCCGAGGTCTGCCTACTGGGTAACTATACTAACACCAATCTTAGGCAAAGTCATAGTATAAAGCTAACAGAAATATTGCTAGCGATTGCCAAGAAATGTATTGCCTTGAAATGGAAATCGGGTTCCCCCCTGCCAGTGGCAATGTGGCTATCGGAAGTTAATAGTTGTATCCCACTGGAGAAAATCACTTACTGCTTGAGGAATAAGTTAAAGACATTTTACAGAATTTGGCAACCTTTTATTGACTATATGGAGAATCTCCCCCCACACCACATTGATTGAATCTCTATATAATTCTTATATAATGTTTCACACGTAATGTATAATATGTAGCTTACAGCAGGTGACCATATGAATCAATGTCTCATTATTATTATTAATATTTATTTTATTATGATTTATGTATCATGTATGTTTTTTATGTATTATGTATGCCCGTATATATAATTTTAATTTTTTATTACGCTCGTCTGTTACCGTCACTTTGTCCTTTGTTGTCTAACATATTTTCACTTTTGTTTTGAATGTTCTTAATTTTTGTTTCATCAGACCAGAGGACATTTCTCCAAAAAGTACGATCTTTGTCCCCATGTGCAGTTGAAAACCGTAGTCTGGCTTTTTATGGCGTTTTTGGAGCAGTAGCTTCTTCCTTGCTGATCGGCCTTTCAGTTTATGTCGATATAGGACTTGTTTTATTGTGGATATAGATACTATGGAAACCCGTTTCCTCCAGCATCTTCACAAGGTCCTTTGCTGTTGTTCTGGGATTGATTTGCACTTTTCGCACCAAAGTACGTTCATCTCTAGGAGACAGAACGTGTCTCCTTCCTGAGCGGTATGACGGCTACGTGGTCCCATGGTGTTTATACTTGCTTACTATTGTTTGTTCAGATGAACGTGGTACCTTCAGGCGTTTGGAAATTGCTCCCAAGGATGAACCAGACTTGTGGAGGCCTACAATTTTTTTTTTTCTGAGGTCTTGGCTGATTTAAAAAAATAACAAAAATAACAAAAATCCCCCCATGATGTCAAACAGAGGCACTGAGTTTGAAGGTAGGCCTTGAAATACATCCACAGATACACTTCCAATTGACTCAAATTATGTCAATTAGCCTATCAGAAGCTTCTAAAGCCATGACATCATTTTCTGGAATTTTCCAAGCTGTTTAAAGGCACAGTCAACTTAGTGTATGTAAACTTCTGACCCACTGGAATTGTGATACAGTGAATTTTATAAGTGAAATAATCTGTCTGGAAACAATTGTTGGAAAAATTAATTGTGTCATGCACAAAGTAGATGTCCTAACCAACTTGCCAAAACTATAGTTTATTAACAAGAAATTTGTGGAGTGGTTGAAAAACGAGTTTTAATGACTCCAACCTGAAATGTATGTAAACTTCTGACTTCAACTGTGTGTATGTATGTATTTTAGAGGTCGACCGATTTATGATTTTTCAACACCGATACCAATTTTATTGAAGGACCAAAAAAAGCCGATACCGATTAATCGTGGAAAAAAAATATTATTTTCAATTTTAATTTTTTTGATATATAATGACAATTACAACAATACTGAATGAACAATGAACACTTAATTTAACTTAATATAATACATAAATCAAATCTATTTAGTCTCAAAGAAATAATGAAACATGCTCAATTTGGTTTAAATAATGCAAAAACACAGTGTTGGAGAAGAACGTAAAAGTGCAATATGTGCCATGTAAAATAAGCTAATGTTTAAGTTCCTTGCTCAGAACATATGAAAGCTGGTGGTTCAGTATTCCCAGTTCTTCAATATTCCCAGTTAAGAAGTTTTAGTTTGTAGTTATTATAGGAATTATTACACGTCGACTATTTCTCTCTCTACCATTTTGTATTTCATATACCTTTGACTATTGGATGTTCTAATATGCACTTTAGTATTGCCAGACTAATCTCAGGAGTTGATAGGCTTGAAGTCATAAACAGAGCTGTGACTCAAGCATTGCTAAGAGCTGCTGGCAAATGCAGTAAAGTTTCAATGAATGTTTACGAGCCTGCTGCTGCCTACCACTGCTCAGTCAGACTGCTATATCAAATCATAGACTTAATTATATAATAAACACAGAAAAATATGAGCCTTTGGTCATTAATATGGTCAATTCCGGAAACTATCATTTTGAAAACAAAATGTTTATTCTTTCAGTGAAATACGAACCGTTCCGTATTTTATCGAACGGGTGGCAACCCTAAGTCTAAATATTGCTGTTACATTGTACAACCTTCAATGTTATGTCATAATTATGTAAAATTCTGGCAAATTAGTTAGCAACGAGCCAGGCGGCCCAAACTGTTGCATATACCCTGACTCTGCGTGCAATGAATGCAAGAGAAGTGACACAATTTCCCTAGTTAATATTGCCTGCTAACATGAATTTCTTTTAACTAAATATGCAGGTTTAAAAATATATACTTCTGTGTATTGATTTTAAGAAAGGCATTGATGTTTATGGTTGGGTACATTCGTGCAACGATTGTACTTTTTTTGCGAACGTGCTTTTGTTAAGACATTACCCGTTTGGCGAAGTAGGCTGTGATTCAATGATAAATTATATGCAACGCAGGACAAGCTAGTTAACCTAGTAATTTCATCAACCATGTGCAGTTAACTAGTGATTATGTGATTGTTTTTTATAAGGTAAGTTTAATGCTAGCTAGCAACTTACCTTGGCTCCTTGCTGCACTCGCGTAACAGGTGGTCAGCCTGCCACGCAGTCGCCTCGTGGAGTGCAATGTAATCGGCCATAATAGGTGTCCAAAAATGTCGATTGCCGATTGTTATGAAAACTTGAAATCGGCCCTAATTAATCAACCATGCCAATTAATGGGTCGACCTCTTTATATATATATATATATATATATTAAAGTTCAGCCAGGTTTTAGAATAGCTGCCATGTTGGCGCCTTTTATTCTTGAAATTTGGGTGATGTAACAAACAATACAAGAGCGCCTCCAACAATTCCCTTTGAAATGATCCTCTGTAAACAAGCAAAACAGAGCAGTGAATTTAAGATGTTTTTATTGATTAGCATTCGGGATAATGTGTATCCAAGTCTTTACTGTGTTGTCAGAAAATGTCATATCTGCTTTCACTGGACATCTTCATCGGTTTTGATAACTATCAGAAATAAACAGCACAACACGGAAGTGTCAATTATCACTTAGCAACGGCTACAGTAGGAGGAGAAGGTGGCACTCTCAGAACGTTCAGACAGAAACCTCATTGCCCCAACTTATATATTTCACTAATGGTCAAAAGTTTTAGAGCGCCTACTCATTCAAGGGTTTTTCTTTATTTTTACTATTTTCTACATTGTAGAATAGTAGTGAAGACATCAAAACTATGAAATAACACATATGGAATCATGTTGTAACCAAAAAAGTGTTAAACAAATCAAAATATATTTGAGATTCTTCAAATAGCTACCGTTTGCCTTGATGACAGCTTTGCACACTCTTGGCATTCTCTCAACCATCATGAGGTAGTCATCTGGAATGCATTTCAATTAACATGTGTGCCTTGTTAAAAGTGAATTTGTGGAATTTCTTTCCTTAATGCGTTTGAGCCAATCAGTTGTGTCGTGACAAGGTGTAGGGGTGGTATACAGAAGATAGCCCTATTTGGTCAAATACCAAGTCCATATTATGGCAAGAACAGCTGAAATAAGCAAAGGATGCCAATAATAACAAGAGACTTGCTTGGGCCAAGAAATACACATTAGACCAGTGGAAATTTGCCCTTTGGTCTGGAGTCCAAATTGGAGATTTTTGGTTCCAACCGCCGTGTCTTTGTGTGGGTGAACGGATGATCTCCGCATGTGTATTTCCCACCGTGAAGCATGGAGGAGGAGGTGTGATGGTGCTTTGCTGGTGACACTCTATTTTATTTAGAATTCAAGGCACACTTAACCAGCATTTCTATCACAGCATTCTGCAGCGATACACCATCGCATCTGGTTTGCGCTTAGTCCCACTATCATTTGTATTTCAACAGGACAATGACCCAACACACCTCCAGGCTGTAAGGGCTATTTTACCAAGAAGGAGAGTGACGGAGTGCATCATCAGATGACCTGGCCTCCACAATCATCCTACCTCAACCAAATTGAGATGGTTTTGGATGAGTTGGACCGCAGAGTTAAGGAAAAGCAGCCAACAAGTGCTCAGCATATATGGGAACTTCTTCAAGACTGTTGGAAAAGCATTCCATGTGAAGCTGGCTTGAAAGAATGCCAAGAGTGTGCAAAGCTGTCATCAAGGCAAATGTTTGCTATTTGAAGAATCTCCAATATGTAAAATATATTTTGATTTGTTTAACAATTTTTGTTGGTTGCTAAATGATTACATATGTGTTATTTCATAGTTTAGAACCTTTTTAATCTGGATAACAAATCATAAGACTAGAGAAGTTAATCGACAAATATTAAGAAAATAAGCAACACTCAAACATGAAGGAGATTAAAACGGGAAATATCTCAAAATGAAAATGTGACTCTTCTACAGACATAGACAATTTCATATTTTCACCACTGGGAATGGTAAAGGTCAAAACTGATCTGTTAAAATAAACAAATGACAAACTGGTCATACTTGAACTAGTCAGTAAGGATATAAGAGTTGAAGGCCTCGAGATTAGTGATGAAAACACTGCGATATTGGAGAGAGAAACAAGCTAAAAGGGACAGTCAAGATTGAAACCAAAGTTAATTAACTTAAAAAGGAGAACATCGTTCTGAGAGAAGCCATACTTGACGTACAGACTAGATCCATGAGAGAGAATATGGTACTTACAGGTATCCAAGAGAATGGAGAAGTTCCTGAATGTGTAGTTAGAGTTCCTCCTTACGGCAGGTAGCCTAGTGGTTAGATCGTTGGGCCAGTAAAAAGGTTGCTGGATCGAATCCCCGAGCTGACAAGGTAAAAATCTGTCGTTCTGCCCCTGAACAAGGCAGTTAACCCGCTGTTCCTCGGTAGGCCGTCATTGTAAATAAGAATTTGTTCTTAACGGACTTGCCTAATTAAATAAAAAAATGCGCTTCAGATCCCATGCGACGCTATCGACAAAATCCAACTCAAACATGTACACTGTTTCGAACAGAGAGGGCGGAGGTATGAATGCCCAATCGTTGCCAAATTAGCTTTCTTTAAAGATGTTGAAAAGCCTGGGTTAAAGACTTGCTGGCACAAAAAATGGGCATGAATGATCAGTTCCTGAAGGAAATTTCAGAACGGCGCAAAGTTCGGTATCCAATCTTAAAGGAAAATAGATTGAAAGTGAAATGCGTAGCTCTCATAGTCGATAAACAGTGTATTGATAACCAAGTGTTCAGAGACCTAAAGACTACTCCATGGCTATTCAAAAATTACAAAGTTCTCATAGAGGAGGCAAATAATGAAACGCACAATTCTAGCCATGGTAGGGATTGTAATAATACAAAATAATTGATAGAAAAGCAGTCTTGAAATATAACTAATTGGAACACAAAAGTACTAATTCTACATGGTGGAGATATAAACACAGCAGACAGAAGGCACAGTATGTGTGGATGTATTGAGATGGATGGTGTGGTGTGTGTTTTCTGGTGTTTGGGAAAGTGTGGCGTTAAGTGAGTGAGAAAGGAAATGGTTGCATATCCCAGAGCCAATGTGTGTCTGTGAGCAGGGGTTGTGTGAGAGCTTTTACTTTTGTGCAGATGGGGGATATACATTTTATAATGATTTATACATCAATCAAATGTATTTAAAGCCCCTTTTACATCTTATTTATTTATTTATTGTTCTTTCATGGTGGAACTGCATTTTAAAATGAATTATACATCACATGTTTTATTGTCCAGTCATTTTTTTAAATTTATGGGCCTACCTTGATGGAACGGTCCACAACCCTAGACACCCACCTGAATGACCCAGATAAAACAGATAGGGGCTTCTCTTTAGTATGGGCCTGCTTAGGGTTGCAAAGTGTCGGAACGTTTCCATGGGAAGTTAAGCCCGGGAATTTTAGGCATTTTACTTAAATTCATCAACAAAATTTGCTTGTAACAGTGAACCTTTTTTTGTGGGATACACATAAGGCAATTCTAGGTCTTGTGGCATATTTTGGTTAAACTATCCCCAATTCAATGGAATTACAACCCTCTGCATGCACAGTGCAGTGCACTCTTCCATCACATGTACAGCTGATTCTCAAGATCTTGCACACTAATGAGATGCTATTCAGCCCACACTACTACACTGTCTGAGCCAAGGACTACACGCTTTCTGGTAAATTTCTATTACAATACTGGGTGGAGATGAATATATTATATGACATTATTTTTTGTTAACTAGTAAATAGTAGCCTGCAGCAAAGTGTGTTTAAATCATTTCTAACTTGTTAACAATTTCTGCTAGTTAGTTTTTGCTACCATGTGGGTTTTAGCTTGCTTGTGCCTGTTAACTGAGTGTTAATTCACCTGTTTCCATACATGTTTCATTTTAAAACATTTATCTTACAAGGGAGTTGTTTAATCTAACTGCTTAACTATTTATCTGTACATAGAATTGTATTTTTTTGTTGTTGTTTTTTACTAATCTTAACAGGAAAATGCCACGGGCACTATCTGATGTGTGGAGACATTTCACTGCAGCTAATGTAGAGGGAAAACTGTGTACATTTGCAAATACTGTGCCAGATCATATGTGAAGAATGCAACAAAGATGCAGAATCTGGCCAAGTGCATAAAGTTCCCTCAGCACTCACAACAAGCAACCTCTGACAAAAGTCCTTCTACTTCTATTTTAGGGGAAAATGATGAATCAGACACCTTATCGATTAGTAACAGCTCATGGTCCTCCTGGAATCATAAGTTTTTTTTGACTCAATGCAGGAACGTAGTCAGAGATGCTGATGAATGTCTTGCTCGAGCTGTGTATGCAACTGGTTCACCTCTGCTCACAGGCAATGTGTATTGGAAGAGATTTCTGAATGTTCTTTGCCCAGCATGCACCCCCCTCCAACATGCTTTATCTACTAATTTGCTGGATGCTTAGTTCAACAGAGTTCAATTGAAGGTCAAGCAAATCATAGAGAAAGCAGACTGTATTGCAATCATCTCTGATGGGTGGTCGAATGTTCGTGGGCAAGGAATAATTAACTACATCTCCACCCCTCAACTAGTATTCTACAAGAGCACAGACACAAGGGACAACAGACACACCGGTCTCTACATTGCAGATGAGCGGAAGGCAGTCATCAATGACCTTGGACCACAGAAGGTATTTGCACTGGTGACAGACAATGCTGTGAACATGAAGGCTGCTTGGTCTAAAGTGGAGGAGTCCTACCCTCACATAACACCCATTGGCAGTGCTGCTCATGCATTGAATCTACTCCTCAAGGACATCATGGCACTGAAAACAATGGATACACTCTACAAGAGAGCCAGGGAAATGGTTAAGTATGTGAAGGGTCATCAAGTTATAGCAGCAATCTACCTCACCAAGCAAAGTGAGAAGAATAAGAGCACCACATTGAAGCTGCCTAGCAACACCCATTGGGGTGGTGTTGTGATCATGTTTGACAGTCTCCTGGAGGGGAAGGCGTCTCCAAGAAAAGGCCATATCACAGTCTGCTGATATGGACAGACCCATCAAAAGGATCCTCCTGGATTATGTATTTTGGGAGACAGGTTTCAGGCTGCTTACCACTATCGCAGTAGCCATTGCATGGATTGAGGGAGACAATGCCATCCTGGGTGATGTTCAGACTCTGCTTGCAGATGTAAGAGAAGAAATCCATACTGCCCTGCCCACTTCACTGTTGCTCCAAGCAGAGAGAACTGCAGTTCTGAAATGCATCAAAAAGCATGAAGACTTCTGCCTGAAGCCCATACACGCCGCAGCGTACATGTTGGACACCAAGTATGCTGGCAAGAGCATCCTGGCAGTCTGGCGAAGTACGCTTCCAAGCAAGGGCTTTGGGATGAAGATGCAATATGGCAGTCGTGCCAACATATCTATTCAGCCACCTGGTGGAAGGGACTTTGTGGATCTGAGGCTCTTTCCCCTGTTGCCTCCATCACATCCTCCAAATCCCACCAACGTCAGCCGCCTCAGAGCGCTGGTCCTTGTTTGGGAACACACACACCAAAGCACGCAAAAGGCTGACCAATCAACTTTGAAAAATTGGTGACCATCCGGGCAAATTTGAGGCTTTTGAGCCTGACAACGAGCCATCCTCAACAAGATTGGAATGTGACAGTGAAGATGAGGCCTCAGAGTCTGATGTTCAAGAGGTGGACATTGAGGAGGTCCAGGGAGAAGGAATGGAAGACCACCAAAGCTTTAGTTTCTAGACTATCATTTTACAGATGTATGTTGAAAACGTTTTTGGGAGATGCGATGGATCATTGGATCATTCAATATTCCCTTTCTTTTTTTATTCAGTGAAATCATCCCATGTGAAGAGTCAACTCATTTAATTATAGTTAAATTTGTAAGTAAATTGTTTTTTTTCTTCTATTGGAAGGATTTAATCATTTGCAATTGTCTACTTGTGATAAGGTAAAAGGTTTATGTTTCTGTCTCCATATGATATGGTAAGTATATCCAATGCAAAAAAAATCGACATTTTAAATGGTATAAATATTTAATTTGCATATATTTCCGTTAATTTCCATATTTCCGTAAATTGCCACGGAAAGTTTCCACCTCTGAATAATCCCCAAAATGTGCAACCCTAGGCCTGCTGTAAGCTGCCTTTATGCAGCCAAAATGCGTTCAGAGACCTTCTAGAGCAGCACCGCCCCCTCAAGATTCTGAGCCTGCCTGGCACTGTTGGTCCTGCAAGCCAGAGCCCCCTGATGGGAGAGCATAATATACAAGGAAATTCTCAATGCTGCTAATGAGAACCTTGATGACCTTGTACCTAGCCGGTGGGGATTCCAGTGGGGTGCCCCCACCCAGGCAGTGGCAGTGCTGGCAACACTAGCTGCAGTAACCCATGGGGAGGGGGTCACACTCGGACATTCAGAGGGGGCATATTATTGTGGCCCTGGTGGCACAAAATCACTACGGGGGACCATGTGTGGGTGTTTCAGGCGAAGGAGGTATATCTGATCTCCATCACCTAGGATGTGACAATGGTTAATCAAATCTCCCCATTTCTGCCCTTTTTTTGCTCAGTTTGCAGGCCTTCTCATACAGCTGCAACTGCATATGTATTCGTAAATCAAGACCTTTCTTGAGTTGTGCTCGGATGGTGGAAATGTTGAGAATCTGAGTCTATGGTTGTTGTGGGGGAAAGGGGTTGTGAGTGTTTGTGTGTATGTATCCCACAACTGTTGCAAGAGAGTAAAAGATGTTAGGGACAATATAGGATGAATAAATTAAATAAACCACCCTCCCAAATTTTTTTATTTGGGAGGGTGGTGTGAAATATATTTCTCCCATGGGCAAAGAAATTCAAAAGGGGTGATATTAATTAACAGTGATTTTGATCCAAATGTCCAAACAGATCCTCAAGCGAGATGGATGATTTTAAATATGTTATTGGACCATAAACAGATATGGCTTATTAACCTACAGTATACGGTCCAAATAATGATGATCCAAGCTTCTTTGAAAATAAACTCAGCAAAAAAAGAAATGTCCTCTCACTGTCACCTGCTTTTATTAACATGTGCTAAACTTAACATGTGTAAATATGTGTATGAACATAACAACTGAGACATAAACTGAACAAGTTCCACAGACATGTGACTAACATAAATGGAATAATGTGTCCCTGAACAAGGGGGGTCAAATCAAAAGTAACAGTCAGTATCTGGTGTGGCCACCAGCTGCATTAAGTACTGCAGTGCATCTCCTCATGGACTGCACCAGATTTGCCAGTTATTGCTGTGACATGTTACCCCACTCTTCCACCAAGGCACCTGCAAGTTCCTAGACATTTCTGGGGGGAATGGCCCTAGCCCTCACCCTCCGATCCAACAGGTCCCAGACGTGCTCAATGGGATTAAGATCCGGGCTCTTCGCCGGCCATGGCAGAACACTGACATTCCTGTCTTGCAGGAAATCACGCACAAAACAAGCAAATGGCTGGTGGCATTGTCATGCTGGAGGGTCATGTCAGGATGAGCCTGCAGGAAGGGTACCACATTAGGGAGGAGAATGTCTTCCCTGTAACGCACAGCGTTGAGATTGCCTGCAGTGATAACAAGCTTAGTCCGATGACGCTGTGACACACCGCCCCAGACCATGACGGACCCGCCACCTCCAAATCGATCCCGCTCCAGAGTACAGGCCTCGGTGTAACGCTCATTCCTTCAGCGATAAACGCAAATCCGACCATCACCCCTGGTGAGACAAAACCGCAACTAGTCAGTGAAGAGCACTTTTTGCCAGTCCTGTCTGGTCCAGCAACGGTGGGTTTGTGCCCATAGGCGACGTTGTTGCCGGTGATGTCTGGTGAGGACCTGCCTTACAACAGGCCTACAAGCACTCAGTCCAGCCTTTCTCAGCCTATTGCGGACAGTCTGAGCACTGATGGAGGGATTGTGCGTTCCTGTTGTTGCCATCCTGTATCTGTCCCGCAGGTGTGATGTTCGGATGTACCGATCCTGTGCAGGTGGTGTTACACGTGGTTTGCCACTGCGAGTACGATCAGCTGTCCGTCCTGTCTCCCTGTAGCGCTGTCTTAGGCATCTCACAGTACGAACATTGCAATTTATTGCCCTGGCCACTTCTGCAGTCATCATGCCTCCTTGCAGCATGCCTAAGGCACGTTCACGCCGATGAGCAGGGACCCTGGGCATCTTTCTTTTGGTGTTTTTCAGAGTTAGTAGAAAGGCCTCTTTAGTGTCCTAAGTTTTCAAAACCGTGACCTTAATTGCCTACCGTCTGTAAGCTGTTAGTGTCTTAACGACCGTTCCACAGACGCATGTTCATTAGTTGTTTATGGTTCATTGAACAAGCATGGGAAACAGTGTTTAAACCCTTTACAATGAAGATATGTGAAGTTATTTGGATTTTTACTAATTATCTTTGAAAGACAGGGTCCTGAAAAAGGGACGTTTCTTTTTTTCTGAGTTTATATGTAAGAATTGATCAGCTCTACAAGCAACACTAGACTCTATTATTATTATTGTGGGACATTATAATACGGTTTTAAATACCGCTATGGACCGTAAAGGAAAACACACTACAAACTATCACCCTCATGCTCCTAAGGAAATCATGGATATATTAGAATTACTGGATGTATGGAAGCTTATAAAAACCCTGCCCTAGTGAGATATACATGGCGGAGGCTTAATCAAGATAGTCGTCTTGATTTACTTTCTTATGTCATTTTCTCTGGCACCAAAAGTTTAAAGTGTTGATAGGGGACAGAATGCAGTCGGATCATCACATAATTGGCATGTATATTACGCTTACAGAAATTCCACGTGGGCAAGGATATTGGAAATTGAATCAAAGCTTATTGAATGATAACTTGTTTTTAACTAGGACAGAATAATTTATAACTGACTTTTTCCGACATAACATAGGTACAGCAGATCCCCTTATTGTATGGGACACTTTTAAATGTGCCTTTTTAGAGGCCATGCAATTCAGTACTCATCTATAAAACAAAAGCAATTTAGGTCTAAAGAGTCCATATTAACAAAGGAAATTGAAGGACTAACAGTACAGATAGCAATAAAAACTGTACAATAGAGGCACAGAATAAGTTAGAGGAAAAACAAAAAGAAATGGAGGAACTTAAAGATCCAGTGTAATATATTATAAAAATAAAGTGAACTGAATGGAATATGGGGAAAAATGCACAATTCTTTTTCAATCTTCAACATAGAAATGCTACCAAAAAAAATGTATTGAAACTTGTTACAAATGATGGTGTCACGCATGATTCACTGAATGATATTTTGAAAGAGGATGTAAAGTACTTTAAGAATATGTTTTCGTTTCAGTCTCCTCCATCTTCACTAACCGAAGCTGCTTGTATGGATTTTTTTCCTATTAATAATGTAAAATTAACATCTGTACAGAAAGACTCATGTGAAGGCCAAATTAGAGGAGGAACTTCTTGATGCAATTAAAGTCTAAGTCTCACTCACACACACAAATCCACGACAGTTTTATAACAGTCGTAAATACTTGCAGGAAAACTCTCTCTCCCACTCCTTTCAGAAATGTAAATTAAATCCCTTTGTTACCACAGAGCGAGACTTTGCAGTACGGTAACGTCAAAATGTTGAATAATGAAACAATATTTTTCTAATCCAAACAGTTGCAAGGGTCCGTGCGTACTTAAAGAAGAATCATGTCGAATTCGTTACTTATTTGTCATATAACTAAGGACAGTAGAACAACATAGCTGTATCTCTGAATGTGTATATTTCCCAGTGATCAGATTCACATCTAGATGTTGTGGATCTTATATGATTAAATATGAAACTATTTGTGAGAAGATGTGATGTTAGCCTTCATATGAAAACAATTCTCTCATTTAGAAGTCAACCAGTCAGTGAGCACGCCCACGTGAGCACAGACATTATGCCAAAAGTCATGGAACGCCCCTTTTTCCAGAGTGCATAAAACCCCTCGTGAAGAATTTACATTAGATCAGCGGGACTGACAATGTGAGCTGGAAGGTATGAAATGGTTAGACACTCAAACTTTCAACAGAGAAGAAGAAAATCTCTATAGACCAGAGCGCGTGAAGCGGTGGCTACATGGCTGAGAAATGGTTTAAAACTAAAGACCAAGCAGGCGGATGGTGTTAACCGGAATGGTTAAACTCTACAAGACCAGTACACGGACAGCGTGAGCTGAAAGGTACAAAATGGTTAGAAACTTTCTCGAGTGAAGAAGATGAAGACTACACCGCAGCATTCAGTCTGCAGCTGTTGTAAGTATTTTAGTTGAGTAAATTTGACTGAGAACCACCGGGTGGTACTCTGAAAGATCCATTCTAAAGAACATTTCCCTATCAAACGACCATTGGTAAGTCTGACGTAGCCAGTCTAACAGAGCTACAACTATGAAAGACTTTGATCTCTGGTGGAAAAACCAGAGACTTTCTGTCAAATTACTCCCCAGACGGACCGGCAATTTCAACAGAGAGACAACAAAGACATACACACGTAAATATTAACATTACAGTTCTTTCGAATGAGCGGCCTTTCATGTGCAAAGTATTAGTATTTCCATGAGCATAGTTATGAACTGTATGTAGTGGGTCCATTCTGTCTTTCCTGCTCTTTATCTGTCCCCACCCTTTCCATTGTCTACCAAGCCGTCATATCGGGTTTAGTCCACTATTATGTAGTATTTGTAGTATTTCTGTGTGGTTAGTTAGTTAGTTAGTTAGTAAATAAGTAATTAAGCCAATTTGTATATCGCCGATTCGTCATTTATGCTAGGGTTCATGCAGATATCCAAGGATTTTGCAACATTCAGAATGAGGCTGAAGGTAAATAAGAATGAATGAATTGACTGTGGCTGACGTAAGAGATATTTATATCCTTAGAGTTTAGTCGGGAGATAGTAACTCGTTAAATAACTTTTTCCGTGGTGCCCTAGATTACTACTTAATGAATTGTTACATGAGTATTTTAATTGTGTAATTTAACGTGGTATATAATTATTTAATAAAATAAGTCAATAAGTCTTTATTTTAAGTATGTGAAATGTCAGAATAATAGTAGAGAGAATGATTGATTGAATTTCAGCTATTATTTCTTTCATCACATTCCCAGTGTGTCAGAAGTTTACATACAGTCAATTAGTATTTTGTAGCATTGCCTTTAGTTTGTTTAACTTGGGTCAACTTTTTGGGTAGCCTTCCACAAGCTTCCCACAATAAGTTGGGCAAATTTTGGCCTATTCCTCCTGACAGAGCTGGTGTAACTGAGTCAGGTTTGTAGACCTCCTTGCTTGCACACGCTTTTTCAGTTCAGCCCACATATTTTCTATAGGATTGAGGTCAAGGCTTTGTGATGGCCACTCCAATACCTTGACTTTGTTGTCCTTAAGCCATTTTGCCACAACTTTGGAAGTATGCTTGGGGTCGTTATCCATTTGGAAGACCCATTTGTGACCCAGCTTTAACTTCCTGACTGATGTCTTGAGATGTTGCTTCAATATATCCACATCATTTTCCTCCCTCAGGATGCCATCTATTTTGTGAAGTGCACCAGTCCCTCCTGCAGCAAAGCACCCCAACAACATGATGGTGCCACCCCCGTGCTTCACGGTTGGGATGGTTTTCTTTGTCTTGCAAGCGTCCCCCTTTTTCCTCCTAACATAACGATGGTCATTATGGCCAAACAGTTCTATTTTTGTTTCATCAGACCAGACATTTCTCCATGGCGGTTTTGGAGCAGTGGCTTCCTTGCTGAGCGGCCTTTCAGGTTATGTCGATATAGGACTCGTTTTTCTGTGGATATAGATACTTTCGTACCCGTTTCCTCCAACATCTTCACAAGGTCCTTTGCTGTTGTTCTGGGATTGATTTGCACTTTTCGCACCAAAGTACGTTCATCTCTAGGAGACAGAATGCGTCTCCTTCTTGAGCGTTATGATGCTTGCGTGGTCCCATAGTGTTTATACTTGCGTACTATTGTTTGTACAGATGAACGTGGTACCTTCAGGCGTTTGGAAATTGCTCCCAAGGATGAACCAGACTTGTGGAGGTCTACAATTTATTTTCTGAGGTCTTGGCTGATTTCTTTTGATTTTCCCATGATGTCAAGCAAAGAGGCACTGAGTTTGAAGGCAGGCCTTGAAATACATCCACAGGTACACCTCCAATTGACACAAATGATGTCAATTAGCCTATCAGAAGCTTCTAAAGCCATGACATCATTTTCTGGAATTTTCCAAGCTGTTTAAAGGCACAGTCAACTTAGTGTATGTAAACTTCTGACCCACTGGAATTGTGATTAAGTGAAATAATCTGTCTGTAAACAAATCTTCGAAAAATTACTTGTGTCATGCACAAAGTAGATGTCCTAACCGACTTGCCAAAACTGTAGTTTGTTAACAAGAAATTTGGAGTGGTTTAAAATGACACCAAACTAAGTGTATGTAAACTTCCAACTTCGACTGTATACAGTGGGGGGGGGGGGGGGAAGTATTTAGTCAGCCACCAATTGTGCAAGTTCTCCCAATACTTATTTTCCACCATAATTTGCAAAATAAATTCATAAAAAATCCTACAATGTGATTTTCTGGGAAAAAAATTCTCATTTTGTCTGTCATTGTTGACGTGTACCTATGATGAAAATTACAGGCCTCTCTCATCTTTTTAAGTGGGAGAACTTGCACAATTGGTGGCTGACTAAATACTTTTTTCCCCCACTGTATACATGAACAGAAATATAAACGCGAACATGTGAAGTGATGGTTTCATGAGCTGAAGTCCCAGAAATGCTCCATACACAGAAAAAGCTTTATTCTCTCAAATCTTGTGCATAAACTTTTTACGTCCCTGTTAGTGAGCATTTAAGCCTTTTGTCAAGATAATCCATCCACCTTAAAGGTGTGGCATATCAAGATGATGATTAAACAGCTTGATCATTACACAGGTGCACCTTGTGCTGGACAATGAAAGGCCACTCTAAAATGTGCAGTTTTGTCACACAACACAATGCCACAGAAGTCTCAAGTTTTGAGGGACCGTGTAATTGTCATGATGACTGCAGGAATGTCCACCAGAGCTGTTACCAGAGAATTCAATGTTAATTTCTCTACCAAAACCACCTCCAACGTTGTTTTAGAGAATTTGGCAGTACATCCAACCAGCCTCAACCGCAGACCACGTGTATGGCGTCGTGTGAGCGAGCGGTTTGTAGATGTCAATGTTGTGAACAGAGTCCCCCATGGTGGCGGTGGGGTTATGGTATGGGCAGACATAATCTACGGACAACGAACACAATTGCATTTTATTGATGGCGATTTGAATGCACATAGATATCGTGACGAGATCCTGAGGCCCATTGTTGTGCCATTCGTCTGCCTCCATCACCTCATGTTTCAGCATGATAATGCACGGCCCCATGTCGCAAGGATCTGTACACAATTCCTGGAAGCTGAAAATGTCCCAGTTCTTCCATGGCCTTCATACTCACCAGACATCTCACCCATTGAGCATATTTGGGATGCTCTGGATCAACTTGTACGGCAGCATGTTCCAGTTCCCGCCAATATCCACTGTAAACGATCAAAACAGAGCAGCGAATTTAAGACGTTTTTATTGATTAGCATTAGTTCCCGCCAATATCCAGTAACTTCACACAGCCATTGAAGAGGAGTGGGACAACACAGGCCACAATCAACAGCCTGATCAACTCTATGCAAAGGAGATGTCACACTGCATGAGCCAAATGGTGGTCACACCAGATACTGACTGGTTACTCCACGCACCTACTTGTATTTTTTTTTAGGTATCTGTGACCAACAGATGCTTATCTGTATTGCCACTCAATTGAAATCCATAGATTAGGGTCTAATTTATTTATTTCAATTGTCTGATTTCATTTTATGAACTGTCACTCAATAAATCTTTCAAATTGTTGCATGTTGCTTTTATATTTTTGTTCAGTATAATAACAACAAAGTGCATTGACTTGTTTCAAATAGGTTTTTATTAAGAAGCAAATCCATGTAAACATTTTTTCATAGGCGTAAGACAACAGTAACATACATTTAAATAAATGGATGCATCAAACAATACAAAAAATCTATTAAAAGGGAAAGAAAAGGAAGAACCAGTAATGGAGTGTAATACGATAGTGACATTTCTTAGTTTGATAACCTATGCTTTAATGTGATAACCTATGCTTTAATGTGATAACCTATGCTTTAATGTGATAACCTATGCTTTAATGTGATAACCTATGCTTTAATGTGATAACCTATGCTTTAATGTGATAACCTATGCTTTAATGTGATAACCTATGCTTTAATGTGATAACCTAAGCTTTAATGTGATAACCTATGCTTTAATGTGATAACCTATGCTTTAATGTGATAACCTATGCTTTAATGTGATAACCTATGCTTTAATGTGATAACCTATGCTTTAATGTGATAACCTATGCTTTAATGTGATAACCTATGCTTTAATGTGATAACCTATGCTTTAATGTGATAACCTATGCTTTAATGTGACAACCCTCTCCAATCGGACATTTCTTAGATTGTGTACTAGACTAATATGTAGAGGTAATAACTTGAATAATAATAAAGAGATGCCACTGATAATAACACAGTTTTATGGTAGTAGGGAAGTATGTGCCAATTCCCCAGAACAATGACCATGTACATTGGTCTGGCCAATTACTGTAACCTCAAATTCCAAGACCGTCACAGCCATGCCATCCTTAGTACACCACAACCAAGCAGTCCAACATGTGCTGTTGATACAGTATCTATCTGAGGCAACTTGTCTGCCAGAGGCCATGGAAGATGGAGTAGCACACAGGAAGCTTAATGCATAAGAACATTTGTGTTTGTCGTCATTGGGGCAGCAACAGCCTGTACGTTGCCATGTGACTCATGTGTGCTGGCCAATTTAACTGTTCTTTCTCTTATGTGACTTAAATAGACATGTTCATCTGGGCTCTGAAGTTTCTTTGGTGCTCGTTCTCCCCCCCTCCCTCTTTCCTCTCCCTCTCTATTGGATAATGGTCACACAGACTGTCACATATGCCACCTGCTCTGCGCTGTTTCTGTCACCATAACAACTGGAGCCTGGACGCTCGCTCTCTCCCCCTTTCTCTCTCTAAGTCGTGAGCGTACTTATATTCTATTCCTCCTCTCCCTGTCTTTTCTCTCCTCTACCAATCCTTTTGCTGCGATACCTTACCAACGCTCCCACAGGAAGTTCAGTTCCCACTTATCTTCTTTCTTTTCTTCCTCCCATCCCCCTCTCCCTCTGGTTCCCTTGTGCTGGTGTGAGAGCTCAGTCGTGTAGCAGCAGCCCTATATGAGGTGCTATGTTTGTGCCCTCCACCTTCCCTCTGTGCTGTGGCCCTCCACCTTCCCTCTGTGCTGTGGCCCTCCACCTTCCCTCTGTGCTGTGGCCCTCCACCTTCCCTCTGTGCTGTGGCCCTCCACCTTCCCTCTGTGCTGTGGCCCTCCACCTTCCCTCTGTGCTGTGGCCCTCCACCTTCCCTCTGTGCTGTGGCCCTCCACCTTCCCTCTGTGCTGTGGCCCTCCACCTTCCCTCTGTGCTATGTTTGTGCCCTCCACCTTCCCTCTGTGCTGTGGCTCTCCACCTTCCCTCTGTGCTGTGGCTCTCCACATTCCCTCTGTGCTATGTTTGTGCCCTCCACATTCCCTCTGTGCTGGGGCCCTCCACCTTCCCTCTGTGCTGGGGCCCTCCACCTTCCCTCTGTGCTGTGGCCCTCCACCTTCCCTCTGCGCTGGGGCCCTCCACCTTCCCTCTGTGCTGTGGCCCTCCACCTTCCCTCTGTGCTGGGGCCCTCCACCTTCCCTCTGTGCTGGGGCCCTCCACCTTCCCTCTGTGCTGTGGCCCTCCACCTTCCCTCTGTGCTGTGGCCCTCCACCTTCCCTCTGTGTGTACTTCAAAACAACACTAACAGCCAGATGGAGGCAGTGGGAAAAGTACAGGTAGGGTAGCAGCCGAGGTTAGACGGACAGAGAGAGGTCGTGCCATAAGCAAAGCATAGAGTGACTGACTGTGTGAAGCGGGGGGACAGACTGACATGCTGCAGGCAGGGAGAGAGACAGACCAGGGGAGAGGCAGACAGGCAGGGACACATGCAAGGGGGCAGTCAGGGATAGAGGCAGGCAGGGAGAGGGGCCAACAAGGTGGCAGGCAGGGAGAGGGGCCGACAGGGTGGCAGGCAGGGAGAGGGGCCAACAGGGTGGCAGGCAGGGAGAGGGGCCGACAAGGTGGCAGGCAGGGAGAGGGGCCGACAGGGTGGCAGGCAGGGAGAGGGGCCAACAGGGTGGCAGGCAGGGAGAGGGGCCGACAGGGTGGCAGGCAGGGAGAGGGGCCGACAGGGTGGCAGGCAGGGAGAGGGGCCGACAGGGTGGCAGGCAGGGAGAGGGGCCGACAAGGTGGCAGGCAGGGAGAGGGGCCGACAGGGTGGCAGGCAGGGAGAGGGGCCGACAGGGTGGCAGGCAGGGAGAGGGGCCGACAGGGTGGCAGGCAGGGAGAGGGGCCGACAAGGTGGCAGGCAGGGAGAGGGGCCGACAGGGTGGCAGGCAGGGAGAGGGGCCGACAGGGTGGCAGGCAGGGTGGCAGTCCTGCTTGCAGAGGAGGAAGGCAGGCAGGGAGAGAGGCAGAGGGGAGGAAGGCGGGCAGGGAGAGAGGCAGACTGCAGGGGGACTGTATGAGGCTCCCCACCCCCTGGTTCCTGTGAAGTGGCTCCCCACCCCCTGGTTCCTGTGAAGTGGCACCCCACCCCCTGGTTCCTGTGAAGTGGCACCCCACCCCCTGGTTCCTGTGAAGTGGGTCCCCACCCCCTGGTTCCTGTGAAGTGGCTCCCCACCCCCTGGTTCCTGTGAAGTGGCACCCCACCCCCTGGTTCCTGTGAAGTGGCTCCCCACCCCCTGGTTCCTGTGAAGTGGCACCCCACCCCCTGGTTCCTGTGAAGTGGCTCCCCACCCCCTGGTTCCTGTGAAGTGGCACCCCACCCCCTGGTTCCTGTGAAGTGGCACCCCACCCCCTGGTTCCTGTGAAGTGGCATGGAGCTGCAGCACATGTCAGGGAACAACAGGAGCCATTAGTCAAAAATGTAGTTTGAAAAATAGTCAGGGGGGCTGAGAGCAGCTGAAAATAACCTGGAGACAAGACCAGCGGGAGGCTCTGTACAAGGTCAAGGGTGTGTGTGCGAATGTGTGTTTTATGTATGCGAGACCATGGATATGCAGCCAAAAGTTATAGTAGTCGGGTTTAAAGCACCATCTTCCAGCTCAGAGGGCCCAGGGCTGGTTCCTCTGCCCGGTAGAAGCTCCTGTTTCTGGGTCAAGTTGAGTGTGTGAGCCGTGTTTGTGATCTGGATATTGGGTGAGCGGGGGAGTCATGAGTTATCTTACATTAATTCTGACTATTCTGAGGAAGCGCATACTGGCTAAGGAGTCTCAAAATGGACAAACAGCACTATTTC